>NC_140588.1:209889393-210489393 GCF_964204655.1 Triturus cristatus | reverse complement strand
GAGGAAAGGGGACTGCACACAATCTACATATTTCAGGACTGCGCTTTAGTGTCAAAGCCTGACTCATTTAATCAAAGCATAAGCATAAATGGCCTTCTAATGCTACTAAAACTTGACAACAAGACAGGTTTTAAAACACTTATCTGTTAGCAAATACACGATGTTACCGAATGCTTCTCTCACAACCCTTACCTGAATGCACACAGACTCATAGTGTGATTCTAGACAAGCAACACTATCCCTAGCAGCTTACCAAAACTCATTCACTACTGTGGAAGGGGTAAAGGGACTGCACACAGTGTACATATTAAAGCACTGCATTAGTGTCAAAGCATGACTCATTTTATCAATGCATAAGAAAAGACTGGCTTCTAATGCTACTAAAAGTTGACAACATGACAGGTTTCAAAAGAGTTATCTGTCAGCAAATACATGATGTTACCAAATGCTTCTCTCACAGTGGTTCCCAAGTGCACAAAGACTCACTGAGTGATTCTACAAACAACACTATCCCTTCTACTATACCAAAACACATTTATTCATCTAGAAGGAGTACTACATTTTAGTGTAGAAACATGACTCATTTTGAAAATTCATAAAGAATCACTGATTTCTAATTGTACCAAAATATAAAAACAGCACAGTTATCTCCCTGCAAACACATGAAAAACACAAATGCTTATCACAAAATGATTTACATGCACACACACACTGCCAATAAGATTGTAGACAAAAAAAATACTCCCTGCACTTTCGCAGCTGAAATACATTAGTATGATTAAAATCATAATAGACCACATACACCTCCTCTCAATTAAATAACTCACCTTTCAAGTTGTTTTGTAGATTAAGAAGTATATCAGTCACACACCAGATTTTCATATACAGACTCTCTGCACTGTGCACCTGTCAGCAAAACCAAAGAATGGCAAATTTTCTCTCTCATTTTCCACACATATACATGTAAACATCAAATCACATTCCTTTCCACATAAATTCAAAAGCAAACACACATTTCTATTGGTTAAACATTTCAACCCTTTCCAAATTACATACATTTGAACCCTCCCCCCAATCTGCCTTCTGCCTGTTACCATAGAAACAGGTCATGGAACACTGTACTGAGCACACAGGTCACAAGTTCAGCACACAATGTTGCTAATCAAAACAGCAAGTGTGCTTGACTTTTCAACATATCAGCTATTTCATATATAATGTTCCTCTCAATCAGTTGTTGTTAACCAATAAGAATCATGTGTTTAAAAAACAGAAACATGCACCCTACCTTTCAGTGTAGAAGGTTGTCAATCAACCAATGATTTCTTGTCTTTTTTCAAAACTGCATCTTAGCCACCATTTTAGAAAAATCTTACTTTCCAAACTGCCATTTCATTTACAGAGACCATCTGAGTGCATCCAGACCTCCCTTCAAGATGCTTAGAGTGTGGATTGTGGGACACAGCTATATTTTCTGGAGCCAAAGGTATGCAGAAAACAAAGGCATTCACAAAGACCTAGGTTTGCCAAATGTAGACATTAAATGGATTGGACAGAGAGGGTTAAAGTGACACCAATTGATGCCATTGGTCAAATCCTTCATGCATATCCAACACCCTGACCTCATAATAGTGCACTGTGGTGGCAATGACCTAGGCATGTTGACTGGGGTAGGTCTGGAAATGCTTATGAAAGACACCTTTGCAGAACTGATTTCCCTTTTCCCCAAAACTGCGTTTGTGTATTCTATCATATGCCAAAGGCAGAAATGGAACTGGTCCAATCATTTTTGTCCACAAATTGAGAAAGCTAGGAAACATGTGAATACATCTGTTTCTGCTTTTCTCCGAGACTATAGAATGGGGTCCATTTTCAATAACAATCTGCGCTTTCATATGCAAGAGATGTATAGGAGAGATGGAGTACACTTTACTGATGAAGGAAACAGAGTCTTCCTCAACAACTTTAGACTCTGTATAGGTACTTACTTATAAGTACCAAAAACTCTCAATGAACACAACAGCTCTTTTTAGAGCCACTCAACAACAAAACACTTAAGCTTGATGTTTATCTCCCAAAAATTACAATTTTTTTTCCTTGGATCCGCGCACCCAACGCGTTAGGAACCGTGCACCCAACGCAATACAATGCGCGCACCCTGCGCACATTTTACCGCTTTAAAAAAAAAAAAAGGGGCCCCAGGGGATCCATCTGGGACCCCCTAAGCAGCTCTAGAGGGTCAGAGTATTTCCACTCTGCCCCCTTTATATGTTTTACACACTTATTCCCCATACTTCTTCAGCCTCGCTTCTACCGAGGCACAAAATGGCTGCCAACAGTTCCTGGTTTCGAATGTAGAGAGACACTCGACAGCCAATTAGCATTCAGCACGTGATCGGGAGGGTGCGCGCTTTGTTAGGGGTGGGTGCGCTTACGGTGCGGGTAGGGTACGCGGATCCTCCGAGGCCATAGATATTACTAACTTTTTTACCCTAATTTTCTCAGGAACTACTGAACAGATTTACACCATTTATGCAAAAGGCACGAGTCTGAACTGAGGTCTACCTCTTTGCCAAATTTGGTGCAATTCCGTTCAGCAGTTTGGGCTGTAGCTGCGTCAACAGGTCCTACGGGAAATTGCATGGGGAAATATGTTTTGGGACCCCCCTTTTTTCTCAGCCCCCGCTTGATAAATCACCACGAAACTTTCAGGATATGAGTGGACCGGAGCTGGCCATAAGTTTGGAAAATTTCGCGAAGATTCGTCTACCGGCGCCAGACTTATTGGGAATAGAATGTTGCGGATTCCCTATGGAAAATAGGTCCTAACTATAACTACCTACTGGCGACCGCCAGTAGGTCATATATATATATATATATATATATATATATATATATATATATATAATCCAAGGAATTCCTATCTCTGGCAACAATAACTAAATGCAGAGTGAATAGCCCCACTCTGTATCGTATATGCTGATGACGCCACATATTACATCACTCATGACATCACTTATGACATCTCAAATGACATCACTGATGACATCATCAAGTGACTGAGTGTTTCTAAAAAGGATAAGAATGTTATATGTGTAATATATGCTAAGGTGTATTTGAAGAGTGAGTGGGTGTATGAGTGTCTGTATGGATGATTTAGTGGGTGTGTGACTGACTGTATAACTGAGTGAATAAACCTGTCTTAGTGAATGTATGGGTGAGTGACTAATCTGTGTGAATGTGTGCATCAGTCTGTCAGTTGGCATGTAAGTGGCTGCATGGGTTGGTGAGTAGGTACATGAGTGTTTATATGGGTTTTGATTAGTTGTCTGAGTACCTATATGGTTGCCTGAGTGTCCATGTGGGTGGGTGAGGGTGTGTGTGTATGTAAGTGTTAGAGTATATAAGTGACTGTATGTGAGAGGGAGTGATTGTGGGAGTGGCTGAATGGATGAGTGTGTGCTTGTGTAAGCGATTGTATAGGAGTGTAAATATTTAGTAGTATCTGTATGAGTAGTGTGTGTGTGTGTGTTTCTGTATGGGTGAGTGGGTGGCTGTGTGATTGAGTGTTTGGGTAAGTGATTAGGTGTGTGAGTAGGTCAATGGGTGACTGACGGTGTATGAATGGCTGTATGGGTGTATGACTGGATATGTCAGCAGCTGTATTGGTGAGTGACTGGCTATATGAGTGCCTGTATGGGTGAGTAAGTGGATGTGTAAGTAGAGCTATGAATTAGTGGGTGGGTATGTATGTACTGGTATTGGTGTGTCAATGGTTTCAAGAATAGTAGTCTGAAATTTGGAGTGGGTGTATAAAAGATTATATTGGGGTGTGAGGAGGTGCATCAGAGATTATGTGGATAATGTCATCAGTGATGTCATTAGTGATGTCATGAGTAATGTCATCAGGGATGTCACTGACCATGTCATGAGTGATGTAATATGTGACATCATCAGCAGTGCATTGCAGGGACACAGTTTGTAGTTAGCTCAGCCACTTATAACAGCTGACTTTCTCTGGTTTTGTACAAGTGAAATGTTAGTCTAAATATAATGTTCCTATAACCTTTGGTTTTCAGTGAATAGCTAATGTTTTTGAAATATGCTAATTTCTAACTATAACAACCCTGAAGCCTGTGGTTTTTTGAGTGAATATCTAAGGTTTTTTAAATGGTAATTCTCAACTATAACATCCCCGAAAACTGTGTTTTTTTTCAGTGAATATAGATATATACATACTTACACACACATATATATTACCTACTGGCAGTCACCAGTAAGTTGTTATAGATAGAACCTAGTTTCCATAGGAAAAGCTTTTTTTGACTTGCGTATAACTTTGGCATTGTTTGACCTATCTTTATGAAATTTTCCCTAAAAAGTGTCAAGGTAGGTTCTGGTTGTCATGGGAAGGTTGGGGGGGGGATTCGTGCAATGGGGACCGAGAATTTGGGGTGCGAAATAAGGGTGAGTTTGTAATGTTAATTTCCATAGGAACCTTTAGCCACACGCACTGCTGAACGGACTTGCACCAAATTATCCGGGGGGGTAGAGGTTAGTTCAAGGAAGTGCCTTTTGCCTATTTGGTACAAATCTGTTCAGTAGTTTTTGAGAAATTTAAGTCAAAATTCTAGTGAGATCTCTGGCTGCAGATATTTCACCACAATTCCTCAATTAATTGCGAATGCACGCGCCATCGGGAATGCTCTGATTGTCTGGACGCAACCTGAACAGAAAGTTGCGCCCACTATTTTATTTGACTGGGAATGGTTCACAGGGCTGAAAATTTCGGAAAAATCTAACATAAGGGTCTGACCCCATGTTTGAGAAATGGGGGCGTTAGTGACACAAGTTATCTATCCAACATTGACTTTCATCGTGAGCGACAATTCCTGGTGTGAGAGGAGTTCGGTGATCAAGTTTGGTGGTAATAGTGGTAATAAATGCTGTGTTATGGTGTTCGCAGATTTATTATCACTATTTTAGAAATGCCACTTTTACAAGTAGGCATTTCTGTGTGCTATGTGTCTTTGTGCCTGCCTATTGTGTATTGCATGTCTGGCTCTGGATGACATAGACTGGGGAGGTGCAGTGGTGCCAGAGGTGCAGGGTGAGTCAGCACTAGGCTGAATAGGCCCATCTGCATTTGAAGTATTGGGAGGAGTAGCACCGGGACCTGAAGAGGACTGTGCCTGCCTTCCACAATGCTGGCTCCACCCCCTGCGGGGTGTCTGGGGGCAGATTCTACAGTAACAATAAGGGTGTTTGTGCACATGAAAAGGTGTATGTAAGTAGCCTCCAGAACTGGTTTGGACTGGGAACAGAGCCCTGTGCCAGGGGGTAGCACAAAGACATTTGCAGTATAAATATTGGAGCTGTGACCCCATGCTTGTGGATCTTTGTGCTTACTTGGAGCTGAAGGACTGCTGGGAGCTAAGAGGAACCGCCAACCCCTCCTCTGCTGGAGGGCCCTGTGAGCTGGCCTGCCTGGGCCCAGCCCTGCCCAACTTGAAATCTAGCGCGAGGGGAGCACTGTGCTCTCTGCCTTCCCTCACTGATCGCGGTGTAGTGGGTGCTTTAATCCGTCCCAGGAACTAAGAGTCAGGAGGGTGCTGCAAGTTGTCCCTCCTCGCTGTGCCTTGACCTCCGGAGCACTGCGGGCACTTCCCCAGGTGTTTATGGACTGTGTGGAGCCCTTTGTTGTTTTTCTTCATGCTCACGAGCACTGTGCCTGCAGGAAGAGAAGGAAGCTAGGTGGCTGTTGCCTGGTTTTGGCCTACAGCCTCTGGGGTAACGACAGGAGCCATTGAGGGCTCCGGGGCCGGAGTGTCCCAACGTGATGTAGAGACTGCGGGGTCGACATCCCGAAGGATCATTTCAGACCCGCCAGCCAAGTATACAGGCATGGACAGCGGGTGAGTGTCTGGGGGGAACAAAACACCTTCCACCCTGGGCCACGCTGTTGTGTTCTTGGCCCTGAAGGGTTATTGATATACCTCTCTTGGGTGCAGAAGGAGCACCGAAGATATTATGGCATTTGTCCCCCTAAGTGCAGCTGCACCGCATGGTTGCGGGCAGCTGCCCACTTCTGAGATATCGGGGGCAATTTGTTTTTAAGGTGGCATTGCTGGGTGAGCCCAGGACAGGGCCCCCCTTGGGAACACTGACTTGGTGACAGTAACCGTGTGGCAGGTGCTACTATGGTGCACGGCTGCTGATCTTATACAGAATATGCTATGCTGATTATGTTTTGCCTTGTAGGCTGTCCTAGAAGATGTTATGAAGTGCACTGCTTATGGTTTTTATGCCATACTGTCCTGAGTTATTGCCTAATGTGTGCCCTCTGCAAGTGGGTATGTTGGTGGATTTTTTCTTATACTAAGGCATGATGTGTTCATGCTAAGTGCACTATTGCCAGTAGTTACTGGTTCTTTTTACTTACTATACGTTGTGATATGATGACTGTGGGCCGATTGGCCCTGTAGTTTATATAATCCCTGTGAAGTCATACCAGGTGCCAGGTGGCACAGTGTATATATGTGATTATGTTCTGATGTGTTTTGTGACTAATACAAAGGCTATTTGTGATATAACCTTGTATGGAGTTTTTTTGTGCCGCTGCTGCTGCTGCTGTGTGTGTGTTACTCAAATGCTTTACAATTTGCTTCCGGGATAAGCCTGGCTGCTCTGACAAGCTACCAAGGGGGTGAGCAGCGGTTATCTTCAGCATGTAACTCCCTTGCCCTGACTAGAGCGGTGGTTTCTGCCTGGCTTAGGCACATGCCCTAGCCAACCAGAAATCCCATTTCTAATATGTATGTATATTTGTACACACTAGCCGATGACTGTCACACACTTATGTACCTAGTCACATATTCACTCATACCCTTATACACCCATTCACATACCCACTCACACACATATATCCAGTCACACACCCACCCAAATACTGATGCACCCACTGTCATACCCATTCAAATACTCATGCACGTACTTACAGACTCCCTTGGAGAGTGACGCAACCATGTACAGACACACTCAGACACTCACACCCACTCACAGACCCAGTGTGAGACTGTATCTTCCACTGGCACACTCACTGATAGATAGACTGAACCAGACACCTTTGTGAAACATGGATTTTTGGGACGACTCATGAATATGAAATAAAGTGAGAGAAAAATGACAAAAAAGCCAAGGGATTATAGTGAATAGGCTAAAACAATAAAGGGTGTGGAGAGTGTTAAATGGGATATGGGGAAGAGGCTGCCTTATCTAAACAAAAATGTGTGCGCTCTGTCTTGCTCTTCTGCACTGTAGAGGTAAAGGATCGTGGTCTAGGATGGGTTTGTTTTATAGTGTGATTTGCAGGTGTGTCCACTTGGCCAAAAGACATCAGCTGTGTAGTTTTTTAATTCATTCAAAGGCACTGTTGTGGTGCTTTGCTATGAGTGTATCACGGCGGTCTACTGCCATTGGAGAACCACCGCTAGGGGACTGCCAGTGCAACTGTGTAGCCATAATAGGCTAAGTCAGAAGCCACAGCCCTGACAAAATTGCAGTATGAATCGCCATCATTGTAGACTGCTGCAGCCAAGGCAGGAACTATGCCATTGACGTGGTCGGCGCTTCAGGCTGCATGACTAGTGATAAAACGGGTAAAGGACTGTTGGAGCAGCCGTCTTCTAAGAATCACAAAAGTGTTGGTCGGGCAGTCAGGCCACCAATCTCGTAATCCGGCCCTAAGTGTTAAATATTCATCAAATAGAAAATTCACCCACTACATTTAAAAAACAATTGCCCTTGCCTATGTCCTGGTAACTAAAAAAAGGAAGCACTACAATTTTTTATTGGAATCAAACTGCAACCAAAGAAATTAACAAATATTGAGTCCCTTAATGGACTATTTTGCAGATGCTTGGGTTGAAAGGCTGAACAATTCTGGGCAGAGAAGCTGATCAAAGTATCATATGCCATGGTGAAGTCTATATGATAACACTATGGCACAATCAGAAAAATATTATAGTGTAATGGAAAGGTTTTACAATTCCTTCAAAGAGGCATTAGGACAAACCCACCCTTTACGCTACCAATTTCTAGAAATTTAAAAAATTAACCAAGTTATAAACAACTAAGTATAGACTGATATAAAGGCTAACATATTCAATCCAAAGAAAAGCACAAACTCCTATAATGTAAAGTCTGACTACTTGCTCATAATCAAGGACTACAGTACTAAGGGGTCGATTATGATGCTGTTCGGAAAGCATTCCGACCGAATCGGTTTCGGCATGTTTTTGAACCGAATCGAATCTAGGTAGTCCGACCGACTGATTATGATGCATCCGGATGCTTCGGGATACGATTCGGTCGGACTCCTATTGACTTCAATGGGAAACTGTGTTAAGACCGAATACACATGCTCCCATTGAAGAAAGAGGTAGGTGGGGAAAATCGTGCACCCTGTATCGGGCACCTCATCGTGTCTGCCACACTGTGCATGGTTGGAAAGGGGGGTCCCTTGGGTATCCCCACGGGCATTATTTGGAAGGCCCCAGGTGAGGGGGGCCTTCTACAGGCCCCCAAAGTCAGATTCCAAAAGACGATTCCAGTCGGAACAATTGAATCGGAAAAGCTGTCTGAATCTGACATCGTAATCACTTTATCAGATAGCTTATGAGTCGTGCAGAAATGCAGCCTGTAGACACACACCATTCAGCTCCAAGCGACTCGGACTTTCCGAATGACATCCGGTTCGGATTCAGAAACTCCAAACATCGTAATTTGTCGTTCGGAAAGGGTTCCGAATCAGTCGGAAACAAAGCTTATGTTCGGCAGACCCAAATCAGATTTGGAGTCTTTCCGAATGACATCGTAATCGGCCCCCTATACTCCATAGCAAAATCATTACTCTACAAAATCCAAACTAACAAACATATAAATGTTATTATCACAACTTTTGCAAATCAGTTTAAAATACATACTTGACCATGAACAAAATGCTCTCAGACTGAACATTAAAAATTGGTGAAATACATAGTAATAAATAAATAAAAGTTAACACACACAGATAACTTTAAAAAATCACAGCACATGATGAAAACATGTATAAATACAATATATAATACATTTTTAAAAAAAGATTAATACAAATAAGGTTAAAACACATCTGACATTTCTGAAGCTGAAGTCCATCAACTTGAAATAATCCAAAAATAACAGTTCTTAAAAATGTATAAAAAAGAATCCCCACAAATATGCAGAAAAGTAAACAACAAAATAAAATATCTAATAAAAAAATATATCATCCATGGGCACCACACAACATCCAAAAAAGAACTATAAAAATCAGAAAATGAAGGAAATTAAAATAGCATTGCTTTAAACATAACTTAATTAACTTTCTATGAGAAAAAACAATATGCCAAATAATAGGATAAAATCCAAGACCCAAATTAAATACCTGTAAAAGACAGACAAAAAACTCACCCACACAATAAAACAAACCTGTAGACATAACAATTATAATAATAATAACTCTACAAATACATATACATTATATATTTCAAGCAAGAATTAAAATAAAACAGCACAATACAATGAGGCCTAGCACTTGACTACCACAACTAAAATGACATCCTCACGTTTAGCTAATAAAAAACTAATCTATACTAACTAAAGTAAACTTAAATACATCCCCCTAAACACTAAGGGCCAGATGCATGAAAAAAGTAGGGGTGGGCGGAATTTGCGAAATTAACTTTCGCAAATTATCGCGAAAATGTTTAAAATGATCGCAAACAAGCGGAAATATCGCGAAGATGCGGAAGTTTTTTTCCGGCATGTTCGCGAGATTTTCTGCATGGTTGCGGGTCGCCAACTTACCCATGTGGTTGCTTGTGGGCGCGGCCATCTTGTTTTGAGTTGTCTCGCGGTGCATGATCGCGAGAAGAAAGACGTGATCGCGCGACGCATGACGTCAATGCGGGCGCGAACTGTCGCGAGACAGCGCAAATGGCTAGAAACAATACAACATCTCATGGAGAACGCGACCGGATCAAGAAAACTTGTCGGCGAACGCAGGGATTCAGGTAAGGCGATCGCGCGCGCGTGAGAATGTATTATTTTACAGCGCGAGCAAGAAACAAATTATCGCCAAGCTGCGGAAACCGGAATTTTTGACATTTTCGCACTCTCCGCAGAACGCGAAAATGTTAAATTATCGCAATTTCCATGAACGGAACAAAATTTTCGCCCAGGCCTAGAAAAAACCTGTTTGCAATTTCTTAATTGTGAATCGTTGTGATTTGCAATTAGGAAATCGCAAATAGGCATGCATGAAAGTATGTACTCGCTGCGATTCATAAGGGGTCGCAAATGACCTACCTCATGAACATTAATGAGGTGGGACGCTTCTGCGAAACGGCCCATTTGCAAAGACAAAAATGATTGATGCATGTGCCTCTAACCCCCCAAAACGTAAATTAAAATTACTTTAATCTGGCCCAGAGAGCTGAAATAAAGAAAGCAATATCCAAAATGACCACGCACTAAACATAAAAAAATACCAATACCGCAGACAAAACAATTGGTAAAAGAGATTAATTATTGTATTTACCTTAGTATGAAATGTAAAAATGTGAAAAATGTGTAAAAGTTTACTTTATATGGAAAAAATTAAGCTATTCAAAATGTAGAAATATATTAAAAAGTACTATAAAAGGAAACTTATAATGTAAAGAACCTATTAATATATTTTGGAAAGCATGCCTGTAAGAATAGTTATCAAATATATTTGGTTGTTTAAGAATGGATTCCATTTTGTAAAATGATTGTTAAAAAGATTTTAAAATATTACAATATGTGAAAATGAAAACATAGAATTTGAAGAATTGATAATACATGTACAAATATAAATATGTACCAAAAATGCAAAATGATATGTTAAAACTGTTTGTCTTTAATAATTAAAATGTTTTAAAGATTATGTAAAAATAAACTTTAAGGAAAAGACATTGAAAAGATTTACCAATTATGTTTTACTTTATTATTAAAAAGTGATAATATTTAGAAAATTAGCTTTATGTTAACAAACCAATGAATGATGACTTTAACTTGCATTTAACTTCACATAAATAAGTAAAATACATTACTAAATAGTGTGTTTTTATATATGTACATTAATATACCCACACAACTTGAAAATACAATATAAAAACAAAATATTTCTAAAGCACAGACTACCTATTTCCACTTCAATATGACCCACTTTAGTAAATGTGTTGGAATTTTAGGAATGTCAGTTTACTAGTCCCACTACTTTCTAAGACACATTGTGGAAAATTCTGTACTTTCATGAGTGCAGATGTTTTATTCTCACTCCAATGTAAACCATATTTGGAAAGTGTTGGACTTTGAGTAGTGCAGATTAACTATTTCCACTCCAATGTATGCCACACTGGGGAAAGTGTAGGACTTTAAGGGGTGCATACCTACCATGCCCACTCCAAACTAAGCCACGTTGGCCAAAGTGTTTGAGGTGTGCAGACTTACTATTCCCACACCAATCTAAGCCACTGGCTGCTTATAAAGCCAAAATACAAAATTACAAACAAACATACATAGTTCCATCAAAATACACTATATCAACATAACCAAAAATGCAAAAATAATACATGATTATAAGCTTTTTTTTAATTATTTCAATCAAATCAATCTGAATTAAACCAATTAAACAAAAAAATCAAAAAGTACAATTTTAAAATTAAATATTTGTATTTTAAAAGTTAAAAATTATTTCTGAATAATTAAGTATGAATTTGCTCACATATATGGATTAAAATATAAGACAACATTGTCAGTTTTTAAAATTATGTAATACAAACGTACTAAAAATATAAATTCAAGATTAGAAAATATTTTAAATATATTAATATTTACATCTAAAAAACATAGCAAGATACTAAATGACAAACAAAGAACCTTATTGAATGTTTGTTTCATTTTATAAATAAAAACATTGAAATTTTAAATTGAAAAAAATTTTAAAAAAATAATTCTAATTTAAAACACCCCTCTTATTTTCCTCTAAGGACCCTACACCTTCCTATAAAAAGATTGAAACACAACAAAAGGTAAAAATAAACTACACTTAAAAATAAAAATAAAATGTAATTATTCATTTTTAAAATAAGCAAAAATCAAAACAAAGAAAAAAGTAATATGAAAAAATATCATATATTTTTTCCTCTTACACCTTCCGATGCATCGAGCCACATCCTGAATTGTGTCTATTGACCATCTGACGGAATGCAGCTCAACCCAGGAGTACAAAGTGGAACTACCATACTCCTCAACGTATAAGTAGGTTGACTTAATCGCAGGGCAAAAAAGAGTCAGGATTTTAATCTAACCACACCTTGTATTTTGCACACATGCATTTTGACCTCACACTGCTGTTGCAATTCGTATCCAATTTGCATGTTCTGTCCACCGCCTTTATCCAGTTACCCAGAAGAAGCGGCTCAACCTTCAACATGTTTACACAATTCTCCTTCCTGGCCAACAAGATTAGATAGAAAAGTTGGTGTTTCTGACAGTGAGATATACACAAATAATATTGGGCATCTGTTGCAAACAATATCAGGACAGGGCTTACCATTATGTAGGAGTTGGCAATGTCAGAGACCTCTCAACTTATGCCACACTTGTGTTTGCTTTGTTCGCCCTAAGTTGGCAGGGTGTGCCCAGACGGGCGTTCCTTGCTCAATTTGCCACTGGATTTAAGCTAGCCTGGCAGATGAAGGGTGTTACCCAGAAACCAGCCCAGGATGCTTGTTTCCAGTTCAGGGAAGACCTGGCTTGGCTATTCGGACTGGACTGTTCCCATGAGGCACAGGGTCAAGCCTGATTTGCATGTAGCTGGGTCTGAACTGTGGTGGCAAAGTAAGCTAAAGAATGATGATGTATTCAACCTAGATCTGTGACTAGGGGTGAGTGTCTGAAAAGTTTCAGTGCTCCGTTCATCATCTCCTTGTGTTTGCTTTGTTCTCCCTAAGTTGGCAGGGTATGCCCAGACATGGGTCCCTTGCTCACTTTGACACCGGATTCGAGCTAGCCTGGCTGATCAAGGGTGTTACCCAGAAACTGGTCCCAGGATGCTTGTTTCTGGTTCAGTGAAGACCTGGCATGGCAGTTCGGACTGGACTGTTCCCATGAGGCACAGGGTCAAGACTGATTTGCAGATAGCTGGGTCTGAACTGAGGTAGCGAAATGAGCTAAATAATGATGATGGATTCAAACCAGATCCGTGACTGGTGGTGAGTGTCTGAAAAGTTTCAGCGCTCTGTCCATCATCTTCTTGTGCTTGCTTTGTTCACCCCAGAAGTGAAACAGGGGACAAACATGTGTATATCGTTAGACTTTTTCTCCCCACACCACAGCTAGGGTTAG
Organism: Triturus cristatus; assembly: GCF_964204655.1. NCBI lineage: Eukaryota > Metazoa > Chordata > Amphibia > Caudata > Salamandridae > Triturus > Triturus cristatus. Next base: position 210,475,944 of record NC_140588.1, on the reverse strand, counting down.
CAACTGCAGCAATTGCTGTCAGGTTCCTCAGAGCCAACTAGGTTCTATGGAGCATAAGTGGGTGATTCTTTCTAAGGGGATCAATTTAACTATGGAGTAAAGGAGGAGCTGCGAACTTTGCCAAACATTTGGTTGTTCCTCTAACGGTGAGTATCCTCACCACAAATGGGTTGGAATCTTACATTTCTCCTTGTCTCCCTTGACTAGTTCTCAGTACCATGTATATACGTCTTTCCTCAAGTGGCTCAAAATCTTGCAATCTGTCACCATAATCCCAATTAGGACTCCTTGCTCATTTTTGCTCTGAGCCCCAGGTGGTCAACTGCCAGTATTTATTTCAGGAGATAGTACCTTTGGTTTCCTCCCTTAAGGCATCCCACAAGATTATTTTAGGACCAGGACATAGCTGCCCCCTAAACTTTATATCAACCTTAATCAATGGGGCTCTCAAATTCTCCTTCAAAAAAGGAGGAGTTCCAGGGAAATTTCAGATAAGGGCAAGCTCAGAATAGTAATCTATGGATAGGATTTTCCTAACGAAATGCCACACTTCCAAAAAGGCCCGCAATACCTTTAGCTTCACCTTCCTGAAGAATCTGGGTTCCCCATACTTAGGGCCCAATTATGAGTTTGGGGGTCTGACAGTCAGACCGCCACAGCGGCGGTCCCAAGAAGTCCCTGGTGTCGGCGGTCATATTACAATGTTGGCTTGAGTAAAAGGCTGCTGTTGGGCTGGCGGTACACCACAATGCTGATTACTATGTTTCCAATGTGCTGGCTGTCTCTTGGTGGCAAAGTCCTGAAGGAGTGACGTTTCGCTGCTTTAGATAGGTAAATAAAATGGGCCTAATTTTGATGTCGTGCAGACATCGTTTCAGTCATGGGACCGCCCGACCTCCTGTATGACCAATTAGGATACGACCGAACACTGCACTCCTATTCTTTACAATGGGGCATGCCTTCCAAACGGAATGCATGCTCTCATTGTAAAACAAAGAGGTACCGTTCATCCCTAAAGGTGCCTGCCACAGGGTGCAGGGGTCAACAGAGGTCCTCGGTCACCAACCGGAGACCGTGAACCCATGAGGACCCTGCTGGGCACCCCCAAAGTCAACTTCCGACAGACTTTCTTTGTCAGAATGGCCGGTACAGAAAGGCTGTCGGAATGTAACATTGTAATCCCTCGGGTGGAAAGAGCCACATAATCAGCCACATAATCTCTGATGCACCAAATTTCAGATTACCATTCTCGAAACCCCAGACACACTACATACCCACTCACTGATTCGTAGATCTACACACAAGTCTACTCACTCACCATACAGCCACTCATGCACCCAGTCACTCACCAATACAGCCACTGATATATCCAATCATACACCCATAGAGACACTCTCACACCACCACTCACTCATAGAGCTACTCGCATTCCTAGTCAGTCACCCATAGCGTCAATCACACTGCTACTTACTCACCTATACAGTTATACACACACTACCTCACCTATTCCTACAGATACTAACACATACTTAATCTTTATACAATCACTAACACAAGCACACGCTCAGCCATACTGCCACTCTAACAATTTCTCACTAACACATACAGTCGATTATATACTCCAACACTTACATATACTGCCTTTCATATATGCATTTATTCACCCATATACCAATGAGAGATCCATTCACTCACCGACACAGCCATACACACACTCATTCACCCATAAAGCCCTTGCAGACACACTCATGAACCCATAATTCCATGCAGGGAGTCACACCGCCCACCCACCCACACAGCCACTCAGCCACCCATACAGGTACTCAAAAAACCAATCAATAGCCCATATAGACACTCATGTAGCTACTCTCCAACCCATGCAGCCTACTTAAACACCAACTGACAGACTGATAAAGACATTCACACAGACTAGTCACTCTTCCATAGATTCACTGAGACACATATAATCAGTGAATCATCGTGAAGGGAGGGTGCAGGGCCTGAGGTGACATGTGCAAACATGCCCGGTGGTGTGTTTTAAGTTGGGGAATTAATTCCCCTTCAATCCTGAGGGCCCCTGGGGGCCAACTAGCCCACCAGATTTTTCAAGTAAGCGCCACTGCGCTGCGTTGCAGAGAGGTGGTCCAGGCCATGCCCCTTTTTACACCTCTCTGCAACGCACCTCTGTGGCACTTACTGGAGGTACCTGCTGGGCTACTTTGACACCAGGGACCATCAGGATTCAAGGGGACTTTATCCCCCAACTTAAAACGGCCACAGTGCGTGTTTGCACACATGTAACCTCAGCCCTCCCCCTCCCTTCACCAGTGTGCAAATGCGCCCCGTGGCACGTTTTAAGAGGTAGTTTTAATTTCCCTGCCCTATTATGTACTAGGGACTTACAGAGGAGGTCATGCTAATCACAGGGTACCTCAACGCATAGTGTTCCCTAGTGTATTTCGGTGTTTTCACTGTATTCTAAGTGTCTTTTAGTATAGCACTGGCTCTAGGCCTGGTTAGTCAGAGTCAGTTACCACCAGTACCCGTCTGAAAAAGTTGTGGGCACAGGAGGACTTTATGCTCCTCTGTTGGTTCTTTCTGCACATCTCTTCTTCTTCCTTTACTTTTCTTTGTCTTTGTGAACTTTTGTTGCTTCTTTCTGCATTTCTTTTTTTTCTTTCTGTGCATTGTTTCTTCTTTTATCACATGTCCTACCTCTGTAGGCATAGTTAGAAACTACCATTTAAAAAACCTTTGAAATTCACTGAAAAAAACATAGGTTTCAGGCACGTTATAGTTAGAAATTAGCATTTAAAAAACCTTAGAAATTCACTGAAAAAAACATAGGTTTTAGGAAAAGTTATAGTTAGTTGGACATTTCACTCGTACAAAACCAGATAAATTCCCCTGTTATAGTTAGTTCAGCTAACTATAACTCGTGCCCCCGCAATGCACTGCTGATGACGTCACATATTACATCACTCACGACATGGTCAGTGACATCAATGATGACATTACTGATGACATCATCCAGTGACTGTGTCTTTCTGTAAAGTTTAAATATGTTTAATATAGGTAGGGAAAGGCGTATTGAAGAATGAGTGGGTGTATAAGTGTCTGAATGGATGATTTAGTAGGTGCTTGACTGACTCTATAAGTGAGTGATTAAACTTATCTTACTGAATTCATGGGTTACTGACTAAACTGTGGGAATGTCTGTATCCGTCTGTCTGTTGGTGTGTGAGAGGCTGCATGGGTTTGTGAATAGCTACATTAGTGTCTATATGAGTTATTGATTCGTTGTCTGAGTATCTGTATGGGTGCCTGAGTGTATGGGTGATTCACTGGGTGCATGGTTTCAAGAGTGCATCTGTGATGGACTGTATGGGTGGGTGAGTGTGTATATGGGTGTGTTAGTGAGTGAATGTATATCTCAGTGGTACATGTGTGAGTAACTACATATGTGAAAGGCAGTATATATGTGTGTTAGAGTATTTAAATGGCTATAGTGGATAAGTGAGAGTGTGTGATTGTGAGAGTGGCTGTATGGATGAGTGTGTGCTTGCATCAGTGATTGTATAAGAGAGTAAGTATGTGCTAGTATTTATATGAGTAAGTGAGCTGGTGTGTGTATAACTGTACAGGTGAGTAAATGGGAGTGTGAATAATTATTTGCATGACTGACTAGGTGTGTGAGTACCTCTATGGATGAGTGGTGGTTTGTGAGTGTCTATATAGGTATATGAGTGCATATGATAGTCCTGTACTGAGTGACCATATGTATGAGTGATTGTACAGGTGAGTGAGTGGATGTGTGTGTAGACCTAATATTCAGTGAGTGGGTATGTAGTTATTGGTGTTGGTGTGTCTATGGTTTTGAGAATGGCAGTCTATAATTTAGAGTGGGTATATCAAAGGTTAAATTAGGGTGTGAGAAGATGCATCAAATTATCACATGGATGATGTCATCAGTGATGTCATTTGAGATGTCATCAGTGATGCCACTGACCATGTCATGAGTGATGTAATTTATGACGTCATCAGCAGTGCATTGCGGGGGCGCGAGTTATAGTTAGCTGAATTAACTATAACGGAGGAATTTCTCTGGTTTTGTACGAGTGAAATGTCCAACTAACTATAACTTTCCCTAAAACCTATGTTTTTTTGAGTGAATATATATATATATATATTCAGCAAAGGATTATCCCAACTTGAAAAACAACCATCCGGCATTCGGTAATTTTATTCCATGACGATAAACACCAACGCGTTTCAGCAGTCGCACGCTGCCTTGTTCACGTTGCCTGAGCGCCATTACATTTTCGTAAAAATACTCAACGCATTAGGAGACATCAACAAGGGACTTCATTCACATTGAACACACAATGTTATTTCCTTTTAGCAACATAGCTGCCATCTTGGATATATATATTCAAAAGTAATCATCCTCCAGCACACATTAAAGGAGACAGCCACACCAATGCAGTATTATTTTTTATGGCTATTTAGTGGCAAATTGAAACAGGATGCGTTTCGATCTTGCAATTTTATTCACATATCCTGTTTTTTGGTGCATTACTCTCTTTTGTACCGCGTCACACTTGACCTACTCTCATTAACATAAACAAAATGCTTCTCAATAAAAAACTCCATTCCTTCCTCATTCCCCTATAAACCCTACATCCCACTCTTAGAATATTTTACGAATTTAAATGGCAAAAAATATAAAAAATACAAAAATGAAAGTAACTAAACTATAGAACAGAATATTGCACAAATTGATATTATATGCAACAATATTCTTGACAATAAAATAAAAGAATCTAGAAGAAATATACTTTCCTGTGATATATAAAACAACAATGGTTTTGTTAGCACAATATAAATGCAACAATATTATTGTATGACAAAATTTTTCTGAAATATTTTGATAAAATACTGTTCAAATATTGATTGTCTTGCACCTATTTAGACACATACACCTGTAACCCCTATAATGTGCATAAAGAAAAACAACTTTTCTCATAAATCTTAAGAAAGCAGTGCTTTATCATAGTACTTGAGTATTATTTTTGGGTCGGAGTTCATCCAAGAACTTTTGATTTTACTAAGTTACATATTTAATTGGCATACTTATAGGGGCATTCAGCCAACCCCCTTTTTCCATTGATCTTTTGTATGTCATTCACGTTTTTCTTCCTCCCAGTACAGCTTACATACAGCATGGAGCAACGGCTCAGCTCACTTCAGTACCTAGTTGACTTCACTGTGAGTGCATTGTGCTGTTATGCAATGAACACCTCTGCACACAAAGTAGTTCCCTTTAATTCCAAGCAATACCATTGCAATGTGTAATTTTTGAGACAAAAATGTTTGCACATAGCCAATATTTTCAAATATTTTCGAGGGCCAAGCAGCTCTCGCAACAATAAAGTTTTGAAAATACATAGCTAAGCTAAAAAATATTTGAAAAGTCTATAGGCTGGCAGTTGTAATGTCCTACCTCAACATTGTTGGTGAGGTGGTTGAAGAGAACACCTCCGTGTGAGTGCCGTATTTGGAAGGGTTCCATATGATGTATGGGAATCATATAAATAAATTGGGTGGGCTGAGTGAGTCAGTCACATACTAAGCCGTGGATACAAAACATTGGGGTATATTCTCAAGAACGTGTGATAACCATTGCAAAAGTTACTTAATGCAACCCTCAACATTGCAGTCCATCGCAGGAAATTTACACCGTGTTAACCAGGTATTTACAACTCAGCTGTACCATGCGATAGTCACAAGACAACACGTCAAATGGCCGCATTAAAATCAACGCCATGGTGCAAAAATGCGACACACGAATGCAAAAAAAGCTGCGATGAGGCCAATCGTGATACAAAAATCAGCGAAAACCAGCCACAGGCCTGCAATTCACATATGTCAGGTGGGAGCAATCACCATAAAAGTAGAAAAAAAACAGACAAACAAATGCCAAACAACAGCGAAGAACCATGGATGTTACCGGAGCAAGTACGGAGGGGAACCAGATCCCCACAAGCCCCCTGGAGGACCTGCCTGGCACCTCGGGGTCAGGGAAGGCCAAGGAGAAGAAGTGTATGAAGAAGTGCTTCAATTCACAGGAAAACAGGATCCTGATAACGGAGGTGTTCGAACACCATCAACAACTGTTCGTCACCTCCACTGCGTCATTGGCAACAAAAAATGGACTACGGCAGGCCGTTGTGGGCATGGTGAATGCAGTGGGAGTCTTGAAGAGGACAATGGACGAGGTGAAGAGGCGCTGGAATGATGTCAAGCAAAAAACCATGCAGGCACTCGCCAACAACCGGAAGGCAGCAATGCAGACTGGAGGTGGGAGTCCAGCACCACAGGAGAAGCTAGACGACATGGAGGAGATGGTTGTCCACAGTCATCAGCTGGGAGACCGTGGCAGGAGTTGGGGGACCGGACACTGCTAAACAGAACAGGACACAACAGCAACAGGGTGAGTAACAACCAGGGACTGAGGGGACAGGGGGAGATGGGCACAATGGCACACATGCACAATTGAGCTGAGCACATCTGCGGACAAACCATGCCCCAGACACCAACTCCCACCAAGACGACAATATACCCAAGTATGCTGCATGTCAACACTGTATAAGCACAGGAGTCAGAGGCACACCGCATGTAAGGGATAAGGGGCAGCCAAATCAGAGCTGTAGGGGCAACTCCCCCAAAATGTGGTACACACACATCACATGCAGAGCACATCAACACTGACAACAGTGTGGCACAAACCGCAACACATCCTCACCAGAACACAGGACACAACTGGTGACGACTGGGTGTAGACACGGGTCAATCACAGGTGGCATTGCAGGGAAATGTGAGTTGATAATGTACAAGTACAAACACACATCCGTGATGTTGTCGAAATGCCCACCATCCCGCAGCAAATAGGCAGCCCCTCCGAAACAGCCACGATGTACACAGTCATGCAGTCTGTATGTAAACATGTATAATGCGACAACACACATGTAAACACATTGTTAAACTGCATCTCCCCTTCACATTGCAGAGGGACAATCAACACCTCCTGCAGAGCAGTCCCAACCTCTCTTCTCTGATGATGAAGAATACCACCACAGCTTCGACTCCGATGCCATCCAGCAGTCCATTGACAGTCTCCGCAGCCCACCTCCAGGAGCAGGGCAGCCTAGCTGCAATGAGGACACCCCACCCCCTGCACAGACCATACAGCAGGCAGCACCCACTACCACAGTTACCTCCCAGGACCTCCACGAAGAACACATGGCCTTCCAACGCCATGTGTTGGCATGCCAGGAGCAGCTGGCTGAACAGGTGGGGGTGGCCTTCGACCTCATGGTAGACAAACTTGATGCCATACGTGGGTGTCTAAGTCCCATCAGGGGCCACTCACAGTCTCTAACAGACATCCACAGTCCGCTCCATGCTCTCCAACAAACCATTACAACAAACAAATGATGGACGGAATGCTGACAATGCAGACATTCTCCCACAGTCAAGAGATCTGGGTTAAATCCATCGTTCTTTTGCCCACTACGCCACCCCAGTTTAGACATGGCCATATGCAAATCAGTCTTGACCCTGTGCCTCATGGGAACAGTCCAGCCCGAACTGCCAAGCCATGTCTTTACTGGACCGGAATCAAGCATCCTAGGACCGGTTTCTGGCTATCAGCCGTCATCAGCCAGGATAGCTGGACTCCAGTGGCGTAGTGAGCACAGGTCCCACGTCTAGGAATACCCATCCCACTTAGGGCGAAAAGCGTTACAACAAACAAATGATGGACGGAATGCTGACAATGCAGACATTCTCCCCCAGTCAAGAGATCTGGGTTAAATCCATCGTTCTTTTGCCCACTACACCACCCCAGTTTAGACATGGCCATATGCAAATCAGTCTTGACCCTGTGCCTCATGGGAACAGTCCAGCCCGAACTGCCAAGCCATGTCTTTACTGGACCGGAATCAAGCATCCTAGGACCGGTTTCTGGCTATCAGCCGTCATCAGCCAGGATAGCTTGACTCCAGTGGCGTAGTGAGCACGGGTCCCACGTCTAGGAATTCCCATCCCAATTAGGGCGAAAAGCGTTACAACAAACAAATGATGGACGGAATGCTGACAATGCAGACATTCTCCCCCAGTCAAGAGATCTGGGTTAAATCCATCGTTCTTTTGCCCACTACGCCACCCCAGTTTAGACATGGCCATATGCAAATCAGTCTTGACCCTCTGCCTCATGGGAACAGTCCAGCCCGAACTGCCAAGCCATGTCTTTACTGGACTGGAATCAAGCATCCTAGGACCGGTTTCTGGCTATCAGCCGTCATCAGCCAGGATAGCTTGACTCCAGTGGCGTAGTGAGCACGGGTCCCACGTCTAGGAATACCCATCCCACTTAGGGCGAAAAGCGTTACAACAAACAAATGATGGACGGAATGCTGACAATGCAGACATTCTCCCCCAGTCAAGAGATCTGGGTTAAATCCATCATTCTTTTGCCCACTACGCCACCCCAGTTTAGACATGGCCATATGCAAATCAGTCTTGACCCTGTGCCTCATGGGAACAGTCCAGCCCGAACTGCCAAGCCATGTCTTTACTGGACCGGAATCAAGCATCCTAGGACCGGTTTCTGGCTATCAGCCGTCATCAGCCAGGATAGCTTGACTCCAGTGGCGTAGTGAGCACGGGTCCCACGTCTAGGAATACCCATCCCACTTAGGGCGAAAAGCGTTATAACAAACAAATGATGGACGGAATGCTGACAATGCAGACATTCTCCCCCAGTCAAGAGATCTGGGTTAAATCCATCGTTCTTTTGCCCACTACGCCACCCCAGTTTAGACATGGCCATATGCAAATCAGTCTTGACCCTGTGCCTCATGGGAACAGTCCAGCCCGAACTGCCAAGCCATGTCTTTACTGGACCGGAATCAAGCATCCTAGGACCGGTTTCTGACTATCAGCCGTCATCAGCCAGGATAGCTTGACTCCAGTGATGTCTAGGAATACCCATCCCACTTAGGGCGAAAAGCGTTCGGGCTGGACTGTTCCCATGAGGCACAGGGTCAAGACTGATTTGCATATGGCTGGGTTCAAACTGGAACGGCATGGTGAGCAAAAAAACGATAGATTTAGGCCCAGATCTCTGTACTGGGGTGAATGTATGACATTGTTCTGCATTCTCTCCATCAATTGTTGTTTTTGAATTTGTCACCCCGAGTGGGAAGGGTATGCCCAGACGTGGGTCCCTTGCTCTCCATGCCACTGGAATCAAGCTATCCTGGCTGAAGAGGGGTGAAACCCCGAAACCGGTCCTAGGATGCTTGTTTCCAGTCCAGGGAGGACCTGGCTTGGCAGTTCGGGCTGGACTGTTCCCATGAGGCACAGGGTCAAGACTGATTTGCATATGGCTGGGTTCAAACTGGAACGGCATGGTGAGCAAAAAAACGATGGATTTAGGCCCAGATCTCTGTACTGGGGTGAATGTATGACATTGTTCTGCATTCTCTCCATCATTTGTTGTTTTTGCATTTGTCACCCCGAGTGGGAAGGGTATGCCCAGACGTGGGTCCCTTGCTCTCCATGCCACTGGAATCAAGCTATCCTGGCTGAAGAGGGGTGAAACCCCGAAACTGGTCCTAGGATGCTTGTTTCCAGTCCAGGGAGGACCTGGCTTGGCAGTTCGGGCTGGACTGTTCCCATGAGGCACAGGGTCAAGACTGATCTGCATATGGCTGGGTTCAAACTGGAACGGCATGGTGAGCAAAAAAACGATGGATTTAGGTCCAGATCTCTGTACTGGGGTGAATGTATGACATTGTTCTGCATTCTCTCCATCAATTGTTGTTTTTGCATTTGTCACCCCGAGTGGGAAGGGTATGCCCAGACGTGGGTCCCTTGCTCTCCATGCCACTGGAATCAAGCTATCCTGGCTGAAGAGGGGTGAAACCCCGAAACCGGTCCTAGGATGCTTGTTTCCAGTCCAGGGAGGACCTGGCTTGGCAGTTCGGGCTGGACTGTTCCCATGAGGCACAGGGTCAAGACTGATTTGCATATGGCTGGGTTCAAACTGGAACGGCATGGTGAGCAAAAAAACGATGGATTTAGGCCCAGATCTCTGTACTGGGGTGAATGTATGACATTGTTCTGCATTCTCTCCATCAATTGTTGTTTTTGCATTTGTCACCCCGAGTGGGAAGGGTATGCCCAGACGTGGGTCCCTTGCTCTCCATGCCACTGGAATCAAGCTATCCTGGCTGAAGAGGGGTGAAACCCCGAAACCGGTCCTAGGATGCTTGTTTCCAGTCCAGGGAGGACCTGGCTTGGCAGTTCGGGCTGGACTGTTCCCATGAGGCACAGGGTCAAGACTGATTTGCATTTGGCTGGGTTCAAACTGGAACGGCATGGTAAGCAAAAAACGATGGATTTAGGCCCAGATCTCTGTACTGGGGTGAATGTATGACATTGTTCTGCATTCTCTCCATCAATTGTTGTTTTTGCACTCCAACAAACCATGGCTGACATCGCTAGAGTCCTGACTGTGAGACAAGAATGACAGTCTAGTCACTGTGGCTCCAGCGAGCTCGCCCGGAAGTTGCGGAGGCTCATGGAGAGCATGGAGCGGGCCAATGTGGAAAGGGCGACTGCCACGGCTGCACACCAGCGAGAGGTAGCTGGGTTCCACAATGACCTCAAAACCATCCTCATGGCATTGCTGCCACAAGGCCCGGCCTGATGCATGCTGCTGCTACCACTACTTCCACATCTCCGCTCCCTGAAGTGTCAGTGCCACACAGTGCAGCAGACATTCCGCCTCCGGACCCTGAGGTGTCACTGCCACACAGTGCTGGAGAAAAGCCAGCTCCACCCACACGTGAGGCACATGAAACAGCAGAGGACGAAGATACAGATGAATGTGCCCTCTGCATCATCACCTTCCACTGTCCCCTGATACACTCTGCGACACTCACCTTGGACCTCGCAATGGACTGCCATATTCTGTTTGATCGCCAATGACACAGCTATCAGACTGTGGACTGAACTCTTCCTCTTCCTTTGGACTTCTCATTCCCTGAAGGACTCTGGCTGGCCCTCCACCTTTGAAAGTGGAGTTTGCATGGCCCTGTACTGCTCCAGATGCAACGCTCCACTGAATGTGCATTAAACATTCCGAATCACACAGATGTGTAGTCTCTATGGTCTTTCAAGTGTGTTAGTATGGATGAATATAGGGTCAGTGAATTCCTCTTACTTCCATGTGGCTCAAGTCATTCGACTTGGGTCACAGGGTGACACATTGCCGATTGTTGTTCGGGTGGCGCCGATGCAACCACAGCAACGCACGCATTTGGTACTTCCTTGTCCAGCCCAGTGGGGAACAACCTCCAGAGCCCCGGGGTCATCGTCCAAACCCTTACGCTGGACTGGCATACGCCAGGCCAGCCCACTATGCTTACGCTCCAGGGGGCAATAACGCCACATGTGCCAGGACTCCCCTGTAGTGAGCTGCTGCTCACAGGTCTAGCTGTCAGCATGCCACGGCAACTCCCTCACAGCTGGTTTACACCCACACCACACCCATCCAGCACACACGTCACAGCACATGTGACCCTGCCAATAAAAAGGGCCGGGCGCAAGTGCACAACGCCATTTTCAACCTCTCTCAGGGAGTATCCGTGTGGTGTGCATGAAGACATGGGGGCCCAGGGGCCTGCAACATCACATTCCGCAGGCCCGGAGGGTACATGATGGCATCCGCACCATGATACCCAATCATAGAGGGGCCATGACTGTGGGGGCAAAATCTTGGTGGCACCGGATACACTGCGGCCGGCACAGGCACACCGCCATTGGACGGTGACTTTGGGTGCACTGAGGTAGGGGCACCTTAAGTGCTGAGCGGGTGTGCAGCCTGTGATGATGCCCAGTCGTGGTGGTCCAGACGGCTCAGGTTATGTGTGCCCTGCTGGACCACAGTGTGGGCCTGAGCCAGTGGGCAGCGCGGGCCTACCACCAAGTGGCATCGCCTCCTGGATGACTGTACTACAAGGGGTATGCCGTTCCTAAGGGGACGGGAAAGACAGGTCTTTCTTCATGATGCCCTCACACACCCCAAAGGATGTCATGCTTCATCATTGGGCTTTACTCCTCGTTGGGCCGGCACTGCAATGCGCTGGGGGTCGCATAACTAGTTAGCATGGAGGAGTTTTGTTCGTTATCGGAATTAACCAGACAAATCGCTCCACTAACTAAGAACGGCCATGCACCACCACCCACAGAATAGAGAAAGAGCTATCAATCTGTCAATCCTTTCCGTGACCGGGCCAGGTGAGGTTTCCTCCTGGATCACAGAGTTAGTGGCACCTATGAGGCTGAGCGGGAGTGCAGCCTGCGATGAGGCTGGGTGCACTGGTGTGTCCTCTGCCATGGAGTAATCAAGACCCAGCACCAAATGTGAGACCTGGTGGCCTGGTAGGGGGCTGGCAGGTGTGGAGGGTGCCATGTCCGGGGGCCCTGGGCTTGTGTCTTGTGGCTTGCAGCGGCACGCGGTGAGCCCTCATTGCTACACGCCAAGGGTGGAAGGTGAGCAGTGAGGCCTGGGTGCGCAGGGGTGTGCATGCACTGCTGGGCGGCGGGAGGGGCTGGGGTGCAGCTGCCTGGGTGTGCAGGGGCGGACAGGCAATGATGTTGTGTGCAATTGTATGAACTGTGCCATTCATGTATCTGGACTCTGTTACAGATGATGGGTCAGTCTCAGATGTGGGACCTGGTGAACTGCACTACATACCGGCACATGGTTGGAGACACCCCGGTGGCAGCAGGTGAGCAGTGTGGCCTGGGTGCGCTGTATCGGCACTCTCTCTCCATGTCCCTCTCTTCTTTTCTCTATCACTCTCTCCCCCTCTCTGTCCGTCTATCTCTCTCTCCCCCTCTCTGTCCGTCTTTCTCTCGCGACCCCTCTCTGTCCTTCTTTCTCTTTCTCCCTCTCTTTCGCTCTCTGTCTCCTTCGCTCTCTCTCTGTCCTTTGATGAGCGCAAGACACATCTTCTCATCATGATTTTTGTCTTGCAGGCTGTGACCTATGGATTGTCTCGAGGGGAGCTGCCATGTGTCTTCATTTCTGTTCTGTGTTTATTTTAACGAATTATCATTTGTTGCTTCAAAGGTGAATGTGTGATGCTCATTTTTGTGACGACACATGCATGTCACACAATGTGATTGTGTGAAATCATGCGGGGTATTTGGTATATGATTCTGTGTAGTTGATGTGACATATCTTTGTCCGGGGGTAGGTGAGGGTTTGCCTGGAGTGGGTCCCGGGGGGGAGAGGTGAGGTCCTGGGGGTGATGGCGGTGGGTGTTGTTGCCCTCTTGGGGCTCCGGGATGCATGTTCTGTGGCTCCATGGCATCTGTTGTTCTTCATGTGTGGCTCTGGGATGGACTCTCTTTTGTGGTGCAGGTTGTAGTCCGACTTTGCACCAGGTCGGAGCAGGTGTTACTTTCCTGGTGCTAACACGCCTTATCGCATGATTTGTGATCTTATCGCAGATCAGGCTGGTCTTTGAGAATGTTGCGTTGTGGTGTTGTCGTGGCTTTTTGCTCGGGAATGCCTACTCTGCATCTCATTAGCGATAGTTGCCGGGGTCATCTGTGGCGATGTTTTTTGTGGCTGCTATCGCAGGAAAACTGGTAATATGGGCTGTTTGCACCAGCTTGTGAATGGGGTGGTAAATGTATCGCAAATTTGGCTGCATTAAGGTGCCGTTAACTCGGCGAAGGCTCCTTGAGAATATGGCCCATTGTGTCTGAGCTTTTATTTCTAGGCCCTGTCTGGCACATTAAATCTGGTCCACATTGTGAGGACCCCACTGAGCACTGGTGCATCCTACACTACACTGGCAATGAGGGTGAGATCACCAACCCTGCTTCCCACCTGAACACCACGAGGAATAGGATGGCACATCATCATGTTGCATTTAACTGCGCTGCTGGCCAACATGCAGAGTACTCAAGGCTCTTCACCACTGCGGCACCCAAGATTGTGTGGTAAGGGCACTCTGACAGCCCGAAGGCCTGTCCACATACTTGCAAGGTTGTCTTTTTTCACTGCTACAGGCTCTGCGCTGATGCTACGGCACCACTTCACACACCACTTCATCCCTACTGAATTGGCTGGCCAAAAGGGGGATTCCATAACAGCACCCTCCTGATACAAAAGGCATAGTCCTGCCAAGGCATACACAACCTCCTACACTCAGGGACGTTTAGGGGCACAATGCGGCGTTCCACACAAGAAACTACCTGCCAGCATTTGTACTTCTTTGAGACAGCCTGGCAGCTGTCCCTGACACCACAGAAGTGGGATTGTGCTTGTGCCATGAGGTGTGTAAGAAGGGGAAGACTCCACCTGTGGTTAACCAAGGCAGCAATCCCGGCCATTAAACCTTTGGTAGTGGACAGTGCGCCGTGAACACTTGCACCCAAATGGAAGGACTGGACAGAGTGGCTACAATTCTACTTTGAAGGTGCTGGCATTTCTCTTGAGAGAAGACGTACTTTGCTATTGCATATGGTAGGGAAAGACATTCAAAGAATCTATAAAACTCTAATAGAAGCAATGCCAAAAACATACAATACCCTTCTGAATGCACTAAATGCTCATTTTGAGCCAATAGAAATAATGATTGCTTTGTATTCTTGCAAGCCTGCCAGGAGGCTTAAGAATGCTTAGACACTTTCCACGGATGGTTAAAAAAACTCGCTAGCATGTGTGGGTTCCAGGATGAACAGAAAGAGATTCATGCCCAGATTATACAGTGGTGTTACTCTGCACATTTTCTAAACCATTCTTCAGGAGTCAGGGAAGTACCTGCAAGAGATTCTGACAATAGGATGATCCAAAGAGTTGGCAAAAGCATGAGCATCACACATGGAAGCAGCCCTCAAACAACCCATCAAAAAGGAGCAGGTCAATGCCACATAAACGTGCCCATCAACCACAGCTCCAAAGCACTTCCAGGAGAGGAGAAAAAAATCTGGATACTGTGGGGGGTTTCCACATAAGTTGAGCGACTGTCCAGCCAAAGGCAAATGCTGCTCAGCATGTGGGAAGCACAACTACTTTGAAAAACTGTAGATAATCAAAGGTCATAAATGAAATGGTGCATGTGGTGTCAAGTGAGCAAGAAAGCAAAGAGGACATGGATGATGATACTGAAGAGTACTTGGTCCACTATGATTTGGCAGTACGAACACCACCTTCCATCCGCCGTCCTCTCCCACGGTGTAAAAGCCCTATAGGCAACCAACAGGTTACAGCTATCATCGATAGAAGGATGTCCATCGAGCTAATATCAGTGACCACATATAGAATCATGGATCAAAGTCCCAACTACAAAAAGCATGAATTAAGTTTTTGTCTATGGAAAGAAATCCTCAATTGCACTCATGGGTTGTTTCCGGTCCAAAGTGTCACCTAGGAAACAGTGCGGATACGACTGTGTGTGTAGCAGAAGAGGGCCAAGGTATGCTGGTGTGTGCAACCACTGAAGCATTAAGATTGATCTCTTTTGTGCTGGAAGTACAGGAAGAAGAGCTCTAGACAATACTTGAAGAGTTCAAACCCATCTTCACTGGATTTGGCTGCATAAAGAACAAGGAAGTCAAGCTTCATGTAGACAAGTCTATCCAACAGTAGCCCTGCAACATCGCCACATTCCATTCCACCTGGTACCGAAAGTGGAAGAAGAGCTTGAGAACCTCGAAAGAACATGCATCATTGGACCAACTTCGTGGGTCTCCCCGATCGTAGTTGCCAAGAAGTCTAAACAACCGGAGCATGTGTACATATGTTTGAATATGAGACTTCTCAACGTTGCCATCAAGTGCAAGAGACACCTGACCCATGCGATAGATTACATTGTGGGCAAGATGAGCAGCGTAAAATGGTTCTTTCAGGTGTATCTTAGATTAGAGTGTAACCATCTACCACTTCACCTTAACTCTTGGTATCAAACTACCTTCTCCACGCATGGGGGATTACATCAATACTGCTGCCTCAATTTCAGTGTTTCCAGTGGAGCTAATGTTTTTCACACTGGAGCTGCTCAGTGGCCTACCAGGCATTGTCAAGGTAAGCAATTACATCCTTGTCTCTCAAGTTATTAAAGGAACACCGTGACCTCCTTTGGGGAGGGTAAGAGAGGATCAAGGAAGCAGGACTCACCCTCCACCATGAAAAATTTGAGTTTCTATAAAACAATCAGTTTATTTGGAGTGAACTTTTATGGGAGATCGGTCCCAGATCTCACCGATTTTATGTGACCCCTTAGGGAACTGACCAAAGCAACTACCCCATGGCAATGGGGACCTGAACAAGGGACAGCATTCACAGTAAACAAAAGAAGCATTATCTGCTGATGCTACCCTTTCCTATTTTGATCCCAGGAAAGCCACCAGTGTGGTTGTGGATGTGAGCCCTCATGACCTTGGAGCTGTACAACTGCAATGACAAAAAGATGACAATTGGACCCCGGCAACCTACGCCGGTCAGTCCCTAACAGATATGGAACAACGTTACTCTTAAATTGAGTGTGAGGCAATCTCAATACATTGGGCCTGTCGATATTTCTATAGTTATGTGTATGGACACCCCTTTGTTGGTTCTACAGACCATAAACAGCTTTTGGCTTTATTCAGTGGATTAGCGTGGAAGCCACAGCCCTCGAAAAGTGTGTCTTACAGCTGCAGGAATATGACTTTCAGGTAGAATAACGCTCAGGTACCTTGAACCCTGCAGATTTCCTCTCCCACCATCCCCATGATGCCGCCTCAGAGGAAGCCAAGGCAATGGAAGTAAACAAGAGGTTAGTCGCTGAACGGTCCCACCTACATCCACTGGTTTTGGACACTCTGTTAAGCCACACAGTAAGATCAATGCTTCCAAGTGGGGATTGCGGCTGTTCTCTTCAATGAGTGGAGCAGCATATTGGGGAGCGCTTTGAATGCACGCTGCACTGAACGCGATCTTCCTAGCGTATTGCTTGCAGTTGCTCTGAGCGGCATTTTAAATCTGCCTGGTTTTGTATCTTTGTTTATTATCTGTTCATTTTATCCCTGATTTTAATGACCTGCCCCTCACTTGCACCTTAAAAACATTTCAAACTCACCGCTGTTTTGCGGACTCCTTCACTGAGACGCCGAGATTATCGAGCGGCCATATTGAGTGTGTATTGGGGTGGACTGTGACGCCTGGCGGCGCCATTTTGGGAGGCTTGACGTTCTAGTCGTCATAAGGACGCTAGACGTCTACATAAGGGGGATGATTTTAGGTAATGGTCTTTGCTATTCGGGAGCGCTTTGAATGCACGCTGCACTGAACGCGATCTTCCTAGCGTATTGCTTGCAGTTGCTCTGAGCGGCATTTTAAATCTGCCTGGTTTTGGATCTTTGTTTATTATCTGTTCATTTTATCCCTGATTTTAATGTCAGCCCCTCACTTGCACCTTAAAAACATTTCAAACTCACCGCTGTTTTGCGGACTCCTTCACTGAGACGCCGAGATTATCGAGCGGCCATATTGAGTGTGTATTGGGGTGGACTGTGACGCCTGGCGGCGCCATTTTGGGAGGCTTGACGTTCTAGTCGTCATAAGGACGCTAGACGTCTACATAAGGGGGATGATTTTAGGTAATGGTCTTTGCTATTCGGGAGCGCTTTGAATGCACGCTGCACTGAACGCGATCTTCCTAGCGTATTGCTTGCAGTTGCTCTGAGCGGCATTTTAAATCTGCCTGGTTTTGTATCTTTGTTTATTATCTGTTCATTTTATCCCTGATTTTAATGACCTGCCCCTCACTTGCACCTTAAAAACATTTCAAACTCACCGCTGTTTTGCGGACTCCTTCACTGAGACGCCGAGATTATCGAGCGGCCATATTGAGTGTGTATTGGGGTGGACTGTGACGCCTGGCAGCGCCATTTTGGGAGGCTTGACGTTCTAGTCGTCATAAGGACTCTAGACGTCTACATAAGGGGGATGATTTTAGGTAATGGTCTTTGCTATTCGGGAGCGCTTTGAATGCACGCTGCACTGAACGCGATCTTCCTAGCGTATTGCTTGCAGTTGCTCTGAGCGGCATTTTAAATCTGCCTGGTTTTGTATCTTTGTTTATTATCTGTTCATTTTATCCCTGATTTTAATGACCTGCCCCTCACTTGCACCTTAAAAACATTTCAAACTCACCGCTGTTTTGCGGACTCCTTCACTGAGACGCCGAGATTATCGAGCGGCCATATTGAGTGTGTATTGGGGTGGACTGTGACGCCTGGCGGCGCCATTTTGGGAGGCTTGACGTTCTAGTCGTCATAAGGACGCTAGACGTCTACATAAGGGGGATGATTTTAGGTAATGGTCTTTGCTATTCGGGAGCGCTTTGAATGCACGCTGCACTGAACGCGATCTTCCTAGCGTATTGCTTGCAGTTGCTCTGAGCGGCATTTTAAATCTGCCTGGTTTTGTATCTTTGTTTATTATCTGTTCATTTTATCCCTGATTTTAATGGCCTGCCCCTCACTTGCACCTTAAAAACATTTCAAACTCACCGCTGTTTTGCGGACTCCTTCACTGAGACGCCGAGATTATCGAGCGGCCATATTGAGTGTGTATTGGGGTGGACTGTGACGCCTGGCGGCGCCATTTTGGGAGGCTTGACGTTCTAGTCGTCATAAGGACGCTAGACGTCTACATAAGGGGGTCATGCTTACGCGCAGCGGTATCGCGCAGCGGGGTCGCCGGACTGACGCCGGAGTTACGCCTGAGTTCAGCCCGTCTGCGCCCGTCCGCGCTGAGGACGTGCTGCAGGGCGGGCTGGACTCAACGGGTCAGGTAAAGTTCGCGTATTCATTTTCTGATATGCATGCTCTGAAGCCTCGGCCAGAGCCCTGTCATTACCGATTTTCGCCTAATGGTATTCGACATGCCATAGCATGTCACTCGTGTAAGGTATGTCTGACATTCTGCCGCCCCAACTATGAGGTTAACCATATCCCTCGCACTTCGCCTAATACTCTACCTCTGGGTAGTGGGTTCCTAATTAATGCAAGATCCCTAATTAAAAATAACGTTGCTTTCCATGACTTTGTGACTGCTAGGGATCCCTCTTGGGTATTTGTTACCGAAACATGGGCCTCGGATTCTTCGGGCCATGATCTGTTGTTGGCAATTCCTGATGGTTATGCCCTCCAGAGACTTGATAGAACTAGATGTAGAGGGGGTGGGCTGGCCATTCTCTACAAAAACTCACTCACCTGTAATATAAAGGTCTTATCCGAGTCCTTGGATTCCTTTGAAGCTTTATATTTTTCTATTTTTTGTTCTGCGTCGGCTTCCTTTACTGGCATCCTCATATATAGGCCTCCGGGACCTAGATCTAATTTCAGTAATGAGTTGCTCAGGATCCTAGAACCTTATTTTGGCAGGCCCTCTTTTACCATACTCGGGGACCTGAATTTTCATCTTGAGGATAAGGGCTGTAATGATACTCACGCCTTGCTAGATTCGCTTAACGCATGTGGCTTTTCCCAAATGGTCAGTAGCCCTACTCATCAGGCCGGTCATACTCTTGACGGAGTATTTACCAGTGATCTGAGACTGTCGGTCGATCTACCTGTTCGCCTGGCCTGGTCTGATCATCTGGCAGTACCACTGGAGCTGAAAGCCCCTCTAGCATGTGTGGCCTTACGGAATACCTGTAACAAACAACTTAAAAGGAATTTCAAGAATATTACTAATGAATCCTTATCCCCTTTTATAAGGGCTGGGCCGTCTTCCTCTTGTGGGGAAGCTGAGGAAGCTGCACAAGTACTTGCTAACTCTATTTCTAGAGCAGTAGAAGCATTGGCACCTGCTTCTTTCCGGTATATAGCAAGGCGCAGCCCCTCGGCCCCCTGGTACACTGACACACTAAGACTCCTGAGGCAGTCCTGTCGGAGGCAGGAGAGAAGATGGCGAAAGACATGGGATCCTTCTGAAGGCGAGGCTCATAAGCGCTTGCTACGAGGTTATAAGGCTAGGCTAATAAGTGAAAAGCAGGAGTTTTTCACCAACCTTACTGCCTCCCTTACCTCATCTAGGGAGCTTTTTAAAATTGTGGACTCCCTTTGTTCTCTACAAATGCCTGATCCGGTAGTTGGATCTCAGGAGCTCTGTAATAACATCTCGGACTTCTTTCATAACAAAATTGAGGACATATTCATTGCCCTGGAAGTTCAGAGGAGCACTTTGGGTCTCCAACCTCCTTCGGCCCTTCTAAGCTCAGAAGTCTGGACGAGAGATCCTTCTAAGACTCTCTCCTGTTTTCCGCTACTATCCTCTGAGGAGATGGATCTTCTCTTAAATAGAATAAAATCGGCCTCTCCTTTGGATCCCTGTCCTTTGAAAGTGCTGAAAGCATGTAAGGAGACCTTAGCACCCCCTTTGATGGAGGTGATGAATAGTGCGTTAACGCAGGGAGTCTTTCCGGCGGTCTGGAAAAAGGCAATTGTAAAGCCCTTGCTTAAAAAGCCCACCCTGGACCCGGAAACGCTTAAGAACTTTCGTCCGATATCTTTGCTTCCAGCACCGGCAAAAATGCTAGAACTCCATCTTAATATGCATTTGTCGGCCTTTCTAGATCTTTCTGGATATCTGGATGACTCCCAGCATGGCTTTAGGAAGTGTCACAGCACTGAGTCAGCACTCACTATGGTGACGGACTATATTCGAGGAAAGGTGGATCAGGGCCAGACCACTCTCTTGGTCCTCTTAGACCTCACTGCAGCATTTGATACTCTTTCTCCCTCGACGTTAACATCTCGTCTGAGGGAGTTAGGAGTGACGGGTACTGCCTTGAGTCTTTTGTCCTCCTTTTTAGAGCAAAGAGAACAAAGGGTTAAGCTCGGCGAATTTCTCTCCCCTGCTAAAGCCTTGCAATGCGGGGTTCCACAGGGTTCGGCTCTCAGCCCGACCCTGTTTAATATCTATATAGCCCCTCTAGCAAGGCTTGTGAAATCGCAGGGGATGGAGGTCGTGTCATACGCCGATGACACCCAAATTATGGTGTCCCTAACCCACTCGAAGGATATCTCAGCGTTCAACTTTAGGAGCTGCATGCAGGCAGTCTCCGAATGGATGATTTTAAACTCTCTGAAGTTGAACGGTGATAAGACCGAAGTCCTGATTTTTGGGAACAATCAGGATTGTTGGTCGGATGAGTGGTGGCCCCCTTCTTTGGGTTCTTGTCCTATTCCATCTAAATCCGCCAGGAACCTGGGCGTCATATTTGACACTTCATTGTCAATGACCCTCCAGGTTAACAGAACGGTCTCTACTTGCTGGGGGATCATTAAGATTTTGAGGAGAATTGCCCACTATCTCTCTCCTCAATCACGTATGCAGATTGTGGTGGCATTGGTTGGATCAAGACTAGATTACTGTAATTCCTTATATGCTGAAATTAACAAGGGCTTGATCCATCGCCTTCAGGTGATACAAAATGTGGCAGCGCGTTTTGTTCTATCTTCTCCTGCTGCATCTTCGGCCACCTTAGCCAGGAAAAGCCTCCACTGGCTCCCCATCCAATACAGGATTTCTTTTAAACTTCTGATTCTGGTCTTTGGAGCCTTAAGGGCAGATCCTTCTAATGCTCTGGGATCTCTCTTGACTTCCTACGCTCCCAGCAGGGCTCTTCGTTCTGCAAATATGCACTTGTTGGTAGTTCCTCGTTTTAGGAAAGTCAGATGGGGAAGTAGGGCTTTTTCTGTTGTGGCCCCACGGCTGTGGAATGCTCTCCCGTTTGATATCAAGGTTCAACCCTCTATGACCATGTTCAAAAAAGCACTCAAAACCTGGTATTTCTCTAAGGCCTACCAGTAAGCAACTGTGACTGAAGATCCTATATTTGGTTAGGCGCCTTGACGCCCATTGGGCTATGTTGCGCGTAAAAAAAAAAAAAAAAAGAAAAAAAAAAAAAAAGAAGAAGCATGGGTCTAGAAGAACATCGGAAGCACAAAGGGTATTTTATTTTTTACTACATGTCCATCATGAACTGTGCACAGATGACTGTGGGTGCCTATTCTGAGGACCATGGTTGGTGATACCATTGAGCCTCAATTCCCAGGTCGTGCACCTGCCACATCATGGCCATCAAGGCATGGTCAAAACCAAGAGTAGGCTTACAGCCAAGGTCTGTGTCCCAGGAATTTATGAAATAGTGGAAAATGCTGTGAAGTTGTGCCATTGGTATCAGGTTACCAAAGCCGCAGAGCAACCCTCTCCAGTCATCACAGAGGAAGGCCCGGAAACACTCTGGGAGCAGGCTAGTTTGAATTACACTCATCTGCCTGATGGATGACATGCTATGGTCATCATCGATGACTATACCAAATACCCTGAAGTGGAGATTGTCAACATGCAGACTGCAACAGAAGTCATTGCCAAGTTAGAGAAAGTAATCACCACGCACAGAATTGTGAAGGTCATAACGACTGACAATAGACCACCATTTAATAGACATGAATTCACAGATTATCTGAGGTCATGGAATATCCGTCATCACAAAGTGACTACGAGATGGCTGCAGACAAATGGAGAAGTGCAGCAGTTCATGCAGACCCTTGACAAGGTAGTCTGCATAGCCCAGGCATCTGGAAACCTGTGGAGGGCCAACTTATTGTTATGGGTGGATTTGATGGGAGCACATTCCCCATGGATTACACACTTATATAAAAACTTACCAAAGCATGAAATCAGTTACTGATATCAAGACACTGATGAGCCCTGAGGAAGCTCAGATTTTTTTTTTCCTGAATGAAACGCGTCGACTGGACGTGTTTCATGTTTATATGTTGGTATCGGAGGAGAAAATAAAGTATTAAATCTTTTTCTGTAAAGACATGTCGTCTTGAATTTCAATGGAAAGTGATATACCTTCCTGGTGCACCATTCCATTCAAAATACCAAGAACTGAACTGGTGTAATAGATAATTGGGTAGCTATTTTTGAAAACTAAGCACCTTTACTCATTTGTGTTTTGGAATGTCACTTTTTCCGATGTTCCAGAGGCGCAAAGCCCTGCTCCATATTTACAAAGCGGCGATAAGTCACTTTGCATGGCTTAACACTGCTTTGTAAATATCCTCTCCTTTCATGCAGGTATCTGCATGAAAGGGGCCTGCAATGGGTGTTGTTGTGGGCGTTCCACCGCAACACCCATTGCTTTTTGACGCTGCCCTTTCTTTACAAGGATCTGTTAATCTGAGGCAGCGCCAAAATTTACACCATTGAATAGCAGGTGTTGAAGTGGTGCAATGAGGAAAAATACCTTTAATTCTCCTCGTTTTAACTCTTTCTATGTATGCTGCATTCTGAAGCTCACATGGAAAGAGCAAATAGCCTTTAAAGACTGTTTATGTGCAGGATGGTGTCCCTTCTTGCACATAAACAATCATCCCTGCAACACAGACTCCTCCCTTGCACCATGGTGCAACGGTGCCTGCGTTGCAGAGAATCATCACTTTGGTGCAAGGGAGTCTGTGTTGGTGCAAGGCAGCCTTTTTTAGCACCAGCGCAAGAGAAAACACAAGGGTGCACCGTATTCTTGCAAATACGGGGTCCTCCCTGCCTTTTGAAAATAACATGGTGCTGCGCTGCTAAATTGCACGCAGCACTGCAGTATTTCCTTGTAAATATCCCACTTGTATGCAAGGTTTCACTTTAACAACCTATGCATATACAAATATGCATGCACTGGTTAGTGTGACGACCCTCTGTGTATGTCTACTTACATTTGCAAAAGAGTTATTTCTGATTCCCGGGTAGTCAGAGATTTACACCCATCTGGTGTTCCATTTCCAATGCATAATTCTACAATTCTAACGTTTTGATTATGAATTGAGCTTCTTGTTTTTGGCCTGTTCTCCCAATATCCAAGCAACATTTCGGCCTACATTTACCAATGTTTGACGCAAGGCAGCACGTTAACCAAAGCTACTGCACTGCCTTGGGTGAAAGGGAGAGAGAAAAAATGTTGCCCTTTCTACCGAGATAAAGCACATTTTTTCCCTCTCCCATTGCTGGTGCACTTTCGCTGGCTATGTGCCAAGACACAAACCCTTGCACCTTAGTGCAAGTGTGTGCATTCTCTAAAGCACACGTTTTGTACTGGAAGGAAATTCTTTAAGACTTTTCCAAGTTTGCTGTTCAATGCAGCACACATGCAAAGTCGGAAAATAAGGAAAAATGAAAACATTTCTCCTCCTTTCGCCTGCCTCAAGGCTTTGGTTCAAATTTCTGTATACAAATGTTAGTAGCTAGGGATTTGCATCAAAACCCATGGGTGGTTGCATGGGACCATCAATGTACCACCCATGGAACTGCACCTTGACACAAAGTAGAGCAAAGTGGAACATAGTGCAACCTTTTGGTACTTTGGGGGAACTTTCCAATGACAATTCTGGTTTGTGTTTGATAGTGAATCCCACCCCAACTCCTTGTGCTAGATTTGCATCACTTTTGTGAATCTTGTGCAAAGCGTACATTATCTCAATTGCTTTCACTCCACAGAGCCAGTACAGTATGTTTTGTCTTTGTTTTGGGGATATCTGAAGTTACTAACCAAATAAAGGGAGCACAGACTACTGCCTGCTAACCACTGGCACCATCAAATTTGCTCTCATGATGCTGCCAGTAAGTATGATGGGCTGCTGGATATAACAGTTGATTGAGCTTGACAGTTTATATGACTGAAACTAAAACAGATAAAATCTAGGTTAGCGTGGAGTCTTGTAGACCAGCAGATGGATCACATAAGACATTAATTTTTATCTCTGTCTCAATCTTACTTCAAATTAGATTCCGGAAAGGTATTTTGATATTATTCAGAACAGAAGAAGAAAGAAAAAAAAGGTTTGATTGGTTCCTTTTATTGACTCACATTACGAATTTATATTGAAAACACCAGATGTATAGTAGAACTCACATATGAGATTTGAGACACATCACTCAAATAAAAATCATATATGTTAAAACTCTTTTAGAGTGAAGGAACTTTACAGTTTCATATTTGGAATAAGGATTTGAAAGAGAATGTTGCATGATACACAAAATGTACATCAACTCAGAACAGGACATTTAGTGATATTATGGTAATAAACTACAATCTGCTCTGTAATGGCTGTGTCCTTTGTTAAAACCTGAGCAGTTTTGTTAAAACGGTTGGGCACTATCCGGTTACTGTTCGCCGTGATTCCTAGATCCTCTAATAGAGAACAAATTTTCACGCCCCCTACAGCAGCACCCTTCTCCAAATAAAATCATTTGTTCTCCTATTCGTAAGCGGTTTGCCATTAATAAATAGTTTGTGAAAAATCTGTCAAAAGAGTCATTCAAAGTTGGCAGCAGTTTTGGGTCAATAGTATTTCCACTGCCAGTGCTGAGAAATTCCATATTATCTACCGACCCCCCCCCCCCCCCCCCCAGGTAATGTAATTTTAGGAGTTTGCTATTAAAGTTTGTTTTAGGGCTACTTGGCGTCATGCTGTTTTTATTTAAAAAGACCAGTGGCAACATACAATAAAGTGAAATCAGATAATCAAAATGAGCAGCATTTTCCCAGGATTTGGCGTATTTAACATTCATTTCAGACCTTTCGATAGTAAGGTGGTGAAGGAGAGGAAGCTACATTGATCCACTTTTTGAGAGGTGTTTGGGACTATTTTCTAATGTGGAACCACAAAAAACATATTACTGTGAAGTATGTGAGAATGTGCATAAGTTTAATTACATTCACAATAATTCATGTTGAATAATTGTTAGAAAACTAAAAACGACCTGGTCGGCGGGGGAACAAAAGGGCGCAAGAAATTGTGAAAACAGCGATGCATTACTTTTCATTGCGCCCTCCTTGCGACACCAATGATGCGTCATATTTACAATATGACGCATCATGTCGCAAGGAGTCACAGATAAGTCAGTATTTCTGACGTATCTGTAGGCGCAAAAATGACGCATTGCTGGATTGTGTCACAAAAGGAACGCAACTCCAGCAATGGGTCATTGCACATGTGCAAGTCCCATTTCAAATGTGCCTGCGTCAGTCTTACGCCTGCTGTGAGGCAGCCGTAAGATATTGACGCATTTGCAACCTAGAAGTGATGCTGTGAAATCTCATAGATTTCACTGCGTCACTTCTACGAGACTTACTTGCGTCAGAATGCCCACCCTGCATACATTATACCTGGTGCAGGTATAATGTGGCGCAGGGGTTTACAAAGTTACGCATCTACCTAGATGCTGCACTTTGTAAATAGGACGCAATAGGAGGCATGTTTTAAGCTGCCGATGCGTCACAAAAAGTGATGCAACGGAAGCTCAAAACTGTCGCAAGGCCTCATAAATAAGGCCCTGTGTACTTTGCAAAGGTCCCACACATCCCTGTTGAACACAACCTCAAAGAGGCAAACTTGAGACATCCTTACTTCGCTACTTGAGTGAGTGGGCCGAGACAACATTTACTCTGAGTGAAATTCAGGTTTATGCAAAAAGTCAATGAATCAAAAAGTATTACAATTAAAAACATAGAAAACGTCCAAATCTATTTAAAAAAAAAGGTACAATAGATTAGCTAGTTACCATATAAGGTTTGAAGAAAATCGATATAGGTAAATTGGTCAAAACACAGAAGCCTACCAAAATTGTGAAAAAAGCCAAAATAATATCTAAAATTGGTCTTTTAAGCAGGCCTGGGCACAAGACAATTTGTGAATGTGAATGGTTTCATATCATTTCAACAGAAAACTGTAACCTTATTTCTTTCTGATTGGCGTAGTCTTCCCTTTGAATAACAAGTAAGAAGTCTGGCATTCTGCCGCAGACCAGGTGTCATGGGATAAGTTCAATGCTTTCATTCCATAGTCTTAGTAAAGTCAAACCAGAAAATTGATGAAACATAATGGCCCATCACACCTTGCTAGACACGCTAAATTCCGCCTGACAAAGTGATAACTCAGAAGCCCTTAGCTAACCTTGTGGGAATCCCTTGAGGGAGCGTTACTCCACAATGTAGCAAGCTCCCCAGCCGGGGGCATGCGAATGAACACGCCACACATGGAACTCTGTAACAAGCGTCTTCATTCTTCGGAGTACAACACACATACTGCCTTCTCACTACGCTTCAAGTATAACCACATCTTAACACCTCCCACCCAGCTACGTAATTCCTCTATCGAGTCCACCCAGAACCGGGAGGGTTTTTGTGCACATAGGCTCAAGACACCACACACAAGGCAGATTCAGCATTACCCTAACTTGACTCACAATGCCTCTGCTGTACTCCAGCTAGATCCCCTTCGAGGGCAGCACATTCAAGACCCATAACACACGAATGTTTTCAGCCCACCCTGGGACTCTTTCTTAAATACAGTCAGTGGCATTGGGGTTAATGGTTACCGAAGGCAACTGTTTTCCTAACATGAGCCCTTTAAATCTTTTTTGAGCTGTAGGTCTATGTTACTGTTTGAAAGGCAATATCGTGTTTTCTGGTTTGGTGCTACCAGCATGGAGTGGTTAGTTTCTTGGCAACTTATGCAGTTGTTTTTTTTCTAATGGCATGGTGCAGCAGATCTTGAAAATGATGTGCATCTAAGAGAGGAGCCAATGTGAATCCTTTGATGTTGAAGTGATAGGTTTTTCAGGCACTTGATGATAAAAGCTGCAGCATATAGGATACCTTTCAAGGGCGCGAGTGCAGTGTGTGGGATGCCATTGAGCTAAGTACTACTTCCATTCACAAGGGAGGGGTTCAAGCCATGCAACTCTCTTGTAAAGTTGGATTCAAGTAGGAACAATTTCATACTTTTCAGAAGAGAGAAGGCACGAACATGTCTTGGTTTGCTTCGTGATGTGTAAGGAGAGGTCTAAGTCAATCTCCACTGTGGATATAAGTTAATTTGTTTTAATTGTCAACTGGAGGTCAAGCAGACACAGTTCATGTCACGGAACAAGCTGGAATCTCTGCCTCTTTGGCCAGGTTACTGACTAGAATGAATTCTGTCATATATGCCACATTCTGAAGCAGGCCTCGGTTTCCTCCCAAGCTTTGTAATTCCCACTGGCCCACTACAGGAAAGTGTATAAAGTTTCAAGCTCTGTGCCACATGCACAAAGCCATGACGCAGTTCAGACATACGTTTTAAGGATGCTTGTTAATCCTTACTCTTTCAATACGTCTCTATACTTGGGCTGTCAGAATTTTACCGTGTCTCCCAGAGTCAACGGGGCTAGAAAATAAGGTGCTTATTCACTTTTTTGGGACCTAAAATGTGGAATTCTCTTCCTCTTTTGCAGAAACTATGTATCTCCTTCTAGAGATTCTGGAATCTCTTGAAAACCTGGTTATTTTAATCCCTGTTAGTATGCTTCAGCTGTTATGTTAACCCTGGGAAGCACCTGGGGGCAGCCATGCACATTACAAACCAGACAAACTTAACACGTTTGACTTCTAATTGTGTATTCGCTTGAAGTGTGTTAAGAGTTAAATATCTGCATGCAGTGAACTAAGGAGATTTGAGGGTATAGTTATGTGTCTTTGGTGCAGTGGTGGCTCATGACGTTGCCATCATATTCAACATTCTCTGGAAACTATAATGGTTCGCAAAAGTATGATCTGAAGCCCATGGCCCAGCTCTACATAACTCTTGTCATGAGACTCCATGAAACTCAGCCCCAAAAGCTGACACCACTTACTCAATGCTCTTTTTCCTAGAACTGCGCCCTCTTGTCCTGTATATGACAATGCAATGATTGATTGAGTCCTTCTGCATAGGTCATTCCTCCTCACCATCACCTGATAGACAAAACTCAAAAATAAATGATATACTCTCCTAAAAGCACTGAACTTGTCAATGTAAATTGACAAAGTTCTTTTAACATCAAGGCAATGCAATAAACTTTCTTCATCAGAAGAAAGAGAAGGAAAGAAAGTTGTTAAAATGATTTTCGGCGAAACATTAAAAGAAGAGACCTCAGTTTCACTCCATAGGAATAGCAGAAATAGAGGATGTCATAATAGATCCAGTAACTCACCTACTCTGCGGACTAGTGTGACTGCGACTACAAAAGCCACCTTTTAGAAAGGGAATTTAAAATCAACAGACAACAGAGATTTAATACGACGAAACTGAAGAGCTTTAAGGACTAACGGAATGTCCCCGGGGAGATGTTGGCTGAGAAGGTCTAGAGAGAGAAAGACTCTTGAAAAACCTACATAAAAGAACATCAGCATCCTAAAATGACTTATCCAATGGCTTATCAAACTCATGAATCGACTTTGTCACAAATTATTCGAGGTAGAATGGGAAAGTTTAAGGTGGAACCCATCCCATAAAAACTGTAAAATAGAAGGGAAAGGACATGAGATTCCATACACCGAATGCAAAGCACCATTTCTGCAAAGAAGCCCGGTGCCTGAAATACAACCTCAAGGTAGGAGGATGCCTAGACCCTTGTTTAGCCTCCACAAGATGTGGTGGGAGATCTTTCTTTTGTAAATGTGAAATCGTAGAATAATACAAATGGAAAGTATAGCTAGAGGCTGACAGACGGATGCATGTCCAAAATAAACTAGTACTATCAACTCTTAGCAATCCTTCTGAATTTTGTAAAGGGCTCTTTGTATTAGATGAAATGGAGGAAAATCATATGTCAACCTCCGGTGCCAATTCACTAGTACTGCATCTACTACCAAGACTATTCCTCTGGATAAAAGAAATGGAATATGAGTAGAAGAGCAATGCTCTTTGAAGCACAAACTTCTACATATAGGATATAGGTTGCCAAGCATCTTTCAAACTGAAGCTCAGCTGGCCCACTGTCCAGTCCCTTCCTGAGAACTGTTAAAAGTACAAGGAGGTGTTTTTCTGCCCAGGATCCAGATTGAGCTGTGTCACAGTCAATGATTTGGAATAGTTACTCACTTGTGGTTGATATATGCCACAGTCACAAGATCAAATTCCTTTTCATTTTCAGTATAAAGATTTGGGTGCCGATTCGGATCCTGGAAAAAATGTCCCCGTACGACTCGTATCCGGTCTTTTTACCGTACGAATCGTACAAGTGCCGTACAAACTGCCAAGTACGATTCGCATGGGAAAAAGTCCATACGAATCACATTGGGAATAATTCCCCACACGTCCTCGGGTCGGAAAATGTGTCCGACACGTCCCCGGACGATTTACCGTACAAATGTGAAAAGTGAAGTCCGACCGCGCAAGTACGATCCATCCCGTGCGTCCGATGTTACAACCGTATGGAAAAAACACCGTCCGCACCAAACTCCCATAGCAACCATGGAGACATGTGCTCACATACGCGGCGAACACCCCCCCAGCCCCCGTATGTACGCACCGAACCACCCCCCCAGCCCTCGTATGTACGTGCCGAACCCCCACCCGTGCATGTACATCCCCGTACGTACGGCCCGTACCCCCACCCGTGTATGTATGGAGCGTACCCCCACCCCAACAGTGGATGTACGGACTGTACCCCCACCCGTGTATGTATGGAGCTTACCCCCACCCCAACAGTGTATGTACGGACCGTACCCACACCCGCGTATGTATGGAGCGTACCCCCACCCCAACAGTGTATATACGGACCGTACCCACACCCGCGTATGTATGGAGTGTACCCCCACCCCAACAGTGTATGTACGGACCGTACCCCCACCCGCGTATCTATGAAGCGTACCCCCACCCCAACAGTGTATGTACGGACCGTACCCCCACCCGCGTATGTATGGAACATACCCCCACCCCAACAGTGTATGTAAGGACCGTACCCCCACCCACGTATGTATGGAGCGTACCCCCACCCCAACAGTGTATGTACGGACCGTACCCACACCCGCGTATGTATGGAGCGTACCCCCACCCCAACAGTGTATGTACGGACCGTACCCCCACCCGCGTATGTATGGAGCGTACCCCCACCCCAACAGTGTAAGTACGTACTGTACCCCCACCCGCGTATGTATGGAGCGTACCCCCACCCCAACAGTGTATGTATGGACCGTACCCACACCCGCGTATGTATGCAGCGTACCCCCACCCCAACACCAGCACCCTCACCCAACATCGCGCATGTACGAGTCGTACCAAGCCAGAGACAAGGACAGCACTGTACAACAAAATGGCCGATGTACGCACCGTACAGACGCTAAAAACACACGTACACAACCAGGACAAAGCAAAACAACACAAGAAGACTCCATTCGAATCGCACAAAGCCACAAAACATGTCCAACAAGCACAAATACAACCTATTCACTGACCTGCAACTGCCAAACTCCCAAACAGAGGCCCAAAACACAACCACTCCTTATAACACACCCACCCAAAGTTCAAACACAGCCACACCCACCAATGGACCAATAAAACGGCCCAACACACACAAACCATGATCCTTTGCAACAGACCCACTGCTGCCAGTCCACACAGAGAAACAACTGCACCATACTACAACCTCCACTACACCTTACACCTGCACACCTTCACACAACCACCTTCACAAACACCCCCTCATCACATTCACACACACACCTGCACAACCACACCCACGCACCCACAACCATCCACACCCACCCCCCCACAACCATTCACACCCACACCCCTCACCATGCCCACTAACAAGAATCCAAAGTTCACTAGCCGAGAGTTGGAGGTCCTTGTCGACGAAATCATCAGAGTCGAGCCACACCTCTTTGGAACATTAGTCAGACAGACCAGCATTTCCGAAAAATCACCCATGTGGCAGACGATTGTCGATGCTGTGAATGCTGTTGGGTCCACCAGAAGGACCAGGCATGAATGCCAAGCGAGGTGGTACGATCTGCGGAGGACGGTCCGCCGCAAAATGACCGACGACCACAACCAGGCCAACACCACTGGAGGAGGGCCGCCCCGCAGACGCGCACAATACCATCCCTGGGAGGAGAAGGTGATGGCCATGCTGCCGGTGGTGGCAGTGGAGGGAGTAGAAGGACTCCGAGAGCCTGGTGAGTACACAAACAACTCACCTCACATGGGGGGAACGTCATCCACAACCAAACTCACAATCATGCACGCAACCACCCCAAAGCTATCGCATGACTCAACCACACTCCATAAACACGCACATGCCACTAGCGCCACCATGCCCCATGCACCCAGCTAGACAATGCCAAGTCACAGGCCACAGAAAACACGAACACAAGACGCGGTAACCCGGATGGCGGGAGTGTGGGCCTCAAAAATCACATAGTGCAACTCAGAAGCAGACAACAATGCCCTCAGCCCATATGGCCTAGGTCACAGCCAGACAAACAGTGTGTCCCCACACAGGAAAGACTTGCCTGCAAATGGCGGACGCCTTGCATGAAGACATGGGGATGAAGGCACTTTTTGCACATGACAGCAGCTAATGAACAGCCAGCACTGTGAAAGAGTGGCAGCACACACCACCACAGCAGCAGCGCAGACACAGACACTACACCCAATGGGTGCCTGGAGATCAGAAACAAACTCACATGAACAAGCCAAGGGCCATTCAAAGATCTGCAAACAGTGTGTGCCTAGGAAGCTGGGCTGAGGTGACAGAGGGTGACACACAGAGGGAGGGAGAGGGGGAGAGAGAGGGAGGGAGACACAGGGAGACGGACAGAGGGAGAAGGCTGAGACAGGGAGGGAGGGAGAGGGGGACAGAGAGGGAGTGAGAAAGGGAGACACAGGGAGACCAATTCAGCCTTGGGTGCTGTGGGAATGTCTGCTCGTCAGCAGGTGGACTGCGTGCATGTAGACAAGGGTGGCCAGTGCCTGAATCCCCCTCTCTTCTCCATGGCAAAACACTGGGCCATGTGTCAACCTGTGCACGAGCACAACGCCAGCTACCTGCATTATATAAGTGTGTGGAACAACTCCATTTGTCCACGTACAGTGCAACACGGAAGGCGCCAATGCATGGCTCGCCACACCTGCTCACTACACTGCTGACTGCAGTCACAATTGACGTAGCAAGTAAGACTGTGTCACACATAGGTAAAGTCTCAAAAGCTGTGGCCAAGGGACATACCCATGCACAAGTGCACTGTGAGTGGAATGCAAGACATATCCAAATACCCAGAGGAAATGTGCCAACTATGAAACGAATGAAACATGGATGTTGCATGGAACAAAAATAACATTGTCTCTCTCACACACAGGTCAACGTCGTGGATCACCCTCCAACACTGGGGGGGAAGACTCACAGGACCTGTCTCTGCGGGATTACGATCCCACTGGCAGCGACGACTCTCACCACTCTGTGGACGACCCCGACCAACCTGGCCCCTCTGGTGTCCAACCACCTGCAGCACCTGCATCAGGTACAACTGGGCCAACCACCACCCCCACTCCTGCCACATCCCAGGAGACACCCAGGATCCCTGCCCCACCACCACAACGCAGCCAGGCTGACCAGGAGGGACACGGTGTACCGGGCACCCAGGAGGAGGCAGGCGACAACGCAAATGCCACCCCTCAGGGGTCCCGGAGACCCGATGTGCCCACAAGGGCAGGCCAGGCGCAAGTGGGCAGGGGTGGTGGGAGTGGAGGACGGCGGAGGCGCGAGCCTGACCAGTTGGCTGCGGAACCGGTATATTCCCATGTAAGAAACATCCTGGACACAAACCGGCAGGACACCACGGGCATGAGCCAGGTTGTGTCCACCCTCAATGAGATGAAGGGGACCCTCGAGGAGATCAAGACCCAGCAGGCCCAGCAACATGTGGAGCAACATGCCTGTCAACAGCGACACCAAGGACGGATGGAGGACAGACAGGCTGAGCTTGTGACGGTGCTCACAGGAATTAACCGTTCACTCCGTCGGATAGCCGACAACATGGGCAACCCTCCCTGTGCTACCAGGCGAAGAACATCACCACCCACAGGGAGGGATCAGGAGGAGGAGGATACATCCGACGGAGCATCCCAAGCATCGTCACGGCCTGCTTCTGAGGGTTCCCGCAGGAGGGCGGGTCGTCCACGGAAAAGACCGTGAGGGTCGGCGCAACAGCACCATCTCCCAGGACACCTGGCCTGGCACCTGGCCCACTAGCCCAACAGCAGCACATCAGCAAATGACATTCTCTGCCACATGGACTTGCTGGTCACTGCCTGACCAATGTTGAAGAACACTGTGGCATGGACTCTGATGATTTCCAATGGCAAGGATACCAACTCCCCCAGTGAACTTTGGATTCCACACACCCGGAAAGCCCCTCTTGTCATACCCCCCCCCAACACGTACCCCAACACAAATAAAAACTTACACGATCAAGAGATGATGCCTACATTTTGCATTATTACATTACATGTGTCTTGTAAAGTCTAACCATGCCTGAGTTCTCATATGACTTCAACCATCCATACCCTGGGGCCTGAGTCTGGCACAGGACACACATGGGTCACAATGTATTAGGCAAGACAGACATGGAGCACCATACACACCCGTGATGGGCCCAACCAGCTGAGGGGGTGGCCGCACAACCGTGCTGACAGACATATTGAGTACAGCAACAGTCATGCGCAGAGGTCAGGGATCATGTGGAGTGTCCTGGGGGGCACCCAGGTATGTGTAGACAGGTGGCAGAACCATGTCCTGCAAGCTTGAGTCAGGTGGATGCAGAGAATGGTGGCCTGGCCAACGTTGGATGCATGGGGATGGCACATGTCACAATACCCACACAGTCATGGACATCATGCACAATACAGAGTCTAATCCCAGACAAACAGCTTGCCTCTTGCTACTCTACACATAGACACATAGCCACTATCACTAAGAACCATGCCAGACATGCCGTATGCACCGTGGCAACACACCAGCATTGACTGAGAAGAGGCACCTTGGAGGCATAGGGACACCTTTATTAGTCATGTATTCCGGAATGCAGAGGCAACTCGGAGTACACATACACAGGTCATGTGGAGTAACATGTGGGTCCAACACTGGCACCCCCCTTCTGCACCACAAAAGCTTGATATCCATGGAACTGGCACACAAGTGTCGGGTAACAGCTAAACACCCCCTGCTGCTCACGGAGAGGCTGCCATACACCATTGATCCTCTGATGTGGAAGTCCCACACCATGTCAAGCCAATGCAAACTGTATGTGTCCGAGGGCAGTGTTACACACATTGATGCCTTCATCACAATCCACTATCCCATTACAGATGACTGTCAACAAGTCTGACCATCTATTCAGGTGAATCCAGCTACATGTCATGTGTCCCATGGTGATGCAACATGTCTGCAGAGGAACCAAACATCGACAGGGGCAGTGTGCACACATCGTAAACAACTGCCACACCCAATACACCCCTGATGCATCCCTTACCCTAAGGAGACTTCCAAACTTGTCCGTGCGTGTAACGCTGAGTCAGCACACGATGACGTGTCCATGAGGAATAGCAGTGCCACAACAATGCAACCAGCAGACGGCATGCGCAAGTACCTGGGGATGAGAGACACACAAGAAGTCAGCCACAAAAAGCTCATCCACTTGCATGTGCATGTACTCGACACATATAAGGATGACAACATGCTAGGTCACAATTATGACTGCGGAAATACACTCATCACTGGCACCATCACTCGAGTGACACATCCACACACACCTCTGACTCACGTGGCATACATGCAGATGGACACACACATTGCAACACATGCCACACAAGGACCAATGCGCGCACACTCAGACACTGGTACTCACCACTAAGCAAAGAAGTCGCGTATGAGCCGACTCCGGATGTCCTCTTGCGGCTCCACATCCTCCACATCACTAGCCCCATTGCCAAGCCCTTCGTCCTCCACGGGTGGATGGTCCTGATCATCTTGATCCAGGATGAGTGGCACAGCTTTCTCAACTGCCATGTTGTGCAGCATGCAGCAGACCATGAAGATTTTGCAGAGCTTCACCGGGGCATATGGGAGGGCGCCGCCGGTCTTGTGTAGGCACCTGAATCGGCTCTTCAGGAGGCCAAATGTCCTCTCTATCACTCGCCTTGTCTGGCCATGGGCGGTGTTGTAGCGGAGCTGGGCCGGCGTGCTGGGGTTGCGGAGAGGTGTGATCAGCCATGGCATGTTGGGATAGCCAGCGTCCCCTACATGGAAACCACATGGACAAAAGTAGGACAGGAGAAGCAGTCGGGCAGGAAGTCTACGCAAAATACAGGACAGACAGAGTGTACCCACCAACAACACATGCTCGTTCGTTGCGCAGCTGCATCATCATTTCAGGCACCCTGCTACGCCTCATGATGTAGGCATCGTGTGCTGATCCTGGAAAACAAGCACAGACATGTGAAATCACCATGTTGGACAGACACACCACAAGGGCATTGATGGAGTGGTAGTGCTTGCGATTCCTGTATGCTACCTCCTGTGCCTGTGGTGGTACCAAAGCCACATGTGTCCCATCTATGGACCCAATAACATGGGGCATCCCTCCCAGGGCATAGAATCCACGCTTGACACCTGTCAACTGTTCAGGAGTTGGGAAATGGATAAAGTCATCCAGGTGAAGCAACATGGCCTCTAAAAAATCATTCAGCACACGGCTGAACATGATCTGGGACATGCCACCAACATGAGCTATGGTATATTGAAAGGTACCCGTGGCAAAAAAATGTAGGGCTGCCATTACCTTCAGCTTGGGTGTCAGTGCTGTAGGATACCTGTGCAGCGGTTGCAGGTGTGGTGCCAGCCTTGCCGTCAACTCCTCAATCAACGGTTGGGGGAAGCGGTAGCAGCGTATACAGTCATTCTCCCGCATGTCAGCCAAGTCCGGAATTGGTCGGGGAAGAGGCGGCGCTCTGCAGTTATTTGGAAGTGACAAGGAAGAGTGAGTGCACCACTAAAACAATTTATATGTACTGAGCACATGTTAATCTGTCAATACACATATGCTACATACGGAGTCAGGTATGTGCTACATGCCCTGGACACGTATGGCTGCCAGGTGACACTCCTACCAAGACCCAGCTACACACGGGGATTGTGAACCTCCACATCCCATGGCATGGGACTAGCTGTGTCCCAGTGTAAGTGAACAGCCAGACGCAATACAGGAGTGACATACATCAACATATCAGCAGATGTAGGATGTTGATTGCAGAGACAGGTAGCGGAACACTAGAGCCACAGGTCACATGACATAACACTAGGACAGCCCACACACCTTGCCATGAAGGTGTACATGTCATGACTGATCACACATACATTGAGAGTATGCAGACAGGTCCTTGTTACGCTACTCCGTGTCCCATGCATACATATACACCTTACATCCGATACCACATGTGGCCTGGTGTGCGTAACAGTGTGCCATGGCCATCTACACACAGACACATGTTGGTTGCAGCAACTGCAGATGCATTAGAGGGAACACCAACATCAAGCTAATGGGAACACACCACACATACATGACATAGTCACATCGTGCAACGTGGGTAGTCACATGTCAGGTGTGGTAACCCCTGTAGCGGGCATCAGGGGACACTTGCGTGTGTTGTTGACTGTGCCATGCCAGTGACGCTTATCTCAAGTGTTCTGTACGACATGCACACATGTCAAAGGAGTGAAGGGCATGTCTGGCACATAGTGCACCATCACACATAACATCTGTACACATCTCATCATACATCTATTGCCTTCACAACTCAGGAGTAATGTGCCACATCACAGCCTTTCACACCTGTGCCCCACACATGTAGTACTGCACAGACAATGCCTTGATGTCCATCCATGGACAAGTATGTCAGCTCTATTCCTTTCTGTGTGCTGCCTGTCCTTTCTGTGTGCTGCCTGTCACCACTGTTATGTGTGAAAGGCACCGTACATTCGCTCTGAGGGCGTGTGTACGTTCCCAATCACTATGGGAGTGCTGCCGTAGGCCTACCCATAGTGATAGTGAGCTTACACGCGTGTGTACGGTCCGTATCACTATGGGTACGCATACGCGAGCACACCCATAGTGATAGTGAGCGTACACGTGTGTGTACGGTCCGTATCACTATGGGTACGCATACGCGAGCACACCCATAGTGATAGTGAGCGTACACGCGTGTGTACGGTCCGTATCACTATGGGTATGCATACGCGAGCAAACCCATAGTGATAGTGAGCGTACAGGCGTGTGTACGGTCCGTATCACTATGGGTACGCATACGCGAGCACACCCATAGTGATAGTGAGCATACAGGCGTGTGTACGGTCCATATCACTATGGGTACGCATACGCGAGCACACCCATAGTGATAGTGAGCGTACACGCGTGTGTACGGTCCGTATCACTATGGGTTTGCTCGCGTATGCGTACCCATAGTGATACGGACCGTACAGACGCCTGTACGGCCCGTTGCTATGCATTTGGGGTGCCCTAGGGCCCCGGAACGCACCGTACCTGTGTGTGAATCTCCAAATTACATAGGGGACACATGAGGGACAAGTATGAAGCCAGAGATGCATGCTGGTTGCCATGGAGACCGAGTTTAAACTTTGAATTTGTTGAATGAGGTGGCCTGCAAAAGTCGGTTTGAAATAATCCACTTTGTTGCAAAGTTGTTGTTGAAATGACATCATGCTGAATTCTAAAAAAATCTAACCCCCTCACAGGGGTAGGTTTAAATGGATTGGAGGAAACATAGGATGCAAATGTGAGTGACCAATCACTCTGTACTCCTGTGCATGAAACAGGCCAGCAAGGCAGATATAAGGCAGCCAGGTCCCATGAGAGAGCACTTGCCTGCACATCTTTTGATTCAACAACACTGCTGCTGCTCGTGATTCTCTGGCACCATGTCAAGGTCTGTGGAGAGGGCCCAGCCTTTCACCCTGGAGGAGAATCTGGCATTGCTGCAGTACCCCATGCTGTATGGCCGACCAGGGTTTCAGGTGAGTGCTGAGTCCACTAGCACAGACTGTGTCCCTTTTTTGTGACTGGGACTTCTGGCATTGTGTCCAGGTGTGACACACATGCATTGTACTGTAGAGTGGGTCCCAGGGGGGGAATGCCCGATGTCTCCCAGCTAGAGCATGCTGTGGTGCATGTCTGCCGTCCTCACTTGCATTGTGTTTACTGAGACAATCACTGCATGGTGCATGCCACATTCTGCCTGTCTAATCCTCTTGGGAATGTTGCTTCTACAGTCCTCATGTGATTCTGTGGTCACTCCAGTGTGACAGGTGACTGTACCCACAGATGTGTGTTTGTTCAGTGTACCTGTGCTGAGAGTGTCCACATGATGTGTTCGTACCCTGGACATCGGTGTGTGTGTAAGTCCCCTGTCATGTGGGTGGGTGCATATGTGGAGTGTAGCACCCCAGCTGCATGAGGGATGGATATACCATGCCCATCTGATGTGAGCAGGGAGAAGTGCTGTGTGTCTGACGTGCAGAGCCAGCCCCACACCTGTGAGCCCCCCCAGTCTAGTCGCACATGTGCAGAGTGAGGTATGTAGCTGCATTTGGCAATGGCAGGTGAATGTCCTGTGCCTGTGTATGTCTGTGTACTCTGCTGAGGTAGCGTCAGTGGCCTGTGGCATGTAACTGCTTTGAGGTGCTGCACATAATCCTGGTGTACCTTCTGATGCACAGTGTGAGTCTGGATCATTTATTGTGTCGTCCCCCTCATGCCACCTGTGTACTTTCAATGGCACGTGGTGCAATTGCCCTTACACAGAGAAAAATGTCCCTATGACAAAGGTGCAATGCTTTGGCTACATACTATGCCTTGTTGAAACCAGCAAAATTGTTCTAATGTGTGTCTCTGTGACATGTGGCAGGTGTATTGATGTAGTCTCACTTTTTCAACCCCACAGGTAGGTGCCTCTGCCAAGGAGCAGATCTGGAGGGACGCCGTCAGTGCCGTGAGGAGGACGGATGGTCGCAAGCGGCGCCTGGCCCAGGTGAGAAAACGCTGGCAGGATATCCGGTGCTGGACGCGGAGGATCGCACGGGTCCTGCTGGGGGACTCACCTTTGGGCCCTAAGAACCATGGGCGTCACCGTCTGACCCACATCCACAAGCGTGTGCTGGCGGTGGTCTTTCCTGACATGGACAGGCGCTTACGGGAGAAGCAGCAGCAGGAAGGGGGTAGGTACATGTGTGTTTGTTGTGTGTCACCAGCATTTGTAAGTGCGCAGTTGCATGGATACACTGCCAGTGTTTAAATGTGCGGTGCAGGTCCTGTCACCCACAGTATAGCGGTGCTGTCCTTCCTCCCTTCCCCTCCTTGCCATGTGTTCCCTGGTCTGTGTGTAGTCACTCTTTCACAAGGTCATCTGGGCTGGCAGTTTATCCATGTGACCAATGCTTGCAGCATCATGTGTGGGGGTGGTGTGTAACAGGTTTTGGGACCTTGCCTGTGCCCTGTCCAGTTAAGTACTTGTGGGGTCCATGTCAATTGGCACTGATGCTGAGTCCAGACATAGGAGTATGTCTCTGAAGTGTAATGCCTTACAGCAAGCATGTCCTATGTTGTGGCCTGTGACATGATGTGCATGAGTGTGCGATACGCAGAGTGCAGGGATGGTGGCCTGTGTTGCACTCATTACCATTCAGGACCATGGAATTTTGTGGCCACTACTGTCCCCTGGGGCATATTTAGCTAGGTATCATGTGTGTCATCACAATATGTGGATACAGCATAGGATGTGCTCTGTGCCATTGTCCCCTGGCACCATGTATATTTACGTAACGTGTTCTACAAGTGTCCACTGTACAGCCTGACCTAATTTTCCTCGTTCATACTCACGGTGGCCAGTGCCTGTGTGTCTTGTTACAATTATCTGATGATGGCCATTTGTAAAAGAGATCGTTGTACAGGCGCACATGGGGTATTTTGGGTCCAATATGGGTTTCTGGCAGCACATGTGTATTTCTCCCAGACTAAGAGATGCAAGTGCTTCCTGTGTCTCATCAAATTGTCTCATGTAGGGGGTGGTTGGTGCGGGCAAGGCGTACATGTCGACACCTGAAATCTCATTGCTCGGTCTGGCCAGTGTGTGATGTTTGTCTGGAAATACACTCAAGGTGCAGTGACCCATTCATGTTGGGCATGTCTTTAAGTATTACCTTTGCAGCATGTGCCTCAAGTTCATGGAGATGGTCCCTGCTCATCCCTAGTTACGGCAATGCTGTGTGGTGCAGATGCAGTGCTGGATTGTCCCCAGAGCCTGGCTCCTCTGTCCAAATCCATATCATGTCATTTGCAAATGTGTCATGCTCTCCATAGTTTCTCAGTGGCAAAGTGGGTGAACCAACTGTGTGTTGCAGGGCCTATATCTGTACCTTGTATTGTAGATGTTACTCATCTTTCTTTTCAGGCTATGCACTGTAACCTATGTAGATTTGACTCATGTGACATATGTATACAGGTGTCTAATTAATTCCTGTTTATTCACCTTGCCCACAGCATCGTCGGGGGACACGGATGGAGACACCGGCATGGACCGTGCGGAGGGACCGAGCACCAGTGCCAGCAGTGACATCTTAGCTGGCACATCGAGTGGAACTGAGGACGAGGGGAGTGAGCCGGAGGACCTGTCCACTGCCACCACAGAATATGAAGCTGACGGGTCCGAGGCTGAGCTCTCCGAGGGGGCGCAGGCTGCTCCAACAGCTGACAGCAGCACAACATCTCTCCCCGCCCCCTCCATTGCCATCACCGGCCTCCCACTTGCTCGTGTCCCTTCCCGGCGTGCTAGGTCACCACGTGTCTCCTTCCTGCCAGGCACCGCACCCCCTGCCCCTGTCTCCACTGCTGCCGCCAATGCCGAGTCTGTGGACATCCTGCGGCAGTTGCAGGTTGGTCAGGCTGCGATGCTTAATGTCCTCCATGGCCACAGCCGAGTGCTGAACAAGATGGAGGCATACTTGGAGGGCATTTCAGCATCGCAGGCTGACCAACGCAACTTGCTGTGGTCTATTGACTCAACTCTGACTGCAGCAGTGGGTCTCCTGCAGCACTTTGTCCCACCCCCTACCCATGCCCCATCCACACTTCCCACTCCCATGCCTGTCCCACGTACACCCAGACGTCAGCATGCACACACCCCACCAGACACAGGCACCACACCAGCAGGGAAGGACAAGCGCACACCTCCTGGCACGCACACACAGGGTGAGGTAGGCACACCCACTGGGTCGGGGGGCAAACGTAAGTCACGCAGCCAGAGTGGGAGTCCACATTCCTCACGACCACCACCCTCCAAATCCACTCCCCTCAGCTCTCCTGGCCAAGGGTCGGACACAGGGTCAGTCCTGCCCAGTCTGTCCATCATCCCCAGTGTGGCACCACGCCGCAAGCGGTGGAAGCAGGACACCGGCAGGGGAGTTGAGGCCCCCCCTGTCCACAACCTCCCCCGGTAGCGCTGCGACCCATCCCTGCGCCCCCCCCCCTCCTTGGGGCCTGTGGTTCATTCGGGTGCCGGGGAGACGCTGGGCGACCTGGCAGTAGTGTGCAGCGCCGTGCTCCAATCCACCTTTGGCGCTGCCCCAACCCCCTGTGTTGGAGTCGTCCGTCCCTGCACCCACAACACCTACCCTTGCCCCTCCTGTCCCTGCGGTGCCTGGTCCTTCCCCCCAACATGATGCCCCCCCCTGTGGAAGACAAAGGAGTCTGACTGTGCAGGCAAGCTAGGGGACACACGTACCACTGTGTCCCCCATCCGGATTTGAGTCATGGACTGCCCTATGGGCCTTGTATATATTGACATTTATGATGATTATTACTTACATCCTGCTGAATAAAGCAATTTGTTTTTTCCATGGAACACTACTGTTTATCTGGTATTGCTGTTGGTGGACATGCTCCATGATTTTGGGTGGTGATAATGTGTTGGGTGTGTGGGAAATGTAGTCTTGTGCTGGTCATAGGGTGGACCCTGGTATCTGTGTGCCATCACAAGCTGTTGGCTAAATTACTTTGTTCACGTAAGCAGTTACTGCATGGTGACATCGTCCCAAGGTGTGTTCCTTCCTCTGTGTAACCTGACATCTTCCCTGCAGGGTGTTTCCAATATGTGGTGCTGAGCTGTGTCTACATCAGCTGGGTGTGTGACGGACTCCTTCAACTTTGCACATGCATGCTGAGCGATGTCTCCAACTGCATCATTCGTGGCATCCTTGGTGGTCACTGTACTTGTGTATGCAGACTGTTGACATGACTTCATGTGGACATGTTCTCTTTTAGGCGCTATGCATGTGTGTACTCCCAGCCTCGCACACATGTGGTACATGTACTGCAGGGTCTTTGTGCACCTGACTGACATTTGTGGGCATTGTATCTGTGGGTACTCCACCCTTTGCGTTCCATGGGCACTGCTGGGAGGACTCTACACCCACCCCTCCTGTGTCTGGGCACTGCTGGGAGTGATAGGCACCCACCCCTCCTGTGTCTGGGCACTGCTGAGAGTGATAGGCACCCACCCCTCCTGTGTCTGGGCACTGCTGGGAGGACTCTACACACACCCCTCCTGCGTCTGGGCACTGCTGGGAGGACTCTGCACACACTTCTTCTGTGTCTGGGCCCTGCTGGGAGGACTCTGCACACACCCCTCCTGTGTCTGGGCACTGCTGGGAGGACTCTACACCCACCCCTCCTGCGTCTGGGCACTGCTGGGAGGACTCTGCACACACCCCTCCTGTGTCTGAGCACTGCTGGGAGGACTCTGCACCCACCCCTCCTGCGTCTGGGCACTGCTGGGAGGACTCTGCACCCACCCCTCCTGTGTCTGGGCACTGCTGGGAGTGATAGGCACCCACCCCTCCTGTGTCTGGGCACTGCTGGGAGGACTCTACACCCACCCCTCCTGCATCTGGGCACTGCTGGGAGGACTCTGCACACAACTCTCCTGTGTCTGGGCACTGCTGGGAGGACTCTGCACCCACCCCTCCTGCATCTGGGCACTGCTGGGAGGACTCTGCACACACCCCTCCTGTGTCTGGGCACTGCTGGGAGGACTCTGCACCCACGCCTCCTGTGTCTGGGCACTGCTGGGAGGACTCTGCACACACCCCTCCTGTGTCTGGGCACTGCTGGGAGTGATAGGCACCCACCCCTCCTTTGTCTGGGCACTGCTGGGAGGACTCTACACCCACCCCTCCTGCGTCTGGGCACTGCTGGGAGGACTCTGCACATGTCAGGAGCCCTTTCTTTCTTGCGCAGGAACAGAGATGCCTTTTCCCAACACCACCTCCAAGAACCACCAACGCAGCACTATGAAAAGATGCGTTAATGCCTTCTCCGGAGGGGGTAGGGGGATTGGATAAAATAACAAAAGAGAAGAGAAGAGACTGCCACTGGTTGACTGCTTCCTGTTGGGTCTTCTTTCTGTTTAACTGGATTCTGGTTGGATCATTCAGGAGGCTGAATAAACATTAGACTATTCGTTTTATTTAATCTCCTTCCTCTAAATAACCTTAGTCTTATATTATTAGCCCCTTCTACATACCAGCTTGTAAACCCAGTGTTGCTTCTCTTCTATTGGACAGCTATCTTTTCTGCTCCGTATCTCTCTTCTAATTGTTCCTAATGTTAACACAAAAAATTAGTGGTCTTTTCTTATACCTCACCACAATCTATTAGATTCCCTGAAACTAAGTCATACCTATCTTCTACACAGGAAAATATCATTTATAATATTCTTTTTCTTTTTTCACAGGAACTGTTCGTAGAAAGA
Source organism: Triturus cristatus (assembly GCF_964204655.1). Classification (NCBI taxonomy): domain Eukaryota; kingdom Metazoa; phylum Chordata; class Amphibia; order Caudata; family Salamandridae; genus Triturus; species Triturus cristatus. Next base: position 210,431,115 of record NC_140588.1, on the reverse strand, counting down.
TGAACTTGGGTTGTACCACAACACTATTCCTTATTTACATCATAAAATTTACACGGTGTGACTTTAGACTCAAAACTTAGCTCTGGTTCTTCTCATGGAACTTCGAACTCTTCACTGACTCTTCAGTCAAATGTCTCTCAGGAATTGGAACAGGCGCGCCACACCGACGCGTGATTCTCTGACGAAGGTTCTCCTCCTAAAACAGCTGACGGGTTTACTGTTGCGAAACTCCAAACTCTTTTGAACTGCGCATGAGCTCCAGCTGAACACTACCTCAGGAGCGGAAGGCTTGAGGTGGAACTACACACGCAAACACGAAATCCAAAACTGCCACGGTTCAAGACAAGGGTATTTAGGAATCTCTTCCTGTCAGGAAACTACGGGAAATGCCCTCACTAAAACTAACTCGGACTCAAGGATGCTGCTAGGGTGACGGGTTCAGGTGAAGTGCGCCAACGTTCTAAGTTGCGCGCTTCTCATAGAGTTCTGGAGCAACGAGAAAGACTAGAACGCTAACTCCTCCGGAGCGTCGGCCATCTTAAGATTCCATACTTCCCAGGCCTTACTCCACGTCAGAGTTCTTAGGGTCTTTGTGTTTCTCATTGGTTGATGGGCACTGATAGTGCAGATCGAAGGCTTCTTGTCGGTAATGGTTCTGACAGCACACACCCCTCCTGTGTCTGGGTACTGCTGGGAGTGATAGGCACCCACCCCTCCTGTGTCTGGGCACTGCTGGGAGGACTCTACACCCACCCCTCCTGCGTCTGGCCATGTATGCTCCATACATACACGGGTGGGGGTACGGTCCGTACATACACTGTTGGGGTGGGGGTACGCTCCATACATACGCGGGTGAGGGTACGGTCCGTACATACACTGTTGGGGTGGGGGTACGCTCCATACATACACGGGTGGGGGTACGGTCCGTACATACACTGTTGGGGTGGGGGTACACTCCATACATACACGGGTGGGGGTACGGTCCGTACATACACTGTTGGGGTGGGGGTACGCTCCATACATACACGGGTGGGGGTACGGTCCGTACATACACTGTTGGGGTGGGGGTACGCTCCATACATACGCGGGTGAGGGTACGGTCCGTACATACACTGTTGGGGTGGGGGTACGCTCCATACATACACGGGTGGGGGTATGGTCCGTACATACACTGTTGGGGTGGGGGTACGCTCCATACATACACGGGTGGAGGTACGGTCCGTACATACACTGTTGGTGTCGGGGTACGCTCCATACATACACGGGTGGGGGTACGGTCCGTGCATACACTGTTGGGGTGGGGGTATGCTCCATACATACGCGGGTGGGGGTACGGTCCGTACATACCCTGTTAGGGTGGGGGTACGCTCCATACATACGCGGGTGGGGGTACGGTCTGTACATACACTGTTGTGGTGGGGTTATGCTCCATACATACGCGGGTGAGGGTACGGTCCGTACATACACTGTTGGGGTGGGGGTACACTCCATACATACGCGGGTGAGGGTACGGTCCGTACATACACTGTTGGGGTGGGGGTGTGCTCCATACATACACGGGTGGGGGTACGGTCCGTACATACACTGTTGGGGTGGGGGTACGCTCCATACATACATGGGTGGGGGTACGGTCCGTACATACACTGTTGGGGTGGGGGTACGCTCCATACATACACGGGTGGGGGTACGGTCCGTACATACACTGTTGGGGTGGGGGTACGCTCCATACATACGCGGGTGGGGGTACGGTCCGTACATACACTGTTGGGGTGGGGGTACGCTCCATACATACGCGGGTGAGGGTACGGTCCGTACGTACCCGTGCCCACGCTGTGGAATGCTTGTGCGGCCCGTACCCAGGCCTTTGGCACATGGGTACGGGCCGTACCGCCATTGTTGGGGTGACGTGGGTGTGGGCGTGGTACGACTCGTACCCACACTCTTAAGGCGTGGGTACGGTACGTACCTGTATTGTTGTGTTGCCAGTTCGGGTCGTCGCCCACTTCCGTTGTGGCGGACGCTGGCGTTGCTGGGCACGCCCCCACCCCCTCGAAGTGACCAGGGCCTGGACGTCAGGTATGTCCAGGGCATGTGTGCTGTGTGACTTGGGTGGGGGTTTTGTGTCCTGCCCCTGCCCCCCCCCTTTGCCCCTGGGTGTTGTTCTGACCTTCTGCGGCGTCTGTGTCGGAACCTGTAGAGGAGGTCGACTGCTATGAGGGCCGGGATGACACGTAGGTTCGGGTCCATGTCTGTCCGTCGCGTACAGGTGCTCCTTGTGCGCGTCGTCCTGATTTCCCGGCAGTTTTTGGCTGCCGGAAAATATTCTCCGTGCGGGATGACGTCGGTGCGGTTCGTACTTCCTGGTTCGTGAAACGCTGCCTGCAAGCGTCCCAACGTCACGTCGGCGCTTTCCCCGGATCACATTTGTATGTATATTTTCGTCGGTCGGTGTTTTGTACGACTCGTACGGAAATGGTGTTTCCGTGCGAATCGTACTTCCATGTTTGTAATGTTTTTTTCCCGGGTACGAGTCGGACGGAGAAAACGCTCCGACCGACGGTTCGTACCCGGTTTTTCCAGGATCAGAATCGGCACCTAAGTGATTTGCCCAGAATCACAGGATGCTGAGCTGACGCTGCGAATCAAACCTAGTTTCAACATCTGCAACCCTGACCATAGCACAATTTTATTCAACCCTCTCCTCCTAACAAGTCCTAATAGACACTGGGGATGAGGTCACAATACCTGGCTGCTATGGAGGCCACTTCTTTTACTTACCCCCTATCCAGCCTATTATAGTCTAAGGGCATTTACCTGGCAAGGGAGGTGTCAAAAAGCACATTTCTGCTGCTGGGTTGAAGGTGAGGGGCAGGTGAGAATGGCCCAATAAAACCTGCCCTCCTGTGAGGCTCCTGCGTACAAACCACCCTCACTGTACCTGCCATGGAAGTGATAGACCGGCGGGGGATATCACTACTTCTGGAAGGGCACACGAGACAGGGCGCCAAAGTGAGAATGCCCCAAAGGCTAAAGCAACACCTGGTCCCCAACCTCAATTTACAGCATGACAGGGGATTCACCAAGACACTGGTGTCCCATTTTTTTTTTTTAATTTTTTTTTATTGGAATTGATTGGTGTCATACATAGTTATTGATCAAGAGTACATTCAAAATATAAAAAGCGTATCTCGTACAGGAGACCCTGCTTTCAGCAACTGATATCAACATATGGATAATTTACAGGTTTCCAAAATCGAAAAACAAGTCAAAGGACAAAAAGGTAATTAATTATTCAGAAAAAATTCCCCCAGATTTTTTCAAATTTTCTTCCCCCCCAATTCTCAAAGCATACCTTTGCTCGCTTATCTTTACTCTACGCATTTTGAGTAACCATTCATGCATAGATTTGTATGCCAGTTCTGAAGTAGCAGCGATCTAGCCACTGCCATGCAAATATACACCAGTTTAGCAAATGGTACAGAGAAATTAAGATAAGGATCAAAACCATAAAGCATCAGTTTAACATTTAGGAATATCTGAACATGAAAATTTAAACGTAAAAAGGCAAAAATATCCTCCCAGAAGACTTTCACCATACTGCAGTCAATTAGCTGGGGCAAAGTTCAGGCATCTGAAACAATTAGGTATAAAATTACTGTACATTTTAGCAATTACCGCTGGGGTGCGATATAAAAGCCACTTGCCAAAAAATAACATTCTGCGCAAATTAGCTCCCCTTAAAGTAGAAAAATTGAACTTATTAATGGTCCGCCATGCAGTCAAACTTAAAACATGATTTTCTTGTTCCCACCATTTTTTGACTGCTTTGGAGCCCAGATCACCTTGTCTAGATTGAGCTAGAAAACGTTTCCACTCTCCGGGTTTCCTTATCAGAGTATTATTAAAGAAAAGATAATTATTTAATGAGGAAATCTGAGAAAATGAAATGGGAGTATACTGTAGCAAGGATTGATACATTTTTTTATAAGACCCGATTAACAAAAAATTACCTGAAAGTAATACTCGCATCTCAGATGGGGTTATCCACCTTGACTGTTGTAGAAAATCGCCCACTTTGCTGAGACCAGCTTTAGTCCAATAGGCCATTAAGTCAGAGCCTGGACTCAGCCCACTAAATGAAAGTAAGGAAAAAAGAGAAGAGGAGGAATTAAAAAGAGAAAGAGAATATATTTTAAGCATAGCGGTATGCTTCCTAAAAAAGCCATGCCATTATTTTATACCTAACCAATTTGGGAGATTTAGGTACCAGAAGAGGGGAGGGTATTTGACTTTCCGAAAAAAATAAGTCAAAGAAAAAGCTAATGTATAAATTTGGGTTTAAAATTGGAATTTTAAATCGGGTAAGATACTGAGCAAAATAGGCGCTATAGTAATCTCTAATATTTGGAAGTCCAAGGCCTCCATTATCTAAATCCTCAAAAAGGGTACTATCGCAATACGAGGTGTTTTATGTGCCCACAAAAAACAAGAAAATAAAGATTCGATTTTAGTAAAGAAAGTGCCTGAGAGAAAGCAAGGGATTGTTGAAAACAGAAAATTAAACAGCGGTAAAATAGACATTTTTATCAAAGCGACTCTGCCCAAGATTGATAGCGGTAATTTATTCCAGCGCGATAACATTGAACGAACCTTCTGAAGAAGGGGATCAAAATGCAAGCGATGGAGATCTTTAACTGAAGATGAGAAAAAAAAAACAAGATATCTCTTAGGTTTATTATTAATACTGCCCCGTAGGTCCGGGTATAATTCAGGACTATGATTACCACAGATCAATATTTCTGTCTTCTTTTTATTAATCTGATAACCCCCAAAAGTCTCAAATTCCTCAAAAAGTTGAAATGCAGAAACTTGAGACTGTAGATCGGATTTAATAAGTAACATAATGTCGTCAGCGTACATTTTTATCTTAGACATTAAAGGAATCGGAGGTAAGATCTCAGCACACTTCCGAATTGCAGTTACGAGAGGTTCAATGAAAAAAGCAAAAAGAATTGGTGAAAGGGGGCAACCCTGCCGTGTTCCCCGATTAACAGAGACTGACTCGACCATTTGTGAATTAATAATAATGTTTGCTTTTGCACCCGTGTAAAGATTTCGAATAAAGTTAATGATATTTGGTGAAATATGAAAGTGTGATAAAATAATAAAAAGTGTCTCCCAAACCACCAAATCAAAGACTTTTTCCGCATCCAGTAAAAGAATAAGTGCGGGAATCCTCTATGTCTCAAAATAATCCAAAGCTTCCGACAAGTAGTGAGTATTGGTCAGCAGCTGTCTACCGGCAATGAAGCTGTTTTGATCTTCGTGAATCAAATCCGTGGAAATCTGATTAAATCGAATAGCCAATAATTTGGTAACGGTCTTATAATCAGAATTTAAAAGGGTAATTGGACGGTATGAATTAGGAGCTCTAGCATCTTTCCCCTTCTTCAAAAAGCTAACCACAGTGCCCTCACAAAATGAATCTGGAATAGGAGCTCCTGCCAACATAGAATTGAGAAGGTCTAGAAAAAAATTTGAGAAGGCAGGAAAAAAGACTTTAAAAAATTCGGCGGGTAACCCTTCGGGGCCAGAAGCTTTCCCCAAAGGAAGTTCTTTCACTACGAACTCTACCTCTTCCAAAGAGAATCCACCCAACATGTTTAATTGTTCAATTTGGGAAAGGGAAGGAATCGCAGCCTTCCTCAAAAAGGCAATCAATTTAGACTGATCAATTTTATGCTGATGGCTATATATTTTTTGATAATGACAATGCATTATCTTACCTATCTCATCCGGGTCAGTTGTAAATTGAAGCGTGGCTGGACAATTTATCCCCTGAATAAAATTAGACGCTACTTGTTCTTTCGCTTGCCAAGCCAAGAATCTTCCCGTAAAATTGCTTTCTTCGTAAACTTTCTGGTATTGACTACGAAAGAAAGCCTCTCCTTGCTCATATAAGAATAAACTAAATTCTCGTTTGGCTTCATTTAATTGATCTTTGATAATTCTAGAAGGATTTTGCTGTCTTTGAACACTGAGAACCTGTATACGATGTTCTAATGATTTTTTTATGGCCCTAGCCTCCATAGATGTGGCAACGTCTTTTCCAATACAGATTCCACGAATAAAAGCCTTTAAAGCATCCCAGATAATACTAGGAGAGGCGGTGCCAGAATTGCGAGTTAGGAATTCTTTAATCTCAAGTTTTAATTCGGAAACCCATTTTTCATCATTAAGATAAACTTTATTGAAAACCCATCTTTTAGGGGACCTTCTGGTATCCCCAAGAATGAATTCCCTAATAAGCATAGCGTGATCGGAAAATACATTATGCAACGTATTATAAGAACCAAGCCTAAGTTTACGTGAAGCTAAAAAAAAATCAATACGAGAGGAGGACTTAAATCTGCCCGACCAACAAGTATACTCTCTTTTAAAAGGATTAGCTAAACACCAATGATCGGAGAGATCCAATAATCTTATATAATTAGAGATGGTTTGTGAAACTTTGGGTTTAAGTTGTTTTGTTAATTGTGAAGATGAATCCAATTTGGGATCCATCAAAACATTGAAATCACCACCAATCACTATATCGCCTGACACCGTTAATAAAGATTGGAACATATCTTCATACATATTGAAATCGTCATTTAAAGGTCCATAACAGCATACAAAAATGAAGGGTCTTTGTCTACTTTTAACTCTGCAAGTGTTGCAGGGATTCTGCTTATACACAGAACTATGCGTAGAACCCCAGGACCTCAGTGAGTTGTGGTGTACCAGAAACTCACCTCAGAACCCAGAACCCTGTATCCGGCTAGCATAAGTGTCCCATTCGTTATCCGAGATTTAGCTCGGCGGTCCCAATGAAAAGACAACCCAGAACACGCGACTCAGTACATACTCAGGAATGGTGGGAATCGGAAATACCTGTTCGTATATTATTCTCACATCAGTCCACAACAAGAATCAACAGAGACACGGTGAAAATAAAAAGAGTTTATTTTTATAGACCACGTGTCCTAATATGCAGTACTTTGGCTAATACAAGCAGACAAATGATTAAAATCAAAACCATCAACATAGTTACAATTCCATAGAATATAAAAGGGGTGATCATGTTATAATGACAGTGGATACTACCACTTTCCCTTTACTAAGAAGCTAATATTATTATTAGTCTAACAGAAGGTCTCTTAGGCTTGAATAGGGGACCCCATACCTCAAAGATCAGCTTAGTGAAATCACATCACAGGAGCATCAGGAGTCTTCTCGCAGGAAGGCTCGTCTTCGGTCTGAATAATAAACATGATGTCCGTGATATTAAAAGCACCAACTCTCAGGTATGTGCAGCTGCTCGTGTGTTATGACTAAATAGTGGGTCGATCAACCTAGAGTGGAAAACATGCATTGTCTAACAACTCAGACTGTTTGTCACATCGTGTGCAGACCAAGGTCGCTTCGCAGAGCTCGGGATGGTAACAACAGATTGCTTTTGTGTGAGGCAAAACTCGAGTCAGCAGTTCGTTTAAGCAATAACATGTGGACGCAGTGTCGTGTGCAAAAGCAGCAAGATGGCTTTCTAACTTCTAACGTGGTTATGCTAACTTAACAATGTATGTACGTATTAAGGGAGTCCTTACTACATGCCCCCTTGATCGAAGCACTACTTAGTATGCAAGAAAAGAGAGAACGCAGAGTTCAAGCGCAACAGAGCAGAACAAGGCGTATCCAATTTAAAAAGGAACTGGTCAGTTCAGGCAAAGTTCGAACAGGAAAAAAAAAAAAATAGAGAGAAAAAACAAAAAACCTCAAACGTGCCGTGGGAGGTGAAAAAAATGAAAAAACGCCTCACCGGGCAGAAGTGCAGACGTACAGGGACAGTTCAAGACACGTGAGGAAAACACTGTGTACGAAAGTGCACTCAATCCATAAAAGTATATGCAGCATATGTGGCCACTGCTTCCAGCAGAAAATCATTGGCACGGCCACTGAAGGTTTCAGCCATCCAGGTAAGTAAAGAAAAGGAACATACGTGTTCTTCTATCAGCGGAGCCTCTAGCACCATCAGAGGGCAACCAGCGTGTACTTCCAAGTGGGGAACAACCTTTACAACGCAACTTTTACAACGCACTACCTTTACAACGCATTTTTTACAACGCACAATCCATTACAACGCATGACATTACAACGCAGGACACTACAACGCATTTCTAAATACTACCTTTACAACGCATTCCATTACAACGCATACTACCATTACAACGCATACCATTACAACGCATAATATAGTAATATACTATCCAACACTTACCCTACTGTTGCACCCCCTGGAGTTAGAATAGTAATTTTTACCCCTATACTATCCAACACTTACCCTACTGTTGCACCCCCTGGAGTTAGAATAGTAATTTTTACCCCTATACTATCCAACACTTACCCTACTGTTGCACCCCCTGGAGTTAGAATAGTAATTTTTACCCCTATACTATCCAACACTTACCCTACTGTTGCACCCCCTGGAGTTAGAATAGTAATTTTTACCCCTATACTATCCAACACTTACCCTACTGTTGCACCCCCTGGAGTTAGAATAGTAATTTTTACCCCTATACTATCCAACACTTTCCCTACTGTTGCACTCCCTGGAGTTAGAAAAGTAATTTTTACCCCTATACTATCCAACACTTTCCCTACTGTTGCACCCCCTGGAGTTAGAATAGTAATTTTTACCCCTATACTATCGAACACTTACCCTACTGTTGCACCCCCTGGAGTTAGAATAGTAATTTTTACCCCTATACTATCCAACACTTACCCTACTGTTGCACCCCCTGGAGTTAGAATAGTAATTTTTACCCCTATACTATCCAACACTTACCCTACTGTTGCACCCCCTGGAGTTAGAATAGTAATTTTTACCCCTATACTATCCAACACTTACCCTACTGTTGCACCCCCTGGAGTTAGAATAGTAATTTTTACCCCTATACTATCCAACACTTTCCCTACTGTTGCACCCCCTGGAGTTAGAATAGTAATTTTTACCCCTATACTATCTAATACTTACCTTAAATGCAATTTAATATTATGCGTTGTAATGGTATGCGTTGTAAAGGTAGTATGCGTTGTAATGGATATGCGTTGTAAAGGTAGTTTTTAAAAATGCGTTGTAGTGTACTGCGTTGTAATGTCATGCGTTGTAATGGATTGTGCGTTGTAAAAAATGCGTTGTAAAGGTATGCGTTGTAATAGTATGCGTTGTAACGTCATACATCCCTTCCAAGTAACTCATATTCAAGAAGTCATATGCCGCTCTCACGATGTCCCAATTACCCAGGATACCATGTGCCGCACCGCAGGCCATAATCCGAACACCAGAACAGGCAGACTCGTGAGACACTAAGGGCCTCATCAGTCGATCAAAATCCGGGTCCGGAGACACCATGTTGGTTAAACACAAATCCATAGGCCATTTAAAGGGACAATCTAGGCAGTGGAAGACAGGTTGCACGCAGGTGAAGTAGGAATACCGGAAGGATAATCCATATGCCAGGCTCAAAGTCGCCAACGGCAGGACACCATAGTAATCAAGCATCCTGTCACGAAGAAGCTGCAGACGGGACAGGCTGACGTGTGGCACAGAAAGAGCAGCCATTCCGCAAGATGAAAAGTAAAAGTAGCACACCTGCCACTAGAGCCAGAATTAACGGGAGACCTCCAAAGACGCTGGAGAAAATAGAATGAAAAAATGCCGGAATCACACCAAAAATAGTTTGGAAAGAGGTCACGAGGCCCGAGCCCACAAGTTTAAAAAAATGAGCCAGGCCAGTCGTGGACGAGGCATTGAAAATTGTTTGGATCAAAGCACCAAAATGCAGGGGGAGGTCAGTATTCAAAAGCGCCTGTACCTCGGTGCGCGTATTTGCTACGTGAAGGACAAATGTTTCCCGGGAGGAAGTCAATGGCACCTCCTTTTGGGACAATAGCGCTCTTATTCTGCTCATTTTGTCGAACTCTGCTTTCAAGGTTCGAATTGAAGGCCAGATAGAAGCATCCAGCCTCCCATGCGGGGGTGGAAACAGGACGTTATTGCAGCAGACAACCCTCTGTGTTACAGTTACTATATACGGGATCCCTACTAACATCCCGCAGCAAGCTTCATTGTTTAAAATTAAATAACTACCGTTTGCAAGCAGCGTGAAAGATGGCGTAATCACTGGTACCGGGATACCTTTAAGGACGCAGGCCAAATTCGGAGCGTATACATTACAAGCACCGTGCAACTGAATGTGCCTACATACAACAGAATGATCAGGTGACGTTGTACATTCTTTACCCTTCAGATAAACCTCAGTACCGTCCCTTGTACATCTATACGTAAAGGGGAGGGACCAGACTTCATGTATGAAAGCGGTACCCAGCTGTTCATATCTACCCAGAGCATAGTGTTTCATACAAGAGGTAAACTTATAAAGCGCAAACGGTAGACTTATCAATCCGTGTAAGAGCCACACAGGGGAATCGACTTCCGCAACAGAAAAAGGTAACGGCTCCAATTTCTCAATATGGAGCAAGGAATATGTAGCATCCTTCATGGACATGAACTGCTGTTTGTCAGTAAGGTTAAAGGGAAAAAATAACGATGTTGTATTCAGATAGTCCCAAGGGACCTTCCCTGCCTTCAATGTTTGTAATGTCCATGCAAACTGCATAACAGAACGCAACTGGTTTTGACCATGATACAACACAGACATATCATCCTGCACAATATCAACAATTGAAGATACAATATTATCTAATGTATAAATGCGAGAAGAAAGAGTGTTAATGCTGTTATCAATAACTGCTAATACTTTTTCCACACGTTGACAGGTATCAGAACTGCTTTGCCAAATTAACCATCCCTCACTACTAAATTTCGAAATATTGAAAGATGAATTGGAAACCAAGAACTGCAAAGCAGGAAGGGACAGATCTGTGTGATTATTCCAATTTGGGTAAGCACCCAGATCCGGCACAGAAGGCGAATTTAGTTTTTTAGAAGTGGCCAATCCGAAACAGGTGGTTTGGAAGATGGTTGCATTTAAAAACAACATATGATTTGGTACTAGACAGGCACGGTGTAAAGCTTCAGTTCCCTGAACCTGCCACGGTTTGGAACCCCAAACCGACTTAAGATCAATAGTAGCCTTCCATAGATCATAACCTTTGATTGACAACTCATCCATAAAGGACTTAGAATATAGCAATTTGGTGTGGGTCAGTCTAACCTTGGAGGCAGACTCAGGCTTAACTTTAAAATAAAAGGAAGCCGGGGCTGAAACACTGAAATCAGTAAAATAAGTAAACTTATCAACTAATGTGTGTGAACTGCCAAACGAGGGGGTGGGACAATGTTCCCACTGGGTAAAATTTACAAAATTTCTAAACGAATTTGATTTATGCAAGAAGTGATTGCCATAATGTTGAAAACAATACTGTTCCGCATAATTAGCCGCATTTTCATACAAATCCTCTGCATCAAAGGCGGCATAATATTTCAAATCTGAAAACAGTGCTTCAATGGCGTGTACATCCCAATCATCAGAACGTATGTTCTGTTTAACTACATCACCCATAGAAACACGAAATACATTAGGCACATTAATGACCTCTGTAGGCCCATGAATTTGAAATTTAACAGCATCCCATGCGATTCCATCCATGACGGGCCAGGCAGTAATATTCACAAAAGTCTGGTCCCTTTTCATGATGTGGGATGAGGAGTGGGGAGCCAAAGTTCCATTGATAAGTCTAATTGTCGATCTCTCTTTGAGATAATGGCCATCCACCAAACGGAAGAAAACTACAACAAATCCAATGGACATAAACAAAAAAATACCAAAAAGCATCAACCAGATGTATGTTCAAGGAGCTATCAAAAAATGTTTCTTAAACCAGCTCACAAAAACAGCAATGTTTGATGGGGGAGTTGAGGGCAAAGAGTTAGTGTCAAAGGAAAAACGGGACTGGCCAAGTGCTGTAGATTGTAAAACAGGCGAAGGTCCACGTGTAGGATAAGCATACTCAGTCTCATCGGACAAACCACCAGCCGGTGGTATCAGCAAGGGATCAGTAACTGAATGCATCTCGATTGCAACATCAGACAAGGTGGTAGAAGCAGGAACCATCATTGAATTTCTTTGCATTGTCTGGCATGAAACTGCCGGAGTCATACTAAGAAGTATCGGCCACTCGCTGAAGTTTGACATTTTCAATAGAGATGTACCTGTTTTCTTTGCGACCAGGAAGTGGAGGTAAAATGACTGTTCTTGTACCCTGCACTCCAAGCACTGGAACTGGTGCACGATAAGAGGGGCCGAACTCCTTCTTGTTCTCCACCTTCTCACGGACCAGATCACCAACTCGGGGTATCCAGCCGACTACCGGAATCTGAACCTCAGCTTCAGACGTGGAGGGCAAATGTTCTTATGAAAGAGAGTCTCTGGCTTCTTGTAGAGTCTGCAAAACAGCACAGTGATCATCTACGTCAAAGGGTGCGGTCGACGCCGCAATGTCTAGACCATCAAGGTCTGGAACAAACATTCTGATTCCGAAGAGCATCATGTACGGGGTCCGCCCACCCAGAGACCTTCTAGGGAGATTATTTAGTGCACGTTGGACGTTATACAAATGGGCTAGCCAGTTCCGGCCTGTGCCTAAAACACGTGCTGTCAATGATTGCTTTAAGTCACGGTTCATTCGCTCCACCACACTATTACCCTCAGGTCGGTAGGGAGACGAAAATTTGACAAGGACCCCCAAATTTTTCAAAGCCTCCTTGTAAGCCTTAGAGGCGAACGCAAAAGTTCCCACAAAGACACGCAAATCCCTGATGACAGTCCGCGAGTCAGCACTCCTTTGTGGCCACACCCATAGAAAACGTGTGCACGAATCCACTGCAACCAAGATGTACTTGTACGCAGTACCAGAAGAAAAAGGACCGCAGTGATCTAAATAAACACAACCAAATGGCTTATTAGAGATGTACAGCTGTGTCTGTGGTGGGCGCGCAACAGTAGAAGGTTTAATCTGTTGGCAAATGTCACAATCAAGAACATAAGCGCGCGCTTGTTTATATAAACCAAACCACCAGTAACGTTGTTGTAGCAGAGATATTGTAGCTGACACACCGGCGTGGGCTGACGCCAACCCCTCGTGCGCAGCCAAGATCAGTGCTGGTCTGCAGTCCGCGTTGGGAATTATTCTATCACCAACGTCGTTAATCCTCACTAACGGGACGTTATCAGGACTTAAATGATAAATATACCGAGAGGGAAAACCCTTCGGGTAATCTCCTCCCTTCGCTGTAGCAGCAATAGCTGCCAAGATGTCATCATCAATCTTACTTTTGGATCTTGTAACTGCTGCCACTAAGTATGTAGCCACTGCTGTTTTCGCTGCCTCATCAGCTAAGCTGTTGCCAACAGCATGGACACCAAGCCGCTGGTGACCAAGAGTGTGAATAACACTTACGAGAGGGAGACGTTCTTTAAAGTCCGCCACTCGAACCCAAAGCGTTTTATGCTTAATTGTGCTACCTTTAGTGTCGCGGTAATCATTCTGAGACCAGAAGTGTAAATTGTCATTGTAAGACTGGACACAGTAGAAGGAGTCACTCACTATAAGAGTAGTGACTCGGGGATCAGCAAACTCCAGTGCAAGCACCAGAGCCCGGAGCTCCGCCAATTGCGCGGTACAATCACCCAATGACTGCGTATGCACTGCATCAGATTGGAATTCACCATTTACGAATGTACCTACGACAATTGCGCAAGCCGCTGAATAAGCGTGCTTCGATCCAATTGCGGGTTGCGCAGACCCGTCAGTGTATATGACACAATGGTTTTCTTCGAGCGGGCGCAAAGACAGAGGTGCCGGATGAACGAATTCATACTGCAAGTACTCTTGAGTCTGTAATGAGGCATCAAAGATGTAAGTGACGTCTGGCGATGTCAGTGTTGTAGCCCATTGTATCCACCGTGGATGCAAAGCTTTAGAATTGGGTACACTTGCTTTAGTCACTGCCTCTAAAGCAGGATATAGAGTTACAACCAGAATCTGTTTCCCATGCGACAGTGCGCGTTCCTTGAGGATCGCCATCTGCACAGCAGTCAGAACTTTTTCGACCGTGGAAAAACGTAATTCAGCAGAGGTGTACAAGTGGGATTTGTACGCAATGGGGACTGTGTCGCCCTCATTAAACGTCAAATACGTGAACCCCACCGCGCCTGGTACTATTCTTATTACCAGGTTAGTGCGGTTATCACGTGTCAGCAAGTATTGTGAAGCAAGAAGGTCAGCCTGTAAAGACTGTAAGATAGCAGAGTGTTCTAGCTGCCAGCTAGATTTCGAAAACGAAGGCTGTACCAAGGCGTAAAGCGGCTTGATACGCTGGGCATAATCAGGAATGTACGTACGGCCGAAATTCAGAAAACCCAGCAGAGATTGTAATTTCTTCAGTGTCGTAGGAGCACTTAAGCGTGCACACTTTTCCAGAAAGTGGGGGGCTAACCCCTTACCTTCATTGTTGAGCTCGTAGCCCAAAAACAACACCGTATATTCTGCGATGTGTGACTTCGCAAAATTGAATTTGTAGCCATAGTCGGCAAAACTCACGATAATATTGTCAACGCGAGACAGATGCGGCATCAGCTCATCATCCGTAAGATAGATATCGTCAACATATGAGTATGCTTCGGGGTCTATTCTTTCTAAAAGAGAAACCACGCGAGCAGAAAAGACGCCAGGGCTATTTTTGTAACCCATGGCTAATCTTGTAAACTGTTTTTGTTTTCCGCCCGAAGTAAACGCTGTCCACTGGCTACTCAGTGTGGACAAGTTGGGGATAAAAAAGCCATTGGAAATGTCAAGTGTCGTTTTAAATCTTTTACGCACGAGACTGTCGACCAAAGCCGAGCTATGTGTATTTTGTACCGCGCAGGTCCGGCAGTGGGAGTTTAGGTGCCGGTAATCCAAAACTAAACGGTACGAGCCGTCAGGCTTCGTTACAGTGAATAAAGGGTTATTCATAGGGGACACACAAGTTTCAATAACACCCTGATATTCCAATTGTTCAAGGATTGCCGCGACGTGGGGTCTCGCTTCACGACGCATAGGATATTGAGGTTGAGGCTGGGGCATAGACCGCAATGGAATCTCATGGCAGGGGGACAATCTGTCCCATCCCACCTGAGTACGATACACCGCCGGCGCAAGCGCAAGCGCCCACTCCTCAGCATACACTTCAGCTTGGTCCTTAGGCACCGTGTGCGCAAAGGACGGGAGGATTACTTCCTCCCCTCTAGGAGCCTCTAAAATGAAAGCTGGGGGCCAATCTGCCTCCGCTAGGAGGATATCATAGGTGGTGGTCAGATTATCCCAAAAAATCCCTTTTATTGTACGTTGTATGTCACCCTCAATTAATAAGACTATTTCATAAAGTCTATCAGGAGGAGCCACTCTGGTGTCAGCTGTTTCCACAGTAACCGATATATCAGTTGCTGTCACCACCAGAAATGGACGCAGAGCTTGACGGACTATGGTAATTTCCGCTGCGCTGTCCAGGAGCGTCAGCGCCCATGTCCGGTTCCGAAGCTGTGTCCGCACTATCTGAGGCATACCTTGCCGTCAGAGCCGCCATTTTCTTCTTCTGAAACGGGGGTCTTTGTCGTGCAAATTCGTCCTGCTTGCCTTTACCCTCAGTCTGTCGGGGCTGGTCACGCTGTTGTGGAGCACCCCGACCTTTGCCACCGCCTCCGCCACCGGACTGTGTAGCCGATGTTTCCTGTGAAGAACGAGGAGAGCGCTGTTCAGAAACCTGAAATCTATCAGGAGACTTTATAGCAGCACGATCGCGCAGATCATAAGTGCGTTCACTACTTGACTGTACGGGAGAGGCAGGCCGAGAGCCCTGTTTCTGCTGCTGCTGCTTCCCCTGTTGTTTAACCTGCCATTTTTGTTTAGGAAAAAAGGGCCGGTCGTCCTTACCAGACGTTTCTGCCTTACCCTGCTGTTTTAGATCGGGATTCTTTATTACAGGCTTAACTCCTAAAGAGCTACGACCCAAATCCCGATATGCCTCTGCGATTATTTTCGCAAATCCCTGCGGTTTGTCCTCCTCAGGAATCCGTTTCAGTTCATTACGAACCTGGAAATGCAAAGCATCACCCTTCAGGTTCCCAATTATCATGGTAGCCACCAGGTCAAATTGCCCGAGGAGCCGCATCCCTAACTCTATCGCAGACTCCGCACCATGGTATAGTTCGCCGGCACTGCAGTGGCAGTGTAAGAATGAAAGGTGTCATCATCCCCCACCGCTGGAATCGTCACCCAAGAGTAGAACAACTCATAGGGATGAGCCGCATCAGCTCCCACCACAAAGATGACGTTCATACCAGTGTCCGGTACCCCTTACTGCGTCAAATGACGTTTTAGAGCCGCACGGCTATGCGCCGCAATATCCACCGACATTAGGACAACACACGTGAAACTATCAGTAGCACAAGGGTTCACTAACCTTTTTAATTATCAAGCTTGAAAGAACCTATATCAATAGACCTAGGTAGTTTTAAATCCGTCAGACTTGTTATCCGGAAACAAGAATGAGGGTGTTGTGGACAAACGCGAGCACTACTAAGGCGTTTCAACTCATAGACCAAACGTTAGGTGCGCCATGTTGCAGGGATTCTGCTTATACACAGAACTATGCGTAGAACCCCAGGACCTCAGTGAGTTGTGGTGTACCAGAAACTCACCTCAGAACCCAGAACCCTGTATCCGGCTAGCATAAGTGTCCCATTCGTTATCCGAGATTTAGCTCGGCGGTCCCAATGAAAAGACAACCCAGAACACGCGACTCAGTACATACTCAGGAATGGTGGGAATCGGAAATACCTGTTCGTATATTATTCTCACATCAGTCCACAACAAGAATCAACAGAGACACGGTGAAAATAAAAAGAGTTTATTTTTATAGACCACGTGTCCTAATATGCAGTACTTTGGCTAATACAAGCAGACAAATGATTAAAATCAAAACCATCAACATAGTTACAATTCCATAGAATATAAAAGGGGTGATCATGTTATAATGACAGTGGATACTACCACTTTCCCTTTACTAAGAAGCTAATATTATTATTAGTCTAACAGAAGGTCTCTTAGGCTTGAATAGGGGACCCCATACCTCAAAGATCAGCTTAGTGAAATCACATCACAGGAGCATCAGGAGTCTTCTCGCAGGAAGGCTCGTCTTCGGTCTGAATAATAAACATGATGTCCGTGATATTAAAAGCACCAACTCTCAGGTATGTGCAGCTGCTCGTGTGTTATGACTAAATAGTGGGTCGATCAACCTAGAGTGGAAAACATGCATTGTCTAACAACTCAGACTGTTTGTCACATCGTGTGCAGACCAAGGTCGCTTCGCAGAGCTCGGGATGGTAACAACAGATTGCTCTCGTGTGAGGCAAAACTCGAGTCAGCAGTTCGTTTAAGCAATAACATGTGGACGCAGTGTCGTGTGCAAAAGCAGCAAGATGGCTTTCTAACTTCTAACGTGGTTATGCTAACTTAACAATGTATGTACGTATTAAGGGAGTCCTTACTACACAAGAGACCCAGCACCAACGTCCTGAACCTCCCTCTTCTGAATGAATAATTTCAGGATACATATTCTTATTTAAAAATATCGCCACCCCTCTTTTAGATTCATCACATGATGCAAAGCAACGAAACGAAGCCCATGATTTAAACATTGAGAACACATCTAACTTAGAAGAGGGAATATGAGTCTCTTGTAGCAAAATACCGGATGGATTTTCAGCCTTTAACCAGCATTCCACAGTACGCCTTTTCTTAATATTGTTTAAACCATTAACATTAAGGGAAAACAACTTCAAACTCTCTTTGATAGACATTGAAATCTGAATTTAACTAGCTGAAGACAGATATCATCAGACCACCCCTTACACATTATATACCCTCTGGCACTTAGAATCGAAATCAAGGAAAAAATAAATAAACATATCCTGACACCATCAAATTCCTTTTTTGATTCATCCCACCCATCACCGACAACCCCACCCCAACCATCACGACCCTCACCCCCCCAAACCCTACCCTCCAATGGCCAAACTTCCTCCTCCCACGCAGACCATAGGAACGTACCCCACTTCATTGGGGTGACCTGTTGATACCCCCTGGGCCCCCTGGGTTCCGCACTCCTTCATGCTCTCCTAGCCCACCCCCCACCCTCCAGTTAATCAGCTCACATAAAAAAACCTATAGCATCCTGTGAACAGAAAAAGACGTAACTCAGCAGACATGTCTGAGAAAATACGACACTTCGCAGATTCAGTAACAAAAAATTGTCTTTTCTGGATTGCCATCGAAAGAATAGTCTCTTTAATCTGTATATCAGAAACATTTACTAATATTGTTAGAGGAAGAGAAGAATTTGAAAAAGGCTGGGCGGGAACTCGATGTGCACGCGTAATAGTTAAGTCGCCCTCATGATTAGGGATCACTTTTGATTTTAAAAAAGAGGTAGCCCATTGCAACGTACTGGATCCTTCAAGGCCTTCTGGAACCCCACTATGCGAAGGTTTGAATGACGATTATAATTTTCCAAATCATCCATTTTAGTTTCTATTGGACGTGTAGTAAGGGAAAGCCGACTTGTATCTTTTTTAACCTCGATCATTTGATCCTCAAGATTAGAAATGCGAGTTTCGGCTTCTTGAAGGCGGGCAGGAAATGTAGAAAAAAGATCCTCCATTTTATCCAATCGCTGATTGATCAAAGCCAACTCAGACTTTTGAAACCTCTTTAATTCTCGAACCTCATCAAGAATTAAATTTAGCATATCTTTGACTGACATCTGGATCTCACCGACAGTATCAGTGTCCAAATCTAACAAAGGACTAAGGTGACTATCATTTGAAACTAAGTCAACAGCAGTTTTAGGGAGCTTGCTAAACAGTGATGCGGCTGTGGCTGAATTTTCCGAGGACAAAACCTCTTTCTGAGTGTCGTCCATAATTTTCAAGGAGTGTTCCAAAGAGTTTTCTTTGAGCGGAGACGTCAAACTTGTTGAAGGTGCCGAGAGGTTAGGTTTATGCAAAAAATGTGGGGGTTGAATGATTAAGGAAGCGGAAGAAGAACATACTTGAGCGGAAATAATCTGACAAGATGCTGCATTTTTTTTATCAAAAAGAGGGCAAGATTTAGCACCTTTAAGCACATCCATAGAACCTTCTTGTTTCGAAATAGTACCCGGAGTAGGAGAAGAACGTGCCACCTCTACACTTTGGGAGTCCTCAAAATCCGGAATCGGAGTAGAAAACTCCACGAAAGACTCCTGCATCTCATCCGAACTTTCAGAACTGTCAATTTTTTCCCCTGCGTCACCTTTATCGCAGATGGTATTTTTATTTAATAACTTGGCGGCGTTTTTTGCTTCTCTGGCCTGGACACGCAGCGCTTTTGCCTTATGTGTATTAGTTAACTTCCCCATATTAAGAAAAGACGGGGCAACAGAGAATTAATTAATTAATGCCTGAAGTTTTAGGTTCAAGCCCAAAGCCGCTGTACCTTAACCCCTTCTGTGCCCATGACGAGCTGGACTCGTCATGGAGCACAGTCGCGCTGTGCCCATGACGAGTCCAGCTCATCATGGCACCCACCCACAGGGGAAGCGCTGGCGCTCCCCCGTGAGTGGTCGATCTTTTTTTTTTTACTGGGAAGACTGGGGAAGACCTTCCCCTGCCTCCCCCCGCCCCCGCGTCATCAATGACGTCAGCGCGCGAGCCGCACTGACGTCATTGGAGGTTTCCCGTTTGTTCTCCGAGGCCCAGGAAGCCATTTGCTTCCTGCGCGTCAGAGAGTAAAGGTGAGTTTTGGGGCTGGGGAGGGGGGTTTTTTGCATCGGTGGGTTTGGGTTAGGGTGGGGGCACTTTGGTATGCCCAGGCATGCCACGAGGCTCGGCTTCGTTCGTGTGTGCCTGTTGTTGCTTCCCTGTGACATGGATTCAAATTTGAAAAACGCTCGTCTTTCTAGTTGCTTCCCTGTGAAATGGATCCAAAAATGCCGAGAAATGCCCTTCTTTTTAATTTTTCAAATCCAAAGTGCAGCAGCATGATTTTTGCATCGGTGGGTTTGGGTTAGGGTGGGGGCACTTTGGTATGCCCAGGCATGCCACGAGGCTCGGCTTCGTTCGTGTGTGCCTGTTGTTGCTTCCCTGTGAAATGGATCCAAATTTGAAAAACGCTCGTCGTTCTAGTTGCTTCCCTGTGAAATGGATCCAAAAATGCCGAGAAATGACCTTCTTTTTAATTTTTCAAATCCAAAGTGCAGCAGCATGTAGAGAAATATAATTTCTTATATGATACCTAACTAATAGCAAGACAGAGGGGTTGCAAAGTGGCCAGATTGTTTTTTTTTACATCCAAATACACCAGCATCACTTTACAGAGTTTGCCAGTGAAGTACTACTTTCATTTTCTCGTCTTTCTTTGAAGAGCATTGTTGTTTCCAGGTTGGGAGAGTGTACCATTCCTGGAGGTACTGCAATACCTGGTTGATGGGTGGATTGGAAAACACAATGTGTACCATGGCTCTGTGTTTATGAATGTGGTCTTTTTATACATACTGCTTACGTTTTGTAAGGATATAAGCAATGGACAGTGAAACGGTTCCCTTCAGGGCCCTCTAGTCATGTCCATAACTTTTCAGGTGAAACCACTCGCTGATTTCTGAATAGTTAGTGAGAGATCGTTTAGGTAAACATGTTGTTTCTGCTTACATTTCACATGCTTTGCATTCCCTATCAGTGGTTGCTTTTTTTTATTTGTTTTAGGCAGCATATTACTCTTATCAAGTGCATAATTTGAATTGAGCCACATCCAAGTGTTTATAGCGGGCACAATTAGGTTACAGCTGAAGGCAGTGCGAGTTTCAGTGGGCAAGTATGGTGTTCAGTGGGGATGTGGCACTATGGCCAGAGCTGTGGAATTTGGTACTGGGGAACCGGGTTCCGCATTCATGACCAGTCCACCACACCACTGAACTGAGGGAGCACATTCCCATGCTAGACCGTAGAAGGCCCCACTAGACCTTAGAAGGCTTGATGTCTTAGCACAAGCAGGTATACCCTAGTGGTGTCAATTGTGGGTTAACCTTGAAGGCCTGTCCACCACAATCCATACTGAAGTCCATCTCAAATTTCCCACCTCCCAGCGTTCCCTTGGGTCTCCCGGTAAAAATGGTGCCTCACTTGTGTGGGAGGCTCAAGTACCCGCGACAGGCAAGGGCCCAAAACGTAGTGAGATGACATCAAAATTGCCTATCTCAAAACCACCTGGTTTTGCAAGGGGGGTCACCTGGGTTTTTGGGCCGGTGCTCGGCGGCAATCTAGGGAAAACTACCAAACCCATACATTTCTGAAAACTAGACACCCGGGGGCTTTCAGGGAGGTATGGCTTGCGTGGATCCCCCAACGTTTCCTTACCCAGAATCCCCTGCAAACCTCAATTTTAGCTGAAAAAATCACTTTTTTCACACATTTTTGTGTGGGAAAGTTGTGGCATCACCGGGCTCACTCAAATTTCCCACCTCCCAGCATTCCCCTGGGTCGCCCGGTAAAAATGGTGCCTCACTTGTGTGGGAGGACCAAGTACCCGCGACAGGCAAGGGTCCAAAACGTAGTGAGGTGACATCAAAATTGCCTATCTCAAAACCACCTGGTTTTGCAAGGGGGGTCACCTGGGTTTTTGGCCCGGAGCTCGGCGGCCATCTAGGGAAACCTACCAAACCCATACATTTCTGAAAACTAAACACCCGGGGGCTTCCAGGGAGGTATGGCTTGCGTGGATCCCCCAACGTTTCCTTACCCAGAATCCCATGCAAACCTCAATTTTAGCTGAAAAAATCCCTTTTTTCACACATTTTTGTGTGGGAAAGTTGTGGCATCACCGGGCTCACTCAAATTTCCCACCTCCCAGTGTTCCCGTGGGTCTCCCGGTAAAAATGGTGCCTCACTTGTGTGGGAGGACCAAGTACCCGCGACAGGCAAGGGTCCAAAACGTAGTGAGGTGACATCAAAATTGCCTATCTCAAAACCACCTGGTTTTGCAAGGGGGTCACCTAGGTTTTTGGCCCGGTACTCGGTGGCCATCTAGGGAAAGCTACCAAACCCATACATTTCTGAAAACTAGCCACCCGGGGGCTTCCAGGGAGGTATGGCTTGCGTGGATCCCCCAACGTTTCCTTACCCAGAATCCCATGCAAACCTCAATTTTAGCTGAAAAAATCCCTTTTTTCACACATTTTTGTGTGAGAAAGTTGTGGCATCACTGGGCTCACTCAAATTTCCCACCTCCCAGCATTCCCCTGGGTCTCCCGGTAAAAATGGTGCCTCACTTGTGTGGGAGGCCCAAGTACCCGCGACAGGCAAGGGCCCAAAACGTAGTGATGCCACATCAAAATTGCCTATCTCAAAACCACCTGGTTTTGCAAGGGGGGTCACCTGGGTTTTTGGCCCGGTGCTCGGCGGCCATCTAGGGAAACCTACCAATTCCATACATTTCTGAAAACTAGACACCCGGGGGCTTCCAAGGAGGTATGGCTTGCGTGGATCCCCCAACGTTTCCTTACCCAGAATCCCCTGCAAACCTCAATTTTAGCTGAAAAAAATCACTTTTCTCACACATTTTTGTGTGGGAAAGTTGTGGCATCACCTGGCTCACTCAAATTTCCCACCTCCCAGCGTTCCCCTGGGTCTCCCAGTAAAAATGGTGCCTCACTTGTGTGGGAGGCCCAAGTACCTGCGACAGGCAAGAGCCCAAAACGTAGTGAGGTGACATCAAAATTGCCTTATCTCAAAACCACCTGGTTTTGCAAGGGGGGTCACCTGGGTTTTTGGCCCGGTGCTCGGCGGCCATCTAGGGAAACCTACCAAAGCCATACATTTCTGAAAACTAGTCACCTGGGGGCTTCCAGGGAGGTATGGCTTGTGTGGATCCCCCAACGTTTCCTTACCCAGAATCCCCTGCAAACCTCAATTTTAGCTGATTAAATCACTTTTTTCACACATTTTTGTGTGGGAAAGTTGTGGCATCACCGGGCTCACTCAAATTTCCCACCTCCCAGCGTTCCCCTGGGTCTCCCAGTAAAAATAGTGCCTCACTTGTGTGGGAGGCCCAAGTACCCGCGACAGGCAAGGGCCCAAAACGTAGTGAGGTGACATCAAAATTGCCTTATCTCAAAACCACCTGGTTTTGCAAGGGGGGTCACCTGGGTTTTTGGCCCGGTGCTCGGCGGCCATCTAGGGAAACCTACCAAACCTATACATTTCTGAAAACTAGACACCCGGGGGCTTCCAAGGAGGTATGGCTTGCATGGATCCCCCAACGTTTCCTTACCCAGAATCCCCTGCAAACCTCAATTTTAGCTGAAAAAATCACTTTTCTCACACATTTTTGTGTGGGAAAGTTGTGGCATCACCGGGCTCACTCAAATTTCCCACCTCCCAGCGTTCCCCTGGGTCTCCCAGTAAAAATGGTGCCTCACTTGTGTGGGAGGCCCAAGTACCTGCGACAGGCAAGAGCCCAAAACGTAGTGAGGTGACATCAAAATTGCCTTATCTCAAAATCACCTGGTTTTGCAAGGGGGTCACCTGGGTTTTTGGCCCGGTGCTCGGCGGCCATCTAGGGAAACCTACCAAACCCATACATTTCTGAAAAATAGACACCCGGGGGCTTCCAGGGAGGTATGGCTTGTGTGGATCCCCCAACGTTTCCTTACCCAGAATCCCCTGCAAACCTCATTTTTAGCTGAAAATATCACTTTTTTCACACATTTTTTTGTGGGAAAGTTGTGGCACCACCGGGCTCACTCAAATTTCCCACCTCCCAGAGTTCCCCTGGGTCTCCCAGTAAAAATGGTGCCTCACTTGTGTGGGAGGCCCAAGTACCCGCGACAGGCAAGGGCCCAAAACGTAGTGAGGTGACATCAAAATTGCCTATCTCAAAACCACCTGGTTTTGCAAGGGGGGTCACCTGGGTTTTTGGCCCGGTGCTCGGCGGCCATCTAGGGAAACCTACCAAACCCATACATTTCTGAAAACAAGACGCCTGGGGGCTTCCAGGGAGGTGTGGCTTGCGTGGATCCCCCAAGGTTTCCTTACCCAGAATCCCCTGCAAACCTCAATTTTAGATGAAAAAATCACTTTTTTCACACATTTTTGTGTGAGAAAGTTGTGGCATCACCGGGCTCACTCAAATTTCCCACCTCCCAGCGTTCCCCTGGGTCTCCCGGTAAAAATGGTGCCTCACTTGTGTGGGAGGGCCAAGTTCCCGGGATAGGCAAGGGCCCAAATATTTTTTGGATAGGCTATGTTGATGTCGCATCACTACGTTTTGGGCCCTTGCCTGTCGCGGGTACTTTTGCCTCCCACACAAGTGAGGCACCATTTATACCGGGAGACCCAGGGGAACGCTGGGAGGTGGGAAATTTGAGTGAGCCCGTGGATGCCACAACTTTCCCACACAAAAATGTGTGAAAAAAGTGATTTAATCAACTAAAATTGAGGTTTGCAGGGGATTCTGGGTAAGGAAACGTTGGGGGATCCATGCAAGCCATACCTTCCTGGAAGCCCCGGGTGTCTAGTTTTCAGAAATGTATGGGTTTGGTAGGTATCCCTAGATGGCCGCCAAGCACCGGGCCAAAAACCCAGGTGACCCCCTTGCAAAACCAGGTGGTTTTGTGAGAGGCAATTTTGATGTCACCTCACTGCGTTTTGGGCCCTTGCCTGTCGCGGGTACTTGGGCCTCCCACACAAGTGAGGCACCATTTTTACTGGGAGATCCAGGGGAACGCTGGGAGGTGGGAAGTTTGAGTGAGCCCGGTGATGCCACAACTTTCCCACACAAAAATGTGTGAAAAAAGTGATTTTTTCAGCTAAAATTGAGGTTTGCAGGGGATTCTGGGTAAGGAAACGTTGGGGGATCCACGCAAGCCATACCTCCCTGTAAGCTCCCGGGTGTCTAGTTTTCAGAAATGTATGGGTTTGGTAGGTTTCCCTAGATGGTCGCCGAGCACCGGGCCAAAAACCCAAGAGACCCCCCTTGCAAAACCAAGTGGTTTTGAGATAGGCAATTTTGATGTTACCTCACTACGTTTTGCGCCGTTTCCTGTCGCGGGCACTAAGCCAACCCACACAAGTGAGGTACCGTTGTTCTCGTAAGACTTTGGGGAACGCGGGGTGGGTCCAAATTTGTGGATCCACGCAGATTCCGGAACTTTCCACTACAGAAATGTGGGGAAAATGTGTTATTTTTGACAATTTTTGAGGTTTGCAAGTGATTCTGGGTAACAGACCCTGGTGGGAGGCAGTCAAGTCACCCCATCCTGGATTCCCCTGGGTGTCTAGTTTTCCAAAATGTATAGGTTTGCTAGGTTTCCCAAGGTGCCCGCAGAGCTAGGGTTCAAAAACTACAGCTAGACATTTTGCCAAAAAAGGGTTATTTTTCACTGCGAAATTGAGGTGTGACCACGTTGCGTTTTGCGTCGTTTCCTTTCGCGGGCACTAGGCCGACCCACACAAGTGAGGTACCATTTTTCTCGTAAGACTTTGGGGAACGCGGGGTGGGTGGAAATTTGTGGATCCACGCAAATTCCGGAACTTTCCACGACAGAAATGTGGGGAAAATGTATTTTTTGGGACAATTTTTTAGGTTTGCAAGGGATTCTGGGTAACAGACCCTGGTGGGAGGCAGTCAAGACACCCCATCCTGGATTCCCCTGGGTGTCTAGTTTTCAAAAATGTATAGGTTTGCTAGGTTTCCCAAGGTGCCCGCAGAGCTAGGGTTAAAAAACTAGAGCTAGGCACTTAGCCAAAAAAGGGTAAATTTTCACTGCGTTATTGAGTTGTGACCACGTTGCGTTTTGCGCCGTTTCCTGTCGCGGGCACTATGCCTACCCACACAAGTGAGGTACCATTTTTATCGGGAGACTTAGGGTAATTCAGATTTGTAAAGGAACTGTTATTATCTATTGACTTTCGATGCATTTCTGCCTTCCAAATGAAAGACATTGTGTAAAAAATAAGTCATTCTAAAAAATGACTGATAATTCTCATGCTAGTATGAGTATTCCCAATTTCAGAAATGTGCAAATATCTACTGTTTCTAAACTCTATATTTTGTTCCCATTTCAGAAATACATAGGTGTCTTTCATACCGATTTTTCCATGTACACATTTTTACAGAATAATTACTATATACCCGGTACATAATAAAAAACCATTGCAAGTTGCTGCTCAGTTTTTGGCTCAGGGCTCGTCGGGTTCTTGGTGAACCTACAAGTCCTATATATCCCCACAACCAGTAATGTCCAGCCGCTGCAACGGTATATTGCTTTCAAAGAGATGTCATAATTATAAGAAGTTACAGGTGAAAACGTTGACACAAAAGGCTGTTTTTTTCAACTAATTTTCAATGTATCCTATATTTAACTGTTTGTTTCTATAAAAAAACCTTGATGGATCTACACAAATGACCCCTTGCTGAATTCAGAATTTTGTCTTCTTCTCGAAAATGTATAGCTTTTCAGGATCCATTATTGCTTTTGTACCCATTTCTGCCATTAACTGGAAGGAGGTCAAAAGCACAAAAAATAGCAAAAATAGGCTATGTCCCAGAAAAATTCCAAAACTGTGTAAAAATGTTGGGTTTCTGACAAAAGTCTGGTATACTCGAAAAGTTGGGAAAATGGTGATTTCAACCCCACAAACCCTTTTTTGATAACATTTGCAGGGAAAAACCCAGATGCTTTCATTTGCAGCCCGTTTTTCCAATTTTTCCAAAAACAACCAAAATGTTGTTGTATTTTTGCTCATTTCTGTGACCCCTCCAGGGGATTCCACAAACCCTGAGTACCTTTAGAATCCCCATGATGTTGGAAGACAAGGACGCAAATTTGGCGTGGATACCTAATGTGGTCAAAAAGTTACAGGGGCCTAAGCGCGCACTACCCCAAATAGCCAAAAAAAGGCTTGGCACAGGAGGGGGAAAAGGCCTGGCAGCGAAGGGGTTAAATCCAGCCGTCCAGCCGTGCTGCCGTCCCATCAAATGACAGACACCGAGGTCCGAAGACAGCGGCTGAGGCCAGCAGTTTTCCGCTACACAGGCAGAGAAAAAACTCCCCAAGTGCAACTCACAACAGTGTCCTCTCCAACTCCTCCGACATCCAGCACCACCCGAGGAGACAAACGGAGCCTGGAGCCGGAAACCACAGGTGTGCACGGAGGCGTGGAACTCCATGCCGGGGCCACTGGTGTCACATTGATATGTTCTGGCAGGGGCTGAGAAAGAAAGTCGGGCTGGTTAACAGAGACCCCAAAACACTGGCTCACACGTGACCCTGGTGCACCGGCCCATCGACCAATGCCCGTTTGCCCACCTTATCAATCCGAGCCTTCTGGATGCATCAGGATCCCCTGGACAGATTTAATGGCTCCTCCCACCACTGATTGTGTGATCTCATCTTTGGTGATACAGAAATCAGAGTTTGGATTGCATGACAAACAGGAGACCAAAAGATCTGCAGCTGCCATAGCAGGGGATGAAGGTGCAGTCATGCCTAATGCACAGTTAATAAACAGGCTGACATGTTAAATTGAACCTACATCCATTTCCATGCTGAAGGGACAGTAACGCAGACAGCGGTATACAAAGATGGACTGTTCTTACTTGAGGAAGGAAAACTTTCCCTAAGTGTGTCCTGATTCTGGCACCAATGTAAGTCTTGTCTGTGGATGGATTGCGCTGGGATTTAGGAATAATCGGAAAAAAATTATGATGGTTCAATGGTGATTTTATTTTCCAGCAATTGTAAAGCTTTGATTTCTAAGGGAGCATGATTCAGCAAGTTAGAGATAGGAATAGAGGGTCATTCTCTGGAGATAAAGATGAGCCACAATTGAAGTCACCACATTTTTAAAGCCTCTTTGGGCTGAGAGGAATCTGAATGGGAGAACCTTGGACTATCTGTGTTGGATGTGAATATAGAACTACAGGAACTGGTGGTGGCAACTTCTAGAGGCATTTGGAAATACTTGTTGGAAATAATTGTCAATTCTGTGGTAAGCTTGAAGTGATCTGTAGGTATGAGCAGAATAATTCTTTGAAGAGTTTCCATTTTGAATTGAATGTTCCTCGCCCACATCCTTGAAAGACAAAATCCCTTTCTGGTCCCCAGGCAGCAGTGCCTCATTGCTGTCATCAGATCCTGACACATATGAATATAAATCATCATCATTTACAGACCTTCCACTCTCAGAAACTGGTTTCATCTTCTTCGGAGATGCAAGAGTCTCAATACTTATTTTTCTCTCCTCCTCATCATTACCTCTGACCAGTCTGAATAAATGGAGGGAGGACGACCAAGATGAGTTAAAAGAAGGTGGGGAAATACACATCCTCTTGGAGGAATGTTTCCCCACATTGACAATTAGATACAGCTAGAAATCTAGAAACGATATCAAGCCGACTTAAGGTATGCCTCAAACGTCCTTGCAATAAACGTGTTAATCAGTTCTATACTGCTAGTCTTTTTCACTCTTCATGTTCCCCAGAACTGCCTCCTCTCCCATCAGACACACTTACCTAATCAAGGCTTGGTGAACAATTAACCCCAGGGGAATGCCGAAGTAGCTCCCTGATCTGCAGACTCAAGTGCATGAGCGGAGACTTCCTCCTACTGTGCATATGTGAAGCAGGGCCACTTCCTTTCCGTCCCAACAAGGAAGTAAATCAGGAAGACGCCACAACCTACCTGAACATGGTAAGTAATATGGGGCAGATTTACAAGCCCCGTACGCCACATTTGCGCCACTGTTGCATCACTTTTGTGACGCAGCGAGGGCGCAAAGCCAGCGCCATGCTGCGGGGTATTTACAAGCCCTGCGCCACATGTAGGCGTTCTGGCACAGGGGGGGGGGGGGGGCGTTCCGGCACAGGAACGCTTCCGAAAAGTGGCTGAGTGAAATTTGCAAGATTTCACTCAGTCACTTTTACGGCCATGCTGCGTGAAAACCCTGCGCCTGCTTGAAGGATTGACGCAGCATGTTAGGAATAGGGGCATCCCGAGCCTTGCTGGAGCTGCGTCGCGCTTGCGGCGCGACTCTAGCAATGCGCCGCCTTTCCGCTGGGGAATGCGACACGCACCTGCCCATCCGTGCGCCACGGTGCGCCGCATTGTAAATGCGGCGCATCAGTGGTGGCGCACAGGTGGGCAGATGCGTCGCAACTCTTCTGGTGTATCCCTGCTGATTAGCAGAGATGCGCCAGAAGTTGCAAATCTGCCCCTAAGTATTTCCAATACAGTAAGGGGGGGGCATGAAAATCCACCTTCTTGTGCACTGTAGCACCGAAGGCTAGGAATCAAATCAAGATTTCGCATGCATGTTGCTCCTGAACCCCCCACCCACCCCCACCAAAGACAACCAGGGAAGAAGCACAGATGTAATGATGGAGGTTTTACCCAGGCAGGGACCTCTACACTCCTACTGTCCTTGTCTCACTTGAGACAGGAAACAAACAGGAGGATGCTAGAAAGGCTGGTCCAGTTATGGGACCCAGCTTAAGCCGGCTGGGCTTGCTTTGGCCCTCCTGATGGTTCCTGTCGCGGAGCACCGTTGGAAGTCAAACATTCTGAAACCTGATTTTTCTTGTAAATTAAGACTAGGTTTACGAGCCAATGTTATTATTCCAGCTTCATTATATGTTAGTGGTTATACATTGAAGCACGTTCACGACAATGTTGTGGCCATTGCATGCTTTTTATCACTTCACGCAAAATATGTTTTACACGTGCACTGTAGGCATGACTTTGAGTTGCATGTAGCACAATACTTCACAATATATAGTTGCTTTACTGTGGACTACAATGTTTCTGTGTCTGATGTGATACGGAGTCTGTAATATATTACAAAAAAGAGCATGATTTACATACACTGATTCTCTTATAAATGTAAGTGTTCACGGACTGTGTCATATACAAATCTAAAATGAACATCAAATATCCTGGGCTTTCCTAAACTATTAGCAAACGAGTCTATGAATGTTTAACTCGTTGATAATGTTTGTGATAAGTGTTTTTGGAAGTGCAGGTGGTTTCAGCTCTGCCATTGTTGCCTGTTCCAGTCACTTCACCCCCTAACAGCCCATACTATACATCACCAAACTCTCATTCAATAGCTAACAACTATTTTAAAGGGTTAACACTGTTCTCAAGGTTTAGGTTTTGCAGTAATGAAAAGACAGTGTAGAAGAAGATGCTCGGAAATCTTAGGACTCTATGGCTGCAAGCGAAAAAAAAGCATTTATTTACAGACAATATCAGAAGATAAAGTCACAGCAATTGTCTTCAAGAGAAAATTCTAAATTAACTGCCAGCTCTGTTTCAGCTTGTAAAAGTGTCAAAAGAGATGGACGAGAGCTATATCCCTCGACTGCATGCAATTTCTCTATAAATACAATCTTTAAAGTTGAGATGTATTATTGTGGAAATAATGGCACGTGTTTGGCTATTATCGGTATTGAAATTTTCTAATTTGGAAAGTTAATTTTGACAAATGTTCTGCCCAAAGTCATTTTCCAGATAATACAACCACTCGTGTCCCATTTCCAGTGTTATCTTCCTGAACTATTGCGTGTTCTCAGCTTTAAGCGACCGGCATACCTACCACCTGGCTCTGTTAAAACAATGGCAGAGGTCTGATGTAAATCACCAAAACTGCAAAATGGAAATGTTGATAATCTTTTCAATTAAAACAATTTCCTTTGTAAGTAATCTTAAACATATTAAGGTGAGACGTGGCGTGCCTGTTTAGAGGTTGGCTGTAGGGTGAATACAGATCACGTTTCTTGGCTGCCACCATACACTTGACTTGACTACAAACCTTGCATTGCTTTTATGCAGGCTAACACTTGAATTAAGTGATATAAAATTGCCCCGTGGGTTTTGCCTTTGTTGTTGACAGTGGGTGGGATCTGCAGGTCAAACGTGCAAATGCTGACAGATTTAAGTCAACCACATAACTTTGTGACGCACCCGGAAATGAGCCAAAATCTAGGTACTAAACGACACTCACGATTTAATTCATCCCACCACCAATGTGCACAAAGTGACCCTCACATTTCTTTTGAAAGAAGTGCCAATTTGCTGAGGTATATTTTTGTGAACTTACTCAGTTGTTTTAAAAAAGCATGTGTTATTATGAAAAGGTATGAAAAATCGATGGCTGAAAGGAAAGGTAAATTGTGAAAAGTTAAATATTTCCCAGCGCAAATATATGTGTGTGTGTGTGTGACATCTTCTGCCCTAGTGTATTTTTCTCCTCACATGTTTAGCACAACTGTCTCACTCATATGAAAAACCTCTTTACTCACAGTGTATCAATAAATGCACTCGCCCTGTATTGTACACTTGTGTGTGTTTGTAAGAGTGTGCATGTGATATTTAGTGCAGTAGTGTAATGTCTTTTTCTCACAGCAAAAATGTCGATTAGTTCTATAAGCAGCATTTGTGTATTTTTTACACACAAATAAGTTGTCTTTTTTTCTCACAGTGCCTGCCTGTGTGTGAGCATGTGTGTGTATATCTTAGAGACAGAGTTTTGCACAGTGCGGAAAAATGTTTTTCAGTGTGGGGGATGTGGAGGTCACATCCTCCCAACATTGAATGGGAAAGACTTGGGCGTTCGCTCTGGAGGTTTTCCCCTTTTCTTCCACCTCCAGCAGCCGATGCATAAGCTTCATGGCCTAGGGCGGCAGAGAATTTTGAATTGGGGACGCCCCCAGGCAAAGTTGCTGATGACTCCAGAAGGCTAATTATTGTAAAGTCTTTCCCCTTCCATTGAATCAGCGATTGTTTCCTTATAAACATTGCTGTATGTCTTCCACAGAAACTTTGATTTTTGTTGAAATAATTGACTCTTACTTGGACCTTTGTGGTTGCTTTGAATTTGGCTTTTGCTGTTTTTTAGTCTTTCTTTGTTCTGCAAAATCCACCTGCAGTGCAGTATATTCTCTCATTTAGTTGACATCACTGACATACTTGTTATCATAATCACACTTAATGCACAGTTACAAGAGTACCTCTGCATGATACTTGAAACTCAGTATTTGTGGAAAACATTTATGTAGAAAAGATTGATGCCATTTTTCAGGTTGACTGCTGTCCATAGCTTTACGTCACATGATGGGATACTGCAGTGTGAGATACGAAGGTGCATATTATCAAGCATGGAGTTAAAATTATCGCCGCTTTAGCGGAAGAAGACTGCAGCTTTAAACCGGCGATAATGGGCTTGATAATATGCTCTATGGAATTCCAATTGAAGCCCATGTTAGATGTGAAGGACATCTAACATGGGCTTCAATTGGAATTCCATAGAGCATAATATCAAGCCCATTATCGCCGTTTTAGCGGCAGTTTTCTGCTGCTAAAGCGGCGATAATTTTATCGCCTGTCTTGATAATATGCCCCTAAGACAGTAAATAAGGGTGAGGTTCAGATTTTTCAACTGAATTTTCCATTAGTGGAGTTCCATAAGATGATGGCTCCTTCTTAGGAGCATCTGAAGAATACGACCATGCAGCATAGCAAGACAGCCGTCCTATGGCGGCTGGCTGAGGGAGTGCTGCGGGGCAGTGAGGCGGGAAGGGGAGGGGCAGGGTGGGGGGTAGTAAACTCCGGTATACGGCGGAACGGAGTTAAGTAAATACATAAATAAATAAATAAAGCAAGTTACATTGTGCGCGCTGCATCGCCGAGTTGGTCTTGCAGCTCGCGCAATGTAAGTTGTTTTATTTATCTACTTAACTCCGTTCCGCCATATGCCGGAGTTTACTACTCCCCACCCTGCCTCTCCCCTGCACCGCCCCGCAGCACTCCCTCGGTGAGCCGTCACTGCGGCCATCTGCCCCTTTCACTAGTACAACCAGGGCCTTTGACAGCCAATGGTATTAGAGCACAATTCTCAGTTCGGTGGGGCGCCTTGCAGAGTACAGTTAGGAAGTTCACTTGGAAAATAATAGTTTCCAGTCTATAATTTCTCTGTTTCTTAGAGTTGCTGGATATAAAGTTGATACTTCCAGCTGTTTTAAACGATGAGTTCCCTGAGGAAATTATGCAGAAAACTAATTAGCATTCACATACATTAGTTCTGAGAGAGCATGAAGGTACTCTGGCATCTCATTCCAGGGCACATATATGTACTTCCTCCTCACTTAGGGGTTCACATTTTTGGGGGCTTTGCACTACTCATGGGCATATTATGAAAGCCATCTGTTCAATCTACTGGTTTTCCCCACCATTGCTGAGAAGACCTATCTTCCCGTCTGTCATAAGCAGAGATTGTTTTTCAATTCTGCGAAAGATGGTGCATTACAGTTATAACTGCAGCATTGTCACTAAAAATTTAGTCCATCTAGCTTATTACAAATTCAAAATGGGTGGACCCTTTTTTTAGAAATGTTTGCTAATATTCATACTCTGGTGCAGAATATAGCATTGGGCACGTCTTTTTTTGGTACAAAGGGCTGGTGCTGTTCAGGCACTATACTCCTAGTAAGACAGCTTGGTATAGCATCAATATTTACCTTTTGCAGATGAGTTCCACTGGTTACGCAAACAGCCTTGGAGTATATCCTTGAAATGACTCCAGGATAAATCCTGCTGGTTGCCCTTCCTCGTTAAAAATTAATGAGAGAATCGTGAGATATCTTGCTCACTTCTTATTCATACTTTTCATAATGTTAATGCAAACCATTTTTACACAGGAAAATAGTTGTTCAGCAAAATGTATACTGTTAGCATTGAGGACTTTGGTGCAAATTGAGCAACCGCCGAGGGTTTCTCTCAGTTGTTATTTTTGTAAAGGTTTACAAAGGGTAAATTCAAAGCCTTGGATTGCAATCACCTTGTAGCTATATTATTTTGCCCACTACAAATCATGACAAGTGTACCTATCCTGCCACAAATTTTGCACCAGTTTAGAGAAGTGCATAAGCCCAAATGTATAATTGATTATAACATTAACAAATGTAGAGTAGATAAAAGAGACCACCTTTTTCAAACATATAACCCAGTACTTAAAATCTGCCACAAGAGTTTGGCTGTCTACCTAATGTATTTGGCAATGTACAATGCATATGATGCCTATTATCAGACTACCACTGAAATTCAAAGTACTTCCTTAACTTTGAGCAGATTATTAGCAACAGTATCTCTTCAGCCACTCATCTTTATCTAGTGTGGAGTTTATGGGAAGGCTAATGGATCCACATTTTTCTGACTGCATTCCTGAAACAGAGAAGAAGAGGCTGCTGTATGGAAATTCAGTTTTTATTTGGAAAT
This sequence comes from Triturus cristatus, assembly GCF_964204655.1. Lineage (NCBI taxonomy): Eukaryota > Metazoa > Chordata > Amphibia > Caudata > Salamandridae > Triturus > Triturus cristatus. The sequence continues at coordinate 210,396,644 of NC_140588.1, read as the reverse complement.
GAGGGAGGTCGAAGACTCATTGTTACTGTCCCCAGAGTAGTCTAAGCAAGGCCTGTGCGTTTAGACTTGCTTCACTTCGCACCACACAAAGGTGATGTTCTGTGAAATTGACAGAAGTTGAACAGTACATTAAAGGGACAGTATCTGGCTGAAGGCTATCTATCTTAGCCTTACTTTGCTAAACCTGTGTTTGTTGGCTTTAGGACTCTGCACATTTTAGTCCTGCTAACCAGAGGTTTAGTGCTTGTGCTCTTCCTTCTAAATATGGTAAAGTTGTCCTACACCGAATTGGTACATTTAAATATGGTACTACATGTACCCAGCACCTGTAATTTAAATGCTACTAGTGGGCTGGAGTGTCCATTGTGCCATGTAATAGAAGCCTTTTAAAACATGTCTCAGGCCTTCCACTGCAGATTGTAGTGCAGTTATAACCAAGCAGTTTGACCTGGCAAATTAGACCTTTTAGCCATGCCCAAACCTTCCTTTTGTAATACTTCTAAGTTACCCATAAAGTAGGCCCTAACTGCTTATTGAGCAGGATGAACACTATTTAAAAAGCAGGACATGTGAATTCAAGTTTTACGTGTCCTGACAGGGAAAAAATCCTGAAGTGGTTTCTACCTTCTGTAAGGCTACCTCTACCATAAGGGCCTCTGAAGGTAACCATAACACTGGGTTGCCTTATTAGTAATAACTTTGGGAAGTTTTGGGGCAGGTACAGAAATACGTCTTCCACTCATAGGAATGGTAATTTAAAATGTTTGTTTATGCTAAGGTCAGATTTTAAGTTGACATTATGAAAGTGTAACTTTTAGAAACTTGACATTATTCTGCCTAAATCTTAAATGCATACCTGCCAGTGTGCATGGTCTCATGACCGTGAATGGCTCTCCTGTGATGTGTTGAGTATTCCTTTTGAGTCATGGGGCAAATGGGGCATGGGTGCAGTGGGAGAGGAGTCGCATATATATTTGTAAATTAGTATGTAGTATTTAGTAGTGTAAAAAATGTATTTTTCCTTTTTCAAAAGAATAAGCACAGACTGGACATTTATTTTTTGAGTGTTGTTATGTCATGCCAGTGAATGATGATTGCTAGCCCACACAAACGTCCCCTGAGTAAGACTTGGGCTGCTCTGCTACGCAATCTTGAGAAAGTAAAGTGCTACAGTAGGGTGTTTGGTTCCCAGGGGAGAGCGAATGTGGACCCATTACATGTGAGGGCACACATCTAATGGCCCGTTTCCTTACATCTTGATTGTCACTCTGCTTCCGCTTATGACATTTTGGACTGCAAGTTGTAAAGCCACATGTGAGCACTAATACAGTGCTGAGCAGAAAGAATGGCATTTGCATGCAAAGCCACATGTGAATTTCACAAAAAAAGGTTCCATTATTTGTGAACCACATTGTCACATCTTGTGTGTTACTAAATTAATAGTTTAAACAGTTGATAAATCCCCTTATTGTGACTTAAATAAATGTATCGGGGCTCTTCAGCTCGACAGTATCCATGAAATACAGATTTCCTATTTTGCCTATCCTATGAAAGAAAAATCAATTTAAAAATAAAACTGTGAATGAGTACTTTTTTCGACAATTGATTGGGCCTGGGCCAAAATTCCGTTCCGTTCACGGAAATTGCGATAATTTGGCATTTTCGCGTTCCGCGAAAAGCGCGAAAATGTCAAAATTTCCGCATTCCGCAGCTTAGCGATAATTTGTTTCTTGCTCGCGCTGTAAAATAATACATTCTCGCGTGCGCGCGATTGCCTTACCTGAATCCCCGCGTTCGCCGACAAGTTTTCCCGATCCGGTCGCGTTCTCCACGAGATGTTGGATTGTTGGTAGCCATTTGCGCTGTCTCGCGACAGTTCGCGCCCGCAGTAACGTCATGCGTCGTGCGATCACGTCTTTCTTCTCGCGATCATGCACCGCGAGACAAGTGAAAACAAGATGGCCGCGCCCGCGAGCAACCGCATGGGTAAGTTGGCGAGCCGCGACCACGCAGAAAATACCGCGAACGGGCGGGAAACAAAACTTCTGCATCTTCGCGATATTTCCGCGTGTTTGCGGAGATTTTTAACATTTTCGTGATAATTTGCGAAAGTGAATTTCGCAAATTCCGCCCACCCCTACAATTGATGGCATTACCGAAGCGAGCAATTCCGCCTCAGCTCTGTTATCTTCTCTGACAACGGGTTCTCATGGAAGCAGTTTCGCTAAAGTGCAAACATGGAAGGGACGACCTCATAATGTCCCTGCAGGCTGCTATCCTGTCGTGCTTTGCAAGCAATGAGACTCACTTGCTAAACCCTCTTCATTATTATTTATACGTTGTAAAGTTGTCAAGAGGACTTCACCGTGTAAGAGCAATTCTAGCACACACTTATGTTTTCCTCCAAACATTTGAACATTCATGTACACTAAGCACATGCTGCAAGTGACAACCCTGGAGTGGTCTCATTGCAAAGTATTCAATACAACTTTGTTCGTGGTCATACACAATGTTGTAAGAAATATAACTGCATCAAGTAGCAAATTAAATTGTGCTTCTAGAAAGGAAAATCAATACATGTAATACACCATGTATTGATTTTGAGGAGTAGGCAAATCGTACAGCTCACCCTTGTTATGCCTGTACGATTCGTAAATCACTGTTAAGGGTGCTTTTTCGTCGCTTTATTATGAATGATGTCTGTTTATCTCATTGTAATATTTAGTAATATGGATTTTCATGACGAAACCACACTCCTTTGTACTCTTTGAGAATATAACACAGAAAGTTTTAACCTTAGTCTACAAAATGAAAATATATAATTTAGGATCATATGAAAAATACTTTTCATAGAATAAAAACAAAATATGACAAGACTCAGAGAGAATGCAACACAGTGTAAGCAAGAAGGGCTAATGATGATTTCCTGCTCGGCCTGTGGGTGGAGCATCCCCGAGATGGGACTTGTCGGAGTCTGTAGCTGGTCTGCGGCCAGCAGATAAAAGCATTCTAGGGAGGCAGATGAGGATGCAGAAGGGTGTGAAGGTGGCACTGGGTAGCAGCTGGCAATTGTGTGAGGGCAAGACTGGGTGTAGCACTGGGCAGAGCCTAGCAGATCGAGAAGTTTTGTGAGAGCGGGAGTGGGTATTTTCCATTGATAAGGCTCAGTTCAGGGGATGAGGCTTCTGCCAAAAGCCATCGGCCGCTGGTCCACACGGCCCTGAGCATCGATGGGATCATTTCCTGCAGCCATACATAGTTATTGAAGCTGCGACTTTCTGTTTGTGTGTGTGTGTGTGTGTATTTAGTATGCGCACTTTTATGAAGCTGGGGATGTTATCAAAAGAAATGTGCGGAGTTACAAGTCAGAGTACTTCACAGTTTCACCCTATCTACCTATACTTACAGATCTTTTATTCTGTACATTTAAGCTCGTCTTTAAAGCTTGTCTTCAGCATCTTGTCTGCCCTGAGCTCACCATTAAGGGCCTCTGAAGGTAACCATTCAATCAATCAATCAATCAATCAAGAAATTTGTATAGCGCTCCTCACCCAGAGGGTCTCAAGGCGCTGGGGGGGGGGTCCGCTACTGCTCGAACAGCCAGGTCTTCAGTTGCCTCCTGAAGGAGAGGTGGTCTTGGGTGAGGCGGAGGTGGATGGGGAGGGAATTCCAGGTCTTGGCTGCTAGGTAGGAGAAGGATCTTCCTCCCATGGTGGTTCTTCGGATGCGTGGGACGGCGGCGAGGGCGTGGTTGGTCGATTGTAGTTGGCGGGTGGGAGTGTAGAAGGTCATGCGGTTGTTGAGGTACCTGGGGCCCAGGTCGTGGAGTGCTTTGTGTGCGTGGGTGAGGAGGCGGAACGTGATTCTTTTGCTGACGGGGAGCCAATGCAGGTCTCTCAGGTGTCTGGAGATGTGGCTGTGGCGGGGGATGTCCAGGATGAGTTGTGCGGAGGCGTTCTGGATGCGTTGGAGTCTTTTCTGCAGTTTGGCTGTGGTTCCGGTGTAGAGGGTGTTTCCGTAGTCTAGTCGGCTGGTGACAAGTGCCTGGGTGACCGTCTTCCTGGTTTCGGTGGAGATCCATCTGAAGATCTTTCGGAGCATGCGTAGGATGTTGAAGCATGAAGATGAGACGGCGTTGACTTGTCTGGTCATCGACAGGGAGGAGTCCAGGATGAAGCCCAAGTTGCGTGCGTGGTCCGTTGGTTTGGGTGCGTAGCCTAGGGCCGGGGGCCACCAGGAGTCGTCCCAGGCAGATGGTGTTGACCCAAGAATGAGGACTTCCGTCTTGTCTGAGTTCAGTTTCAGGCGGCTGTTCTTCATCCACTCGGCTACTTCTTTCATCCCTTCGTGTAGGTTAGTTCTGGCGGTGGCGGGGTCGTTGGTGAGGGAGAGGATCAGCTGGGTGTCGTCGGCGTAGGAGATGATGTTGAGGCCATTCAAATGCGAAGCAGAGCAGTACAGTACTTGACATGTTTATTATATAAGTATACCTCCTAGGGTTGGTGATATAAGTCTGGGAAAACAAATGCAAAATGTTTTTAATTCTTCTTTGGTCTGGGCGTCCTCCTTAAAGGTTACTACTAAGAAAATAGTATCTGTGATATAAATAAAATGAGGACACCATCTACACTACTGGGGACTGCAGATCCCAGAATCCACTGAGCACACCGTGCAGAGGAGGGTACTGAGTAGAAGGAGGGCCTGCGCGTTGCTGTTCCTATAAAGAGCATACTTGTCACCCGCTATGGTAGATGCTATCTACACTATTGTGGACTGCAGGACCCAGAAACCACTTAGCATGCCCTGCAGAGAAGAGGGCAGAGGCGGTGGAGGGCCCTGTACGTTGTTGGTGCTATAAAACGCATTCCCTTCACCAAATGCACAGGTCGCGCAGGTGCTGCAACCGGGCAACACCCAGGCCAAGGGGGGCCTGTCTTCACCCGTCATCCCCAGGGAGAGGAAGAGCAGGGCCACCCCTCTGGGGCCTACGAGGTGGACATACCATTTCCTGGTGAGTTGATGAATTGTATGTGGAAGTAAACACCTGTGCTCTATCTTCAATCTTCTGGTGCGTTGGAACTTATCCCCAACTCACCTGTAACTTTCCCGAATTACACTGCAGTTTGCCATGTTTTGCATTGGTACGCAGTATCTTTTATTTATTTTTAATTTTTGCAATTTTATGTGGCGCGGACCTGGCCCAAAGGCAGCAGGGTGCTTTACAACAGTAGTATGATACAAGAGTACAGCAATTTACAGTTAAAATAATTACGTTCAGACATATTTGATCGGTAGCTGCAACCAGGACAAAAGCAGCCGTTTGGACAGGGATGTGCATGGTTTAAGCATTGATTAAGATGGTCGGGACCTACAATGAAGGTAGTCAGTCTCCTGGATAGAGTACTTAGATGGTTGAGGGTGATTAACCCAGGTGTCTGTCAAATAGGAGGAGCTTGAGGGCCTTTCTGAAGGTGACTATGCAGTTTCTTAGGTGAAGGAGGGTAGGTAAAGGGGGGTAGGTAAGGAGTTCCAGTTTCTTGTGGCACTACCAGGGAATGACTGGCTCAGGTACCATTCTCAACTGAAGGTGGGGGGGGGGGGTTCCAGGAGCAGGGATTGAGCATTTCTGGAACCCCTATTTGCTCCTGACAAATTTCAGTTTATCACTTAGATAGGAGGGTGAGGAGGAGTGCAGCGCTCTGTGAGTAATGCAGGCTGTTTTGAATTGAGCCTGAGCATCAATGGTAAATAATTGGAAGGTTAGCAGGGCCAGGAAAATGTGGTCACGTTTCTTGAGACCTAGTACGACGCGTGCTGTTGCATGTAGAGTTGCTCTCAGTGGGCCTAGATGAACTTTGGGAATGCCTAAGAGAAGGGTGATTCCGTAGTCTAGTCTGGAAAGGATGAGAGACTGCACCAATGTTTTGAGGTCTTGTTCCAGGATCAGTTGTCTGACACTCCATGGGGCATATCAACAAGGGGCGGCGATCATATTATCGCCGCTTTAGAGCCCGTTCTCGGGCGAAAAGCGGCGATAATATTATCGCATTATCAACAAGGACACGGTAGCGCGTGTTTCCTTGCATTAGCGCCCATTGTCAGCATGCCTCCCATCGCATCGCTAATGAGATACAAAGGAGGCGTACCTGACAAAACACCATGGGAAAATATCGCTAACCGAGCTTCATCATATTAACAACGAGGGTTAGCGATATTTGAAATTGCGTTAAGTATGCCTCAACGCAGGGATTGTGTGGCTAAGACCACAGGCCCTATCCACAAGTATATCGCCGTTTTCCATGGAACATCGCTGGAAAACCAGCGATGTTCCATGGAAAACACCGCTATCTCTGGAATAATTATCGCCATTGTGCTATGCGTTGTTGATACAGCGCTAGCATGGTGATAATATCCAGCGATAGCCGGCGATATGCAAACTCACGCTAAGAGCGGCCAGCGATAATTATCGCTGCCGCTTGTTGATTATGCCCCCATAGCTGCCTGAGTTGGTATTGTGCACTTTCAGCCATGGCTGAGATGTGGTTGTGAAGAATTAGATGATTGTCTAGGGTGATACCAAGGGATCTAGCACTCTAGACAATGTCAGGGCAGCCATCCAGTACTGTAATGATGGCCATTCATTCCTGAACTGGGGTTTGGGCTTTCGGAGGTGAGATCAAAAGAATTTCTGTTTGAGTTGGGTTGAGTTTTAGGTGATGGTTAAACATCCAGTTCTGAATCTTTAGGAGCTTGATTGAAAGGATGGTTAGGTCTCCAGGGGAAGTTTCTATGGCATCAATGCTAAGAATTGGCCTGGCCTTGTCGATCTTAATACCATCATGGGCATACGGAAGACAGTGGATATACTGCGGGGGGGTCCAAATTAAAGAAAAAAACATTAAAGAGGCCCGGGAATACGTCATTAGAAGAAAGTGACAGGCTAATAGAAGAGGTGGATGAAGGAAAATGTATCTCTATGATCTCTATGAAATAACCTGAAATAACTGAAATGTTAGAAGTAAAGATGAAATAAAAATCAGTACCTGCATTTGGCCCTTGACCCAATGTCCTATGTAAACATAGGTTTGAGGTGTTCAGTCTTGAAGACGAAAGACAACAGACTGATCAGACAATACAATCTCATACTCTGGAATGAATGAACCAAGTATCCCATGAAGGATCAACCAATGGTAACCTGGAGAAAGAGTTTTTCTAAACTTAAAGCCTTACTAATGACCCTTGTAGAGACAGTAAATGAAATAATAAGGCCATGGGGGTCCTTGTGGGACCCCCTGAGTGGCCTGGGGGTCAGTACCACACGTACCCCGTAACGGCAGCATTAAATTGTGGATACGAGGCTTACACACGCCAGGAATGTGGGCATAGAGGACTGGCCTAGCATGTTACCTTCATATTGTTGTGTGTGTAGGTCCTGGTCAGCAGTGTACAGCTCCAAGGGGGTGCGTGGGCGGGTGCAGAGGACTCCCAGCAGTGGACAGACATATGAGGGGTGGGTGCATATCACTACCAGCAGTGGGCAGACATATGAGGGGTGGGTGCACAGGACTCCCAGCAGTGGACAGACATATGAGGGGTGGGTGCAGAGGACTCCCAGCAGTGGACAGACATATGAGGGGTGGGTGCATATCACTACCAGCAGTGGACAGACATATGAGGGGTGGGTGCAGAGGACTCCCAGCAGTGGACAGACATATGAGGGGTGGGTGCATATCACTACCAGCAGTGGACAGACATATGAGGGGTGGGTGCAGAGGACTCCCAGCAGTGGACAGACATATGAGGGGTGGGTGCATGTCACTACCAGCAGTGGACAGACATATGAGGGGTGGGTGCAGAGGACTCCCAGCAGTGGACAGACATATGAGGGGTGGGTGCAGAGGACTCCCAGCAGTGGACAGACATATGAGAGGGGGGTGCAGAGGACTCCCAGCAGTGGACAGACATAGGAGGGGTTGGTGCATATCACTACCAGCAGTGGACAGACATATGAGGGGTGGGTGCAGAGGACTCCCAGCAGTGGACAGACATATGAGGGGTGAGTGTAGAGGACTCCAAGCAGTGGACAGACATATGAGGGGTGGGTGCAGAGGACTCCCAGCAGTGGACAGACATATGAGGGGTGGGTGCATATCACTACCAGCAGTGGACAGACATATGAGGGGGGGTGCATATCACTACCAGCAGTGGACAGACATATGAGGGGTGGGTGCAGAGGACTCCCAGCAGTGGACAGACATATGAGGGGTGGGTGCATATCACTACCAGCAGTGGACAGACATATGAGGGGTGGGTGCAGAGGACTCCCAGCAGTGGACAGACATATGAGGGGTGGGTGCAGAGGACTCCCAGCAGTGGACAGACATATGAGGGGTGGGTGCAGAGGACTCCCAGCAGTGGACAGACATATGAGGGGAGGACTCCCAGCAGTGGACAGACATATGAGGGGTGGGTGCATATCACTACCAGCAGTGGACAGACATATGAGGGGTGGGTGCATATCACTACCAGCAGTGGACAGACATATGAGGGGTGGGTGCACAGGACTCCCAGCAGTGGACAGACATATGAAGGGTGGGTGCAGAGGACTCCCAGCAGTGGACAGACATATGAGGGGTGGGTGCATATCACTACCAGCAGTGGACAGACATATGAGGGGTGGGTGCATATCACTACCAGCAGTGGACAGACATATGAGGGGTGGGTGCAGAGGACTCCCAGCAGTGGACAGACATATGAGGGGTGGGTGCAGAGGACTCCCAGCAGTGGACAGACATATGAGGGGTGGGTGCATATTACTACCAGCAGTGGACAGACATATGAGGGGTGGGTGCAGAGAACTCCCAGCAGTGGACAGACATATGAGGGGTGGGTGCATATCACTACCAGCAGTGGACAGACATATGAGGGGTGGGTGCAGAGGACTCCCAGCAGTGGACAGACATATGAGGGGTGGGTGCAGAGGACTCCCAGCAGTGGATAGACATATGAGAGGGGGGTGCAGAGGACTCCCAGCAGTGGACAGACATAGGAGGGGTTGGTGCATATCACTACCAGCAGTGGACAGACATATGAGGGGTGGGTGCAGAGGACTCCCAGCAGTGGACAGACATATGAGGGGTGAGTGCAGAGGACTCCAAGCAGTGGACAGACATATGAGGGGTGGGTGCAGAGGACTCCCAGCAGTGGACAGACATATGAGGGGTGGGTGCATATCACTACCAGCAGTGGACAGACATATGAGGGGTGGGTGCATATCACTACCAGCAGTGGACAGACATATGAGGGGTGGGTGCAGAGGACTCCCAGCAGTGGACAGACATATGAGGGGTGGGTGCAGAGGACTCCCAGCAGTGGACAGACATATGAGGGGTGGGTGCAGAGGACTCCCAGCAGTGGACAGACATATGCGGGGTGGGTGCAGAGGACTCCCAGCAGTGGACAGACATATGAGGGGTGGGTGCAGAGGACTCCCAGCAGTGGACAGACATATGAGGGGTGGGTGCATATCACTACCAGCAGTGGACAGAGATATGAGGGGTGGGTGCATATCACTACCAGCAGTGGACAGACATATGAGGGGTGGGTGCAGAGGACTCCGAGCAGTGGACAGAGATATGGGGGTGGGTGCAGAGGGCTCCCAGCAGTGCCCCACTCCCAGGAGAATGGATGTCTTTCACACACTGCATGACACACCACATGTGGGTGTGAGGACATACAACACATGCATACCCACCCATGGCGGATGCGGCACAATACACACCCTGATTTCATGCCAACAGACTGTATAGTCATGGAAATGCATACTAAAATAAGTTAGCCAAAGGGAACACACACTGTCTCGCACATCACAGGAGTGATAGGAATGTCCAGGTGCTGGTCCAGCCACCCAAATGTTGTCTCTCATTAAGGATTAGGGTTCACTGCGACTAGATACAATGCCCACAATTGTGAGTCAGGTGCCCAAATACCCTGCATTACACGTGCCATTTGTGTGTTAGGCCGTGATTACACACATGCATAGTGCTGAAAAGTGGCAATTGGTCCCTGATGCCATTCCTACATACCCAAAACACAAGTACAGTGACTGGCAAGGATGGCACAGATGATTCAGCAGGAGACATCGGGGAGCATGCATGGCCATTGTTGAAGGGATCCATCACCAACAAAGGATATGTTGACACAGGTCAGCACAACAATTGTGCAACTGTTTGCAGGGAACATGTCAGGTTCCACAGAAAAAGGAACACTCCTTGGGACAATGTCTCCCAATCCAAAGGAACACACACTACCAATTAATATTTTCATTGTGATGGCACACAGATACCATGGTCCACCTCATGACCATCATACTAAAACATTTCTCAGAACCCTAACACATTACCAGAACACCAACTTCTTGGGCCTCATCACCAACATCAAGTAGCTGAAATGCAATAGTGTTGGAACTAAATGAAAAGGCTTTATTCAGCACACAAATACAAATTTGAAGAATACACTATTTACAAAGGCCAATGGCCAGTCCATAGTTCGAGTCCAAGGGTGGACGTATGCGACTGTGTCCACCCCTACCTTGCCTGCACAAAGTCACCTCAAGGTTTGTCGACCGGGGGGCCATCATCAGTGGGAGTACCAGGCACCGCAGGGACAGGAGTGGGTTGGGTAGGTGTGGTGGGTGCAGGGCTGGATGTATCCACCACAGGGGGTCGAGCAGCGCCAAAGGTGGTGGTGAGCAGCTCGCTGCACACTGCTGCCAGGGGGTCCAGAGGAACCCCTGCACCGGAAGAAACACCAGGGCCAACGGAGGGGGGGTGTCCGAGGGATGGGGTGCAGCGCTCTTGGGGGAGGGGGTGGACTCAACTCCCCTGTCCGGGGACTTCCTCGACCGCTTGCGGGGTGGTGTCTCAGTGGGGCTGAGGGACAGACTAGCCCTGTAGGTCTCCTTGTGTGACAGTCTGGCAGGGGAGCTAAGGGGAGTGGATTTGGAGGAAGTGGGTCGTGAGGACTGCAGACTCTGACTGTGGCTGCTTGTCTGCCGTATGCCCCCAGACCCTGTGCGTGTGACTACATCCCCCTGAGTGTGCATGCCAGGAGGTGTGCGCTGTGTCTTACTTGGGGGTGTGCTGGATGTGTCTGTTGGGATGCGTGCCCGTGACTGTCTGTGTGTGCGTTGGTCAGGCATGGGAGAGGGCAGTGTGGATGGGTCTTGGGTAGGGGGGGTGGAGCGCCGCAGGAGAGAAACTGCTTCCGTCAGTGAAGAGTCCATGGACTGCAGAATCCTGCTTTGGCCAGACATCATTGATGACATGCCCTCCACGAACGACACAAACTGTGTGAGCAGTTTAGTGTGTTCATGGAGGACATGCAGCACCGATGCCTGACCAACCTGCAACTGCCGCAGTGTGTCCACAGACTCTTCACTGAGGGCAGCAGGGGTGACAGGGGCAGGGGGTGCGGTGCCTGGTCCGAAGGAGACACGGTGGGACCCTGCACGGACAGAAGGGACGGGAGCAACTGGGAAGCCGGAGATGGCAATGAATGAGGCGGGTACAGATGGTGGGATGCTGCCAGTTGTTGTTACATCCTCCGCCTCCTCAAGGATGTCAGCCTCGGACCCGTCGGTGTCGTAGATGCTCTCACCTCCGGACAGGTCCTCCAACTGACTCCCCTCGCCCTCCGTGCCACTGGCTCCTTCTGACTCCACAGCACTGGTGGCACTGTCGCTGGGTCCCTCCTCAAGGTCCATGCAGGTGTCTCCTTCGCTTGCGGATGATGATGCTGTGGGCAAGGAGAAGAAAACTAAATGCATCAGTCCCCTGTATACATCTGACACATGAGCACTAGAACAATTGGTCACAGCGCATATCAGGCAATGCATCATGAGTAACAGCTAGATTACTCCGCACATATGTAAGCCCTGTACTGCCCAGTTGGTGGACCCACCATGCCACTTTGACACCAGGAAACTAAATACACAAAACGCCACAACTTGAATGAGAAATACACTGAGAAGCTAGTGTCTGTGAACCTGTGAGCACAGCAATACAATGAAGTCATGACACCTGTTGTTTACCCTGAAAGAAACAGTAGTGGTGCACTCAAGGTAAACTAACACACCTCAATACTCAAGGTGTCACCACACTCAGAGACCTGTAAGTCCTTTGGAACACAAAACGAACAAATGTTGGTACCTTGGGACTCACAATACTTTACCCAATCTACATGTTTTGAATGTCCCAATTGGCCATTTTGTGAAACGAACACTCATGTGCCTGCATGCAATATGTTGCACAAGGCAGTGCACACAAAAGTACATTGACACTGTCATTGAAGAAGCTGGCACCTTTTCAGAGGAGCCACTGTTAGAAATAAATGGTGTTGCTGAAAGTACATACACATGGGCCCACGGAGGTCTGGATGTCTTGACACTCGTTAGTTTGTATCACCGACAACTAAGGAGTCTCACAAAATCAAGACCACTGTGGGAACATGTATATGGAGAATCTGCAACACCATTTAATTAGAACAGTGGCTTCTTTGAAAAGGTGCCAGCGTGTTCCATGAAAGTGGAAATGTCGTTTGGTGTGCGCTTCCTTGGTAGACTATTTTCATGCAGGCACATCATTGTCCTTAACACAAATCATCTAATTGCCACATTGAAAACATGAACAACTGTTGACAAGTGCTGTGAGTGCCAAGGTACAATTTATGAAGAGTAACAACTTGAATCATGTCAGTTGTCACCAGGCCGTCCGTCACCTGATTACACAATTGGCTACACATATGACCTACTACCTGTCATCTAGAGTGGCACATATGTCCACACGCAGGACAGTGCATAAGCTAATGGGCGTGCAAATGGGTGGTAAAAAAACCCAGCTGTACTGTGGGGATACCCTCATGGCAAGCCAGAATGTACACACAGATGTCAGCACACAAAGTCAAAACTGCGTTGCATCAGAACCACACACGTGCAAAAAATGTATGAGCAGAATTCTTGTTGGTAAAAAAATGACACAGGCTGCAAAGCACGTACATTAAGCACTGGCCAACATCACAGGGGCACTGCACAGTGTATTTTAGTCCAGGCTATTCTCACACACAAGTCAGACCTGGCAATGACAAATCAGGGTTGCACATGTATGCCTCTCCTGCACCCCCCCCCCAATCCCTGAGTCAATGTGATTGATCAAGATCAAGAAGTGACACCTCTTATTCAGGGTTACAACAACTGTGCCTGAAAAATTGCTTCATTTACACCACATCACCTCGTGGGGCTGGCAACACATATTTGTGCAAACAACCATCAACAGATTGTTGTGAATAGCCACACAGGCACTGCCCAGTGTGAGTATGCACAAGCAAAATGGTGTATCCCTGTCCAGTGGACACATGTAGCACACATTATCAAAATACAAACTAGGCCAGGGAACAATGCCACAGAGGCAGACCGATGCAGAACACACAGAGAATGTGCACAGTGTTGGATGACACACATGATTAGGAGGCCAGGGTGTCTCAGGGGACTGTAGTGGGCACACTGCTCCATGGTCCTGGAATGAGCTGACTGTACCATGTTCGACCGTCATGGCACTATGCATATCTCACACTCATGCACATCATGTCTGAGGCAACAACATTGGTCATGCATGCTGCAAGGGTGTCCAGTTGAAAGCTCACACTCCTATGTTGAGAATCAGCATCAGTGACAACAACTATGGACCCCCAACATAGTGAACAGGTCATGGCACAGGCAAGGTACCAACACAAGTCACAGACCACCCTCCCACATGATGCAGAAAGCAATGTGCACTTAAATGTACTGGCACCCTAGATGACCATGTGCAAATGTGATTACACACACACCAGGGGACACATGTCAAGGAGAGGAAGGGATGAAAAAGAGCCCCAGGTGACATTTGGGAACAGTAATGCACTGCACATATGAACTTCGTGAGTGTATTCATGCAAAATAGCACCTCCTAAAGCTGGCAACACATTACACAACAATAAGCCATGTACCTACCCCCTCCTTGCTGAAGTCTCTCCTGTAACTGCCTATTGAGCTCAGACCACCGCCAGGACACGTTTCATCTGGGTGGTGAGGTTTCGGCGGCTGCCGTGGGGGCGAGGAGGCGAGAGCTTGAGCTGGACCCGGGCGATCCGCCAGGTCCAGCACCGGATGTCCTGCCACCTCTTGCGGACCTGGGCCAGCTGGTGATCACGCCCCCCTTCAGTCCTCACGGTGTCAAATCTTGACTTGTGCAGGAGCAGAGATGCTTGTTCCCAATGCCCCGTCCAGGAGAACCTCTGGTGCCAATGTTGCTAGCCCCCAGGGGAATCTCCCAGTGGGGGAAGGGGGAGTGGATAAAATAATAAAGAAGACAAAGAGACTGCCTGAGGTTTTCTGCTTCCAACCTTCTGTTTCTTCTCTGCACTTGTGGTCTTTCTTGATAGTTGGTTCTAGAAACTAAACACATGCATACTTAGTTCTATATTTATTTTTAATCTTAAATACTCTCTCAACTTCCTTCTCTCTGTGTACCTACCAGTATAACCTTGGCCTTTGCCTCTCCTCATGTGTGTCTTCAGTATCTTTCTGTCAATTTAAGATAGGGTCGTTCTGTAGCAAGATAATATCTATAAGTGATTCTGCAAATGGACTGTATTCTTTTCTAATCAATTATTATCTTGACTGAACTTATACATACCTAATTTCTTATTACTATATCATTCTAGTTTTTTCCTAATAAGAGTGTAGAGACGAGGCAACCGGATAACCTTCTCACGTAGCCTCCTCTCGACAACTGGGAGATGATATTTATGTGGTGTGCATCAAGTTCTTCCTCAGAGAAAATAATATATATACAGTTTTTCGGTCTCCTCAGAACTATCAGGAACACGAGCTAGGTAATTCATTCACTCAATCAATAACTCGTGGTACTTAGCTGAGGTGTTGAGAGTTCCTTACTAACTCGACGAGTTAGCTTCTAGTTCTGAACAGTCTTCGGTCGGGAACGCTGCTTCCTTGAGGAAGTCGAAATTCTGAAACTTCTGTGACAGCTCGGATTCTGACTGGAACACTGCTCCCTCGGCGAGGTAGTGGTCTTGAATTGGTTTTCAAAGATTATTGAATAGTGTCTCTGCTGGAGGCTTGCGCAAGCAATCCAACGAAGCTTCTATGACGAAAGTAGTATTTGAATATCTCAGACTCGGCAATATCTCAGGAGTTGTTTTACTATGACAAGAATTGATAACAGACTAGCATCAACGAAACCTAACTAACTAACTAACTGACTGGGATTCTAGAATGCGTGCGCTTCTGTCAAAAGTCTCGGTGAAGTGCACCAACGTTCTATTGTGAGCGCCACAAGAGAGCTCCGTCACGAAGAAAGACTAGACCATAAACTTCAGCACTTCGTCGGCCATCTTGGAGTTATACAATCTCCAAGCTTCCTTCCAAGTAATGGCCTTTACCTTCTGTGTGCTAGAAATCGTGTGTTCTTGATGTGTTAAACAGACTGAATGATCCTGATCCTTTGGAGTTCTGACAGTACCCTCTCGCAAGGTAGGTCCTTCCGGTTGGGGTTTCCTTGGGAATTTTCGGTGAAAGGACCTTACCAAACGTGGAGCATGAACATCAGAATTTAGTTCCCAGGATCTCTCCTCAGGACCATAACCTTTCCAATCAACCAAATAGTAGATCTTTCCTTTACGTCTAGCAGAATCCAGTATTCTTTTAACCTCAAATTCCTCTCCAGATTCTAATTGTACAGTTTTTGGAGGTAGTGTCACTCTGAGGTTTGGTGAGGTCTTCTTTAACAGGGAGACATGAAACACTGGGTGGATCTTCATCTTCTTTGGTAATTTCAATCGATAAGTTACTGGGTTAACTAGTTTCTTGATCTGATAAGGCCCTATAAATTTGGGTTGAAATTTGCGGGTTCCTTTTAACCTAAGGTTTTTTGTGTTTAACCATACCTGATCTCCAACTTTTAGGTTTGGACCCTCTCTTCTCTTTTTATCTGCATATTTTTTATAACTTTCTTTGGCCCTGATTAAATTTCCTTTTGCTACCTGATGAACGTGTGTTAGATCCTTAATCATGTCTTGGACTGCAGGAACTGAAACTGCTCTAAAATGTGTCAAGGAATTAGGGTGTCTTCCATAATTTAAATAAAAGGGAGTAAAACCTGTAGAGACATTTTTTGCGTTATTGTATGCAAATTCTGCTGCCCAAATATACTCTGGCCAGTCCCCTTCTTGATCAAGTAAGTATAGCCTCAAATACTGTTCCAATTCTTGGTTCACCCTCTCTGTTTGCCCATCTGTTTCTGGGTGAAAACTCGTGGAGTATCTAGCTTCGACCCCTAAACCTTCCATGAATGTCTTCCAAAAATGGGATAGGAATTGGGAACCCCTGTCTGAGACCACTACTCTTGGGATACCATGAGCTCGCACGACATGAGTGCTGAAGAGTTGGGCTAACTCCTTGGCTGTTGGGATTTTCTTTAGGGCAACAAAATGAGCCATCTTGGTGAAGGCATCAACAAACACCAATATGGTGTTGTAACCTTGGTCTGAAGGCAAATCCACTATTAGATCCATAGTTATTGTATGCCATGGATATGGGGGAGTGGGCATGGGTTGGAGCAGCCCCTTAGGGCATTGTCTCTCAGATTTTCCTCGAGCACAGACCTCACATGAACCCACATAGGAATCAATGTCCCGAGACATTTGTGGCCACCAAAAGTTTCTCTTAACCAACTCTTTTGTTTTCTGTATTCCCTTGTGTCCAGCCAATCTATGGTCATGGTTTTCTTCAAGAGCTATTTGTCGTGTGTCCTGGTTTGGTAGAAATAATTTTCCTGCGTGGAATGGTAAACCATGTCGTATTTCTCTTTCAGCTTCTTGTTCTGTCCATTCTCTCATTTCTTCAGATGTCATAGCCTTCATTATCTTTTCCTCTACTGTCTCTTGATTCACTACTGCCACGATCTTATTATCTGGAATGATCTTTTGTTGTTCTTGATGTTTCTCCACCCCATCAGTGTCTATTCTGGACAAGGCGTCAGCTTTTCCATTCTTGTTTCCAGGCCTGTATGTGATTACGAAATCATAATCTGCGAAATACAGTGACCATCTAAGTTGGCGTGGAGTAAGAGTCTTTGCTGATTTCAAGAACTTCAGGTTTCGATGGTCCGTGAACACCGTCACGACATGTCTTGCTCCCATTAAGTAGTGCCTCCATTCCTTAAAAGCGTCCTTGATGGCTAGTAGCTCCTTTTCGGTAATTGTATAATTGATTTCTGCCGAAGTTAATTTTCTAGACCTATAAGCAACTGGATGGAGTTGCCCAGTCCTTTTATTCCTTTGGGATAGAATTCCTCCGATTGCCAAATCTGAAGCATCAGTCTCCAGATAGAAAGGCTCAGTGGGATCGGCATGCAATAAAACTGGTGCGGTGGTGAATTCAAGTTTCAATTGTTGAAAGGCCTTTTCAGCTTCTTCTGTCCAATTAAAAGGAACACCCTTCTTCAGAAGTCGAGTGAGTGGAATGAGTTTATGAGAGAATTCATTTACAAATCTTCGATAGAAATTGGCAAAGCCTATGAAGCTTTGTAACTCCTTAATATTCCTTGGAGACTTCCATTCTAGAACAGCCTTCACCTTCTTTGTATCCATGGTTATTCCGGATGGTGTGAGGACGAATCCAAGGAACTCCACTTCTTTTGTATTGAACTCACATTTTTCTAATTTGACATACAGATTGTTTTCTCTCAACCTTTGCAAAATCTTCCTTACTTGATCTGGGTGTTCTTTTTCTGTCTTTGAGTAGATTAAAATGTCGTCGATATATACAATAACGGATTGGTCTATGAATTCTCTCAGCACACTGTTGATGAAGTGCTGAAAGGCAGCTGGGGCATTGCACAATCCGTAAGGCATTACTTGATATTCGTACAGTCCCAAGTTCGTCCTGAAGGCCGTCTTCCACTCATCGCCCTCCTTAACCCTAATCAAATGGTAAGCACCACGAAGATCCAGCTTAGTGTATATCTGTGCTTCCTTCACCTGGTCTAAGAGTACTGATATGAGTGGTAAAGGATATCTGTTCTTGATGGTGACTTTATTGATTGCTCGATAATCAATACACGTTCTTAGGTCTCCTTCTTTCTTTGGAACAAAAAAAAGCGGCGAAGAGACAGGAGATTGGGAGGGGCGTATGAACCCATTTGCCAGATATTTCTCAATATACTTCTTCAGATGCTCATTCTCCTTTTCTGTCAAGGCATAGACTCTGCTACACGGTAAATTCGCACCTGGCTCCAATTCTATCCGACAATCGAATGGTCGATGAGGGGGCAGTTTCTCCGCTTCAACTTCATCAAATACATCTTGAAACTCTTTGTACTCCGGTGGTATCTCACTTGTGTGGATCACACAAACTGATACATCTAGTTCGCTCAAATGCGTAGCCGGCCCAGGTTCTCTGACTCTGTCTGTATTGTTAAAACAATTTTCTGTGCAAAAGTCAGAGTTCATTTTCACTGTTCTAGTTTCCCAATTTATACTCGGGTTGTGCTCTGTGAGCCATGGCAGGCCCAGTATAATCTGGAATTGAGGAGCATCAATTAAATTAAATTGTATAACTTCTCGATGACCCTCCTGAAAGCTCATTTCCACTTGTTCCGTATGACTGGTGATGGGTCCGGAAGAAAGATTGGTCCCATCCACCGCCCTCACTGGTTCACTTTTCGCCTTTTGAATTGCTCTCAAACCAATCTTCTTGGCATATTTTATATCACAGAAGTTCCCAGTCGCTCCTGAGTCCAACATGACTGAAACTTCTGTCAGGGTAATGTCTCTGAACTTCAATGTCATAGAAATCACTAGGTGAGGATTCGATTAGGCCTGGGCCAAAATTCCGTTCCGTTCGCGGAAGTTGCGATATTTTGGCATTCTCGCGTTCCGCGGAAAGCGCGAAAATGTCAAAATTTCCGCATTCCGCAGCTTAGCGATAATTTTTTTCTTGCTCGCGCTGTAAAACAATACATTCTCGCGCGCGCGCGATCGCCTTACCTGAATCCCTGCGTTCTCCGACAAGTTTTCTTGACCCGGTCGCGTTCTCCACGAGATGTTGGATTTTGGTAGCCATTTTGCGCTGTCTCGCGAGAGTTCGCGGCCGCATTCAAGTCATTTTTCACGCGATCACGTCATTTGTCGCGCGATCAGGTATTTCTTCTCGCGATCATGCACCGCGCGAGTATGAGAAGATTGAGATCTCGAACATGTCATTCTACATCGCGAGCCAGAGAATGAGGACGCGGGCACATGAAATCGAACGCGAACAGGAGAAAGAGACCGCGAACACGTCATATCCAACGCGACAGGGACAAAGAAGAGAACGCGATCATATCGTTTTCGACACGCCGGCGGAAGTAATGTGAAGCTGGAGAACTCAACAATGTAAAATTTACAATTTGGAGAGGAATATCGGCTCTAGCAGCATGAAACCATCTGCAAATACTGATTTTGGATGAAAAGAACTCCTTACATTCACATTTGGCTTTCCTTTTTTGTGCAAGGACTCCAGGATTCATTTTTTTTTTACAAAGTGGAGAGAGGGAGGAAGTGACACAGATTCTCCAACTTCCTGTTCCTGTCCAGCAGGCTCCTCCCAGTGCTTTGTCCATCTCCTGCTCATTCTGCCTTTGGATTTGGAGCTGGAAAGATCTCTCTTTTTGTCTGCTGCATCATTGCAATTGGATTTCAGGATTTTTGGAATAGGATATTTTACAAGTAAGTGGTTGTTGTGTTTGATTGTGGGCATTGCAGTTGTTGTGTAACTACAATTTATTTTTGATAATTAATTATCATCATTCCTTTTTTTTTTTTTTAATTTATTTTAATTTTGTGGGTTGTAGTAGTAGGCCCGAGCTAGCCATGGGCATGGCCTCATGGGTGTGTGTGTGCATGATGAAGCAACTGTTCCTTTTGTTTTTTGAATATATTTCATTTTCAATCACATTTAGGGCATGGATGGCATTGGATTGAGTTGGGGAAGTGTGTATTTTGGGGTGGCCTTGCTGATGTTGTTGGGGCTCTCCATGTGGCTGGTGGCCATTTTGAGGCCTAGGCCTGCAAGCTTGCCTGGCCTTGTCTGCCAGCAGGCCTGCTTTCATCCACTGCTACCAGAGCAGGTAGCCACAGCTTTAGTAATCTACTGTTTTCTGTGTGTTCTGTTGATTTTAGACATCATTTTGGGCATGGATGGCATTGGATTGAGTTGGGGAAGTGTGTATTTTGGGGTGGCCTTGCTGATGTTGTTGGGGCTCGCCATGTGGCTGGTGGCCATTTTGAGGCCTAGGCCTGCAAGCTTGCCTGGCCTTGTCTGCCAGCAGGCCTGCTTTCATCCACTGCTACCAGAGCAGGTAGCCACAGCTTTAGTAATCTACTGTTTTCTGTGTGTTCTGTTGATTTTAGACATCATTTTGGGCATGGATGCCATTGGATTGAGTTGGGGAAGTGTGTATTTTGGGGTGGCCTTGCTGATGTTGTTGGGGCTCGCCATGTGGCTGGTGGCCATTTTGAGGCCTAGGCCTGCAAGCTTGCCTGGCCTTGTCTGCCAGCAGGCCTGCTTTCATCCACTGCTACCAGAGCAGGTAGCCACAGCTTTAGTAATCTACTGTTTTCTGTGTGTTCTGTTGATTTTAGACATCATTTTGGGCATGGATGCCATTGGATTGAGTTGGGGAAGTGTGTATTTTGGGGTGGCCTTGCTGATGTTGTTGGGGCTCGCCATGTGGCTGGTGGCCATTTTGAGGCCTAGGCCTGCAAGCTTGCCTGGCCTTGTCTGCCAGCAGGCCTGCTTTCATCCACTGCTACCAGAGCAGGTAGCCACAGCTTTAGTAATCTACTGTTTTCTGTGTGTTCTGTTGATTTTAGACATCATTTTGGGCATGGATGCCATTGGATTGAGTTGGGGAAGTGTGTATTTTGGGGTGGCCTTGCTGATGTTGTTGGGGCTCTCCATGTGGCTGGTGGCCATTTTGAGGCCTAGGCCTGCAAGCTTGCCTGGCCTTGTCTGCCAGCAGGCCTGCTTTCATCCACTGCTACCAGAGCAGGTAGCCACAGCTTTAGTAATCTACTGTTTTCTGTGTGTTCTGTTGATTTTAGACATCATTTTGGGCATGGATGCCATTGGATTGAGTTGGGGAAGTGTGTATTTTGGGGTGGCCTTGCTGATGTTGTTGGGGCTCGCCATGTGGCTGGTGGCCATTTTGAGGCCTAGGCCTGCAAGCTTGCCTGCCCTTGTCTGCCAGCAGGCCTGCTTTCATCCACTGCTACCAGAGCAGGTAGCCACAGCTTTAGTAATCTACTGTTTTCTGTGTGTTCTGTTGATTTTAGACATCATTTTGGGCATGGATGGCATTGGATTGAGTTGGGGAAGTGTGTATTTTGGGGTGGCCTTGCTGATGTTGTTGGGGCTCGCCATGTGGCTGGTGGCCATTTTGAGGCCTAGGCCTGCAAGCTTGCCTGGCCTTGTCTGCCAGCAGGCCTGCTTTCATCCACTGCTACCAGAGCAGGTAGCCACAGCTTTAGTAATCTACTGTTTTCTGTGTGTTCTGTTGATTTTAGACATCATTTTGGGCATGGATGGCATTGGATTGAGTTGGGGAAGTGTGTATTTTGGGGTGGCCTTGCTGATGTTGTTGGGGCTCGCCATGTGGCTGGTGGCCATTTTGAGGCCTAGGCCTGCAAGCTTGCCTGGCCTTGTCTGCCAGCAGGCCTGCTTTCATCCACTGCTACCAGAGCAGGTAGCCACAGCTTTAGTAATCTACTGTTTTCTGTGTGTTCTGTTGATTTTAGACATCATTTTGGGCATGGATGCCATTGGATTGAGTTGGGGAAGTGTGTATTTTGGGGTGGCCTTGCTGATGTTGTTGGGGCTCTCCATGTGGCTGGTGGCCATTTTGAGGCCTAGGCCTGCAAGCTTGCCTGTCCTTGTCTGCCAGCAGGCCTGCTTTCATCCACTGCTACCAGAGCAGGTAGCCACAGCTTTAGTAATCTACTGTTTTCTGTGTGTTCTGTTGATTTTAGACATCATTTTGGGCATGGATGCCATTGGATTGAGTTGGGGAAGTGTGTATTTTGGGGTGGCCTTGCTGATGCTGTTGGGGCTCGCCATGTGGCTGGTGGCCATTTTGAGGCCTAGGCCTGCAAGCTTGCCTGGCCTTGTCTGCCAGCAGGCCTGCTTTCATCCACTACTACCAGAGCAGGTAGCCACAGCTTTAGTAATCTACTGTTTTCTGTGTGTTCTGTTGATTTTAGACATCATTTTGGGCATGGATGGCATTGGATTGAGTTGGGGAAGTGTGTATTTTGGGGTGGCCTTGCTGATGCTGTTGGGGCTCTCCATGTGGCTGGTGGCCATTTTGAGGCCTAGGCCTGCAAGCTTGCCTGGCCTTGTCTGCCAACAGGCCTGCTTTCATCCACTGCTACCAGAGCAGGTAGCCACAGCTTTAGTAATCTACTGTTTTCTGTGTGTTCTGTTGATTTTAGACATCATTTTGGGCATGGATGGCATTGGATTGAGTTGGGGAAGTGTGTTTTTTGGGGTGGCCTTGCTGATGCTGTTGGGGCTCGCCATGTGGCTGGTGGCCATTTTGAGGCCTAGGCCTGCAAGCTTGCCTGGCCTTGTCTGCCAACAGGCCTGCTTTCATCCACTGCTACCAGAGCAGGTAGCCACAGCTTTAGTAATCTACTGTTTTCTGTGTGTTCTGTTGATTTTAGACATCATTTTGGGCATGGATGGCATTGGATTGAGTTGGGGAAGTGTGTTTTTTGGGGTGGCCTTGCTGATGTTGTTGGGCCTGGACATGTGGCTGGTGGCCATTTTGAGGCCTAGGCCTGCAAGCTTGCCTGGCCTTGTCTGCCAGCAGGCCTGCTTTCATCCACTGCTACCAGAGCAGGTAGCCACAGCTTTATTGATCAAGTGTTTTCTATGTGATCTGTTGAATTTTTAGACATCACCTTCCTGAGAGTGTAGTGTGGCTGTACACAGTACTAGTAGTATAACATAGCTCTAGTTAAAAAAAATTCATAAATGGCTAGACTATCTTTTGTTTGCACTAGTACAGTACTAAGTAACTGAACCACAAAAACAAATGCAACATTTCACTGATGTTCTTCTCCTGTCTTCTTTGCTTTTAGGTGCACAAAAGACAGAGTAGGAGGTGTCATCGGCATCACCTGGCTACCCGTTGTACTGCCAGCCAGACAGAAGTCCTGCTGCGCATCACGCCCACGTGTGACCAGAACTTGTTGTGCATCTGCCTCCTGCCTGACGTCGGAATAAGATGGCCCCAAAGAAAGGTACCAGGTCCAGTACCAAGAAAGTTGCTGGTGAGAAGAAGGAACAGAAAAAGGAAGTGCCATTAACCACGACTGGTGGTGTGCCGGCCAAGGTTTTTTTTGGCACCAAAGCGTTGTCCGGGAACCAAGCTGGGAGCAGCACAGCGGTCCAGCAACCCCACCAACCTAGGCCCAAGGGCTTTACTGTCGCAGAGGTAGCCAGTCTACTAACGGGCAGCGGTGTTGAAGAAATGTCATTACCGCAAAGTAGTACACAATCAAGTTCAACGCAGGCGCAAACTCAGCAGATCAGTGTGCAGCCGGCGCAACCAGAACAGCAGCAGCAGCCGGCGCAACCAGAACAGCAGCAGCAGCCGGCGCAACCAGAACAGCAGCAGCAGCCGGCGCAACCAGAACAGCAGCAGCAGCCGGCGCAACCAGAACAGCAGCAGCAGCCGCCGCAACCAGAACAGCAGCAGCAGCCGCCGCAACCAGACCAGCAGCAGCAGCCGCCGCAACCAGACCAGCAGCAGCAGCCGCCGCAACCAGACCAGCAGCAGCAGCCGCCGCAACCAGAACAGCAGCAGCCGCCACAACAGCCCACCATAGTAGTTGTTGCTCCTGACGTAGGGGCATTTCAGGAAATCGAGCTTCCTGCAGACAAAGCGGAGCGAAGTCAAACCACTGTTCCAGAACATCTATTGTCTTCCAGACCACCAGCAAGGAAAAGGAGGCTTAGTCCATCATCTTCTTCTTCAAGCCCCGCTTCTGATGATCGTGATGACACTTGGGTCCCACCAGCTCGGTCTGAGAGTGAAGTACGCCACAAGACATTGCTTCTGAAAAGGAAGGTCCCAGAAAAACTTAGAGTTATGGAGGTAGATGTAGAAGAGGGGGGTGATGATGTTGATGAAGACGAGCCAGTCATCACGCACATTACTCCCGCCCCAAAGGGATTGGAGACCGACATTCTAACCCTATCCAGAAAGGCTGCTACTGAGCGGGATGCAGCACGGATCTCACCAACACAGGTTACACCACCACTACCTCCAGCTGCCATATTTTCCAAGGCCCGGCAGGGACCTACATCCAGCTCAACCACCTCAGTAGGAAGTGGTAGTAAAAGTCACAGTGTAGGTGGACAGGGTCACATATTTTCAAGGACCCCCTCAAGTTCATCTGGTGTTGAAAGTGGCACATCCAGCAGTGCCAGAAAGTTCTCCTCCCCAGTTTGGGACTTCTTTTCTGTTAGCGCCAAGGAGGAGAACGTTGCTATATGCGCAATTTGTCGGCAAGGTGTTCGGCGTGGTAAGCTTGGTACAAACTATGGTACCGGAGGACAAGCAAGTCATCTCAGAACACACCACACTATTGTGTGGGAGGATCACCTACTTAAGTTAAAAGAAAGTAGGAAAACTAAACCCTTTGAAGTTGGTCAGGAATCAGGGAGCGATATTATTGTGGTGGCAGGTGAAGAACAGGGAGGCATTTCTAGCCCTGTCTCCAGTAGTGCAGTCACTGCAGTGGTAACGCCCACATCCTCCTCAGTAACATCAGAGTGGCACCGCAGTAAGAGCCATACTCAGAGTGTGGGTGAGACACCAAGGCGACCGGCGGCGAGTACCTCAATGAGACAATCTGTGTCGTTGAGCCTTAGTGGGTTAATGGCACCACTAAGGAAAGTAAGCCAGCCTACCATTGACAGCATGTTTAGGTTGGAGGGGCAGTTCCAACGCAACCACCCAACGGCACGATTGTACAATGCGAAGCTGGCTAAAATGTTAGCGCTGGACCTTCTTCCTTTTTCATTTGTGGAAGGGGTGGGTTTCCTTGAATTTGTGTCTGCCATCTGCCCGAAATGGAAAGTTCCAAGCCGGTCCTATTTCGCAAGAATTGCTGTTCCGGCACTACATCATGATGTGCTGGAATTGGTTGGACAAGCTTTGCAGAAGAGTGCTGTGCACAATATCCACCTGACAACAGACATGTGGACCAGTTGCCAAGCCACAGATTACATGTGTATCACTGCACACTGGATCTCTTTTGTGGGGGTTAAAGATCTACTATCTGCACGAGGTGTTGTTGACACAGCTGCGATTTTTGAAGGTACTCGGAAACATGCAACTGTAGCCATGTTCGCCATGGAGAAATCTCATACGGCTGAAAACATTTTAGAAGAGTTTCGCACCAAGGTTTTGGAATGGCTGCAGCCCAGAGGGCTTGGTATTGGTTTTGTTGCCACAGACAATGGCAGTAATGTACTTAAGGCCATGGAACTTGGTTCCTATTTCAGGGTTCCGTGTTTGGCACACTGCATAAACATTATAGTGCAAGACTTTCTGAAAAAAGAACCCATAGTAAGCAATTTACTGTCCATCTGCCGAAGAATATGCACTCATTTCAGCCATTCTTTTAAAGCTCGGAAGCAGCTGAGGATCTTCCAACGTGAGCGTAGGGTGCCAGTCAAGGCACTCATCCAGGAGGTGGCAACACGTTGGAACTCAACGTATTACATGCTTGATCGTCTGTACGAACAGCACAGGTCACTCAATGATTATGTCTGGTACAAAGGCAGTGATGCTAGTGTTAAAGGCATGACCCTTCAGAGGGAGCAATGGACCCTAATTCAATGCCTGACTGAGATGCTGTCTCCTTTTGAGGTCTTCACACGTGAAGTCAGCAAGGAGGACTGTACAATGGGCCAAGCGATCCCATTGTTGCAAATGCTAGAGCATGAGCTGAATAATGTGTCTGAATCCTACAAAGGTGTAGAGGACAGAAGGCAAGCCCATGACTTGGTGGAGAGCTTATCCAGGCGCTTATCAGAAAATGTAAGGATACAAAATAAAATTTTGTCACAAGACCATTACATTTGTGCCACAATTCTGGATCCACGTGCAAAATTAGGACTATTCCGTTCTTTTTCCGACACTGATGTTGCCCGCTACAAAAGTTGTATAGCTGAAGCAGCCATCAAGTTTGAAAACGAAGGGCTGCTAATTAAAAGCCCGCCACATCAACCCACAACAAGTACTGATACTGAAGCAGGCCATGCAGAATCAAGTGCAACTTCGTCGGCTGAGGGCAGTGCGGTTGGCTCACAATCGCAACACTCACCATCACCATCGACTACAAAAACAATAACTGGATCATTCGGCCGAGTACAATCATTATCAGATTGGTATGTAAAGATGGGCCGTAAGCACAGTGCTGATGCACAGAAAAAACAGCACAAAAGCTTACCAGCAGCAACCCTGAACATTGAGCGGATGGTCCAGGCCTATCTGGACGATCCAACAGAGGTGTACGTTGATCAAAACCCAGTGCAGTATTGGTATAGGAAAAGGTCTGAATGGCCACAGCTCAGCAGGCTGGCGATAAGCTATCTGGCTTGCCCTGTCGCAAGTGTCTCTTCCGAACGTGTTTTCAGTGCTGCTGGTTCCATTGTAACCTTGAGAAGGACCAGTCTATCTCCCAAAAACGTGGAGAGGTTAACAATGATCAAAATGAATCAGCACTTCATACCACCGAATTACACAATGCATGAATCAACAGAGGAAGATGAGGACAGCGGCTCAGGTGACGGTAGTATTGTGTCAGATGATTACCTACTACTGGAAGATCCCCCAGAGTTTGAGGACGAGCTATACTTCCCTGACAATTAGGCTCGCACTTACTGTCTTCCTCCCTTTTTTCCCCCTTTGTTTGTGTCTGTTGTTCCGGTTATAAACTTGTGAATCGCAACCAATGCATTATCACCGTCTTCTAATCTTCTAATTTAAGATACAAGTTTCAGGTGTCTGCCATTTGACACTACAGTCCTCAGAATCCAGCTCCTCCGCTCGATCATACTGCATCTCCTGGTCAATTCCATTTCCCTCATGAATGATGATTGGATGATGGTAACAACAAATTCAAACTTTCCTCGTCCTTCCAAAACAAGTGGACCATGAATCTGATGACTTCTATAGCTATCCTCCTTCAGAGCCGAGAGAGACTGGCCATTAACTGAAAATAAGATGCAACAGGTAATGATTGATGCCATGCATTGTCCGCAGAAAAGCAGACTGAGTGATGTAGATTTTGTTGTGTGTGTTGCGCATGAATGAATTGATGTAATTGTGCACTGCCACTAATCAACTTTCTACAGAACACACTAGTAATTACTAATTTTCCTCTTCTGGCAAACAAGAAATGTGTACTTCTCTCCTGCATCTTGGTGATACATTGCTTTTAATTCAATACAGGAAGGGCACTCACTCAATCTGCTGCGCAATGCAAATGACTGTGACTTAACAGCACCGTCCATCATGATGATGGCGAAAGAGACGGCCTGCAGCGTTAACGAGATGAGATGCAACAGGTAATGATTGATGCCATGCATTGGCCGCAGAATAGCAGACTGAATGATGTAGATTTTGTGGTGTGTTTCGCATGAATTGATGTAATTGTGCACTGCCACTAATCAACTTTCTACAGAACACACTAGTAATTACTAATTTTCCTCTTCTGGCAAACAAGAAATGTGTACTTCTCTCCTGCATCTTGGTGATACATTGCTTTTAATTCAATACAGGAAGGGCACTCACTCAATCTGCTGCGCAATGCAAATGACTGTGACTTAACAGCACCGTCCATCATGATGATGGCGAAAGAGACGGCCTGTAGCGTTAACGAGATGAGATGCAACAGGTAATGATTGATGCCATGCATTGGCCGCAGAATAGCAGACTGAATGATGTAGATTTTGTGGTGTGTTTCGCATGAATTGATGTAATTGTGCACTGCCACTAATCAACTTTCTACAGAACACACTAGTAATTACTAATTTTCCTCTTCTGGCAAACAAGAAATGTGTACTTCTCTCCTGCATCTTGGTGATACATTGCTTTTAATTCAATACAGGAAGGGCACTCACTCAATCTGCTGCGCAATGCAAATGACTGTGACTTAAACAGCACCGTCCGTCATGATGATGGCGAAAGAGACGGCCCGTTAACTTAAGATGAGAAGTAACAGGTAATAAATGATGATAATTAATGGCATGCATTGGACACCTGACTCTGAGCTATTGATCTTTGTGTTGGCGTTGTTTGTTGTGCACAAAGTGAATGATGTCAAAGTGTACTAGTGTTAATCTATCTTTCTGTACACAATAAAGAATGACTCAAGTCAGTAATATTTATATTTCTACTCTTGTTGTGTTCTAAAAATTACACTTGTACTGCAGGCCGATCTTCAGTCAGTAGAAGTATCAGAGCTGATGATGAAGTCAGGAGGATGTTTCATGAGTGGCATAAAACGGAAAAGCCTAAAGGTAAACACGTGAACCACAACCACAGCACACCCAAATGTCTGTGTAGAAGTTGAATAGAGTGTAGCGGTGGGATGACTGCAGTGCATTGATTTTACTAACTTTAACTGTAAAATGCTATGTCTGGAATGGATAATGTGCTTTGCGTTTGTCCAACTCTTTGAGAGAAAAAAAAAAGGACTCTAAAGTGGTAACGTAGGATGTGCTAATGGTAAGCACTGTGGGCCTGATCTCTCCTGTTACTGTTGAAGGTCTATGCTGGAAACAGACTACAGTAGAGATGATGCATATGCATACATGCCACCTCGGAAAGTGTTCTTGTTGCACTACACCATCACTTGTGCATTTGTTTTCACTTTCTTTCTGAATATCCCCTTTGGTTTTCAATCTAAAATTACAGGCCGGGCCTTGTCCAAAACTTTGTAAAACATTACAATGCATATTAATTACCTTACCAATCAATCACCTTTTTATTCCAGCCGGGCAGTGGCGAGTGGTGAGGCGACACACCCTAGATTGATGGACGAGAGGAGCAAGAGGAATGCCGAGATGCAAAAAACCAGTCCACATTTTTGACCAGGATAAGACAGTAACAGTATCCACTTTTCACTTCTTTTAAAAAATTTGATTAATATCTTGTATACATTCTTTACAACAGTGTGTTCTTGGAGTTGTTATTATCAATCATCATTACGTTTTCTCTGTGTTTACGATTCTTCACTACCAATATTTAAAATTTCTATTTGCTATCTGTTAAAGTTTTAAGGCCGGAACAGAACAAGAAATAGAAGTGTATGTAATCCGGGTCTCATCATGCATGCATTTCCTTTTTTATACCTTAACATATGGAATGGATATGGTATGGTAGTCTTCAATGATTGTCGTTTGTTTGTCTATGTATGCATACTGTTTTTCTATGTCAAACCTTTCCCAAAATCCCCCTTCCCATCCAATCAACGGACCCTAACCCTCTTCCCCCGGGCTGTGTGACTTATTGTCGAGGTGTAACTAAATTAAAAGTACACCAATACTTAATCACACACTTGCTGGGGCGGATGTGGTGAAAGCAACACTACTTCAATTTCAATGCAGAGCGATGATCTTCTTCTGCTTGCCCACCCATGAGTAGGATATTTCACAGGTTATTTTATTTAACAAAGGAACATATACCTCAGCATGAATTGCCGGCATTGATTTGATTTGTTTGTTGTCATTCCTCATATACAGCACTAACTGTTAGACTGTAGGCATAGCCAAGTCGACAAAACTATAGTTTGTAACTCTGTCTAGTAGGCTATCCTCATAATATCCAGCATTCATTTTTTTTGTCAAATATTTGAACATATAATTGTTGCTCGGTAAATTCTGTGATGTACTTCATTCAACTACTCCTCTAACAGTCTCTCAAAGGCGATTGACTATCTCCTTTTCTTTTTTTGGAAATGCTGCTACCCTGCCAGTGTATACTACTACTATACTACCACCACCACCCCAATCATGGCATGTATGAAAAAGGAAACCATCTTCACCATGCAGCCAGTGCTGTACCACAGTTGGACATAAACATCAAGCACCGGTAAGAGAGAAGTTTGGGGGAGGCAGAATCAATAATGGACATGTCAATGATGTCAGTTTCAAACACCACTCCAAAGAATGCATAGTAGGACCAGTCAATGAGTGAGGTGTGTCGCATCTATCTGTTTGTGTCTTATACAGTCAGCAAATTATTGAAATCAAACACACGCTATGGGCGGCCATGCACCAGCAAAGAAACAGTGTGATGTAAAACAGTTACCCCACCTACAAAACATTAACAACATTGCATGTAACATAGAAAAATATATTTAATTGACCCTAACAAATAAACTAAACCCACAAAAGCTGACCCACCCCCCTCCCTAACCCCAACGACTGTCCATAGAAATAGAGAACGCCCAAACGAGTGAGGAAACAAACAGGAATTAAAAAAGGGGCAGTGACAGGGACTAACTGGTGGGGCGGGACTGGAGGAGGACACGAATCTGGTCCTCTAAATGGGCGACGCGGCGTCTAAGGCCGCGGCAGTTGCAACCACAGTGGGGGGGGGCACCGGAGATGGCACGGTGGCGGCGGGCAGCCGCCAGACGGTGGCGCCGTACCGCTGGAGGGCGGTGGCTGGGGCCCGGGGCACTGGAGGAGGCTTCAATTGCTGCTGCACTCTCCTCCTCCTCCTCGGCTAGGACCACCAGCCGCCGGTATTCCTGCTGGATTGCCTCCAGCTTCCGGCGCCGTGCCTTGGCGGCCAACTCCTTGCGGTTGATTTTCGGAGTAGCTGTGTATCAAAAAGAAAAAAACACGACAATTGTAAAATATAGTCTTAATAAAACAGTAGGACAAGGTAATTATTTATACACATAGTGGCATGGTAGAGTAGCACTATAAAATAAAGCACAGTAGTACATAACATTTTAAATGTCGCCCGTCCTTCTTCCTTCCACCTGTCTTACACTTTTTAGTTGAACAGTGCACCAAGTGCTCTTCTCCATAAAACTTTCAAAGCGGAGTTGAAATCAGATAGATGAGGCCATTGGTTACTCAATACTCTGGCTCCTAGTCCTATACCAATTAAAGGGAATTCTAGTCTTCTAGTTCACTCTTCAAACGTCCCCAAGAACTCATACTTACTTACGACATCGGATAGCGGGCGGACTTTGTCCGCCCGCCATCCGACTGCTAAAAAGGGTGGGGGTCCCGTGGGGACAATTAATTAGGATGATGCGCCCGGCACAGTGGCGGGCGCACCCTGTTATTTTAATTTTAAATTCTGGTTGGCTTTGCTGAAAGCAATGCTAAAATGTTGTGCTGCTTTTCCAAGCACAACATGACGGGCCTCGCACGGAGCCTGTCACGTTTTGCTTTGAAAGTCGGGGGGTACCATAGCATCGGTAGGTACCCTCCATGGGGGCCCCCAAGCATACTCTGCAATGTGTGCATGCCTTTCCGTGGCGGACGGTAATGCCGCCACGCAAAGGCATTCCAAAATGCAGATTATATGGCTGCCGGTGTGGTGAGAGAGACACCACCGCCATATTGAACCCTTTTCCGCCTAGACATGTCTGAATATTTTCTACAGGGATGGCGGGAGGTTTGCCCCTGCTGTGACGGCAGTGAATTCCAGCCAGCCCGGCGGGGGCAATACGCCCACCATCCTAATGGGGCCCTAATTCACAACTTTACAGTATACATAGACATACAGTACACCTTTGCAGTGAGTGTGCTGTCAAGTTCAACAATAGTTAAAGATTATGAATCTAACTTACCACCGCCTGCCACTGGTGCTGCCACTCCCCCTCCGTTGCTATCTGCAACTGCCGCATCCTCGCCCTCGGCGTCGCCTTCGCTGGCCCCAGCAATGGTGGTCGGTAGTGCGCCTAGAAAACATTACACATTTATTAGGCAACATATACACCTCCCCCCTATTGATCAGTAGCAAGGTTGAAAAATGAGTTAATACTAACATAAATCACTAGTACAAATCAGGTAGTAGTAGAGTAGACACTAAGTTATATGATCATTGTAGCATTTGCTTGATTAGCCCTAGCCATGCACATGTGACGTTACCTTTACCTTGCAGCTTCTTAAGACACCTTTGAGCCCACATGACCTGCCTCACACTGCTACTGTCTAGTCTACGCGCTGCGTACAGGCGGTCAACAAACATTAACCAGCCACTTTTTTAGGAAGAACTGGTGTACTACTGTTACTGTTAGTCCATATTGCTTATCCATAGATGCTACACTTTTTGGCACGGCTGAGAAATGCTTGCAAGTTGCAATATACTAACGCACACCATTTCTTTTTTCGCATTACAGACGCAAGATTCGCTTCTACGAACCAGAGCTTCTGAACGATGCACCAACTACCAGTACTAGGTTCTTCTGAGGTGAGGGGTCCCTTCACTCACATCTTCATTTATAAATGTATATAAACTAAATTGCTATGGGATGGTGGTGCTGCCTTCCACCACTTCAGTTATCATGATTTAATTCCCAACTGTATTAGTGTAACAATGTATTTTGTTTTAATGTTATTGATTTGCCGGTTGGTGCTGCTAAGATAACAGTGTACAGACCTTCTCAAATTGAAATAAAAATTTTAAACTTACATAGACTTCGTGGTATTTGGTGTGGAGTGGACTAACTTACACGATTGAGCAAATTAAAGTAAGGGTGTGCATGTGAATTGCTTCCACGACAGAGGTTGGGTGTGTTAATGTTCTGGGTTGTCTACTTGTTGGTTGTCTTGGGGGGAGGGTTCCGAGACCTAATAGGTATGACAAGACAGTACTATAGTCAAGCAGTGGAATTGTGGTGGGTGCGGAATTTCTGATTGAGGTGTGCAAGGAAGGTCCAACCTACCATCACCAACATCCTATTTTCTGGTGCAAATGTATGTGCAAGATCCCTACAACAGTTGTATGTCCTATAGGGTATCATATCAAAATATTAAGAAATCTGGTAGGGCTGTTGCTGTGAATTTTCAAAGCCTAAACATCAACAAGAGTAAAAAGTAGTACAAGACAACGACCCAACGGATTGTACGAGCTACTGGTGAATATGAGTTTTATATTACAACCTTTCACAAAGAGTGCCACTGGGCAAGACTAGCTACTACAGTACAGACAGACAGACTGATAGTATGTAGTAGTACTCAGTCATCGTAGCGGAGGCAGGGATAAGCTTTTTGAAACCGTACAGATCGAAGGATAATTGGTGGTAAAAAAATAGCATTTGGAAACACACTATAGTTCGGGAGAAATGGGGCAGTAAAAGTTATGGAATAAGAAATATTATTAAAAACAAGAAGACTTACTGGGGCCAGCAGAGGAGCCCTCAGCGGTGTCCTCCTCGTGGTGTTCCTGTCCCGCCGACTGCCCAGTCCCTGCCCGTCTGCCCCTGGGTGCTGATGAACAGGAAAGATATAAGAAAGACAAACATTGATGGATGGTGTCAACTTAAGCAAATACAATTTTTTTCAACAACGGTCAAAAACACTTATCTAAACAATTGCAATAACTACATTGACCGATCTCATCTGGTCAACATGTAATATCGGGGGATTCGCAGTTCGACTACTTAAGTTACTATTTATCAACAGTAATCCATTCTTCCATTCTGATTCCAGAAAACTAAGTTACAAGTAAGCCTAAGTATTAGTACAACCTACCACCCAACCTAGCCCACCTATTCCAGGCATGCCAATTGTACATTAAGTATGCATTTCGACTGTATTCCTCAACAATGTGTATGATCCAATCATGGAGGACACATTAACATGACTACATTTTTTGTATATACACAATTTTGGTTTGATTGATGCTCATCTGCTACTGCTAAGTAACTGCAAAGCCTACCTCCACTCATTGAACAAACTAGAAAGGTTCTAAAGACTGGCGTACTAGCAGCACGTCACGTAACTGAGTGAGGGGGCATCACGCATACCACTAACCAATTAGAAGCTCATACAAAGTACCTAAACCTATGTATCAATCCGCCCCTATCTATTAGTGACAGGACAAAGTAAGGAGTGGACATGAGTCACTGTAGCATTACGTAACTTAATTTCTCTAAAATAAACTCGTAAAGAATCACGCTAAGCAAGCGCAAACGCAAAGCTGCAAACAAGTAAGATTAGTAGTAGCGCAGAAGAGCACCTGTGTCATAATCACAGAAGACTTTTAAACATTATTAACCTGGAATGTATTGCAAGCAGCAACATTCTATCTGGTTGGAAGGAAAAAAAGATATTCGCAATATATAACATAGAGCAGAAGAACAGACACAAAGTTGTAATAATTAAATAGGTACTCACCAAGCCCCGGGACCTCCACTCCTAGCAGGTCCAGCAGGTCCTGCTCACGGTCCAGGATGTCGGACCACCGGTGCGTCAGCTGTGCCTGGGTGCGCCGGACCCCAGAGATGCGAGACACTGCCCGGCGCACCTTCCCCCACCGCTGCCGACGCTCCCGGAGGCCGTACCCGGACCCAGGCCTGCCACCTGCTGCCAGGGTTGAGGGGAGGTGGCGCTGCACAAAGAAAATTAGTGCAGCCAACTCCGCCTCCCCAAATAAGGCCCGTGCATGCACCCCTTGTGGGCGCCGCCTTCCGCAAGGAAGGCGGTCGGGGCTCTGGCTGCGCCGGCGAACAGCCCTGCCCTTGGACATGGTTCTGGGGACGGGGCGGGAAAGAAAAGGTAAAATAAATAAAGGAGTAAAGGAAATAAATAGCAGGCAATACAAAGAGAAAAAGTAGCTAAAAAACAAAAAAAAAGGTACACAAAAACCAAAAATATAGAGGCAGGAAAATAGTTAGAGAAATAATAAGTAATAAAGATCCGAAAAAAGTGGCTATAAACAAAGGATTGAAAAGATTTAGGGAGGATTGAAAATCAGGCCCCAGAACCATGCAATAGAGTGGAAAACAAGATGGCCGCGCCCGTTGCGACCACGTGGGCAAGTTCGCGCGATATTTTCTCCCTGAGCAAGCAAAAAGCAACGCGATCAAGTAAAAGCGATCGCGAACAGGAAATATCGACCGCGAACATGCATTGCGCGACCCGGAACAGGAAGTAAACAACGCCAGAGGGCGGGACAAGTGAAAACAAGATGGCCGCGCCCATGAGCGACCGCATGGGTAAGTTGGCGACCCGCGAACACGCAAAAAATACCGCGAACAGGCGGCAAAAAACTTCCGCATCTTCGCGATATTTCCGGCGTGTTTGCGGAGATTTTCTGCAATCTCGCGATAATTTGCGGAGGTTAATTCCGCAAATTCCGCCCACCCCTAGATTCGATGACTGTAAGGTATTTGCCAAATAATGCTCTTCTGGAGTTGTTTTATTCTCTGCAACCACCAGCCCAACTCCCTTTACTGGTGGTGCTTGAAGTTTTCCTTCTCCTTGGAAAATATTTTTGGCCTTTTTGGGCACATTCTCACAAAATGTCCACTATTTCCGCAATACATACATAAATTATTCTGTCGTCTTTTCTCCTTCTCTTCCTTAGTTAAAGGCCCACGGACTGTTCCTATCTGCATTGGCTCCACCCCAGATTGACCTTCTGTATTTCTTGTTGATTCTACCTTAACTCTGTCAAATCTTGGTGTGTTGAATCTGAATTCTTTCTTCTTTTCACCTCTCCTCTCGCTTTGTCTAAAGTCGATTTCCAAAACTAAGTCTATCAAGGCCGATACATCAGTGGGTCGATTTGGAATTTGGGCTAAAACGTCTTTCAACTCGTCCTTTAGCCCTCTATAAAAGACAGCAGCTCTTTTACTCTCTGGCCAGTCTGTTTCTACTACCAACTTGTTGAATTGGGCCAGATATGCCACAAGTTCCTTATTACCTTGTTTTAGTTCTAATAATTCATTATCTGTGGCCTGCGATATCTTTCGACGATCAAAAATTCGAAGAAATTCTTTTTTAAAGTTCTCAAAATCATATAGCAGAGTATCATCTCTGGAGATCAATGGCATGGACCAATTGGCGGCGTCACCACTGAGATAGGACAAAATGAAGGCCACGCGGGTCTGTGCATCCGGAAAAATCGTAGGGCGACACATAAAATGCAAAGAGCATTGTGTCAAAAACACTTGGGCCTTTTGTGGATCCCCACTAAATCTTTCTGGAGGTGCTAATGGTATCACCGGGGACAGGGAGTGCACCACATGAGTTGCTAATCGGGAAGTGGAACCTAAGCTTTCTCTTTCTGTGTCTGGAAATCTAGACGTCTCTGTTAATCTAGCTGCCAACTCTACAGTTTCCCTTCTAGCGTCCATTATTTCTTGTCTCAATCCCTTATTCTCGTCTCTAACTGCTGTAAGCTCTTTTTGGATTAGACTTAAAACTTCTCCCAAGTTTTTTAACTCTAAACCTTCAGCCATTTCTGCTCAGGCGCAAGTTTCAACACTTGGGCACTTCACTCTGTCAAAAGTCTCGGTGAAGTGCACCAACGTTCTATTGTGAGCGCCACAAGAGAGCTCCGTCACGAAGAAAGACTAGACCATAAACTTCAGCACTTCGTCGGCCATCTTGGAGTTATACAATCTCCAAGCTTCCTTCCAAGTAATGGCCTTTACCTTCTGTGTGCTAGAAATCGTGTGTTCTTGATGTGTTAAACAGACTGAATGATCCTGATCCTTTGGAGTTCTGACACACGGCCCTGACGACGCTGGTCCAGATCTCCCCCTTCTCGTAGGCAGTTACCTGTCAGGATGACAAAGTGACACAGCATCAATACACCTGCTCCATGTCCGAGAGACACACATTAGAACATCTTTGAAATGTTGAACAGGGCATAGGACGCTGACATGAATAGCCTCATTCACAACATGAAAATGGCCTGTGTGCAAGCGCCAATGCAGTACATGGCAATGAAAGTCTACAGGTGGCATGAGGGGTGCAACACACTCAATGAACATGCCACACACTGTGCAGCACATGCAACAGCAGGCTGATGGCCAGCACGTGCCATGCAGTCACATGTCCCACTCCACTGACGCACCCTCAGCAGACTAGACAGACACACCCAGCCACAGATCACTGGCCTGTCATTGACAACAGCGGATACAACCCTCACTCTGCACATGTGCCATTTGCCAGTGGGGAGTCACAGGTGCGGTGCTAGCTCTGCAAGTCAGACACGAAGCACGGCTCACTTGTCACATCAGATAGGTAGATCTGTAGCCTCAAACATGCAGCTGTGGTGCAACACTTCACATAGACACTCAGCCACATGACAAGGAACATTCACACACATCAATGTCCATGAGGTCATACACATCATTTGGACACTCTCACCACAGGTCCACTCAACTCATACACATCTGTGGGTACAGTCACCTGTTACACCGGGGGGAACACTGAATCACCTCAGGACAACCGGAACAAAATATTTGCCAGGCTGAATGTGTCATGCACTATGCAGTGAAAGTCACTGTAAGCACTATGCAAGTGAGGAGTGCACACAGGAACTACATGATGCTCTGCATGAGAGCCATAAGCATGACCCCTCCCCGGGACACACTCTAAACAACATTGCATGTCAGACCCACCTGGACACAATATTGACAGTCACACAACAGGTGCATAGGCAAAGGTAGTGGACTCAGCACTCACTTGCTCCCCTGGTCTCCCATACAGGCTGGTGTACTTTGGGAGGATGGCGTCCAGCAAGGCATCATTCTCCTCCTGGGTGAATGGCTGGGCCCTCTCCACAGCACTAGGCATGTTCCAGGGAAGCAGAGACAGCAGCAATTTTGTCGACAGGAAAGTTGTGCAGGCAAGTGCCCTCTCATGGGTTCTGGCTGCCTTATATCTGTCTTGCTGAGGGGCATTCATTTTGAGGAGTACATAGTGATTGGTCAGAATCATTCGCATCTTACGTTTACTCCAATCCCTTTAAACATACACCAATGACAGCATTTGCAACGTTCAAATTTTGAGCATCATGTCAATTCAACAACCACTTTGCAACATTGTATTTTGTGGCCAACTGACTTTTCCAGGACACCTGATGGAAAAATTTGAAGTGAAAAGTCGGTATCCATGACAACCTGCATGCATTTAGGGCCTAATACTTGTCCCTTATGTGTCCCCTATGTAATTTTTATATCCACACACAGGTACGGTGCGTTTCACACGCACCCCTACGGCACCAGTTGCACAGTGCATTTGACATGTACGTGTACGCACTGGTAGTACACGTACGTGTCAAAATAGTGCGTACACGTACTTGTACACGTACGTTTACTACCTTAGTACATGTGTGTGTACAAGTACGTGTACAAGTAGTGCGTACACTTACTTGTACACGTACGTGTACTAAGGTAGTACACGTACGCGTACAAGTACGTGTACACACTAGTTGTACATTTGACATGTACGTGTACGCACTGGTAGTACACGTACGTGTGCTACCAGTGCCTACACGTACGTGTACAGGTAGGTGTATGAACTAGTTGTACACGTACGTGTACTACCAGTGCCTACACGTACTTGTACACGTACGTGTAGGCACTGGTAGTACACGTACGTGTACTACCAGTGTGTACACGTACATGTAAAACTAGTGCATACACGTACTTGTACACATACTTGTAGGTACTGGTAGTACACGCTCGTGTACTACCAGTGTGTACACGTACTTGTACATGTACGTGTAGTACACGTACTTGTACACGTACATGTAGGCACTGGTAGTACACGTACGTGTACAACTAGTGTGTACACGCACTTGTACACGTACGTGTAGGCACTAGTTGTACACATACGTGTACTGAGGTAGTACACGTACGTGTACAAGTACGTGTACGCACTAGTTGTACACGTACGTGCACTACCTTAGTACACGTACGTGTAGGCACTAGTTGTACATGAACTAAGGTAGTACACGTACGTGTACAAGTATGTCTAAGCGCTAGTTGTACACGTACGTGTACAAGTACGTGTAGGCACTAGTGTTACACGTACGTGTACTAAGGTAGTACACGTACGTGTACAAGTACGTGTACGCACTAGTTGTACACATACGTGTACTACCTTAGTACACGTACGTGTACAAGTACGTGTAGGCACTAGTTGTACATGTACTAAGGTAGTACACGTACGTGTACAAGTACGTCTACGCACTAGTTGTACACGTACGTGTACAAGTACATGTAGGCACTAGTGTTACACGTACGTGTACTAAGGTAGTACACGTACGTGTACTACCTTAGTACATGTATGTGTACTACCAGTGCGTACACGTACGGGTACGCATTTCACACGCTTACAATGGTAATACAGCCGTACACATGCCAGGAATGGAGGGCTACGAGTCGCACATGGATGTCCATCAAGTACGTGTCATTGCATACTTTCATGTGCAGGCCCTAGGTGTGTTAGCCAGTGATATTGCACAGGTCCTCTCATCTATTGCACAATTGATGTGTTCTGACCTGTGGACACATGTCATGTGTGATGGGGCACAATTTGGCACACATAACCTTGCCACTTGCCACATGTGTGTCTGTAGTCCAACTGTGTCATGCATAGCAGCAGTGGGTGGCACAGTCATCAACACCCGCACCTGTCTCCTGATGCCAGGGACAGGGACACTTTATCAACTGACCTGTCACGATCAGTGTGCCCCTTTGGGACTATGTCAGGTGTGTGTCATGTGTTCCCATGAGCTTCATGTCAGTGTCCCGTCAACGGCATCTGCTGTTGGTGCATCCAACAGGGGTCTGTGTGGAGATGGGCATGTAACACATCTACGCACACCATGCCACATGCTGATTCCCAAGGCTGTAGGGTCTGTGTGCATGGGACATCATATATTTTCAGTCATACATGTGTTTGTTGTCTCAATGGCTGTGTCTTTGTGTTGTCACGTGTACCCCTTCATCGCACTGTGTTTGATATGTACATTTGACATTCCATGTGACCTGTGCGTGTGCCTTGCAGTCAGCTGTCTGGATGAGATGACATCCTTCAAATGCAGCTATGTGGTTGTGTGTCACTCCGGTCATATCTGTGGCTCTTCACTCAGACTGGCACCCAAATCATTTCAGGGCATGTCATGTAGACTTGACAATCAACAGGTGTAACAGGCTTTTTGTAGGAGTGCCAGCAAGCTGGCATCTGTGTCCTGGATGTATTGCACACACCTGACTCCATAGTTACCTGATGTGTATTAGCAGTGTAGCATGTGCTATGTTCATTGACATTGATGTTTGCCGACTCTCAATCTTCATTCTTCAAAACTATGTTTTGCAGGGCACCACCTGTCCCAAGACTAATGCCAGACTTGGCTGCCATGAGGGAACGTGCCTGCATCCGCCGTTACAGATTCACTCAACAGTTGATTGAGGACCTGACAAACAAGCTGGCACCACACCTTCAACCGCAACACAGGTATCCTACTGCGCTGACCCCCAAGATGAAGGTGATGGCAGCCTTACATTTTTTTGCCACAGGTACGTTTCAATTGACCATAGCTGATGTGGGTGGGACTATGTCTAGCTGTTTCCTGCGTGATGTTTTAGCAGCCATGTTGGAGCACCTTGATGAATTCATCAAATTTCCGACTCCAGAGGGGTTGAGGGATGTCAAGGGGAATTTCTATGCCCTGGGTGGGATGCCCCATGTTATTGGGTCCATTGATGGTACACATGTGGCTTTTGTACCACCACAGGCACAGGAACAAGCCTATCGCAACCGCAAACATTACCACTCGATTAATGCCCTTGTGGTGTGTCTTGCTAACATGCTGATTTCCCATGTCTGTGCACGTTTTCCAGGATCAGCACACGATGCCTACATCATGAGGCGTAGCAGGGTGCCACAAATGATGCTGCGGCTGCACAACGAACGAGCATGTCTTGTTGGCGGGTATAGTCTTTTTGTCCTATGTGTTGCGGTATCTTTGTCTCTTACGGCATCTCCCAACCCACTTATTTACATGATGTTTCCATGTAGGGGACTCTGGGTATCCCAACATGCCATGGCTGATGACACCTCTCCGCAACCCAAGAACAGCTGCAGATCACCGGTACAACGATGCACACGGGCAGACCAAGCGAGTGATTGAGAGGACGTTTGGACTCCTGAAGAGCCGATTCCGGTGCCTGGACAAGACAGGCGGGTCCCTCCCTTATGCCCCGGAGAAGGTCTGCAAAATCTTCATTGTGTGCTGCATGCTGCACAACATGGCAGTTGAGAAGGCAGTGCCACTCATCCTGGATCCAGATGAGCAGGAGCATCCACACGTGGAGGATCAAGGGCTTGGTCACAAGGCTAGTGAGGAGGAGGAGGAGGGGGATGATATCCAGAGTCAGCTCATACGCAACTTCTTCTCCTAATGGTGAGTCACTGGCTATGAGTGTGCAAGCTTATAGCATTGATTGTCATGTGTTGCAATGTGTGTGTCCAGCTGACTGAATGCAAAGTGACTTGGATGTGTGTTCTGATGTGTCACTCGAGTGATGATGTCATGCAACACAGTTTTGCGGAGAGACTTGATTGGCAATTTACATGTGTCCAATATTGTTCATGTTTTGTACACTTCCATGTGTGCGTTGAGAATTGTTTTAGGTGACTTCTCGTGTGCCTGTCATTCCCAGGTATTTTGCACCTGTTGTCTGGTCGTGTCATCGATGTCCTCCTGCTATTCCTCATGAGGATTGCAACGTGTGCTGAATCAGCGTTCCATGCACAGACATGTGGAAATGTCAGTTTGGGTAAGGATTGCAGCAAGGCTTTTTGGTGGTGGTACAGGTTGGGAATGTGTGGTGACTGCTTCTGTGCCTGTTGTGGTACCATGCATACATGTCTTCTCACCATGGAGCATATAACATGTAGCATCACTCCCATGACATGATAGTCAGCCTTCTTGACAGTCATCTGTAGTGGAATATGGCGTCTGATGAAGGCATCAATGTGTGTGAACCTTGGCTCTGAAACATTGCAGATGCTACGGGTGGACATAGTGGGGGCCATCACAACAACATGCTCTATGGGGAATTGCAGCCTCTCCGTGTGCAGCAGAAATGTGTTTTGCTCATC
This sequence comes from Triturus cristatus, assembly GCF_964204655.1. Lineage (NCBI taxonomy): Eukaryota > Metazoa > Chordata > Amphibia > Caudata > Salamandridae > Triturus > Triturus cristatus. The sequence goes on along the minus strand of NC_140588.1, from coordinate 210,354,370 downwards.
CCCTTACCTTGTGTGCCAGTTCATTGGGATTGACATCATACGTGTTGTGAAGGGGGGGTCCAGTGAATGTCCCACATGTTCTGTCAACTGACTTGTGAGTCTGTTAATATGGAGGCATATCCCTTTGTGTGTTTATGTGGAATAAAGGTGTTCAGCACAATCCAAAGTGCCTCATCTCGGTCACTGCAGATCTCTTACCAGTTTGCATGCGTCATCTATGGCACAATTGACAAAGATTGAGCATATGAGTGTATGTGTACTTTGGCAACATGCATGCAGTGCTTCATGGCTAATGATCTCTATTGTGCATGACGTACCTGGTTGTGTATGTATTTGCGCAGGTTGCTGCCCCCAACGGGACGTGAATGCCTGCTGATGGTGTGTCTCCTTTGCGCATCTCCGCATTTTGTTGCCTGAGACAGTGGCTGTAATTTATGGTGATTGATCATACACTTTCTGGGAGTGACCCATGAGTGAGCTGACACTCATTCCCTGACATACACCTGTTGCACTGTGCCTTGCAGACCTCCTTGTCTTTGTGTGTTGATTTTTGCATGATTTCTAACCCCTTCCGCCTGCTGCTGCCTCACCTGCCACCTGCCACTCCGAGTGCCCTGATTCTGCAACCCCCACGCCTCAAAAATGCTCAGCCCTTCCCCCTACACCCATTTGAAATGCAGCCAGTAGCTTTTCTGTGCCACTGTAGCCCCAGCGCCGTGCCAAAGGCAGGACCGTCTGCGCCTGCAACATGCACAGTGCACAAACCTCTAGTCTTTGCATGACCCATGTCACAAAACAGGCTCATGCTGCAGCCACTCTCCAAGCAATGTCCTTGTGACAATCATCCTCCTGCCATCAGGCAACCCCTAAGCACACACACGACACCTTTGCATGCTGAGTGTGCTACTCCAACTGCCCAGCCTACCAGACCCTGTAAGAACAACCAGGTAATGTGCCTCCTACTCCACACCCGCTCCATCCACCAGCACGCCATTGGACTCTGTTACCTCCTCAACACTACAGCCCCACACATCACCTTCATGACAGTAATCTGGACAAAAGCATCCTCAGCACATGACGTCTTCATTGCCATCTCAGACGGATCCAAGATCACCCGCAGGGACGCCAACACCAATCCCGGGGGCTGAATTGCTAATTATTCACAAGTACAACCTCAGAGTCACAAGTCTGGGTTCGCAGCAACTCCCTAGCAACCCTCGGAGTAACACTCATCTGCAGATCTGCAGGCCTACATCCACAATTCCGCTAAGCCATCAACACGTACATCTGCACGCAGACCCTCACCTCCACAGGCTACATGTGGCTGGGGGCCAGCAACTTTTTGCTGGAGGGGACACACACCACCATCCATCATTGGTCCATCAACATTTGAATCCACGTCTCCAACAAGCAACACAGTGCCACACACCCCGCTACCGATCCCCCAAAGATGCTTGATGTAAGTCGCCACAGACAAGCTGTGTGGGACACTCAAAACAACACCACCACCACACCCTGCAACCTCACACACTGGATCAGCAACTGATCCAACAATCTAGCCACATTGACAGACTTTCCTGTGAAGCACAACAACAGTTAAGGCACCTGGGACAAGGCAGACCTACTGGACTCCTACAGACCTAGCCGGACTCTTGTGCAAACCTTGCAACACAAAGAGACATCATTTTCCTTACAGCCCTGGAAAACACCACACACAGCCATCACCATATCATCAGCAAGGACAAGTGGAGATACTTCAGATAGTGCCGAGATACACAAACACACGACATCAAGGAGCTCATCAGCATTGTGAGTGAAATGACAGCAGATCTCCATCCAAGACACCCCACCCTTGCAAGGCAGATCACATCCCTTGCAATTTTGTACCACTGCAAGCTCATGGCCACACACAACAGCCTTGGCACACAGAGGCAGACAGTACTATTATCCGCTGGACAAACCCCCCTCAGGTCATGGACTCCCATCAGCAGCAAGTACACAACCGAGATCATGTGCACCATCCACTCTGGCTCTCCATCAGGCCCCTTCCCACACAACATCTCAACCACATCATTCGCCATCCTTGAAGCCCACGTCCAGCGCATCATGAATATCTCCTTTGAGTTAGCCACATTCCATGGCTGCAGGAGGCATGCAGAGCCCCAGGCCCTTCTTAAACAATGGACGGCAGTACCGCAGGATCTCCTGGTACATCACCCTACTTCCCTACCCAGCAAATGTCACCAGGAAGACACTCAACAAGCAACTGACCAATTTCCTACATGCAACCAGCTCCAGCCAACGGGCACCAGACCGTTTTACACAGTAATCACACCACTGCAACCGTCATCATTGCCACCACCAACGACTACTTTGCCCTGCTCAACAATGGTGAGGCCACCACCCTTGACCTCTCAACGGTATTCTACACCATGTGCTACCACACTCTCAGCTCACACATCTCCAACACTGGTATCCAGAGGAGGGCCCAGGATTAAATCAGTAAGTAGCTCACCAGCAAGGCCCAGGGAGTCTGCCTCCACCCTGCAACATGTAGTACACTGTGGTCATCTGGACCATGCCACAGGGCTCTTCTCTCAGCGTGATGATCTTCAATGTCTCCATGACCCCCCTCTCCACCATCACATTCGCACACAACCTCATCATCATCTGGTATGCCATTGACACCCAGCTGCTCCTCAAACTCACCAAAGAGCCAGCCATTGCCAGGTCCAAACTTCAAGAAGGCATGAGATCCGTTGATGAATGGCTGAACATCAGCCATCTGAGGCAGGACTTGGACAGTACAGAGATCATCATCTGAGGATTGTCCCCTTGCGGCTGGGTCAACTCCTTGCGTCCCACTGGTCTGTGCACCGCACCAGCACCCAGTGGCGACGCAGGCAAGCTGGTGTTCATCATGGACCCATCGCTCACAATTAACATGCAACTCACCAACATCTGTACCTCATGCTGCAACACCCTCCACATGCTGCTGATGACCCCAGATAGATCCACTCCAAGGCAAGACAGACCGTCCCCCTGGTCCAGGACACCAGCCGGCTCAAATACAACACCGGCCTCTACAGAGGACAACAGCAAACATGCAGGAGAACTTATCCACATCCAGGGTGCAACCGCACACCTCATCTGCAACATCCCCCGCCCCAGCCACATCACCATCCACCTGAGAGAGGTACAATGGCTCACTGTGTGCTGCAGGATCACCTTCAGACTCCTCAACCACACTCAGGAGGCATCCAACACCCTGTTGGCCCTACTCCATGCAGCCCACCTTGCCCTGGCCACCATTCATCACATCCACATAAAATCTGCATGCAGGAGATAGTTCTCCCACCTCGCAAAACAGACCTGGTACTCCCTCCCTGGGCACATCAACATGACCCATGACCTGTACACCTTCATGTAACTCTTCCAAATTGGTCTGTCAGAGCAATATAGCAAGCCCCCCCTCAGCAGCTTGAGGCCATCACGGGTGAGTGTTGGGCTCCATGTCTGTATTTTGTGATACATTGTGAGCCATGTGTGTCCTCGACCGGACTCAGATCCAAGTGTATCGATGGCTGGAGTTAGTTCCACACTCAGGCATACTTTGACATATCCCCACATGTATGTTGTGGACTTATGCTAAATGACTGCAACATGAAATTTCAATTATTAATTTTTTAATTTCTAGCTCGGGCGTGATTTGTGCACAGAAAATGGGGAAATGCAGGGACCATAGAATCCAAAGTTCACAGGGGGAGATGGGATCCTTGCCATTTGAAGTCATCAGAGTCCAGCCCACAGTGTTTGGCATCATTGGTCAGACTGTGACCAGCAAGTCCATGTGGCAGATGATGTCAATCAATGAGGTGATGCTGTCGCATATGAAGGCCAGGTGCCAGGCCAGGTGACCTGGGAGATGTGGATGGCCCGCTGCCTCTCACGGTCTTTTCCATGGACGACCAACCTTCCTCCGGGGACCCTCAGATGCAGGCCTTGATGATGTTTGGGACGCTCCATCGGACGAATCCTCCTCCTCCTCCCTCCCTGTGGCTGGTGCTGGTCTGCGCCTGGTGTCACAGGGAGGGTTGCCCATGTTGTCGGCGATCCGATGGAGTGAATGGCTTATGTCCCTTTGCACCGCCAGGAGCTCAGCCAGTCTTGCCTCCATCCGTCCTTGGTGTTGTTGTTGACTGGTGTGTTGCTCGGCCTGCTGGTTTTTGATCGCTGTGAGGGTCACCACTACCTGGCTGATCTCCCTGGTGTCACGCCGGTATGCCTCCATGATGTTGCGGATGTGTGACATACCGGTCCCTTCAGCTGGCTTGTCAGGTTCTTGCCTCTGCCTGCCTCCACTCCCGCCACCCCTGCCCACATGAGCCTGGCCTGCCGTTGTGGGCACATCGGGTAGACGGGACCCCTGAGGGATGGCAATGGCGGTGTTGTCTGCCTCCTCCTGGGTGCCCGCTGCACCTTGTCCCTCCTGGTCAGACTGGCTCTGTTCACTGCGGGCAGGGCTCCTGGGTGTCTCCTGTGATGTGGCAGGATTGGGGGTGGTGGATGTCCCTGAACCAGGTTCTGCAGGGGCTTGGACACCAGAGGGTCCAGCTCGGTCGGGGTCATCCGCCGAGTGTTGAGAGGCGTCGCTGCCGGTGGGATCCAGTTCCTCCCGAGCCTGTCACTGTGATTCTTCACCCCCATTGTTGGGGGGATGTTCATCACGTTGACCTGTGTGTGAGAGGCAGACAATGTTAATGCTGTTTCATGCAACATGCATGTTTCATACACATTCAAGTTGGCACTGTTCCTCCAGGTAGTTGTATGTGCCTAGCATTCTCCTCAATGTTCACTTGTGTATGGGTATGTTGCGGGGGACAGATTGATATGTTCTCCTGAGTCTTTGACATGTCCATTTGTGGCTTGGGTGCTTCTTCGGCTATGTATTGGTGTTGTTGTGTTACATGTCCATTGTGGCAGTGGGTAAATCCATTGCCTGTCCTGGTGGTGTCTGCTTGTGTAAGGGGTGTGTGTGACAGGGTCTGCTGGTGGGTGTAGTGTGATTTGGTACTGGGGCTCCCAGGTGATGTAGCTGTCCCCCCATGGAGCATGCTGCCATGACAGTGAGTGTGAGTTCCTGTACTATATATCTGACCTTGTTGTGTTGGTGTTTGTGTTTGCACTGGTTACAGGAGGGCCTTGTGCTGCCTACACCAGGGCCAAGTGTGAGCTATCTTGTCAGTACTTTCCCAATCCCTGGGCATTGCTCATGCTGCATGGGTATGTAGCTGGGCCATATGGGATGAGGGCAATTGTGTCTGATTTGGAATTCAAACATGCGTTTTGGTGCACCCACCCTTCCAGCATACCGGACATCCATTCTTGGGTTGGTGCTTCGTGTAGCATGGGACATAGCATGGCCTTGCTTTCTCAATGGGGCATACACATGTTATTGGCATTCGTGTTGTTTGTGACTGTGGTTCTGGCGGGTGACGGCTTGGGGGTAGTTGCGTGCATTTGGTGTAGTTGGGGCGTGGATGCCATTACCCCCATGTTACGTAAGTTGTTTGTGTACTCACCAGGCTCTGGAGGTCCTTGGAGTCCATCTACTCCCACCGGCGGAAGCATGGCCATCACCTTCTCCTCCCAGGGATGGTAATGTACTGGTCTGCGGGGCGCACCACCTCCAGTGATGGTGGTCTGGGCGTGCTCTTCATTCATTTTTCTCTTGACCGCCCTCCGCAGATCGTACCACCTGGCTTGGCATTCGGTCCTGGTCCTTCTGATGGGTGCAACAGCATTCACCCTATCGACGATCCTCTGCCACAGGCGTGATTTTTCAGCTATGCTGGTCTGTCTGACCAATGTTCCAAACAGCTGTGGCTCGACTCTGATGACTTCATTGACAAGGATCTCCAGCTCCTCCCTTGTGAACTTTGGATTCTTGTCGGTGGACATGGTGTGGGGTGAGGGTGTGGATGGTTGTGGGTGTGTGGGTCTGAATGTGACGGTGTGTGTCTGAATGTGGAGAGGAGGTATGTGTGAAGGGGTGTGTGTGAAGGTGTATATGTTAAGGTGGATGGGTGCAGTGGTTTGTGTGTGCTCTGTAGCAGTAGTGAGTCTGTTGCAAAAGCTCATGGTTTGTGTATGTGGTCCCTTTTTATTGGTCCATTTGTGGGTGGGGCTCAGTTTGAATTTTTGGTGGGTGTGTTATAAGGGGTGGTTGTGAGTTTGCCCCTCTGTTTGCCTGTTTAGATGTGTCCAGGTCAGTCCTTTCCATTTTATTGTGCAGTGTAGACGTGTTTTGTGGTGTTGTGCGAGTTGAATATGCCCTCCTTGTGCTGTTTTACAGTGTCCGTGGTTCAGCAAGGTACAGGGGTACGAGTCGTACAGCCACACACCCCCATGCGTAGTGGATGTGATGTGCTTACACGAACATTGCTATGTACGGTGCGTGCACCCCATTGCTTATGTATGGTGCGGGTGCATAGACTGCCATTGCGTATGTACGGTGCGTACCCGCAACATCTGCCGTACATACGTGATGTTGGGGGTATGCACCATACATTCGCACTGGGGGTACGGTGCGTACCTATGCGCTGGGGGTAGGGTGTGTACCTACGCGCTGGGGGTACGGTGCGTACCTACACGGGGGGTACGGTGCGCACCTAAGCTCTGGGGGTACAGTGCGTGCCTACGCGCTGGGGGTATGCACCGTACATTCGCACTGGGGGTACGGTGCGTACCTACGTGCTGGGGGTACGGTGCGTACCTATGCGCTGGGGGTACGCACCGTACATTGGCACTGGGGGTACTGTGCATACCTACATGCTGGGGGTACGGTGCATACCTACGCACTGGGGGTACGGTGCGTACCTACATGCTGGGGGTACGCACCATACATTCGCGCTGGTGGTACGGTGCATACAAACTTCGCTTCATAGAGGGCAAAGTCATTCCCCGTGTACGGGACATTTTCCGTACGAATCGTAAATAGTAAAGCCGGTCCGGATCGTACTAGTACGGTCGGACTTCATTTTTACGATTTGTACGGAGAAGTGTCCTGGTCCGTCTCGTACTAATTTTCCAGCTACGATTTGTACGGATTGGGCAGATCTGTATGTACTTTTTCCCGTACGGATTGTACTTCACGGGTCGGACGTGACTTGTACGATTCGTACGGAAAAAAATACGGATACGAGTCGTACGGGAAAATAAAATACAGGATCGGAATCGGCCCCTTAATGTTGAACAGAAACAAATATAAAAACAAGTGAAAGAGCACATTGACCATGGATTACTTCATGAAAAGAAAGGGTGCTCATGTACATCATTTCAACCTATCCGAATGTATGTGAGTGGTCAAGCTGGAACAAGAAAAAGTTTCTTAATTAAAGTAATTACAAGTTATCTGCAAAAAACAACTGAGTCGCATTTGTCTTGTGTTGTCACTGCTCCAACTGGGTTGGCAGCACATAACATTAAAGGAATTACTTTACATCGTTTACTAATGCTGTCAGTAGAGCATGAGAACAAATTGGAATACCACAAGCTATCTGGAGAAGCTTGTTGTGAAGTTTCAAGAGTCTTGAAGAAAATGAAACTTCTCATTATTGATGAGGTGAGCATGGTCTCAAACTTGATGCTTGCCTTTGTGCATTTAAGAATGCAGCAAATTCTTAAAACAGAGTATGACGTGTTATTTGGAGGAAAACACGTCATAGTTTTTGGGGATCTATTGCAACTGACTCCAGTAAAAGGACAACCGGTATTTAAAACACTTGCACATGAAGATACCAGAAAGTCTCTTGGTAGTGTTGGTAATGTGAACATTTGGACTAATTTTGAATACAAAGAACTGACAACAAATATGCGACAAGCAAATGATGCTAAATATGGAATTATTCTTCAAGATATAAGAATTGGAATTCATACAAAACATGGCAAACAAGCTTTGTAAAGTCGATTACTTTGCAATGTCTTTCCAAATGAAAATGTAGTTCCTGCAAAAGTGTAAATGAAAATTGCTGAAAATAAATCAGTGATCTGTTTAATGCCAACACTGCGCGAGTGTTCCATATTTAACGAAGAACTATTGAAATCGGAAACTGAAGAAATTATAAAAATGGAAGCCATCGATAAAATAGAGCATAAAGGAATCACTATTATTTTGACGGGAAAGTTGAAAACAAAACTGGATTCTTTAGAAAAAAAAATATCTAAAACAGCTGGTTTAGAAAAGACACTGTATGCGTGTGTAAACTGTCGGGTAATTTTAAGGTGTAATTTGGATGTAGAAAAAGGGTTAGTTAATGGCGCAATGGGTAAAGTGGTGGATTTTGTTAATTATCAGAAAAAAGAAGGAATTGAATTTTTAAAAATTAAATTTGATCAGATTGAAGATGTTAAAGAAATTGGTCGTTGTTCAGTTCGTTTTTTGCTTGTTAAAGATTTATATGTCCGTAGGAAATAATTTCCATTTTCTCTGGCATATGCAGTGACTATTCATAAATCTCAAGGATTAAGTGTAGACAGTGCATTGGTGAACATTGGATCTACTCTATTTAAAGAGGGTATGGCATATGTTGCTTTGTTGCGAGTCAGAACATTATCTCGTTTGTTTTTGATTGATTTTGATGAGACAAAGGTTACTGCAGATGCAAACTGTGTATAAGAGTATAATAGGTTAAGAAGGGTGTATGCTCCAAATTTAGGTCACTATCCTGTATTTGAAAAGTGTGTGGTTGGTCGAAAAAGAATGTTTGAGAATATCTGTTCTGAAGGTGTTGAGAAGGGAATAGAACAAGATAATGTTGTGATTGCAAGTAAACAGAAATTGGACACTGTTGAAGAGGTTGTTGGTTATCAGTTTGAAAATAGTTCAGGTGTCAACTGCTATGCTAATGCAGTGGTCAATGTTGTTTTTTATCTTGAAGGTTTGCAAGAACAAATTATGCAGGATCGGCAACAAAGATTTTGTTCTCAGTTGCATTCTGTTTTTGAACAATTGACAACAGATACAAGTAAAAAAAATCTGTTTCAGATGTTCGTAATCTTTTGGATGTGTGTTCTGGTTCTACACAATTTACACAAAATATCCAACAAGATGCTCAGGAATTTTTAATGTATATGCTTACCATTTTTGAAAATGAAGGTGTAGAAATAGAAAATATTTTTGGCCTTTCTTACAAATGGGAACATCATTGTGAACATTCCATTTATACATGTTCCTCTAATGTAGACACTGAAAGATTTCTGTATTTAACATTACCAGACTGTAAATCAGTTTCTTTTAATAAATTAGTTAAAGGTGCAAATCAAAACATGGAGTGTAGCAAATGTAAATCAGAAATGTTCTCCACAATATTTTTAAAAAAATATGGACAATACATAATTTTAATGATGCAACGTTGTACAGCTGATGGAAGAAACTTGGATACTTTAATAAAGCAGTTTGTATCAACACAAGTATCAATATCAGGAAGGACTTTTTTAGCAATTGCAATAATTTTCCATGATGGTCCTTCCACCACATCTGGACATTACACTGCCTATCTAAAATGTGACAAAGGCTGGACACTTTGTAATGATTCCCAGTTGGTTTTCAAACAACGTTTGCCTAGGGAATTATCAAATTCCTACCTAATATTTTTAAAGTAAAGGTTTTAGGAAGAAAATTCACTCTCTGAGAAATGAATTATTATCATTTAATAGGACTATCATTGGACAATTTACATAAAAAGGAGTGCAAAAATACCATTTTGCCTCAAGGAAAGGTATATGTTTGAATTATGGACTTTTTTGTGCTCATTGACTCTGTGAATATTTTTAAGCGACAACATTTACAGTTTTTGTAAGTTAAACTTATAAAATTTTGTTAGCCATAAGCATTTTATATATGTGTGATTTGTATCTTGTGGTATTTAACTGAGAATAGCATGTTGGATTTTTTTAAACAATCTTTTTGATTGTTTTTTTTTTGCCCACTGTTAAGTGATGAATACGATTGAAGTCACTATTTCTAGTGAAATTCAATATATTCTGAGAACAGCAAAAAAGGCAAACAAATGACTTTGTTGAAATTATGCTGTGTTGTAAAAAATGTATTATCACATGTTATAACTATTTCTTTTCTTTACAGATCCTAATTCTAAAATAAGCAGTTTACATCAATTTTTATTGTAAAAAAAATCTGAAAAAAATGTATATCAGTTTTATTTTCTATTACTGTGAAGTTAAGTTTAAGTAAATATAAATATGCAGAATGGGTAGATCTGCAAGAACCTACAAAGATTGAACAATTTTTTTAAAACACTCTTTATACCGATGTAGTTTTGAAATCTCTCTGTTACTGGATATTATGTGACCTGCAAAAAAACAGATTTGAGTGGTTCATCATATTTCCCATTGTACCTATCTAAGTACCACAATCATTTCAATCATTCTTCTTTGAGTATCTTTGCAGACAAAACTCAGTGCTTACCTTCTATCATTCGAAAGGAATTTTAAAACAGAAATATGTCACTTTTTGAAACATAGTTATTGCGAAAGACACTCTTTCATATTTACAAATAGAGGAAAAGGCACTCTGTGTACTTTTTCTACACCATATAAATACAACCTCATCAAACACACCACTTTGCGTTGGAAGGTTGTTCTATAAGTGTTGTTGTGCATGATTGCACTGAATACTCATAGAACAAGACACATCTCTAGATTTATCATAAATCATAAATCTCGATATGTGTGTGAATACTGCACCATTCTCTAATTGGTGTACGAAAGCACAACAAGGAGAATTGTTTATTTTTCTCCTCATTTTTAAATCTTCAATGCATGCTAAACTGTTCAGCACACATTGAAAGAGAAAAGTGCGTTTATTGATTGTTTTTGTGCATGAAGGTGTGTCTTTCTGCACAAAAACAAACAGCAAATGAGACAGATATCCTTCCACTATGGTGCAAGGGTGCCTGTGTCACCACATGGCTGCAATTTAACTACTTCCGTGCTCAGGATGGCTCCCAGCTGTCATGAGTCACGGTAGTCATGTGCTCATGATGGTCGGGAGCTGTCCGACCGTTGCCACTCCGCCCACGCGCAGCTAATTCCCCACCTGTGCGGGTGAATTAATCAGTGGGTGGAGTTCGGACGGCTCCCAGCCGTCATGAGCACACGTCCACCATGATTCATGATGGCCAGGAGCCATCCTGAGTACCTGGGCGCCACGCCCAGCCCCGCCCCACCTCGCACCGTGGCATAATTTGCCGCACGTGGAAGGGGTTATGCAGCCGTGCAGAGAGAAGCATAGATGTGCAACATATTTATATACATATGTTGCATCCCTGTGCTTTGGAAGTACTACAGCACACTGCAGTTAAAGAGGTTACTGTGTGATGCTTTCAAACTGGCTTCCGATGGGCTCAAGGAGCCCGTCCGCCAGCCAGAAGCCTTTCAAAATTTCCTATGGACGGCGTTTCCGCTGTTGGGATTATGATGTTGGTTTCCAACAGGCTTTTCATGTTGGGCTTTCCGACATGAAAAGCCTGTCAGTAAGTGACTTTGGTGGCCCCTACCTGGGCCTCCATCACTCAGTGGCCTCCGGTTGGTTGCCAGGGAGGTACCTATTGTGTCCCCCTGTTAATCCCTGCACCATGTGGCAGGCACCGTGAGGTGCCCGCCACTCGGTGCTGGTAATAACTGAAGCTCCCATTTCTCCATGGGAGCTTGTGCTGCAGCCGGTTTCTGATCGCAGCAGAACCTCCCATACAGAAATGGGGGCTTGCGACTGCACCATATGTTGTCACATTGTAATTGCAGGGACCACCGACTGGAGGTCTCTCATTCCCGAGACCGCAATGGAGTTGGGCGGACATGAGTTTGCCTGACACCGTAATGATGCCCATAGTGTGAGAAGTAGGTCTGTAGGGCAATCATTATGTGTTCCATAAATTCTCTCCGCATGCCCTCACCTAAATCCAGAGATTACAAGTTAAATTCTCAGAACTGAAACTAACATATGGACCTGGGAATATCAGGTCAAATTCTGCATGTATTTCCAACTCTGAGGGAAATTATGATCCCAAATCCTGACGTGTTAACTAGCTACTTTAATCTGATGGTAAATATATGCAGGTTCTCTGTACAGGTGCTGTGGGGCAGATAATTGGAATAAATAGAGGGTTGAACAGGTCAAGGAAGAACTTGCAGCTCCCCTCAACCTTCCTTTTAGATTGTGGATTGGGTCTGGACACATCGGGCCCGATTCACAGAACTAACTTAAGACAAAATCCTAAACTTACTACCATTTTCGTATTCACAGAAGGCACTTACTCATTTTGGTATTCACAGAAGACACTTACTCACTTCGGTATTCACAGAAGTTAGGAGTCCTAACTTTAGGACTCCTAAATGCCTTCTGTGAATACCGAAAGTATTAAAATTAGGATTTTTCTCAGTTTAGGAGTCCTAAAGATAGAACTCCTTACTGTACTACTAATAAACTGAGAAAAAGCCTAATTTGAAGGCTTTCGGTATTCACAGAAGGCATTTAGGAGTCCTAAAGTTAGGAGTCCTAACTTTACTACTACTAAATTGAGAAAATTCCTAATTTTAAGACTTTAGGAATTCACAGAAGGCATTTAGGAGTCCTAAAGTTAGGAGTACTCACTATACTACTACTAAACTGAGAAGAATCCTAATTTTAAGACTTTCGGTATTCACAGAAGGCATTTAGGAGTCCTAAAGTTAGGACTCCTAACTTCTGTGAATACCGAAATGAGTAAGTGCCTTCTGTGAATACCAAAATGAGTAAGTGCCTTCTGTGAATACCAAAATGGTAGTAAGTTTAGGATTTTGTCTTAAGTTAGTTCTGTGAATCGGGCCCATCAGCTTTAAGTAGCACCCATATATCTGTGCAAACTGCTGCTTGGAGTGTCTCTGATGGAATTATCTGTTCTGCAGTTAGGGGACCCAGCATTCTGGGCCCATAGTCACCAGGAAACATATAATGGCCCTGAGCAGTTTACCTTAGGGACATAGGTGCTGACCACATGTAATGAGATCCTAGGTAGGAAATACATATGAAAACAATAGCACGCAAGTCACTGTCTCCATCACTTATAATCAGCTCTTCCCCAATGCATTTTTACATTTACATAACAAAGGTTGTGCAAATTTAAAAACAACAGTGGCCTTAAAAGATCACACAAATGGTCCATGTAATCAGAAAAATATAACAACTTCTACAGATGCTAATATAGGATCCATAGAAGCATGATCATCTCGGATAAAGAGGACCAAAAAAAAGAAAAAAGGGTGCGAGTATGTCAAGCTCATTCAGGGGATAAAGGTATGACCATTTAACTTACTAATGTATTTAGGTTTGGGGAATAGGTGTCTATGAGTTATAATACTAGTATAAGTTGCCATAGGTGCCAGTGTCAAATTTAGATCCACATTCATGGAGAGGAATGGAAATGTGTTTTATATGTAGTGCCTAAAATCCCAGTAAATCCTATGAGTATGTACAGTAGGTCGAACTATCAAGGACTTAGGGGCATATTTATGAGCCCCAGTGCTCTGCTCTTGCAACACGCAAAATGGTGCAAGGGTGAAACAACTCAAGCATCATATTTATGAAGCCACGCAAGGCCACCTTACGTAGTCCTGAGTGGCTTCATAAACCTCGAGTAATGCAACACAGGGCAAATCACTCCATTACTTTACTCTGTGCCAGGGAGGCATTCCATGGGCATTGCATGGGTGCTCTCACACAACTCCCATGGTTGTTGCTGCGTTCCCAGATTTCTTAGAGCAGGTAAACCTGGAAATGTGCCGAAAAGATTCGCCTCTCCAGGTGAGGCAAAACGAGGAGAAATATCTTTATTTTTCCTCATTACTTTGTCTGTCTACATGTGCTGCATTCTGCAGCTCACATAGAAAGAGAAATTTGCCTCTCAAAATTGCTTTTGTACAGGAAGATGCCCCTTCCTGCACAAAAACAATCCTGCCTACAACACAGGTACCCTTGCACCAGGGTGCCTGGGTGCCTGTAAAGGTGCCTTTATTGGCGTTAGGGGGCCAAAACAGAGCCAGCGCAGGGACAAGGACAGAAATGTGTCCCATTCATTTAAATATGGCACATTCCTGCCCTTTCTCTATAAAGCAGCACAGCAAGGTGATTTGCTGCGCTGCGCTGTGTTGTGTTACTTTGCCATAAATACGGGCCTGAGTATGTATACCTATCAGAATATTTTGCACATGTATGTAAATCTTCACAGTCCATGTGAAATAGAGGTTAGGTGTAGGGGATTATCTTGTGTGAGTCTTATGGGTAGCACGGTTGCAGGTGGCTCCTTCCAGTACCTAGATTGTATTACACAATATAGTTAATCTCACTTTGGTTAGAAATACCTCAGTAGTATTATCATGAGGGGTGGAAGGGTTTCCCATAGAGTGATCACCTCATTTCAAGTCTTATGGACACAGTTTCAAGTCCTGAACTTTCATATGACAACCAAATGCATTCTGGGTCTCATTATCTTAATTTGTGTACATTAAACTAATTGGACTAGTACAACTGAAAAAAATGATTTGTAGGTGAAACAGTTCACCACTGTATAAAATGTCAGTAATGACTTTGAGCATGGTGTTCATCCTAGCTTCCCAGGAGTGATTTTGGCATACATGCCTTAATGTTTGTCCCATCTCCACCTCCTTAGAAGTAGCACAAGAAGTGTCCGCACACACTCTCAAAAACAAGTAGCTGGTCATTCAACCTGTAATTCAGGTGTTCATAGGATATTCTGGACAACATGTTTCTTATCCATTCAAGTACATTTGGGTGTTCGGTCTGCTTCCCCGTTGCTCAGGAAGACCAGCGAAGCCAAATTGCAAACCATCTTCTCCTATGGAAGTCCATGACTGGTTTTTCGTGACACCATGCAGCAATACTAGTTGCAAAGTTCCATCCACAGGTTGGCTGCATGTAGCATCGAGGTTCTGCAAGACCACAGCATATGGAGTATATCACAGTCCAGTTGCTTGCATCTCTAGGCCAGAGAATCTGGACTGAGACTGTGCTTCCTCAGCCTGGCTGGAGACCAGTACCAGCCATGTAAGAATTTCAAGTAGCTGAATTTGGGTTTGATTCTCTTGTGCCTTCATCATGATTTTGCCTAAGTTCTAACCAATCTTCCTTGGTATATTCACGACATATGTTTTCTTGCAAGGTTAAAAGCAAAGCTTTCTCAAATAGTTTGTTGAATACAAAGCTTTCTGAAATGGTTTGTTGAATACAACTCCAATCATTTGACTAGGACCTCAACAATGTAGTTGTATACACCAATACTGTATACACTATTCCTTTATATCCTGCCCAGGTTTTTAGGTGTGCCAGAATGAGGGAGGGAGTCAATGCCAATGGGTGGTGGCCTAGACACATTTAATTGCAGTGAGTTCATAAACAATATCTCCATCTCTGGAAGGCAAGAAGGCAATATTCATCCTCCAAGTCCAAGAAGCTCTTCGGTAATATCACATCATAGGCTAGTTGATGACTAAATTCGGTTAATCTTCTCTAAAGGAAGGATTTTCTTCCTACCTTCAGACCAGTATTACACGAAAATAATTGCAAGAGCTTTGATTGTGAATTTAACAGATAATAACAAAATTTGCCTACAATTTATTGTATATTTTAAAAAATAGTTTGCCTTATTTGATGTTTTAAACACATTGACAGACAACCGGTAATGTTAGAGCATCAAATTCCGTGTAATAAATCAAGATATGAAAGTTAATATAACACATGAACTCAGATATAATAAAAAAAGTTTACGTTTCACGAATACTTCGTTCATCAGTTAATTGGTTAATAAAAGTCATCAGAATTGCACCATGAGAATCTATTGTTTAATATTTGTGCTATCCGGATGCACAATTGGAGCACAATTTGCAGGAAGGCCAATATAACCACCCTAGCCATTGTACATCTCAAAAGAGTTTTTTCTAGCTTTAGCCACATTTTTTAATAGTTCACAAAAGCATAAAGGACAAAAATAGTTATCGATATGCTTTGACATTAACAATCATTAAATAAAATCAAAGATCTAAATAAAAAATATATTGTGGTACCAGAGGGAAGAAATAAACATTTTGTTTCTTGTGGTAACATTGCACACATCAGTAACACAAATATTTTAAAATGCTTTTTCCAAAGGAAAGCAGGCTTGTGATTTACCAGAAAGTTCCATGTTATGACTTGAAAGCCAACTGGAGTTTATACGAGATAAGATTATATAAGCTGAGATCAAGCATTAATCCTCGCATGGAAGTGGACTCCGTTTAAACATTTATTATATATTCATTGCATTTTTCGACATTTTCATGTTTTTAAATGGCAAAAAGTTCACAGTAAGCAAAAAAAGACATTTTCTTAGGAACATTTGATACTGAGAGATGCTACTACTATTTTTATTCATGGCATTATTAGAACAATTACTGACTTCGCTGCAATGTGAATATTATATATAGACCTGGGCGGTGAACTTAGCTCCGTTCGCAGAGTTTGCAGAGTTTTCGGCACTCCACACTCTACTGGGCGAGGACATTCTCCGGCCTCGGTTGGCCACCAAGACCGGTTCCACAGGGGCTGGCCCGACCCAAGCTCCATCACCTCTGTCTTATCTGTATTTATTTTCAGATGGCTCGGACTCATCCATGCTATTATCTCGGAAAGACAGGCATGGAACCTGGCTGTTGTGGTCTCTGGCTGATTTGTGACAGAGATGACAAATTGAGAGTCATCAGCGTATGAGACCAGGGCAAAGCCATGCCTCCTGACGAGATTGGCCAGCGGGGTGACGTAAAGGTTGAACATGGTCGGGGATAGGGCGGACCCCTGTGGGACACCGCAAGGAAGATGGAAATTGTCCGACTTTATGCCGTCCCAGAACAGCCTCTGCTCCCTTGCCTCGAAAAAGGAGGACAGGAAGGCCAGGGCGGCCCCCTACCTCTATGTCCCTCAGCCGCTGCACCAGAACAGTATGGTTTACGGTGTCAAAAGCAGCTGATAGATCAATGAGCATGAGGACCGCCCTCCCTCCCTCATCCACCACCCTGCGGATCTCTTCGGCTGCAAGGATTAAGGCAGATTCGGTGGAATGGCGTGATCGGAAGCCATGTTGAGAAGTATCCAGCAAGTTGTTTACATCCAGGTATTCAGTCAGCACTATGTTCAGTTGTTTCTCTAGAACTTTGGCCACAATTGGGAGGCTGGCAATGGGGCAATAGTTCTTAGGATCGTTGGGGTCTAGGCGTGATTTCTTTAGGAGGGGTGTAATTGATACCATTTTCCAGGTTTTTGGATAACAACCAGAAGCTAAGACTTGGTTCAGGATTGGGGTCAGATTTTCGCAGATCTTATGTGCAGCTTGGAGCATAATGAAAGGGGGACAGGGATCAGTAGGTGCATCAGATTTTATAGAGAGTAAAAGTGTTTGTACCTCCCCACTGTTTATTGGCTGAAAGCAGGTTAGCCTTCAATGGGGGCATGTCACAGGTTTTGTCATATCCTGAGGTCTTGGGGCACTTAGGAAATCATTATAAATTCCTTGCACCTTCTCTTGAAAATGCCCAGCCAGTTTATTGCATAGGGTTTGATCAAGCTTAAAAGTGTTATCCTGTTGAGGTTTGGCTAACAAATTAACGGATTTGAACAATTCCTTTGTGGAGTTGCCCGCCTCCTTTATTTTTGTTGTAAAAAACCGTTTTTTGCGGCAATGATTGCCTCTTTGTATTGCGAAATGCTATGATTATAGATAGATTTCTTTTGATTGTCATAATCTTGCCTCCAGAGATGCTCAACTCTTCTGCAGCTGATCTTTAAACATTTAAGCTCTGAGGTATACCACGATGACGATGTCTTGACTCTTTTTACCGTCACTAATTTCTTAGGTGCAACCCGATCTGCTGCTGACAGTAACCAGTCATTAAACTGCAGGACTGCCCCATTGTTGTCAATTTCTGGAAAAGCAGGGAAAAGGTCCAGGGCCGACTCAAAGTCGCTGTCCTTGAGTTTGTCCCACCGCCTAATTAATACCTTAGATGGTTTAGCCTGTGCTCTGGGATGTGCCTGAGTGGTTTTAAGGTTAAAATATATGGCCTTATGGGCTGTCCATGGCAGAGCTAACAAGCTAGTTAGAGTGATGTCAGGATTGCTTGTAAAAATCACATCTAACATGTGACCTGCCTGGTGAGTGGGTTCGGTTATAAGTTGGTTGAGGCTGGAAGCCTCAAGATGGTCTAGCAGTCTGGTAGTGTCTCTATTGTTTTTAGATTCTAAGTGGTAATTGAAATCTCCCGGAATTGTGAGAGAATGAGAGTCAGTGTATGATTCCAAAAGCGTCAGCGGGGCTTGGGTAAAAGACGCTTTGGTGCCAGGTGGACGATAGATCAGTATCCCCTGAAAGATCTGGAAGTTATTTAGCTTTATACGGAAATGCAGTGCTTCTGCAGTTAGGGCAGAGATCGTCTCCATCTGTACTTTAAAATGATCGCGGTAAATGATCGCTACGCCCCCCCCTTTGCCAATCGCTCTATCCTGTGAAAAACAGGCATACACTGCTGGTAGAGCAGTATTCCAGTCTGGCGAGGAGGTAATATCTGTCCAAGCTTCGGCTATAAAGATTAAATCTGGTGAGGAGAGTTGGATTAAATCTTCCAGCTCATGTTTGTGCTTGACTACTGAGCGGGCATTGAGCAGCAGGCATTTGTCATACTCCATTGATGTTGCCTTGGGGTCCCTATTTGTCCTGTCTGTCCTTATCTCTACTTCCATTTTCACTGTTTCTATCAGTGGCAGGCTCCTTTACATCCCACCCTTTCCCTGGTTTATTTGTGGGCGTAGGGGCTGAGAAGGATTTGAGATTAGTTCTAAAGGAACAATTTGTGCATCCAACCTCTGTCTCAGCACCATTTTGTGAGAGCATACTATGAGGAGCACACGTGTTTCCTCGTAGATCAAGCAGTTTTTGCCTACCGTATATATATAGAGTCTGTTTTGGCTAGGGGTTCTGGCGCTGGTCGCTCTCCGGGCACTGACAGGCGCAGACGGGCTTGTCTTTGGCACGCCTTCGGCGCACCCGCTGCGCGCGCCCGCTGCACGGTCGCTCCAGCATGTTTAATATAGCGGTGGTAGGCAGAAAGACTAGAGCGTCAACCCCAGTGCAATGCGGTCCCGTCTAACTTCGGGTACCGCAGGGGCCGAATGCTGAGCTGCTGGCAAGTATTTGGGAGAGATTCAGTCAGAAAGGTGAGGTTTACATTCTACAACAGTGCGTTTTAAGAACACAGCCAAGTTAGCACGATATGGTTAAAACGATTTCAGTTAAAAAAATATTAAGCTAATTCAGCAATTTCAGTACAGCAGTAACAGTGCAAAGCGCGGAATTTCCTGTAGCGAGCTGTCAGGAAGAGTGACCAAGTGACCGAGATTAATGCCCTGCCGCCCACACCCCAGTAATACATTTATAGATACATAACTACATGGAAAGGGTGTATATGTATTCTTTTTTTCTTCCTCTACAGTTCGGAATAAAGTACTGAATATAAAGATACATAACTACATAGAAAGGGTTTTCATGCATAAGTAAGATAATATATTGAAATTTAAAGTTGTACTTTACAAACTCAGACTTTCAAGTGTAGCTGTACTTAAGGCCAAATTATGTATTCATTTAATTTGTATTCTTTCCTCAATATCCATAATTTGCTTTCAGTATGTCTGAGCAACAAGGATAATTACAAGAGGACAGTGCTTGGGATTGGATCAGGTTTACCTCACGGCAATTATAAAGTGGCCCCAACTTTTCAAAGAGGGACACAATGAGTGCATTTACCAGGACTACAGCATTGGATTTTAATAGTTGTCGTGCAGTACTGTTTGTAGAGGAGAGGGGTTAGTTTTGACTGTCTTGTGACTTGCTTTTGCCGATAGAGGAAAGGGGTATTGAAGCAATGCGCACCATGCTGGGTTAAATACACTGCAGTTATTCTTGATCTTAACTAGCCAAATCTAGACTGTTTTCCAGGGAGCTGTCAAGGGCCAACATACTCAATAAGATATGGTGCTTCCAGAAGAAGAAGCCCCCCATGGATATCTTTTATGTACACCAGGCCACTGCTTATACTACTGCACACATAACGAGTCAATATTTCTCCCGTACGTCTATCAGGTGATCCCTGTCGTCCTGGACATCTCCAAAAAATGAGTTACGGTCTGGATGCCCCCATAAGTTGCAAACCCTCCTCTGACTAGTGCAAGCCCCCAATCATAGGCCAGTGAGGACTGCATCAACATATGTATGGACCATTGAATATGGCTGCTTTCCTATGTTTTTCTTCTGCATCAAAACTAATTCTTTCAGAAAAAGCAGAATGATGCACAATGGCTGACTGCATCATCCCAGGTTGATGACCAGGGCCCAGATGTACAAAGCCGTTTAGCTTTAATTAATGGGTTGAATCGCTACTTCGGCCCATTAAAAAATGCAAAATTACCTTTCAATATGTACAAAGGGCCAAAACCAGTTCCAAAGGAAATTGCAAATTACGACGGTTATTTAGGAATCGCGAATAGGAATTACCTATTTGTGATTCCTAAAGCAAATGTACGGAGCATTTCCTAAACGCAAATTGTCATTTAGGAACCACAATTATCCCTGAGTTCAAGTCAATGGTACCCATGTGCGAAATAAAAAAAATGCATTGAAAAAGTTGCGCACATATGCGTTTAGGGCATAAGTGCACTTACATGTGCACTAGGAAATTCAGGGGGCCTCTAGGAGGGCCTTAAGCCCAGAACCCATAGGCAGGAATGCCCTGGCATTTCCTATTTGCAATTCTCTAATAGTGATTCCTTATCTGTAGGAATTGCTATTAGGGAATCACAACCTTTGTACATATCCTTTTGCATTTCTAAAATATCGAGTCCTATGGAGTCGCTATTTAAGAAATACAAACAAGAACCATAGTACATCTGGCCCATAGTCACTCATATCATCATACAACACATAAAAATAGACTGATGCATATCAGCTGCTCCTGGGAATAGCTGTAGAGTTTAAAATGTTATTGAGTTGTAGTTGGGATTTTCCACAATTGAAAAAAGGTGTGCTGTACATGGGCAGGTTTTTATCTCACATCAATTGTAGGTCCTCCTATAACAGATGTCTGCAAGGTAATAATCCTGCTAGCAAATACTCTCCAAACATGGTAATAAGCCAATATGTAACTGTCAGTGTATATTAATGACCCAGCAGACCTGAATTCCGAGGGGCTTTTTATGAGCGATCTGCGTCAGGTTTGCACCATGCAACATGGTATACGCATATCGTAAACCTTAAGTTAGATTTATGAATCCACGCAAGGTCACTTTGCGTGACCCTGAGTAGGTCCATAGATCTGGAGTAATGCAGTGCAGCACAGCAAAAATCACTGTGTTGCCCAACTCTGTGCAAGGGAGGAGTTCCATGGGCATTGCATGGGTGCTCCCACGCAACTCCAATGGTTTTTGATGCACTCCCAAATTTACCAGAGCTGGTAGACCTTGGAATGTTCCAAAAAGATACACCTTCCCAGGAGGCATGTAACAAGATCACTACTCCCTACTTCCTCTTTCTATGTGTGCTGCATTCTCTCAGGATTGTTTTTTGTACAGAAATGTGCTGCTTCCTGCAGAAAAATAATCCTGCATTCAAAACAAGCATCCTTGCACCATGGTGCAAGGGTACCTGCACCGGTGCTAAATGCCAAATGGATGCCAGCACAGGGGAAAAGTTGAACGTGATGTATAGCCTTAAATACGGCGCATTCAGGTCATTTCCCAGTCATGCATTGCAGTGCAGTGCTGGGCAGAAAGGTGACTTGCTGTGCTGCACTGTGTGACTTTTTCATAAATGAGTCCCGATGTATTTTTGTTTACCTCTGTACGGTGTTCTCAAATTGCACTTCACGCATCCTTCCATTCAGGCTCAACTTCAAGGAGAATGTTGCAGTCTAGAAATGAGTTATCATTCACTGCCAGACAGTAACTTGTGTGAACGGTTAAAGGCCCTCATTCACTTCATCACCAAGACCTTTGCATCAAGGAGACTAGCTAGCCAGGGCATTTCTTGATTCGATACATTAGAGTTTGTCCTTGTCCAACATCACCAGACATTTCAATGAGTGCCAGAATGAACATCTCTCGACGAAGCCTAGTGGGAATATGGCACATAGAGGGATATGCATTGGTTTGCGCAAGTTCTGAATGTATACTTACTGTATTTACTGTAGGTAGTTAATAAACTGTGCCAGGTCTCTTCTTACTCCTTCAACTACCATTAGTGTAAGAGATGCTAGTGGAAAAGTGAATGGTTGACACCAGAATTTTCAAAACAGTCCCATCACCGAATTCTAATTTTCTTCCAGGAACAGGACATCAGCCTGGAATTGAAGGTAAAAGAAATACCTTTGCTACCAACAAGTTCAGGAAAGAATCAGAAGAGGATGTCAAAGAGTAGTAAGTAAAGAAAGAGTTGTTAATTTTACAGGATCTGTTGTCCTACTCCCTGAAATCTGCTGCACGGATGTAAAAAGAGTCCCATATAAATGCACCGTTCTTCACTATGTGCTTCACCATCTTGAACTATAGTCTTGATGCTGAACCTCCATCAGTGAGTTAACCTCCATCCATACCATTAAGGCTTTGCTGCACATTTGTTAATATTAATGATGAGCGAAATGATATGTGCATGTACAAAAAGAATCAAATCACTCTTGTCAAAATCCCCCAATATCACCTCTCCATCAGCCCGAGTCAGAAATACATGGTCAGTCAGGCCCTGCACCCTAGACTTGGGGCTGCTCATTGACAGATCACAGGTGTGGTGGCACGTAACCAGCAGGACCAACATGCAAACAGGAAAAACCTAGATTAGTCCCACAGATAGGCAGCGACACCTCAATGGTCCTAGGAGAGTTTTGCCCCAATTAAAAATGCACATGGCCAGAGGTGCTTGCATTCCCAAAACACCTGAAAGTTAGATGCCACATGAGGTTAGGAGCACTCAGTCAATCAGGACACAGCACGCACTACACAATCATTGATCACGCACTCCCCATGCCGGACATCTGGATATGTGACCCACTGGCCCTCACTGTGTCCACAGAAGGCCAAGACCCACCTGCATTTATCATCAGGTGGGAGAGATTTATGGCTTCATGACAAGACTCAAAAAAGAGGTATGCCGTTCCTACAGGGGAAATGGGGGAGATTATAATAAGGCAAAATCATAAGAAGGAATGAATAGCTGTATCATGAAAGGAGGTGGGGAATCCTTCTTTTTGGAATTAGTGCTCTCACACACCCAGCCCCCTGGGTGTCATGCTTCATCACAGGGCATGCTCCTCATCGGGTCGGCGCTGCAATACCCGACGGGCTCCCTATGTAGGGACTCTTTGGAGGAGATCTTTTTTCCTTGCTATTTGGTGCAGTGGGTGTAAGGGGCCAATGGAGTGTAGAAGTATGTGTGTGTGGTGAGTTAAAACAGGGAATGGGGAGAGTCAGGCAAAACAATTTTAATGACGTTGCCTTCCGCCCTGATTAAAAAAGGAGTGGGGACTCTCTGCAATGATGCTGCAGGGTATTGCGCTCAGTCTCATGCGGTCAATATGATTCTTGCCTTATAGTTCTGTTGATCTAGCAGCAATACCTCAGGACCTTGTGAACATGGTGAATCTACACTAGTGGTGAAGGTGAAATAAAATTGACACCACTTATTCAACACTCTGCTACTGGGAGGGGCTATTTCTCTCAAAGCCTTCTGCTTTGTGGGAGTGGAAGTCCCATGTGATGCTTAAAAAACATAACATCAGGCGTAGGTTGCTGCAGCTCAATCTGTAGATTTCTCATGTTGGATTAAACCATTTAGCATGATTTAATGCTTTTCTAAAACTAAACATGTCACTTGAAGAGTCTGCCTTAAAATCTATAAGGTATAGTTATAATGTTTAGAGAGGAGATAAGTATTTCTTAACAAGTATTTTTCAGCAATAATATAATCCCCCAAACTGATATTTAATGCACAGAGGAAATGAAGTCTTTCTGTTAGTAAAGACTGCTGTATGTTTAAAAACATCTACATTTATAACTAGCCTACAGATTAGTTGGAGAATCTGCATTTCTGTATTTCCTGAGTATTGAACAAAAATTCCTCGGTGAACTTAGATTTTTGGAACAAATGTCACATATGTTTTATACAAGATTGTCCCTCTCTGCCGTGCAACTTGGCAGCTCATAAACCGGTCCTATTGTGCTCCCACTTTCAGCAGTGTCTGTAATTAGAGTACTCCACCAGAAGAATGAAATGGTTGAAGTACAGTCATTAAGGGCCTGATTACGAGTTTGGTGGACATCCTGCAGCACCCCCACCACTGCGCTGCCAGGAGGACTGCCAAGCCTGTGGTGCACCCTCCCACCAGATTCCAAGTCGAATCATCGGTGGGCGGGCAATTCTGCGCGGTCTCATGGTGGCAGCTGTGTTAGACTCATAGGAGAGCCGTAACAGCAGACCGCAGTGAGATTGCTTCTAGCACATTCCTGCATGGTGTGGCATGCACCATGTTGTTCTTGCCACATCATGCAGGATTGAGGGTGCAATTTCAAGGGGGGCACATCATATGCCCCCCGCATGCACCTCCAGGCCCAGAATTGGCAGGGGGCTCTGTTAGGGCTCCCTTACTACAGCTCTGCCACTATTTTCATGGTGGGCTCCCTGCCATGAAATGGGTGGTGGATGGGTGGTGGATATTCAAGTCAGAATATGCTTGGGGGTGTTGCATCGGCACCACCAGCATATACCTGCCCCTTTCCTCACAGCCACCGTCACGGGATCCTGGATCCCAGAGGACGCAGTGGTTCTGTGACCCCCACACTCAGAATATGGCAGGCGGACCTGCAGGGGTGGCAGTAGTTGGACCACCACCACGAGTACGTCAGTCCCAGGATTTCTCTACTCATAATAAGCCCCTAAATCATCAGTCTTTAGGACTATAAATTGTATTCAGCAGTCCTGTGGGAAGCTGTCCATTAGCCGCACAACATATTTGTAAGTACAGGAAATCAGTCTCAAAAACATTGCCTTCACTTATAAGAGGAATGTGAGATTGAGAGGACATATTAACACAATTGTTTAACACAAAGGGCAAACGGGAACCTATAGATATTACATACATATGGCATAGTGTGACTGAGCTTTTTTTGTTTCACAATGCTTTTTTGTTTTTCACAAAGTTTAAGCAAGTACTGCACTACCCGTGCATGAGTAACAATATGTAGCATCCTAATATAAAATATATTTGCATAGTAAGAAAATAAGGATAAAAAGGGAAAAGCACTAGAGATCTTCGAGTGGGCTAAGGAAAAATAAATAAAAAACAAACAAGTTCAAACCCAAAGCTTGCATCTAACCCACCCCACCGATAAGGGTAACAACAATGAGAATAAGTATTAATGTATACTGAGCATGATAGATGTCAAAGCAGTAGGCAATCAAGCAGTTGCTCAGTTAAGCCATTTCCCATTGATTCTCCTGCTCTTGGGGTACATGAGTATCATGTGACTTACAGTGTGCATTCCAGGTTCCCAAAGCAGTCCTAAGTTTAGCAGTGTAACGCTGAGTAAGTAATTGGTGGACAGTGGGTGCCTCATTGAGTTTCTAGCAATTTTTTTCATACAAGGCCATGGTATGCATGTCTCCCAGACTTGTGCTGTAGGACAGCAGAGTAGTGGTTTTCCAGTGGCTCAGGTTTGCTACTTTTACCACTGCCACAGCTGTAGAAAGCCATCTAATCAGAGGGCATTGGTGGGAGGATTGAGGTATCATGCAGCCAGGCTAGCCAGTTCCTCAGTGGGGTGAACACCACTAGTCCATTTTGAAGTAGGTCCCAGACTGAGTGTCAGTAGTGAAAGAGGGTCAGAAATTCTCACATGACATGTACTATGTCACAGTAGACAGCCGGGCATCTCCAAAAGTTGGAGTCTAGGAACATGTGCGCTCCATGGAGCTTGACTGGTGACCAGTGCATTTATGGAGGATGTTGAAGTAGCTTATTTTTTGTCTGACTCTACCTAATGTTCTGTCATGACCCTCTAAAAGTGTACGCCACTCATTGTCTAGTATTGATGGAGCAAGGTTTTGTTTAAAAAGAAACTTGCTTGCATGCAATCCTCTCAAATAACCTGTAATCCAATAACCAACATGTTTGTGAATACTAACGTTGCACCACATTTTACATATTGTATCTAGGGGAAGCTTTTCTATGTATTTTACTAACCAGTAACCCGAGTGTCCTTAAAATGGCCACCAAAAACGCGGGAACTCTTTTGCGCATGCGTCTACTACATCTACGTAGTATGACGTTTCCTGTCGCTTGGTGGGAAATCTTTGCAGCTGCACAATAGCTTTAACATGGCTGCTCGAAATCCTCGCATTAACGCACATGCTGAGCTGAAACTAACCTGTGCAAGTTTTACTAAGCTAATAATGCAAAAAGATATATCAAGTAAAAGGGGTTAGAATAGAAGTGGTATACAGTGAATTCATATAATTTTGTATTCTAACATGTGTCTCTCTGATTTATTAATAGCTTGTATTTGGGACTTGGAGGGTGACCGACGTCCCTATCCCTTTGCGATAGCTACGCATGCGTGCTGCATCCTTGTCCTGAGACCAATGAGGTCATTGAAAAGCTGAAAAATTGTACTACAGATTTATCGATCCACATATGAAATGCTTGTGGGAATAAAGCTTGTGGGTATTACATTTTTACGGGGCGGGATTTAGACAATAGAACTAAAGAAAGTTATTGCACTTAGTATGGTGTGATTTCCTCACCCCACTGCCTGGCCCAATCAAATTGAGGGGTGTACATAGAATTGAAACATTTGGGTGTGGATCATACATTTGAATTAGTATAATAGAGGTAAGTTTTAGTTAGACATACTTGACCCACTTGATGCTGATGCTATGCTGAGATGCTGCCTGATTTTGCTGCAATATGACTGAAGAATCCAACACTAGAGAATAATCGTGGAATAACCGAGGAGGCACATCTAGGAAGGGGTCCGGACGAGCCCGAGCCGGAGAGAGTAGCACTAGAGAGGGGTGTAACGCTGGCGTTACGCTAGAAGAGGTTACCTTCCCGCTCCTGAACCTGTCCTGAATCTTTGATACTCTGATGTCTTGGTCCTCACACCATTCTAGGTAAATATAGTTCTGTGGGGTTATGGTCCGTATTTGTTCTCTGTTCTTTCTCTCCTCAGGTACTGTCATCACAAGAATTTAATTAATGTGAATCGATTATAAGCTAACTGTACTATTTCTTCTGATGGAGAATTTGGTGTATCTATGTGTATTCTGATTTGACTCACAAAATTATCAATTTAGATAAATCTTTAAAACTTTTACTGATTCTGTGGTTCATTAAAATTAAAGGTTAAATGTGATATTATTTCCTTCCTATTCTAATCTACAACTAGATCTATTGACAAAGTACATTTACATAAGGAGACAGGGAATGTTAATGATACCGGTGTAACAGGTCTCTAAGGTAAATTAAAATTGATGACCAGTGGTTATTTGCTAGCTCATTAAATGTATGAATGTATATGGGCTCAAAGTAAGAGTTGTGTGTATGTGTGTGTATAGAGCTGGTAAACTCAGCTGCATCAATATGAAGAGGTGTAATCTGGTTTTCCACCATTGACATAAACTCTGTGAAGTTGTTTGAGATAAGAGAATTTCAGCCATTGGGTTATAGAGCCCTGACATAGTTCCTTGAAAGTTTTTCCATGTCATAATATAATGTGGTGTCAGTTCAGCCTCCAAGGTGTAGGGTACTGTACCCATCACAGTGCATAAACTGTGGAGGAGTCAGAGATAATTCCAGTGATGTGAGGGCAGAAGCCCGTATTGATGCACAAGGGAGGTAAGAAGGAGGAAGTCTCCGTTGCGTAAAAGGTGTTCTAAGTAAAGTATGCCCTTGCTCCACCTCTTCTATTGTGATGTCTTTATTCCTCCAGATGGGTGCGTGCAGGTATAACGTATGAGGAGTTTGAGGCAATATCTCTGCATGTTCCCATGTGCAGTGTGAGATATGAAGTGTAGGGTTATCCTTTAGGCCTGTTTGGGCAGGTGAGGTGCAATAGACCCAGATTGCCTGTTGTATGTTGCATGTGTTTTTCTAAACATGCCCATATGGGTTTCTCTCTGTGGGTTTTCAAAATGTATACCGTGAGAGCCAGCTGGGGAGCCAACCAAAATGATTCTGCATGTGTAAGACATAAGTAGTGGTTTTAGCATAGAGCTTGAAGACCTTGGGGTGTGGTCTACAGTTGGTCCATATAAAATGTATGATGAACCGCTCAATCCTCTGCAGAAGAGTTTGTGGTACCCTTAGTGACATTATGCAGAAAATGTAATTGAACTGAGGTATCACATTCATTTTTTATAATCTGCATTTTGCCCGATAAGGAGAGCTGAAGTCTAGACCAGGTACTGAACGCGGTAGTGACTTTATCCAATATAGGGGTGATTTTATCCATGACCCAGATTGAGGTAGATGCCTAAATATTTAATACAGCTATGCTGTCATGTAAATGACGAGGTCCCCAGGGATGCTTTGGTGGTGATAGGTGTCAGAGGCATAGCTTCAGACTAGGACCAGTTTATTTCGTAGCCCAAGAACACAGAAAAGATTCAATGACAGCCATGAGTGGTGCCTGTATAGACTCCAGAGGATTGGACAATATGACCAGTATATAATCTGCAGAATAAAACGCTTTCTGTTAGGATAAACCCAATTGGTCGCACACTGCTACACCTACCAGTCGTGTTCCCCCAATGAAAATGGTCCCTGAAGGTCAGCTTCGGCGGATACACCTATGCTCGAGTGTGAATGCAAGTATGCGTGGCGTGTGCCATCCCTGGACACGTGTTTCGAGGTAGTTGCCTCTCGTCAGCAGGGAGTAGGAAAATTAGTGTGGGGTTGCTGTGTAAGCTGCTAAAATCGTTATCAGGTCTAGTACCTCTCGTAGCACGCAGGTGCGTAACCAGAGTCCGTCGACTCCACCGGCTCAAGGGAGCCTGAATATAAAGTTAAACCCAATTGGTCGCACACTGCTACACCTACCAGTCGTGTTCCCCCAATGAAAATGGTCCCTGAAGGTCAGCTTCGGCGGATACACCTATGCTCGAGTGTGAATGCAAGTATGCGTGGCGTGTGCCATCCCTGGACACGTGTTTCGAGGTAGTTGCCTCTCGTCAGCAGGGAGTAGGAAAATGAGTGTGGGGTTGCTGTGTAAGCTGCTAAAATCGTTATCAGGTCTAGTACCTCTCGTAGCGCGCAGGTGCGTAACCAGAGTCCGTCGACTCCACCGGCTCAAGGGAGCCTGAATATAAAGTTAAACCCAATTGGTCGCACACTGCTACACCTACCAGTCGTGTTCCCCCAATGAAAATGGTCCCTGAAGGTCAGCTTCGGCGGATACACCTATGCTCGAGTGTGAATGCAAGTATGCGTGGCGTGTGCCATCCCTGGACACGTGTTTCGAGGTAGTTGCCTCTCGTCAGCAGGGAGTAGGAAAATGAGTGTGGGGTTGCTGTGTAAGCTGCTAAAATCGTTATCAGGTCTAGTACCTCTCGTAGCGCGCAGGTGCGTAACCAGAGTCCGTCGACTCCACCGGCTCAAGGGAGCCTGAATATAAAGTTAAACCCAATTGGTCGCACACTGCTACACCTACCAGTCGTGTTCCCCCAATGAAAATGGTCCCTGAAGGTCAGCTTCGGCGGATACACCTATGCTCGAGTGTGAATGCAAGTATGCGTGGCGTGTGCCATCCCTGGACACGTGTTTCGAGGTAGTTGCCTCTCGTCAGCAGGGAGTAGGAAAATGAGTGTGGGGTTGCTGTGTAAGCTGCTAAAATCGTTATCAGGTCTAGTACCTCTCGTAGCGCGCAGGTGCGTAACCAGAGTCCGTCGACTCCACCGGCTCAAGGGAGCCTGAATATAAAGTTAAACCCAATTGGTCGCACACTGCTACACCTACCAGTCGTGTTCCCCCAATGAAAATGGTCCCTGAAGGTCAGCTTCGGCGGATACACCTATGCTCGAGTGTGAATGCAAGTATGCGTGGCGTGTGCCATCCCTGGACACGTGTTTCGAGGTAGTTGCCTCTCGTCAGCAGGGAGTAGGAAAATGAGTGTGGGGTTGCTGTGTAAGCTGCTAAAATCGTTATCAGGTCTAGTACCTCTCGTAGCGCGCAGGTGCGTAACCAGAGTCCGTCGACTCCACCGGCTCAAGGGAGCCTGAATATAAAGTTAAACCCAATTGGTCGCACACTGCTACACCTACCAGTCGTGTTCCCCCAATGAAAATGGTCCCTGAAGGTCAGCTTCGGCGGATACACCTATGCTCGAGTGTGAATGCAAGTATGCGTGGCGTGTGCCATCCCTGGACACGTGTTTCGAGGTAGTTGCCTCTCGTCAGCAGGGAGTAGGAAAATGAGTGTGGGGTTGCTGTGTAAGCTGCTAAAATCGTTATCAGGTCTAGTACCTCTCGTAGCGCGCAGGTGCGTAACCAGAGTCCGTCGACTCCACCGGCTCAAGGGAGCCTGAATATAAAGTTAAACCCAATTGGTCGCACACTGCTACACCTACCAGTCGTGTTCCCCCAATGAAAATGGTCCCTGAAGGTCAGCTTCGGCGGATACACCTATGCTCGAGTGTGAATGCAAGTATGCGTGGCGTGTGCCATCCCTGGACACGTGTTTCGAGGTAGTTGCCTCTCGTCAGCAGGGAGTAGGAAAATGAGTGTGGGGTTGCTGTGTAAGCTGCTAAAATCGTTATCAGGTCTAGTACCTCTCGTAGCGCGCAGGTGCGTAACCAGAGTCCGTCGACTCCACCGGCTCAAGGGAGCCTGAATATAAAGTTAAACCCAATTGGTCGCACACTGCTACACCTACCAGTCGTGTTCCCCCAATGAAAATGGTCCCTGAAGGTCAGCTTCGGCGGATACACCTATGCTCGAGTGTGAATGCAAGTATGCGTGGCGTGTGCCATCCCTGGACACGTGTTTCGAGGTAGTTGCCTCTCGTCAGCAGGGAGTAGGAAAATGAGTGTGGGGTTGCTGTGTAAGCTGCTAAAATCGTTATCAGGTCTAGTACCTCTCGTAGCACGCAGGTGCGTAACCAGAGTCCGTCGACTCCACCGGCTCAAGGGAGCCTGAATATAAAGTTAAACCCAATTGGTCGCACACTGCTACACCTACCAGTCGTGTTCCCCCAATGAAAATGGTCCCTGAAGGTCAGCTTCGGCGGATACACCTATGCTCGAGTGTGAATGCAAGTATGCGTGGCGTGTGCCATCCCTGGACACGTGTTTCGAGGTAGTTGCCTCTCGTCAGCAGGGAGTAGGAAAATGAGTGTGGGGTTGCTGTGTAAGCTGCTAAAATCGTTATCAGGTCTAGTACCTCTCGTAGCGCGCAGGTGCGTAACCAGAGTCCGTCGACTCCACCGGCTCAAGGGAGCCTGAATATAAAGTTAAACCCAATTGGTCGCACACTGCTACACCTACCAGTCGTGTTCCCCCAATGAAAATGGTCCCTGAAGGTCAGCTTCGGCGGATACACCTATGCTCGAGTGTGAATGCAAGTATGCGTGGCGTGTGCCATCCCTGGACACGTGTTTCGAGGTAGTTGCCTCTCGTCAGCAGGGAGTAGGAAAATGAGTGTGGGGTTGCTGTGTAAGCTGCTAAAATCGTTATCAGGTCTAGTACCTCTCGTAGCGCGCAGGTGCGTAACCAGAGTCCGTCGACTCCACCGGCTCAAGGGAGCCTGAATATAAAGTTAAACCCAATTGGTCGCACACTGCTACACCTACCAGTCGTGTTCCCCCAATGAAAATGGTCCCTGAAGGTCAGCTTCGGCGGATACACCTATGCTCGAGTGTGAATGCAAGTATGCGTGGCGTGTGCCATCCCTGGACACGTGTTTCGAGGTAGTTGCCTCTCGTCAGCAGGGAGTAGGAAAATGAGTGTGGGGTTGCTGTGTAAGCTGCTAAAATCGTTATCAGGTCTAGTACCTCTCGTAGCGCGCAGGTGCGTAACCAGAGTCCGTCGACTCCACCGGCTCAAGGGAGCCTGAATATAAAGTTAAACCCAATTGGTCGCACACTGCTACACCTACCAGTCGTGTTCCCCCAATGAAAATGGTCCCTGAAGGTCAGCTTCGGCGGATACACCTATGCTCGAGTGTGAATGCAAGTATGCGTGGCGTGTGCCATCCCTGGACACGTGTTTCGAGGTAGTTGCCTCTCGTCAGCAGGGAGTAGGAAAATGAGTGTGGGGTTGCTGTGTAAGCTGCTAAAATCGTTATCAGGTCTAGTACCTCTCGTAGCGCGCAGGTGCGTAACCAGAGTCCGTCGACTCCACCGGCTCAAGGGAGCCTGAATATAAAGTTAAACCCAATTGGTCGCACACTGCTACACCTACCAGTCGTGTTCCCCCAATGAAAATGGTCCCTGAAGGTCAGCTTCGGCGGATACACCTATGCTCGAGTGTGAATGCAAGTATGCGTGGTGTGTGCCATCCCTGGACACGTGTTTCGAGGTAGTTGCCTCTCGTCAGCAGGGAGTAGGAAAATGAGTGTGGGGTTGCTGTGTGGAGTCGACGGACTCATGGTTACGCACCTGCGCGCTAAGAGAGGTACTAGACCTGATTATGTTTTTAGCAGCTTACACAGCAACCCCACTCTCATTTTCCTACTCCCTGCTGACGAGAGGCAACTACCTCGAAACACGTGTCCAGGGATGGCACACGCCACGCATACTTGCACGCACTCTTGAGCATAGGTGTATCCGCCGACGCTGACCTTCAGGGACCATTTTCATTGGGGGAACACGACTGGTAGGTGTAGCAGTGTGCGACCAATCTGATGTAACTTTATATTCAGGCTCCCTTGAGCCGGTGGAGTCGACGGACTCATGGTTACGCACCTGCGCGCTAAGAGAGGTACTAGACCTGATTATGTTTTTAGCAGCTTACACAGCAACCCCACTCTCATTTTCCTACTCCCTGCTGACGAGAGGCAACTACCTCGAAACACGTGTCCAGGGATGGCACACGCCACGCATACTTGCACGCACTCTTGAGCATAGGTGTATCCGCCGACGCTGACCTTCAGGGACCATTTTCATTGGGGGAACACGACTGGTAGGTGTAGCAGTGTGCGACCAATCTGATGTAACTTTATATTCAGGCTCCCTTGAGCCGGTGGAGTCGACGGACTCATGGTTACGCACCTGCGCGCTAAGAGAGGTACTAGACCTGATTATGTTTTTAGCAGCTTACACAGCAACCCCACTCTCATTTTCCTACTCCCTGCTGACGAGAGGCAACTACCTCGAAACACGTGTCCAGGGATGGCACACGCCACGCATACTTGCACGCACTCTTGAGCATAGGTGTATCCGCCGACGCTGACCTTCAGGGACCATTTTCATTGGGGGAACACGACTGGTAGGTGTAGCAGTGTGCGACCAATCTGATGTAACTTTATATTCAGGCTCCCTTGAGCCGGTGGAGTCGACGGACTCATGGTTACGCACCTGCGCGCTAAGAGAGGTACTAGACCTGATTATGTTTTTAGCAGCTTACACAGCAACCCCACTCTCATTTTCCTACTCCCTGCTGACGAGAGGCAACTACCTCGAAACACGTGTCCAGGGATGGCACACGCCACGCATACTTGCACGCACTCTTGAGCATAGGTGTATCCGCCGACGCTGACCTTCAGGGACCATTTTCATTGGGGGAACACGACTGGTAGGTGTAGCAGTGTGCGACCAATCTGATGTAACTTTATATTCAGGCTCCCTTGAGCCGGTGGAGTCGACGGACTCATGGTTACGCACCTGCGCGCTAAGAGAGGTACTAGACCTGATTATGTTTTTAGCAGCTTACACAGCAACCCCACTCTCATTTTCCTACTCCCTGCTGACGAGAGGCAACTACCTCGAAACACGTGTCCAGGGATGGCACACGCCACGCATACTTGCACGCACTCTTGAGCATAGGTGTATCCGCCGACGCTGACCTTCAGGGACCATTTTCATTGGGGGAACACGACTGGTAGGTGTAGCAGTGTGCGACCAATCTGATGTAGCTTTCTGTTAGGAAACAGCATTTACAATGCAGTCTAAAACAAATTGTGTGCCTTATCCACGAAGTCTTCACCATCCTTTAGTCTCCACCATGCAGGTTTTTACAACTACTATGTATTTGCCACTAGTGCTATTCCCACACACAAGTTTACAACATTTTTTCGATCTAGATATTTAGCACCCATGTTCGTACCACTTCTGTTATTATTACACATTTTTTTTACCAATAGTGTCATTACAACTTATGTTTTTACCACTAGTGTCATTACCACAAATATCTTTACCACGCAACAATAGGTAGGTATAGGGGTAAGTATATAAGTAAGTATATGTTATAGGTAATTGCTAAATATAAAAAAATACAATTATTTTTATATACATTTTTTTGAATGATGATACGTTTTTAAGGATGGGATGTAAAGGATATAGGGGTATTGGAAGGTAAAGTGTATTAATACTCGGGTATCAATGGTAATACTTTAGTATTCATATTTATGAATAGCAATTGTTGTAAATTAATAATAATTTACCATTTTGAAATCTTGTATACAATTGAAACATTTGTATTTAGGTATGGGATGCAAGGGATATAGGGGTATTGGGTGGGGAAGTGTATTCATTCTCAGGAAATACATTAGCATGAATACATTCGATTTGTAATTTGGGAAAATGAATAATATTGTAATTTTCAGTAATTTACAAAATTATAACATTAATATTTATGTATGGGATAGAAGAGATATTGGTGTATTGGGTGGGGGAGGTTATTAATACTCAGGTACTGATTGCAATACTTTAGTATTAATATGTAATATTTGTAATTTGGGAAAATGTATAATAATATTGAAATTATAATTTTTTAGAAAAATGTAACATTACTATTTAGGGATGGGATATAAGGGATATAGGGTTTTTGGTTGGGGAAGTGTATTAATACTCTGGAATTAATTTCGTTTTCTTATTATTAATGTTTCAGTTTTGTAAATTTTGAATATTAACTTATTTTACGTTTATGTACATTTAAAAAAAAAAATTAATATAATATTTAGAGATGGCATTTAAGGTATTTAGGAGTGGAAAGTGTACTTTTATTTTGTATTAATTATAATAGCTGAAAATTAATAATCAAAGGTCATTTATTTAAGTTAAAAGGTAGAAGAAAATTAATTTAAATGTTTAAATAAATGCAAATCTATATATTATTTAAATATTAAAATATTAATTAGTTAAAAATATATTATAAGTCAAAAATACATTTTGACACATTATATGAAAAGATGTGAAAATAATACAAAGGTGTAATATTTATAGTATTTATTTAGACAAAGTATAAGAATATACAAAAATGTAAAAAAATAGTCAATCATATAAAATATTTTACTTTAATATAAAACACATTTTTTCTAAACGTAACATATATTTTTTAACATTTTATAATTTTTTCCCCACTGTTTACTATTAGGTTCAATTACAAATGATGTCCTTTTTCTGTTTTTAGTGTTGTGCTTGACACTCACTGTTGTACTTATGTTTCTACAGTTGGTGGAGCGTTGTGGTCAAGATCAGAAGCAAGGAAGAGTTTCAGTCAAGTAAGACAAATGTATTTTACATTACTAAGGGCCTTTCACATGTTTGGAGGTCTGACCGCCTTAGGAGCGTGTATGCCCCCGCCAGCAGCCCACGGCGCTGGTGGTCCTCCAAAGACTGTGATGAGTATTTATTTCAAATTATTTTGATGCCTGTGAGTGCATTTTGCCTGCAGATGTGCCAGATGCACACATATGTATGATATTTGTAGAAAAAGACAATATACCCATTACCGGGGTTCAGTCCATACGTGGGAAGTCCTGGCATTGGGTATATATAGTTCGAACAGGACTCACCTGAAGATCACCGCAAGCAGGGTCGTAATCCTCATGGTGAAGATCCTGCTGTTATGGGGCGGCCTAGAGAAAGAGATCAGTTTCGCAATCTGCCTGGAAGAAGAAGAAAGGGGTGAGTACGCACCCCAAATCCTTCGTCACCACCACCTGGAAGCAGTCGGCTGGACCACCGAGGTCCACTCATGGAACACAGAACTCATAATAAGGATGGTGGTACAACTCCCCTGTTCCGCCCTATGGTGGCTCCCTTTTCCCAACCACGAACTCGGTGGTCAGAGGTCTGCTGGCGTTCTCAGCAGTCTAGAGGCAGTCTTCGCAAAGCAGATCCACGCAACTCGTAATAACGTGGTGGGATCATCGAGCCATCGAGCTTGGACTGCCACCACCAATACAGCAGTCCATAAGACCACCAAACTCGTAATAAGGCCCTGTGTATATAGGTGGCTATGTTTACTGTAAGGTCAAGAGGAAGGTAGTTAGATGGTAGATAGAAATACCTGATATGTTTTACATGATTTTATCTGTTTTCTATTCCCATGCAGATTGTGTTTACATGCTCACGTTGGGCGTTTTTTTTCCAAATTAAGTTTAGAAAAATGAAAAGATATAATTTTAAAACTTTGTGAAACGTATTTGAAATAATTGCAACATACTATTTGGGCTATTTTCTTTTAGACTGCTTGGAGTCTTCTCGGAACGAAGATTACATGGCTGCAGGAGAAAGATTAATGTATTTAATCCAGTACTATAGCATTATGTTTGGAATGTTTTAATTTGGAAGCAGTGTTAATTTTTAGGGTTATATTTTTATTAACAGTGTACCTGATATGGATGTTGTTTTTTTGTTATTGATTCCAACTGCAGTTGTGTATTACTACTGGCTTTTTCGCAAAATCATTTTGTTTTTGGAGAATGGACTTCTTTTCTGGCTATTGTAACATTTATTTTTACAATTTTTGCTTTTTGAAAGTGCATTTTTACTCAAAATCAATACATTTGTAATAATTGAGTTGCAGGTGCTGATTTTACATTTAAAGCCATGCTTTTTCTGGACTTATGGTTTTTTCAGTGGATCTTAATTTGTACATAAATGGAGTATTGGAGTACTGTTGACTCTTGGTGAAATGGTGTTTGAAAAAGTCACTCAGAGTTGAAGAAAGAAGACAACTACAGGTAGGCACTCTAAATTAGTTTAGTTTTGTAAACCAAAGTTGAAAAATGCCAAATGAATTGTATAAAATTGTCAAATCAGGCAAGTAATTTAGGGAAATGTTAGTGAGCATTAATATTGTAATATGTAGGTAATACTGTCCAGGTAGTCTGAAGCCACCATCAAGAAAACATATTGAATATGACCCAATAGTATATCAGACATAGATTTACTCTTTTTGGATATGCATTGGTTTGGGCTACCTGATAGTGATTGTGTAAGTCTTATTTCTTGGAAGCTTTGTTCCTTCTTCAAAATTTCCCAAAATGAAATAGGTTTGCTTCAACTTTGTCAATTGATTTACTGATGGAATTGTGCCATCCCTCAATGGCATTGTTTGTTTTGCACCTCCCCCTAAGCAGCTTGTGTAACAGTTACACAATTCAATGTGAAACCTTGGCTTCCTCCTGTGACCAGACCTGCTTAGATGGCCAATCTATGAATCTCCGAAATAATTTAGTAATGGTGCCAATTTCTCTTCCTTTTGTGTAAAATATTGTGATTCAGAAATTTCTGTTTAGTTCTCATCTACACTGTCAAGAGGTACAAAACATAAGGCAGGTTGTTTTTTTAATTCAAAATAGAGTTTACTGTTTGATTTGTGATCCTCAACTAAGGATGTTTTTTGTATTTTATGCCAATATACCTGAGAAAAGTGAAAAAACATTCTTGAACTTTTGTAATTGCAATAATAAATGATATTACCAGTGGCAGCTGGTGAAATTTGAAAGTGATGGGACATAAAAGTTTGGGATGACTTTTATTAAATGAGCGACGCAGGCAAGCTTGATGGACAAACGTGGGGTCCAGGCTAGTGTCAGTGCTCTCACTCAAAGCCCCTCATAAACACCTGCACAGCTTAAAGTATGCACAAACAAAAAATGCAGAGAGAAATACAACATGATTGAATAGCTAACTCTTGAGGAAGGCAATATTAAGTAAAACTTGAAATAAGAGGAACTAAATAGTTGGCATGCATTGCATTAACGTTTTTAACACTAATTGTTCATAAATCAATTTATGTTTTTGATATTAATGTTGTTAAGGGCATGAAGATCGGCCAGTTTTAATGTCATACAGCAGATAACTGTCTATTGTAAGCACAGATCGCTGCTTTGCCCTTGACTCGTTTATTTGCATCAACTTCACAAGGGAACAAGAACACTGGCCTGCCCATCTTTTGCATCCATTTCATGGGGGAGCAAATGCTGCAGCTCCACTTCCAATAAGGCCAGCAACATGCAGCCAGGGTCTGGGGTGTCACAGTAGGGGAAGTTATCCTGGCGAGGGGGTCTCAGAACAATATATATAGCAGAAGATTAGCATTCTAACACTTAATTTTACTGAAGAGAAGGCACCAGAACACACATGCATGGTGCTTGCACCCACTACTACGTGTGATGAATGGGAAAGGGTAGGATCAATGCCTGTGAAGTGTTCTTTAGGTAATTTTTCTTTCTTCAATTCTTTTGTTATCTGTTCCAATGTATTAGTTATTGATTAACTTTGAGTTTTATGGTGTTTTTCTTTCTATTTACTGCTGTTATTTACAATACTTACATGAATATTTGTGTTATTGTGGTTT
This sequence comes from Triturus cristatus, assembly GCF_964204655.1. Taxonomy (NCBI): domain Eukaryota; kingdom Metazoa; phylum Chordata; class Amphibia; order Caudata; family Salamandridae; genus Triturus; species Triturus cristatus. Next base: position 210,315,435 of record NC_140588.1, on the reverse strand, counting down.
AGGATATGTCTTTAAGTTTTATGTATTTTAAGTTGTTTTGTAGGTAGGTGTATCTGTTTTAATAAGAAACAAAATGCATGTTGTTATGTATTTTATTACCTTGAGCATCTAATTTGAGTTAAATGTTTGGTGCTTTGAAACTACTAAATTATTACTTCAGTCACTGTCCAGCACCAGTCCTGAAATAAGTACTTGTGGAGTTTGAATAGTAATTTTGTCCCATAGACCCTGTCCTGCGGTAAGTACCCGGTGGAGTTAGAATAGTAATTTTGATCCCCGGTCACTGTACAGCACCTGCCCTGAGATAAGTAGCCAGTGAAGTTAGAATGTAATTTGCTCCCTAGTTACTGTCCAGCACCTGCTCTGAGGTAGGTACCCAGTGGAGGTGGTATAGTAATTGTGCCCCCCAGTCACTGTCCAGCAACTGCCCTGAGGTAACTACTCAGTGGAATTAGGATACTAAATTTGACTGTAATCATAGTCCAACACCTGTCCGGAGGTAGGTACCCAGTGGAGTTAAAATAGTAATTTTGCTCCCTTGTCACTGTCCAGCAGTAGCCCTGGGGTAAGTACCAGGTTGAGTTAGAATAGTAATCTTGCTCCCTGGGCCCTGTCCAGAACCTGCCCTGCGGTAATTATCCGGTGGAGTTAAATACGTAATTTTGCTCCCTAGTCGCTGTCCAGCAACTTCCCTGAGGTAACTACTTGGTGGAGTTAGCATAGTAAATTTGTCTGTAGTCACTGTTCAACACTTGTCCTGAGGTAAGTGCCTGGTGGATTTAGAATCTTAATTTTACACGCTAGTCACTGGTGGTGTTAGAATAGTAAGTATTTATCCCAGTTATTGCCCACCTCTTTGTCTGAGAGAAGAAGGGGGTGGTGGTATATGAGGAATGAAGGTTGTGGAGGTATAATAGTATTTTTTGCTTATACTCAATCATTAGTATTTGCTGTTAAGTGTACACCTAGCTATTTTTTTTATAATTATTTGAGTTAACATTTAGGAATGGTTTTGTGGGAAATAATATATTACAACATTTTGTTACTTTATTTGTTTTCTTTAATTACATAAAATGTATATGTTAGAAAAATAATTTTTTAGGAAATTGCAATATTGTTTTATATAAAATAATGTAAAATATACAAACCCAGAAGGTGTTTGTCCGGCCGCATCTCACCAGCCTTCTAGAACCTCAATTGGCGTCTCATTGAAGAAACATGTATTTACAAGACTGCTTGCATCACCCAGAAAGCCCTTCACACTCATAGCCCCAACTACCTAAATTCCAAACTTTCGAAAGCATGAAGAGCCAGGGCTCTGAGAAGCTCCAACTCACTTCTCTCAAACCTCCTAAACTGAAAATAAAATTCTCACAGACTCACTCATTCTCTGGAAATGCTCCTAGGATCTGGAACTCACTCCCTAGAGATCTTTGCTGTAACCCATCCTTTTCCTGCTTCAAACGCGACGTTAAATACCTACTGCTCCACAAATACTTTAATACGCTAACAAACTGAGGTATATTCCCAAATATCACACCTAATCCTACTAAACCCTTTGATGCGGCCACTTGATTGCGTAAGCTTCATCTATGTCCTTCACTCCATTTACGTATGCTGTTATAATGTCTTCATATTGTAACTACCTTAACGCTCCAGTGTTTTTCTTGGTCTGTATATATGTATGCACTCAAGACTCTACTGTTTCCCTAGTCCGTACTCGTCCATGTTGGTCCTTAGCGCTGGGACACTCCCGAATAGCCATGCGCTTTACAAATGCCCTTTCATTCATTCATTTCATTCACTTCAATTGAATTATCCTATGTTATATGTATAGCGCTCTAATACCTCCGGGTCTAGCTAGTGCGATAGAAAAACCATAAATAATAATAATAATAAATGGATTATTGTGTTAATCAAAACTAACATAGACCAATGGCCAGTCCATTAAGGGCAAAATGTGCTACAGCATAATGCTGTGCCAAAACACTTGCGCTGTATGACATTGCACAGGAACCTCCTCACACAGGGGCATTTATTGGCCACAGCAGGCACCTCTAGGATGGTACTTGGGAAGGGGTGCAGAGGTTTAGGGAGGGGTGGGTTTGTCCTTGGGAGGAGGCTTCTCTGGGCTGTTTTTCATGGGGAGTGGGGGTGGAAGGGATTGGTTTGGGTATGGATTTTGGGAGGGGGCAGGTATCACAGGGTTTGGGCAAGGGCAAGCAAGGGAGACAGAGGGAAAATGGGTAGGGTGTTGCGGATGGAGATCGAATTGGGAGGAAGAGTGAGTGGAAGAGTGTGGGGGTCTGCTGTTTGGAGTGTGTGTTGTGATGGTGACTGTTGTGTGGTTATTTGGTGAGTGAATGCATTTTTTGTAGGGAGTGTTGAGGATGTGCTGGGTGTTGTGGAAGGGTTTCTAGCTATTGCATGATGTCTGTAGATATGGATGTCTGTAGAGTAGTCTATGGTTGTTGCTGTGTTGCCTGTGGGTATGGATATATCTGTTCAGGGGTCAGTGTATGTTGCTTTGGTGCCTGAGGGTATGCAGGGGGTAGTGGGGATGGTGAGGTAGGTGAGTATTTATTGTATGTGTGAATGTGTGAGTGTCTTGATGTCTTGGGTTTGTGTGTGATGCTTGAGTCTGTTGCAGTGTGTGCATGCCTAGGTGTGCATTTGCTTTGGATAGGATTGAGAAGAAGGGATGTGAATCGGGATGAGGCAGGAGGGGATAGAAGGCTGGGATGGTTGAACGGCTGCTGTGAGGGAGGAGGCCTGAGCTTGAAAAGGTATCTGTAGGCCGGACATGCCAGTGTGAATGCCATCCAGGAAGGCTACCATGTGGGTCTTCTAGATGCTTAGTCCCTGGGTGGCATTCAGCACTGCAGTCTGAACCACAGAGATGCTATTCAGGTGGTCATCAGTCACCTCACTCAGAACAGCATGGCTAACAGGGGCAGGGCCTGAGGTGCCTGCAGAGGAGAAGAGTACTCCCTTCCTAGGGGAGTGGGAATCGGCAATTTGTGGGGGGACAACAGGGAGGGTGATGATGGAACTTGAGGTGCTGGACCAAAATAAAGGTGGAACTGACTCTGTTGGGTCCACCACAACTTGGGAGTGACCCTTGAAATATGACTCAAATGATGATGATAAGACATTGATGTTCTCCTCCAAGACTCTCCTCACAACCTCCTTTTCACTGGGATCCTAATGTCTGACATAGTACATCTGAAACCGCCGTGACCAGCTCTGCCCCCACTGATCTTGGCACTGTCTCCTCCTCTTGCCCTAGATGTTTCTGGAATGACAAGTAGCATGTGTTTATTGCAAACCTATTTCCATACCTCACCTTCACAAATTACCAGAAAAACATAAAGAATTCCACATATCACACCACCTTCCTGGGTCACTCCATAGGCTTCCAAGTTAGCATGCGTACATGCATGCATGCTACATGACTTGCAAATAGATGGCTTTACTCATGTCAGAATACCAGAGTGTCCCAAATGTATGGTTTGAATTCCCTGCACCAGTAGCGGCCCAAGGAGGGAGTACTGGGGGGCGGTAAGGCGGGGCGGGGGGGTAGTAAACACCGGAATATGGATGAACAGAGGTAAGTAAACAATTAAATTAATAAAACACATTTCGTGGAGAGTGCTGCATCGCATTTTGCGATACAGCGCGCGCAACGAAATTCGTCCATCTCCATCCTTTTGTCCATACTCACATAGTTTATCAACTTGCATACTTTGGCAGTTGTTGTGTACCATTGTAAAGTGATGCAACCAAATAAGATGGATACAATTTTGAGACTTACTCAATGCCCACACAAGGCCCTGTGTCCAACAGATGTACCTATCCCTCATAACACATCATGATGTCATGAAGGTCAAGTTGAACACCAATGTGTAATCAATTTCAGTTGTGGGAGACATCATATCACACAAATGCTCATTGCACACTGATAACACATTGGACTTCAAATTACAACAGTTTTCCTTCTTCTGAAAAGTCTATAGAAATTTCTAAACGTGTAGTTTAGCTATGTATCACATTTCCCAGACAAAGTTCTATGAATACATTGAGGTCCAAACATTTGGGACAGATATACTCTGAATTCACACAGCACAAGATGACATATGAACACCCCCAATACTGCTTGGTACAGATGATGATGCCAGTCACAGATTGTATATCTACAAGCCAATACACCTTTGAAGGTTTTTGGTGTCCCTTAACATCTATGACATAAAAAAGTGGGATCACTAGAGTCCCAATGACAAGGCACATCTCACCACATGCATAATCTTATTGGCTTGGAAGGATAAGTCTAGACACTCACATAGGTTTCCCACAATTCTACTCCTCACTCACTCATGCATGTCACCAATCAGTAAATGAGTGATTTGGTTCATATTTGCAGATGAACCATCAACTGGCGAAGGCACACTGGCCAACATGTTGGCACTAATGCTAGTGGCACCAGCGATATTTTTACCCTCATTTCATTGTATTACCAGTACTTACCAATGGGAACTGTTGTACAGTCACTGCATGTACTGTGAACTAAAATGTCATGTTACATGCAATAGGGCCACCATCAAATGAGAGTCAATAGCCAAGGTGCATCATTCGTACACATCTATTGGGCTGCGACTGTCACTATCCCAACGATAGCCAATGACTGTCATCGCCGTGCATGCAACCACCCACCGTGCGGTTGACTTCTGCCAGCATGCAATGTTCGACATTTCCTATAAGTGAGGTCAGGCAGCCGCCATGTTAGCAGTTGTGAAAACTGCATATAGGCCTAACGTGCGCTTCTCGCTGTACGACGGGGTTGGCAAAATTTACATATTACATGCCTGCTACCCTCACTATAGTGGAAATTCATCAAATTCTGAAATGATGATGTGCTGGAGAGCACATTGGGGATGACAGGTGGATGTTCAAGATTTCACAATGATAGTGAGAAATGATTACTGCTTCATGAAGCATTGATGTTAACACACATGACTTTTGACTTATTTTTCACATATGTTACTCTGCATGCTGTGACCAAAATACATGTCTGGTTTTGCTCCTTACATAGGTATCCTTGGATGGGGAGGAGATGCCAGCCACCTGTGTCTCACCCATTTCCAGACCTACACACCATGGAAGAACGTCACATCATCAAAACATGCTGTTTAAATAAATTTAAATAGGCAAACAATCGTGGATCAATGTCATCAGTTGTAGCCTGACCTCACATTAATAATTAACACCAGTAGCCTCACTACTGAAACTCATGCTAGTTTTAATGTTTGACCACAGGCTCATTTCAATATACCGTTGCTATATCTGGTGGAATGTCACAACCGAAGTTCAGTAGGGTTTTACAGGGGTGCTTACAGCAAAGTTGAGGCACGTGGGCAGCTACATCCAGTTACCCAGACGTGAGTATCTAGTCACTGTGAGGGCAGATTTCTATGGATTAGGACCCTTCATATAAGTGACTGGATCTATTGATGGCACCCATATTGGCTAAGTACCACCACACAACAGGGGGCAAGTCTAGCGGCACAGAAAGCATTAACATTCTATGAATGTGCAAGTTGTCTGCCTAGCAGATTTGAACATCTCAAATGTCTGTGCCCAGTTCCCAGGATCTGCCCATGATGCCCACGTACTACGGTACAGCTTCATACCTTAGATGATGTCACAGCTGCTACCGGAGAGGGCATGACTTGTAGGTAAGTGTGATCTGTCCTAACTCTGTGTGGGAGATGTCAGGTTGTAAGATCTGAAAGTGTGTAGTGTATCCCACCAGCAATGGTTATTAGAACTGAATGAAACACCTGGAGAAGAAAGACTGCCCTGCTGGACCCTTGGACCACACATCAGAGGGCTGCACTCAAAAGGCTCCACACAAGAAGGTAGAAAAGGGCTGGAAGAAACCACCTAAAAAAAAAAAACACTGAAAGAACAACTCCAGCTGACCAGCTTCATCTGGCTTTTCCTGCACTGACCAGGTGCATAGTGGGAGTTTGAGTCCCAGACCCCAAGAGGCAAACCAGAGCTTTTGATCCCTTGGCTAGTGCTGTTAGGCCCTTTTCTACAGCAAGGAACATTCAGAGAACTTCTGGAAGCTTGGGAGCTTTTTACCATATTTTGTGAAAAAGCTCCAAAGGAAGACCGGCATCAACAGCGAGAGTCAAGCTGGCGAAGTCAAACCGTGAAGATGAAGAGCTCCAGGGCTCACTCAAGGTATTGTGCTGCAGCAGGCCTTTGTCGTTGGCTCAAAATCTGGATCCAAAGACCCGATCGCTCAATGTCAAGGGAAAAAGCTCCAAAAAAGTGACTACGCCGGAAGGTAAAAATTGACCAGGCCCAATCATTCATCGTATTGGCCCGCACTCTATTACAGTCAGCCTGAAACTTTGACGTTGTCCTGGTCCAGTGTGACCAGATAGCCGCGGTTGGCGTTTTATACTTTTTGTTGCTAGAAAGCTGATTTTTAAAATGAATCTTTAAAAATTCATATCTCCTGTACCCTATATTGGAGGTTTTCCATTTTGGTGTAATTGGACAGACATAAATATCCTCTATTTTATAAATTGGTGGTGGATTTTTATTGTGTATTTTACCTATTTTTATAATAAATGCTCTACATGCCTGTGTCCCAAGTTAAGTGTGACTGCTCATCTGCCAAGCTGCAAAGGGTTGAGTAAGGATTTATTCATCGAGACTTAACCGGACCTTTTTTGTGACTATGGTGTTATAACTAGCTGTAGGTACCTACATGCACCTACTAATAAACCACCTTCCAACAGTTTAAAACTCCAAATCCTTCAACAGGGAAATAAAAAGCAGAAGTTTGAAACTGCTGGCGGCTCCCTGGTGAGATAAGGTGCAAGTGTCTAGTTCTGTACAGCAGCAACACAATGGAAAACTTGAAGGATAAGCCCCCAATTGCCATCTATCTGTAGCTGACCATCAGCAATAGAAAGGTCTCTCCAGGGCTGGCCCCCTCAAAATTCTTGAGGATCAGTTGGGGGGAAGATAAGGGCTTTTGTGCCCCAGCAGGAGGAGGGTAACATCAGGAGCCAGGCACAGGAGAAAGCTTATGCAGAGAGTCAGTTTAGCCCTCTTCCTGCAAAGTGGTCCCTGTTGGAAGGCGGACCCCGAGGAGTCGGTGAGACCACCAAGGGGGGCCCTCTCACTGCACGAAGTAGCCGAGCGCTGCCGAGAAGTCTCCTGTGAGATCCTTCTCCTATCACGTACTAGCACAGTAACACCACCACACAGGACTCAAGGAGGTTGTCTGGTGACAAGCAATTCTTTATCAGCAATCAAAAGGTTACGAGGTCAATATTTACACGAAGGGATCGAGGGATCCACAAAAAGTCTCAGTGTCTCTTTGGAAGGGTAGGGGTAGCGGGGCAGTCTTTGGCAGGAGTGCGGTACGAGGGTACCTGGGGCCCAGTTCTTATCCTCAAGCTGGAGGACCTCCGGATCTTGGATGGGTCGAGCCGCGACGGCGTCAGCAGGGCTCTGGCGTACAGTTCGTGGAGAGCCGCGATTCAATCAGCAGGGCTCTCAAGATGGTTTCTGCTCAGCTCGAGCCGCAACGTCGTCAGCAGGGCTCCGAGGAAGGTTTCAGCGAGGTTGGGCCGCGACAGCGTCAGCAGGGCTCCGATGTTCCAGGTGGTTCAGAAAGGGTGCACAAGAAGGAGCCGCGACGCAGTCAGCAGGGCTCGTGATGGTTCCGACAAGAGTTCTTCTCCGTAGGGTCAGCCGCGATTCAATCAGCAGGGCTCTCGACTCCGGGATACAACTGCCGAGCTGTGGTGGGGTCGCCCCAGATATAGGTCTGGAGCCCTTTGATGTCCGGACCTATGCGCCCGAGGGGGCGGAGTGGCCGGGTGGAGGTGGCCAGACGCCCAGCAGGAGAGGCGCCAGGCCCATGGGAGTTGCCGGGCGATCACACCTCGAGAGGGGAGGACAGTTGGGGGTCCCATCGATACTGTCCTCCGCCGGGGGCGATGAATGGTTCCTGCGGCACCCCCTGGCTAGTTCGTGGTGCCTCGATGTCGGGGCTTCGCTGGGGTCGAGGCTGGGTTGAGCGGGGTCGCGCCGGCTGGTGCACGGGGTGACGTGGATGCCAACAAGATGGCGGAGCCACGAGGAGTATGCGACCACGTGCAGCTCCGGGTGAAGGGCCTTGGTGCAGTTCAGACGGGTGGCCCGTGAAGGCCGGGGCGGGGAACGGGCATAATCCAGGGGGTTAAGGACCACGCCACGAGGCCAGGTCCAACAGGCGTCCCCCCCAGCCGAAGGCATGGAGAGTCACCCATCTCCTTGGGGATTCTCCTCGTCAAGGCGGAAGAAGCGGGACAGGCCGTCGGCGTTGGCGTGGTCATTGCCGGGCCGGTGTTCGACGTCAAAGTCCATCCCTTGTAGCGAGATGGACCACCGCAGCAGCTTGGGGTTCTCGCCCCGCATTTGCATTAACCATTGCAAGGGCCGGTGGTCGGCCTGGACCCGGAAGTGGGTGCCAAAGAGGTAGGGCCGGAGCTTCTTGAGGGCCCACACCACAGCGAAGGCCTCGCGCTCAATAGTGCTCCAGCGTTGCTCTCGGGGCAGTAGTCGTCGGCTGATGAAGGCCACTGGTCGGTCGAGCCCCTTTTCGTCGGCTTGGGATAGGACGGCCCCGATCCCATACTCGCAGGCGTCCGTCTGTACCATGAACTCCTTCTGATAGTCCGGGGCCTGCAGCACCGGGGCAGTACACATGGCTGTCTTTAGGGTGTCGAAGGCTGTTTGGCAGCGGGGTGTCCAGTGTACCTTCTTGGGCTGCTTTTTGGACGTTAACTCTGTGAGGGGGCCAACAATGCTCCCATAGTCCCGGATAAACCGCCGGTAGTATCCGGTGAGGCCCAGGAAGGCCCGGACAGCGGTCTGGGTAGTGGGGGGTTCCCAGGTCTGGATGGCATCTATCTTCGCTTGGAGGGGGGCCACCTGCCCGCTCCCCACTTGATGGCCCAGGTAGGTCACGGATCCGTGGCCGATTTGACATTTGCTGGCCTTGATTGTGAGCCCGGCCTGCTGGAGGGCGGCCAGGACGGCCTTCAGGTGGAGGAGGTGCTCGGCCCAGTGGTTGCTGTACACGGCAATGTCATCTAAGTAGGCCGCGCTGAAGGCCTCAAGCCCGGCCAAAACCTTGTTCACCAGTCTTTGGAAGGTGGCCGGGGCGTTCTTCATTCCGAAGGGCATCACCCGAAAGTGGTAATGCCCATCCGGAGTCGAAAAGGCGGATCTTTCTTGGGCGCCGGGGGTGAGCTGGATTTGCCAGTACCCGGCGGTGAGGTCCAGCGTGCTCAAGTAGCGAGCGGCCCCTAGGCGGTCGATGAGTTCGTCGGCCCGGGGTATCGGGTGTGCGTCTGTCTTGGTTACTGCATTCAGGGCTCGGTAGTCCACGCAGAATCGCAACTCCGGGGGGTGACCGGGAGCTGCGGCCTTGGGCACCAGGACGACAGGGCTGGCCCACGGGCTGTCGGAAGGCTCGATGACCCCCAGGGCCAGCATCTTCGCTACTTCGGCCTGGATGCAGGCCCGCACTCGGTCAGGCACCCGGTAGGCTCTGTGTCGTGTGGGGGGGCTCTCCCCGGTGTCGACGTCGTGGACGCACCAGTGGGTCACCCCCGGGGTGAGAGAGAAGAGGGCTGCGTAGTCCCGCAGTAATTGCTGGCAGTCGTTGCGCTGTTCCGGGGTCAGGGACGAGGCGAGTTGGACCCCTTCGATCGATCCATCGTGAATGTCGGATTGCAAGAGGTCGGGCAAGGGCTCGGAGTCGTCCTCGCCCCCCTCGTCGGTCGCCAGCAGCAGGCTCAGTTCGGTCCGGGCGAAGTGGGGTTTTAGCCTGTTAGCATGTAGGACCCGGAGGGGGTTCCGGGGGGACTCCAGATCGACCAGGTAGGTGACGGGACTTTTCTTCTCCACCACCTTGAAGGGCCCGGTCCACTTGTCCTGGAGGGCGCCGGGTTCGACCGGGGCCATGACCCATACTTTCTGACCTGGCTCGAATTCTACAGTAGAGGTGTTGCGATCGTACCACCGCTTCATGTCCTCCTGGCTGGCCTCGAGGTTGGCTTCGGCCATGGCTCGGAACTTGCGGGTCTGGTTTCGGAGGGTCAGGAGGTATCGGTAGATGTCAGGAGGGGCGCCTCGGGGCTTCATCTCCCAGCCCTCCTTGACCAGGCTGAGCGGTCCGCGGACCGGGTGTCCATACAATAGTTCAAACGGGCTGAACCCCAGGGACTTCTGCGGGACCTCCCGATAGGCAAACAGGAGGCAGGGCAGCAGGACATCCCATTTCCGCCTGAGGGGTTCTTCCAGGCCCTGGATCATCCCTTTTAATGTTCTGTTGAACCGCTCAACCAGTCCGTTCCCCTGAGGGTGATAGGGGGTCGTGAACTTGTATGTGACCCCGCACTGTTGCCACAGGGACCGCATGTACCTGGAGATAAAGTTCGTGCCGCGGTCGCTCACCACTTCGCTGGGGAATCCCACTCGGGAGAAGATCCCCATCAAGGCCCGGCCTACCACAGGGGCCGTTATAGTTCTTAGCGGGACCGCCTCCGGGTACCTGGTGGCGTGGTCCACGAGGACCAGGATGAAGCGGTGGCCCAGGGCGGTTTGGGGGTCCAGGGGTCCCACAATATCGATTCCGACCCGTTCGAACGGGGTGCTGACGGCGGGAAAGGGCTGGAGGGGGGCCTTGACCCGACCCCCCGTCTTTCCGCTGGCTTGGCAGGTCTGGCAGGACCGGCAGTGGTTGTCCACATCTCTCCGCATCCGGGGCCAGTAGAAGTGGGTCACCAGACGACTGTACGTTTTGTCTTGCCCCAAGTGTCCGGCGAGAGGCACATCATGGGCCAGGTTGAGAAGGAACTCCCGGAAGCGGAGGGGGACCACCAACACGCGGCTGGCCCTGAGTTCTGCTACTTTCTGTTCACTGTACAACAGGCCCTCGGCCCAGTAGATCCAGTGGGTGCCGGTCTGGTCACCGTTGGCTTGCGCGGTCGCCTGTTGTCGGACCCCTTCGAGAGAGGGACAGGACTGTTGTTCTTGCTGGAACTGCTCTCGGGTGGGGCCCCCTTCGTGTCGCCATTGTGTCAGCTCTGGTAGGGCGCTCGGAGAAGCCATCTCTTCGGGGGAGGATTCGCTGGGTCCAGGGTCGGTGTCCGCCGCCTCCTCGCTGCTGGTGGGAGGGGGTGTGAGCCCCTCGGGTTGGCCGGTCCCGGAGGTCGAGGATGAGCGGGGGGCCTGGGCAGTCATGGACCGGGTGATGGCGCAGGCCCAATCAGCCAGTCCCAACATTCGGAGGTGCTCTCGTCGCTCTACTTGAGCCCAGGGGGAACTTTCCAAGTCGTTCCCCAGGAGGCAGTCGACCGGGGCGTCGTCGCGCACTGTCACCTTCAGCAGGCCCGTCACCCCTCCACACTCGAAGGGGACCAGGGCCATCTGGCATAGGCTTTCACTGTTGTCGGCCGTCCGTACGGGGCACAGCACATTCGGTAGAATCTGTTCAGGGGTCACCAGGTGGCAGCGGACAGCGGTGATACTGGCGCCTGTGTCACGAAGGGCTTCGGCCCGTTGTCCATTGACCGTGACCTGCTGCCGGTACTTCTGGGTGTTGGTTGGGATGGGGGTGCAGGGTACCATCTCTCGGCTACCCAGGCAGACCAGGGACATGGCTGCCGGCTCCCACTCAGTGTTCTCTCGGTCGAGGGCCTCCTCTTCCTCTTCTCCTCCCCCCAAGGCGGCGGCTGTCAGCTGCCGGGGCGGGGGCCCGCCGGCCCCGTTTCTTCGGTTCAGAGGGCAGGCCGGATCGCTGGCAAAGTGTCCGGTTTGTTGGCAGCCGTAGCAGGTCACTGGTGGCCGTGGCCCGGGTCGGGCCGGGCCCACCCTTCGGGCTAGGCTCGGGGAGAGATGTGGCTGCGGTGGCCCTCGAGGGGAGCTCCTGGGGGCCCCGGTGGGAGGGTCTCGGTTCCTGTTCGGCCCTCCCCCCACCGCGCTGGCGGGGGGGTCCGTTGGGGTTCCTCTGGTACTCCCCCATTGAGTTCCGGGGGACCTGGGAGTTGACCCATCGATCGGCCTCGACGGCAAGTTTTCGCGGGTCGGTCATTTTGCTGTCGAGGAGGTGCTGTCTCAGTTCCACGAAGCAATTGTTGGAAAGGTGTTCCCACATGATGAGGTCGACCAGCTGCCCGTAGGTGGTTACTTTGCTCCCTTTGATCCACCCTTCTAGGGCCCGACTGAAAAAGTCCACATATTCCACCCATGTGGTACCCGGGATTTTCTTGCAGTCTCTGAACCGCTGGCGGTACATTTCCGCTGTTAGCCCGTAGCGGGTGAGCAGGGCCTCCTTCATGTGATCGTAGGAGGTCATCACCTCCTCCGGTAGCTGGAGCAGCGTGTCCCGCCCTTCACTCAGGAACCGCCCCCACAGGCCCGCGCCCCAGTCTTTTCGGGGCACCCGATGAGAGGCCATGGCCACCTCGTAGGCCTTGAACCATTGTTGGATGTCGTCATTCTTGTAATACTCCTTGACGACCTCTTTCGGGATATGTACCTTGGCCTCGGAAGGCGGTAGAGTGTCTCTAGTACCGGGGGTGTCGGTCCCTCCGTTCTTGGCCTTGATCTCGAGCTCCTTGAGACCGCGCTCGTGCTCAAGAGTTAGTTTCTTTTCCTCCAACTCCCGGTGTCGTCTCTTCTCCTCTATCTCTTCTTGAAGGCGTAGCTGCTCTAGGGCCAGTTTCTTTTCTGCCAGCTGGAGTTCGCCGTCCAACCGCAGTCGGGCGAGCTCTAGCTCGTGGCTCCGGACCTTTTCCCGCTCTCGTATTTCTTCTTCGGAGAGGCCGGTTTCTAGGCTCTTTCTTCCTCCGGTTGCCGGAGTCAGTGCGGTTGCTGTGGTCTCAGTCAGGGGCAAGGGCCCTTCTTCCTGGGAGGGGCCTGCCCTGGCCTCCAACCATGCCCTCAGAGCTTTCTGCATCTCCTCTTTGGTACCTAGGCTGGTGGTTGCAATGCCTTTGTCTTTGCAGAACTGTTTTAATTCTTTGTGCGTATATTCTTCCAGCCGTTCGGGCTGGAACTCCATTGTCGCGTTGTTTTCCTGGCTGCTCATGATGCTGTTCGTTTGGATGGGTAGTTAGTGGGTACTGGCTGGTACGTACTGCGTTCGGCTCGGATCCCGTCGCTGGCCACCAAATGTTGGAAGGCGGACCCCGAGGAGTCGGTGAGACCACCAAGGGGGGCCCTCTCACTGCACGAAGTAGCCGAGCGCTGCCGAGAAGTCTCCTGTGAGATCCTTCTCCTATCACGTACTAGCACAGTAACACCACCACACAGGACTCAAGGAGGTTGTCTGGTGACAAGCAATTCTTTATCAGCAATCAAAAGGTTACGAGGTCAATATTTACACGAAGGGATCGAGGGATCCACAAAAAGTCTCAGTGTCTCTTTGGAAGGGTAGGGGTAGCGGGGCAGTCTTTGGCAGGAGTGCGGTACGAGGGTACCTGGGGCCCAGTTCTTATCCTCAAGCTGGAGGACCTCCGGATCTTGGATGGGTCGAGCCGCGACGGCGTCAGCAGGGCTCTGGCGTACAGTTCGTGGAGAGCCGCGATTCAATCAGCAGGGCTCTCAAGATGGTTTCTGCTCAGCTCGAGCCGCGACGTCGTCAGCAGGGCTCCGAGGAAGGTTTCAGCGAGGTTGGGCCGCGACAGCGTCAGCAGGGCTCCGATGTTCCAGGTGGGTCAGAAAGGGTGCACAAGAAGGAGCCGCGACGCAGTCAGCAGGGCTCGTGATGGTTCCGACAAGAGTTCTTCTCCGTAGGGTCAGCCGCGATTCAATCAGCAGGGCTCTCGACTCCGGGATACAACTGCCGAGCTGTGGTGGGGTCGCCCCAGATATAGGTCTGGAGCCCTTTGATGTCTGGACCTATGCGCCCGAGGGGGCGGAGTGGCCGGGTGGAGGTGGCCAGACGCCCAGCAGGAGAGGAGCCAGGCCCATGGGAGTTGCCGGGCGATCACACCTCGAGAGGGGAGGACAGTTGGGGGTCCCATCGATACTGTCCTCCGCCGGGGGCGATGAATGGTTCCTGCGGCACCCCCTGGCTAGTTCGTGGTGCCTCGATGTCGGGGCTTCGCTGGGGTCGAGGCTGGGTTGAGCGGGGTCGCGCCGGCTGGTGCACGGGGTGACGTGGATGCCAACAAGATGGCGGAGCCACGAGGAGTATGCGACCACGTGCAGCTCCGGGTAAAGGGCCTTGGTGCAGTTCAGACGGGTGGCCCGTGAAGGCCGGGGCGGGGAACGGGCATAATCCAGGGGGTTAAGGACCACGCCACGAGGCCGGGTCCAACAGTCCCTTTATGGAGGCCAGGAGCCTGGACCATTTCCCCATGGCTTGGGCTCAGCACCAGAAGCAAAATGATCTCAAGATCTTCAAAATTGACCCTTCTGGAGCCGACTTCTGACATTTTATAGATCCTACCCTTTGATTCCTTTTGCTGAACCGGAGCATGTGAAGCTTCACTGCATGTCTTAAAACTACCCCAGGGTGAGCAAATGCCAGGGGTCAGCACAAGGTCCATTAATCATTGATCTCCAGGGAGGAGGTAAGCATGTGGCCACCTCTTCAGAGGACACCATCCCTGGCTGGGAGCTTTAAAAGCTGGGTCCCAGACATATTCTCCATGCCCAAAGACAAATGAAGGGTCCTAGGGCCTCATTCTGAGATCCAGGAGCAGAAACAAAAGGGCTGGTATGGTCAGGCCCCACCCCACCCCGCTACTACCTCCCTCAGCCGCTGGTGGCAGAATGACCCCTGTGCTCTCTCTGCCTGCAGTAGATCAGCAAGGGCAGTTGAGCAGAAAAGCAGCAGTCAACCCCCTCGCTGTTTAGGAGAGCAAAGGCTTTGGGACCCCCCCTGCTGTACCTAACATAAACATGGCCTTCAGGGTGTCCTGGGTGAGACATTGGCACCCCTGAATAAAAGAACAAGGGGAAAGAAAACTTGTGGAGTGACACTGAATGCTCGAAAACAATGTGGCTGGCTCTGCTCAATGTAATTTTGGCCTTGTGGTTGCCTAAAAATGGGCAGGAGCACTTACAACTGTAGTGATTTCCCTATGTGGCCCACGTTGGTTCTCGATTCGTTTTGCATTTTAGATGTTTTAGGCTGCCTCTGCTCGCTCTGCATTGCCACATATAACACATTTGTTTTAGCAACATTATTTTGAAAATATACTGTACATGTTTTTGCTATTCAGGGACTCTTCTTTGGATTTTGTCTACACATTTAGTACAAGGTAGCTGGGAATACATAACAACACAGTGTACTGCATTCTCTGCTAGTTCAGTAACAGTTCCTTATGCTTAGACATAACACTGTCACACAGCTGCATCTCAAGTCCAATAGTATTAATATATAAACTGTGGCCCGTCCCCTTGGGGGCCATATAGGAGAATTCTAGCAGAGATGCTCTGGAACAACAGGAGTGTCCAACATGCAGCCCTGTGGAAACCAAAATTAAACTCATGATGCAGACCACCTAACTACATACACCAGGTATTGGGTCCTAGGCCAGTCCCAGAAATCACAACTATATCCCTGTGCTCACATAGTAAGGGTAGACCTAGACAGATATAAAATTTGTCATGGCTGCCATGTTTGTCGTATACAGTCTGTTAGTAATGCTAATTACTTTGTTTAGTTGCATCTGCCTAATGATTGTAGCACATTTGCTTCATAAAAGACTACAATAGTTTCAATAAATGTATTGTAAACTTCCTTTGTGTTCTTCTTATGTGTACTATGGGCATTCATGAGTGAGCAAGTAAGTTACGAAAGGGGGGGATCTGTTTTCACGATCCCCTTGGGTACTCGAGGGTCATGTTCAAGATGCCACAATCACCTGTTACTGTGTTAAGGTTAGAAGTTCAGGTAAGGCATGGTGAACTTTCTCGCTTGTCCTGGGAGAGACACTTTGCAACAGTAATAGTCTTGGCTTTGGCCTGCAAGGCGAACACTTGCCCGTGTATGATGCTGTTGAGCTACCTCTGAAGTGATAGATATTACGATGGATTAAGCTACAGCTTTATGCCTTACATCTAAATATTAATTTGGTCTCTAGAGTAATAGGTATTTCATGAACGGTACATGCTGGTCATCTTTCTTGAGGATTGTATGATACCTAGTTGACTGAATCAGGAATACATAAATTAGCCTGAGATTGCCACACATAAAGAGTATTCTTCAAACCCATTTTAGCTACAGATACAGAATATGTTTTTCAAATTTGTGGCTTCCTGAAAAAGGCTTCCAACCAAAATGGGGGCAGAGAAAAATCTACCATGTAGTAGCCACTGTTGGAGAGGAATATATACCACATAGTAGCAAATGTTTGAGACATTAAATGAGGAACATATACCATGTAGTAGCCACTTATTGAGAACTCAAATATATAAGAGGAAAATATATATCATGGGAATTATTTTCTGAGAAACTATATGTACAATCATCTTTGTTAAATAATTCAAAAGAAATGTCATTGTACAGTATTTCTTTGTTTTATATTTCACCCACTATGACTACTAAAATGGTTTTGTCATTCTAAAAAGTTCTTTCATGTTTCTGACTAAGTTGTCCCCTGTGAAGGATGAAAGGGTATGAGAGAGTGTATGGTTGTAACAATAATGTATTGTCAGGCTAAGAATGTTTTCTAGATGATACATAATCTATTTTTACAATACATGTGGAATAATATTATTTTGGGGATAAATACTGTATCTAATTTGATAAAAATGTGTTCCCGTTAGTCATTGCAATTTGTGCCTCAGTTTTGGTAAGATCGATTTCACATTTTATGAATGCAGAGTAGCCTTTGATTTTTGTACATTTCAGGCACAGTGAGCTAACCAGTGTAGAGCGTTTTTTGAGTTAATACTTGTCAAGACTGCGGCACCAATATCTTCACGGAGGCAGAATGATGCTAGCTCCCCTTGCCCCTTCTCCGGAACACACTGCGTATGAGCAGCTGCTCCAGATGGGGGGAAAGGGGAATGGGACAGAGAAGAGACACTCGTGCTGGCCTGGACTCCCTCCTCAGTCAGGTGACGATTTTCGGAGGATTCCTAATGCACAGATGGGAACATCATTTCAACTTAATGCCTCAACTTACCCCCCTAATCACTACGGTTCCAGTTTATTTCCTTCCCCCCCCTTTGCCTACCAGGTCTCTGCAGGAGTTTTGCTTCTCTTCTTATGATCAGAGGTCCACTTCTGATTAGGCTAAGTGGATGACCTAATGCACAGAGGGATAAATACAGGTTAAGTGATCCTATCCTAAATCTCTATGCTTTCTGCTTACAGTATCCTTCCTTCTCTTCCCTCTCTCTTACCTATTCTCTGATCTTCCTATCGTTACCTCCTTCTGATAATGCTTGGTGTAGTCCAAGAGATGAAAGTTTAGTTCAGGAGAACTTTAGCTTTTGAAGGTTTATGCCTGCTCCACTGTAGCTCTGCTTCACGGCTTGAAATCGCGCAAAAAGGGACAGGGAAGGAAAACAGTAAGGAAAGAATAGGGAAAGCGCAAGGGAGGCAAGGAATTTCGTGCTGCAGGCGTAAGTACTTTCAGTCAAGAACGAGGCATGCGCTGCAACAACAGTCTAGTGCTTACTTGCTTCTAGTGACAACTGGTTGGCTGACAAACTTCAGTCTCCTTCTCTCGACGGTAAGCCTACCGGAGTAAAGGAGACACGAGATATCTTGTTCTCAGTAGCTCGACGATAATCTGTGTATCTGGATTCTGCTACCCTTTCTGACTCAAGAAGGGCTAACGGATTTCTCTGACTGAAAACGCTCTTCTTTTGACGTGCTCATTCACGACCTCCCACTTCATGAGTGTAGGTCTGGGACTAGAGTTCCTTCCGCGTGGTTACACACGAAGGTAGAAGACAGACGCTCAGAACTGAAAATTACTGAGAGCCTTCCGCAAACACAACCTCTCTCAGACTTAGGCGAATTGAAGTGCGCAGTGGAACGTTCTTCCACGGCGCGCGAAATCTCACTTCCCGCGAGACTTCCAACTCCCTTCAATACTGGGGTAAACTAGGCGGCCATCTTGTAACGGTCGACCTACAAGAAACTGCTGACCAACAGTTGCAAAGAGAAGGCTTAACGATGACTCGATGTCTTTTCAGAGAGTGATTACTTAGAGTCATGGCGTTCACATAGTTCCTGACAGTACCCCCTCTCAAGGACCGATCCATCGGTCTCGGTTTTAGAGGATGCTGCATATGGAATCGTCTTATCAGTTTGGGAGCATGAACATTCTCAACTAGTTCCCAAGACCGTTCTTCGGGTCCATAACCTTTCCAGTCAATCAAGTACCATAACTTTCCCCTACTCCTCTTTGAATCCAGAACCCCTTTTACTTCATACTCTACATGTTCGCCCAACATCAGAGGGGGTGGAGGTTTCTGTAATCGGAGATTAGGAACTGTTTTCTTCAAAAGGGACACATGGAACACGGGATGGATCTTTAACTGAGTAGGTAATTTCAGTTTGACAGTGACTGGACCCAGTATTTGTTCAATTGGAAATGGGCCTATGAAACGAGGCTGAAATTTTCTATTTCCCTTCAGTCTAAGATGTTGTGAGGACAACCATACGGAATCTCCTACTTGATACTGGGGTGCTTTTCGCCTGTGCTTATCTGCCTGTCTCTTGTATCCGTCCTTAGCCTTCAATAAATTGGACTCTGCTGACTTACGAGCTGAATTTAAATCTGACAATAAATTGTTGACTGCTGGAACCCCAAAATCTCCTTGACTACAGAAAGGATTTGGATGCTGCCCATAGTTTAGGAAGAAGGGAGAATATCCTGTGGAAACATTTTTTGCATTATTATGTGCAAACTCCGCCATCCATAACATTTCTGACCACTGGCCACCCCGATCCAGAAGGAACACACGTAAATACTGTTCCAACTCTTGATTCACCCTCTCCGTCTGGCCATCTGTTTCGGGGTGATAACTGGTAGAATGTCTGACTTCCACTCCCAACCCTTTCAAAAATGCCTTCCAAAAGTGGGACACAAATTGGGGACCTCTGTCGGAAACAACAATCTTTGGGACACCATGAATCCTCACTATGTTTTCCCGAATGAGTCTGGCTAACTCGGCAGCTGAAGGAACCCCTTTTACAGGTATGAAATGACTCATCTTGGTAAAGGTGTCGACCACCACCAATACTGTGTTATACCCCTTACTCAAAGGAAGGTCGGTAATCAAATCCATTGTAATAGTATGCCAAGGTTGATTGGGTGTGGGTAGGGGTTGCAAATACCCTTGAGGAGCCTGCCTATTTGACTTTCCCCTGGCACAGAGTTCACAAGCTGCCACATACTCTTTGATCTGAGAATTCATGTTGGGCCACCAAAAATATCTCTGAATTAGGTCAATAGTCTTCGAGATTCCCTTATGGCCTGCTAGAGGATGGTCATGGCAGTCTCTCAACACTAGTTCTTGAATTTTCGTAGTTGGTAGATACAGCGCTCCCTTTCGATACGGTAACGAATCCTTGATGATTCTGCCTTCTTCTTGGCTAGCCCACTCTGCCATTTCTGCTGCAGACATCTGTTTCCCGACTTCTTCCTTGAACTCAGCCAGAGATATGGTGCACACAAATTTAGATGCTGGAATAATAGGCTGCGGAGTAACGGAATGTTCTGAACTTTCTGTTTGAATCCTGGACAAGGCATCTGCCTTACCATTCTTGTTTCCAGGTCGATAAGTAATCACAAAGTCAAAGTCTGCGAAGTACAAGGACCAACGCAGCTGACGCGGAGTTAAGGTTCTTGCAGATTTGAGGAATTGGAGATTTTTATGATCTGTATACACGGTTATAGTGTGTTTCGCCCCTAGTAGATGATGCCTCCATTCCCCAAACGCATCCTTTACTGCTAACAGTTCTTTTTCGGCAATGGTATAGTTAATCTCAGCAGGATTTAATTTTCGAGAGTGATATGCCACTGGATGTAACTGTCCTGTTGATTTGTGGCGTTGGGACAAGACCCCCCCAACTGCTTGATCTGAAGCATCGGCTTCCACAAAGAAGGGTTCGGTGGGATCCGCATGGAGTAAAATAGGCGCAGTAGTAAAGCTGTTTTTGAGGGAACGAAAAGCTTGTTCAGCCTCTTCTGACCACTGGAACTTCACTCCTTTCTTGAGTAGTCTGGTAATTGGAATGATTTTCTGAGAAAATCCCTGGATAAATCGTCGATAGAAATTAGCGAATCCCAGAAATCGTTGAATCTCCTTGATATCTTTGGGGGAAGGCCAATCAGCAACCGCTTGCACCTTTTTCTTCTCCATAGTAAGGCCTCCAGGGGACAGCACAAATCCCAAGAATTCCACAGTCTGCACGCTGAAAGCACACTTTTCCAGTTTTACATATAGTTTGTGCTTATGTAGTCTTTCAAGAACTGTTTTGACATGCTGAGGATGTTCCTGAGGATCCTTAGAATAAATCAAGATGTCATCCAAATACACTACAGCAATTCGATCATTCATGATGTCATTTATAAAGTGCTGAAAGGCCGCCGGGGCATTACATAACCCAAATGGCATCACTTGGTACTCAAAGAGCCCATACTTGGTCCTGAAAGCAGTCTTCCATTCGTGACCTTCCATCATGCGAATAAGATGGTAAGCACCACGAAGGTCCAATTTAGTGAAGATCTTGGCGTCTTTCAGCTGATCTAAAAGGTCCGAAATTAAGGGCAGAGGATAACGGTTCTTAACCGTGACCCGATTGATTGCTCGATAGTCAATACCTGTCCTCAGTGATCCCTCCTTCTTAGGAATGAAAAAAAGTGGGGATGACACTGGGGACTGGGAAGGTCTGATAAATCCATTAGCCAGGTAACGGTCCAGGTATTCTTTTAGATAGCTGTTCTCGGCTTCAGTCAAGGCATAAATCCGACTACATGGTAGCATGGCCCCTGGTTCCAGGTCAATGGTGCAGTCATAGGGACGGTGTGGTGGGAGCCTCTCTGCCTCTTGCTCACTGAAAATTTCTTGGAATTCTTAGTATTCTGTTGGAATCTTCGAGGTGTTGACAACTCCGATAGCTCCTCCACCAAACGATAACAAAGTGGATAAAGAAGGCTCCAAGGCAGAAGTAGGATCAGCGAAACAGTGTTCCGTACAGAATGACGAGTCCATCTCCACAATGCGATCCTCCCAATTGATTGTAGGATTATGCAAGGAGTGCCAGGGAAGCCCCAAAATGATCTGAAATTGTGGAGCATCAATCAAGTTGAAATGAATGGTCTCACGGTGACCATTGGATTGAATTAATTCCAATTCTTCGGTGTGATGGGTAATTGGGCCAGAAGAGAGATTAGTTCCATCGACTGCTCGAACTGATTCTTTACATTCCTTGCGAATTGCTTGAATCCCCATCGCATTTGCATACTTGATATCACAGAAGTTGCCCGTGGCTCCAGAATCAATCATAATGGCCACACCAGTAATCTCCTTTTCTCGAAACTTAAGAACCATTGATAAAATCAAATGCGGGCTCTGAGTCTGCAAGGTGTTCATGATATGATGAATCTTTGGAGCCGAATCTACCTCTTTCACCATCTGAGCGACTCCGCCTACAGATGGTTTTACAAGTTTCCCGAATTGGACAGCTTAGGCCTTTTTGGGCACTCTCTCACAAAATGCCCCGCTCCTTCACAGTACATACACAGTTTCTTTAACCTCCTCTGTTCTTTCTCTTCTTTGCTGAGGGGCCCACGAATTGACCCAATCTGCATTGGTTCACTTTCTGCACCTCCACCCGGAGATTTGCCAACTTCTGCTCTTGTTCGCTCGAATCGTGGGAAACTCCAACGAAAATCCTTGGTCTTCTTTTCTCCTCTTCTCTCGGAACTTCTTTTTTTTTTTTTTTTTTTTTTTTTTTTTAAAAACCTTTATTTGTGCATAGTAAAAGAACAAATATGGGCCTACAACCATCAGGCCGGCCACAATACGGTTGAGCACAGAGACAAACAATACATCCCCTGTGCGTCAAGGTCAAGATTAGCAACGATTCAGGATTCATACACTGGAGGGACCCTTGACACCGGGGGAAGGAGAAGTGAAGGTTAATTTTAAGGTTTTCAAAAAAAAAAAATTTTATCGGGAAAAAAGTCAGTAAAGGATAGAAACAAGGAGATTCGAGTCCGCAAGTCGGCTTCATACACTGGAGAGCAGCAGCATCATTAAAACAGTCATAGAAAATCTCATACAGTAAGGCGATGCAATTAGATAACAGGATCATCACAGTAGTAAATACGCACCCCCTAAAAGCCGCCCCCACTCAATCCACCCCACACCCGGACCCCGAATCGAAACAAGTATAGCGCAGAGACATGAAAGAAAGAGGCCCATAGAACTAAAAAAGAAACAGTAAATTACCCCCCCACCCTACACCAATGCGGAGGCTATGGCCTACCCCCCCCCCAGCATAGTGCCTGTCGCCCAATGAACCCGAAATATAGACGAGAGAGAAAGTAGGAATAGAGTAAAGAAACTAAGAGAAGAAAGAAGAAAGGAGGCGGGAGGAGCCCACGTATCCTCAGGAGCGCCCGACACCACCGGCCAACCAAGCCTCCACACACTGAAACCCCACCACACCCAAAGGCGGTCGTGGGAAGACAGCATGTAACACCACGGAGATGAAGGCAGACAGATCGCGACGAGTGCGCACAACATAAGTAGACAATTCCAGTCCCAGTCCAGCCCGGCCGTGAAGCCATGATGATAGAGAGTAATCTAGCCCTGGCCCGATCGCGGGCGTACGATTAGACCCGCCCCCTCGTGAATGCCCCGCATCCCGAACAGACAAAGACAATATGGCCACTTGGGAGAAGATGGAGAAGTAGAGTCACAAAATGGCCGCCGATCATCTATTGAGGTCCCCTTGCACACCATATAAAATCCAGACCTGGCTTGTAAAGTACATGAGTTCCACATAAAAGGAGTCGTAGGCCACCGTGAACAGTTCCTCGAGGTCGCCAGGTGTAGTTCAGCTGGAAACTCCTGCGGGCACGGTGAGGCAGGCAACAACAAAGCAGGCAGCAATGACCGGGGAAACAAAGTATCTGCCATTGAGCAGGAGAGCGATTGATCCTGAGCGCCGGGAAAGCCAAATGCAGACACCAGTGTAGCACCGTTATACCCAGTCGTTGCTTCCCCGCAGGAGGACCACAGCACTGGCAGACTCACGTCTTGTTGATCACAAACGGGGCGCTCACGGCCCGCAGCAGACAGTGTAGAGTCGAACCGCTCACTCAGCGTTTGCAAGCCGACACACAATTGCAGACGAAAGTCCCGCAGGGCAGCCAGAACGGAGCCGTATGTCAGCGGAAGCTGCGTCCCCCCAACGGCAGCAATCCGGGACGGCACTGGGGAGCTGGAGTCCGGTAGAGGGAGGGCGAAGCGGGCAGCGGGCGAGACCGGAGCATCACCCCCCAGCAGCGAGCAGGCAATCAGCGCCATGTTTTACCGTTGAACGGTACCGTGGCCAGGGGGGGGATCGTGACAAGGAGGCAATTCCCAACAGGTCTGCGCCGCAACAGGTGAAAGCCAGCAGTCTCTTCCCCTCCCTCAGGCTCTCTTTGCAGCCGACTAGACCATAGAAGAAGGGGGTCTGCAGCCTTCTACAGCGTGGTCCACAGAGCGGGGTAGGAGACCCGCCACACCGGGGCTTACCCTCTGGCTCCAGCCCATCAGATGCAGGGTACAGGAGGTGTCCGGGCGTCTCTCTCCCGGCTCTTCTGGCGACCGTGCGTGGCGTGAGGCGGGATCGGGACCTCGGGCTCAGATTTGCACCCGCGGGTCCGGTGACTGCAACGATTCCAGGGGGCCGGCCGAGGCCACAGTAGAGCAAGGGTCCAGGGCGGGGAACAAAGGCACCAAAAACTCCGGCATCCGGGCGGGCTAAGACTTCGGGAAAGCGGCGGCGCAGTCAGCGCGTCGTCGCACGCGTTGTACCTCGAAAATCGGCAAGGATAGGATTCAGGATGATAGTCCGAGGCCAAGGGCCGACGGAGCCGGGCGCTCAAGCGACTGCTCCGGTCGCCATCTTGGCTCCTCCCCACTCTCTCGGAACTTCTAAAGTCGATCTCTAAAACCAAATCCACCAATTCAGAGTAGTTGGTGGGTCGATTGGGAACCTGTGCCAAGGTGTCTTTGATATCATCCCTCAACCCCCGATAAAATAAGGCTGCTCTTTTCTCCTCAGGCCAATTAGTCTCTACTAATAATTTATTGAATTGTGTTAGATAGGTGATTAAATCCCTATTCCCTTGGCGCAATTCTAATAATTCATTGTCTGTAGCCTGGGACACTCTTCGTCTGTCAAAAATCCTAAGGAATTCTGCTTTAAAATCGTCCAAATTATACAAAAAGTGGTCATCTCGGGCAACTAAGGGCATGGCCCAATTTGCTGCATCCCCTCCCAGGTAGGATAAGATAAACGCAACCCGTGACTGAGCATCAGGAAAGAGATTTGCTCGACACATGAAGTGTAAAGAACACTGAGTGAGGAAAAGTTGGGCCTTTTGGGGATCTCCACTGTATCTTTCTGGGGGAGTTAAAGGAATAATGGGAGAAACCGAATGGACCACCTGAGCTACTGTGTGAGGGTCTTGATGTGGGAGTGAACTACTTGAAAGTTTTTGAGCAGGTGACGCCCCGGCAGAAATTTCACTAACTCTCTGAGCTAATTGAATTGTTTCCTGTCTAGACATTACTACATCTTGTCTTAAGGTCTTATTCTCATCCTTCAGGACCCCTAGATCTCTCTGAATTCCCTCCAACATTTCTCCCAAAGCTTTTAAACTAAACCCCTCCGCCATTCTACCCGGGTGAAGAACACTCTTTTAGGGCACTTCAATCTGTCAAGACTGCGGCACCAATATCTTCACGGAGGCAGAATGATGCTAGCTCCCCTTGCCCCTTCTCCGGAACACACTGCGTATGAGCAGCTGCTCCAGATGGGGGGAAAGGGGAATGGGACAGAGAAGAGACACTCGTGCTGGCCTGGACTCCCTCCTCAGTCAGGTGACGATTTCCGGAGGATTCCTAATGCACAGATGGGAACATCATTTCAACTTAATGCCTCAACTTACCCCCCTAATCACTACGGTTCCAGTTTATTTCCTTCCCCCCCTTTGCCTACCAGGTCTCTGCAGGAGTTTTGCTTCTCTTCTTATGATCAGAGGTCCACTTCTGATTAGGCTAAGTGGATGACCTAATGCACAGAGGGATAAATACAGGTTAAGTGATCCTATCCTAAATCTCTATGCTTTCTGCTTACAGTATCCTTCCTTCTCTTCCCTCTCTCTTACCTATTCTCTGATCTTCCTATCGTTACCTCCTTCTGATAATGCTTGGTGTAGTCCAAGAGATGAAAGTTTAGTTCAGGAGAACTTTAGCTTTTGAAGGTTTATGCCTGCTCCACTGTAGCTCTGCTTCACGGCTTGAAATTGCGCAAAAAGGGACAGGGAAGGAAAACAAGTAAGGAAAGAATAGGGAAAGCGCAAGGGAGGCAAGGAATTCCGTGCTGCAGGCGTAAGTACTTTCAGTCAAGAACGAGGCATGCGCTGCAACAACAGTCTAGTGCTTACTTGCTTCTAGTGACAACTGGTTGGCTGACAAACTTCAGTCTCCTTCTCTCGACGGTAAGCCTACCGGAGTAAAGGAGACACGAGATATCTTGTTCTCAGTAGCTCGACGATAATCTGTGTATCTGGATTCTGCTACCCTTTCTGACTCAAGAAGGGCTAACGGATTTCTCTGACTGAAAACGCTCTTCTTTTGACGTGCTCATTCACGACCTCCCACTTCATGAGTGTAGGTCTGGGACTAGAGTTCCTTCCGCGTGGTTACACACGAAGGTAGAAGACAGACGCTCAGAACTGAAAATTACTGAGAGCCTTCCGCAAACACAACCTCTCTCAGACTTAGGCGAATTGAAGTGCGCAGTGGAACGTTCTTCCACGGCGCGCGAAATCTCACTTCCCGCGAGACTTCCAACTCCCTTCAATACTGGGGTAAACTAGGCGGCCATCTTGTAACGGTCGACCTACAAGAAACTGCTGACCAACAGTTGCAAAGAGAAGGCTTAACGATGACTCAATGTCTTTTCAGAGAGTGATTACTTAGAGTCATGGCGTTCACATAGTTCCTGACAATACTCCTCCTTATTTCTAAATATTGAAATAGTCAAAGAGAAAACTCGAGTCCTTTTTTGAGAAGATTTGTTTTGTTTATTTTTGATAAATACTCTTTAAATAATCCACCACAGAGGTTACATCCTTATTTTTATAGAATATTGTTTCGAGATCACATTGATCAAAACTAACAGCCGACACGTGTTTTGCCCACAGGGTCGAGTGCACCAGGGCTTTTTCAGGGCTGAAAAATATGTTAATGAGGCAGTGTTAGACAGTATTGTATCAAGATCTCAGTGTAACCAGGCACCCCAGGTAAAAAGCGCAAAAAATCAGTGATATATAAAAATCTGACGCAGTGATAGTGCTCTCTTTAAATGTGAACAACTATTGGAAAAATAGATAGAAAAAAGCTAAAAGTACAAAGATACGACAACGGGCTTTATCTGCACTTTGTATACGGCAGATAGTGATATTGAGAAGAGAAAGCATTCATTACTATTGTGAGTCATTGTGCTTGGTTCAGGTGAAGTTTGATTTCTAGTTATGTTTTAAGTCCATTAGTACATGCTGGCAGGGTGGGCAAAATATCACGACAAAATATGGGGTCATGCAGTTCATGAAGTCTTCCGTTCGTATACCAGTAATTAATAAGGATACATGCATAATTATTTTTACACAACACTTGGCATTCCATCTTTCAAAAGAGCACATTCAGTATCAATTGAGGATTATCAGTTATGAATCATTCCTTAACATAGATGTACCTTATGTTTTAAAACAGAAGTGCATCATAGGTATTTTTCATAATCTCAAGCTTTGTGTTTGGTCAATCTTCACATGTACAAATTATATGAAAATCTAGAAAAGGTAAGGAGAGGAAGAGCAAATGGAACAGGGTAAATTCGAGGAGGCACCCCATTTCTTTCAGTTCTACAGAGATAGTCGGGAGGAGGGACGGACAAAATGTTTTAAAAGATCTGCTACATAAGTAACACATTGTTTACGTTAGTCAAGAATCAGAGTTAAAGATTCTACAGTCTATAATTACTGCAGCTGTTAATTTTGAGATTGAGGGAGATCATACTTAAGAGACACCCCAGCACGCAAGAGATTTTGCAACAGTGTGCATCATAGCTGCATTTAGCGTGGCAATACCTATTAGATTCGGAAAAGTATTTCTTAAAAACGTTGCCTTGCGAGGATAGTGCAGCGAAGCGTAACCAAGCGGGACAGCCTTATTAATTGTGAAAAAATATCTGGCTTAACTAAACCCATTCAGCCAAAGATATTAGATGAAAATGGATTGGGTCAACTATCCTTAATAATTCAAAGGATTTGCAGCGAATAGTTTCAAATCCCGACCAGCAGTATCATTACAGTTATAGCGGGAGGCGTTTAGTGCGATAGGCACTCGGTATCATGTTCCCACTTACTTGTGGTTTAAGTCGAAAGATCATGGTCTAGGGTCAATCCCGCATCAGTGCTTCTCACTGGTCTATCGGCATGGTAGACAGGGGTCATCTTTAAATGGATTAACAGATGTAATCACATGTGAGAGTTTTCACCCGTAAACAGGTGCCATCTTTGAGTGGATGCTTTTATAGTAAATTGATCCCGAAATCAGTGTAGTCAAGCACTTTTTGACATGGTTTATAAGTGTTACAGCGATTGCAGAGGCAAGGATCAAGTTTCATCCTGAGATATATTAAGTGATCTAAGGATATGCCTCCAGATTTTATTCGCAAGTTGGAAGGCATCTAAATGTAGCCGAGAGCAAGCTCCTAGAACTACCGAGCAAATGTGACTATTTCACTTACACATATCCTCAGCGGTTACACTGAGTCCGTGTCATTTTGCTCCATTCAATAAAGTTAAATATTGTAGCCGGTGTCAGGTTGCTCTATTCAATGCAGTTTGATGTTATCGCCTCTTCAGGAGTCAGGGCACATTTGGCCGCCATCTTTAGGTGGCCACGCATACTCTTCCAGCGAAATATATGACCAGTACAATGTTTGTACAGAGGAGTCAAAAACAGGTGGATATTCATGGTAAATCTGTGACTAAGGCTCATGATGCAGAGGTGATCTCTACTGGGTGGTCACTGGAAATACAGGGCTGACTGAGGGATATTGTTATATCTTCAGGCAAGTTACCCGAATATGTATAGGTAGATAACCCTTTTGTGATCTTAGACCATGTGGGGAGCAAATGTCAGTGAGCAGGAAGGTCTGATAGTGTTGAGTGATAAACAGGAAGCATCCCAGCGACAATAAGATACTTAAAATAACAAGAGTTTCAGTAACTTCTAATCACATAAGAGAGGGCGAAGTAGAAAAGCTAAAGCAAAGAAAAAATGTACATTTGGCCTATGCATGAGTGGGCACTATTCACGACAGAGAGTTATACATTGGTATGTTAAATGTCTTTGCCATACATTTGCACAATTTATCTATATCTGCCGTTATATCACCATTTTCCAGAGTTATATAGTTCACAGTGGGGCATGTCAGAGCCAATAGTGCCATTCATTTTCTTTGATTAGGCCGTTCTCCACAGTACCAAAATGAATAATAAGGGCACTTTCTTTTTGGCGTAATCGGAGCTCCAGATTGTTGTTTCAATTTCAAGACCGCAAAAGGAGAAATTACGATTATGCGGATTGATTTGTTTCTAAATGTTCCACTAATGGTTGTCTTAGGTAAGATTTGTGGATGTTCCGGTAGTGTTCTTGAATACGCATTTTAAGAGGGTGAGTAGTGCTTCCTACATAATGTCTACCGCAGGGGCAGGTAATTAAGTAGATTACATTCTTGCTCTCACAATTTATAAAATCCCTGATGTGAAAGAGGGTCCGATTCCCCATGGTGTTCTGAGTTTTGGACTTTCCCAATTTGCAGATGGAGCAGTTGGAACAGGTAAAACAAAACATTTGGTTTTTGTAAGAAGGTTGCAGGATGCTGTTTTGTTTGGAAAAATGAAGAGCATAAGGAGTCACAAAGATTTTTGCTCCTCGTGAAGGTGAGTTGGGGTTGATCTTTGATGGCATCTGCTATTGCAGAATTTTGTTTTAAGAGGTTCTTTGTTTTTTTTAGAGTCTTTCTTATATGGTGATCTCCATTGTTATATTGAGTCAGGAACCGAATCGTTGGTTGATGGTGTTTTGCTCTATTAGTGAGTAGGAGCGTATTTCGGCCCGATTGGGAAAAATAGTGTTGTGTTTGCTTAAGGTATCGATGGTTATATCCTCTTTGTTTTAATCTTTTTGTAATCTCCTGGGATTTTATATCAAAATCTTTGTCTGCACCACAGTTGATGCGGGCTCTACGATATTCTCCTGATGGAATATTTCTGATGGCATGGTGGGGATGGCTCCTGGAGGCATGTAAGATGGAGTTTTCAGCAGTACCTTTTCTGTGGATTTTGGTTTGCAATGTACTTTGTTCAATATAGATTGTTAGGTCCAGGAATTTGAGTTATTTTTTAGAGATGGTATATGTTATGTCTATGCCCTATTTATTAGGGGTAAACATGTTGATGAATTCTCTTTGGCGTGCCTCCGATCCCCGCCATATCAATACAATGTCATTGATGTATCTGCCCCACATAATTATATTGTCAGTGAAACTTTCTTTGTTGTCGTTCCAGATCCAATGACGTTTACTTACCCCATAAGGATACAGGCATATGGGGGAGCAAATTTTGCCCCCATAGCTGTCCTCTGTAGTTGTAAATAATATTCTCCATTGAAGAGGAAGTGGTTATTATTCAAGCAAAACTCTAGCATTTCCAATATCATGCTGTTTCTGACCGTGAAATTAACTGATCTAGTTTGGAGACATTTCCTGATTGCTGCTAGACCGTCCGGATGTTTGGTGGATGTGTACAGACTGACTGCGTCTATGGATGACAATAGAACGTCTGGTTGCCATGTGATTTTTGTAGTTTTTGAAGAACATCTTTGGTATCTTTTAGAAAGGATGGAAGGTCTTTCATAAAGGGCTGGAGTTCCCAATCAATATAGGAGCCCACATTGGAGCAAATGGAATCGATTCCCGCAATAATTGGTCTCCCTTTTGGTGGTATGCCAGGTTTGTGAACCTTTGGTAGCAGGTACAATGTTGGAGTGACTGGATTCTCTATGAACAATAGTTGTTTCTCCTCCAGTGTCAGTAGGCCCTTCTCATACCACTTGTTCAATAGCTGGCCAAGTTTTTCTTGTATTTCTTTGATGGGATTTTGGCTGAGATTTTTATAACAGTCAACTTCCCCTAATTGACAGTAGGCTTCTTGAACGTAATCCGGGGTGTCAAGGAGAACAACATTTTCACCTTTATCGACTTCTTTAAAAGTCAGAGTGGGATCATTCTTAAGCTCCGTCAGGATTTTCCCTTCACTCTGTGTGATATTTTTTTTATGAAGGTATTTTTGTTTAGCCAGGTATTTTTGATGTTCTAGCTCTAAGTCATTGCATGCAGCAGAGAAGAAGATATCTATTGTATTGCCTGGTGATAATGCTGGTGTGAAGTTTGATTTTTTCTTGAGACGTGTAGATTTACAGTGAAAGATATATATGCCAAGTTCTTCTGCTGTTGTTGTCAGGGATTCTAGCCCATCCGTGGCCCCTTCTGCTGATAAGCATGTGAGTAAATCAATGTTCTCTAGGTCTTGCACAGAAAGATCAGTTGTAGGTAAAGGATTGTCCCCTGGTGTTGGTCTTTGGAGTTTGATCAGAAAAAAAAGAATGGAGTTTCAACTTCCTTATAAACTTGAACAGATCAATTTTGGACTGCACTAAATCCCAGCTTGTTGTGGGGGAAGAGGAAAACCCTCTGTTCAGGATTTGGTAATGAGTTTCCGTCAGTCTTATTTGAGAGAATTATCACTAGTTGGTTGGAGACTATTTCTGTTTTCGAGGTACTAGCTTGGTCAATTCTGTTAACGGTGGGAAATGCTCCTGAACCCTCTTAGCATAAGTAAGCACTACGATTCCCAAAATGCACCACTATAGAGAATCCTTGTGTACCCTCCCAGACTACAACAAAGGAGGAACAGCTGACCTAAGGTTTAAAAGCCCTCCTCAACCAGTCTCCGGTGCTTGGCTTTGAATTCCTGTTGAAGCCTCGCCCGTTTCCTGTGCTGAGACAAGCTGGACACTCCTTGATTGTGTCTCAGTTCACCTGACCACGCTGGTAATCTCGTGGATACTCCATGCTATCCCCGTCTCCTGACTCCGGGATTGTGAAGACTCGCCACTGTTTGCCTAGGCTGCAAGACCGTTTGACCTCAGAAGACACCCACGGATTATACCCCCCTCCCGAGGTTACATTGTTGCAATATCCGTAGAGCCAATACCTTCAGTGCATTGAAGATACTCCACAGGCGCGCTGCGCCTTTAATTCAATAGCGGGACGAAGCTACTTGCACTAGGATTTTTTTACTTTATTGATTTTGCCGCCGGAGGACAAGACTTCGCTGTTGTGGCCAATTAGTCCGCACCTGCTCCTCGCATTCTCAGTGAGGGTTGATTGAGACGGAGTTCGTCCTCTGAAGCCGCAGTTTATTCATTCCAAGGTGGAGAGCTTCCCCTGCAGAGACTCGTCGAATTGGCACAAACAAGCTCGCAGGCAGAGACTGTAAGTGGAATTAACTTTCTGTTAAGAGCGAGCGTCCTTGACTCTGTGAGTACAAAGCGGATATTTGTTCTTTCCTTATTGTTCATATCGGATTTCTACCCTCCCTCTGCAAACGCTATTCTCAGACATTGTTGGGGAGTTGTTTGATTCTAAGGTGACTCTTGACAAACTGTTTGTAATATAGAGACACTTTGCAAACTCCTTTTGGGAAGTCCCATAACTATCAACCCGTTCCTGCTGGTCTTCGAGTAAGTGTGTGGGGGAGTACACAAGGTCTAAAACAATCAGAGAGATCAAAGGGAACATACATTGTTTATTTGTCAAACAGGGAGTATGTGCTAATCTACTCCTCTCCCCTTTTTTGTCATTCCTACAGGTTTCTGTTGTTGCCTGTCCTTGCCTGCTTTCCACGCCATTTTACCCCTGACGCTCCCTGGTGACACTTCGAAGGCTCTTCTCTCCTTCTCGATACTACCCGCCTTTTTGGGAATGTTAAGTGCCCTAAGGGGGTATTGTCTTGAGGTAGAGGACAGCCACTGGCTTCGCTCCTGTGGATTTCGGCATCTTTTGTTCTTGTCGCCTACGGCCTCAACAAATTCCTTGCTCTAGGCTCTTGTTTGTACTCCCACTATACTTTGTTTTGATATATTTGTACTTGGTGGTCTGGTCCGATTGTCTTGGGCGTTTCCCAGGCGGTGTCTGCGTACTTCCTCGCAAAATTCACCTTTGGTCTTGAACTTGTAACAACATCTGGACCTCCTACATATTCTGCATCTGAGGATGGGATGGTTTCAAATGAGATATTGAGTTGGGTCGGTAAGGCAGTAGTCTTTATGTTATCATACGTTTTTGCAAATGTATAGACTCTGCCTAGTTGATAATCTGTCATGTCTCATCTGAATTTAAGTTTTTTTCTTTGGATAATGTCCTCCTTATAGTCGTCAAGGACTTTGTTCAGTATTCCATAGTTTTTTGGTGTTACATCTCTACAATTGGCCTCCTCTATTCTTTTTGATAATGCGTCCACTTCCAATTGTATTTTTCATATTCATCCTGAGCTATGTCGATAAATTGGCGTAACATGGTGTTTGAAGCCGTTCACAGATTATCTTCCCATAGTTGTAGTTTCTCCGGGGCTGTTGTTTCCATTGGGGGAAAAATATGGATTCTTAATCCCCTTGGAATCAAGTTGTGCTCTACTAAATATTTTTTTAGTGAGGCTCCTTCCCTTTGTTTCCTTTTTAACCACTTTTTCCAGCGCTTGGAACATGCTTTTTGTGGATTATGGGTTGGTGGTATTGAGTTGTCTTGATGTGCCAGCACCTGAGGGGTCGAATTTTCCTCCAGTCTGATATTTCTGCGCTCTCTTCTGTTGTCGTAGCTTGCCATTTTCTCACATTCGTCTCTGTTAATTTGAGAGGTATTTGATATGTATGATTGTTCTGTGGCTCCACTTGTTGTGTTTATACATTAAGGAACATTCCAACTCACTTGTTTTTTTCAGAATTTTCTAGTGTAATTTTGATGTTATCTTTTAACATTAGGTATAGGGCACTTCAGAAAAAAGGGTCCTTTAATTTAGCAGATACTAGATTTACAAGGTCCAGGGATCCCAGTTCCAGATAGTATTGCCCATTGTAAGAATGAATTTTGGAGGAGATTCACTTGAGGTACTGGACCTCTGTGGCCTCAAAAATAGTTCATGTAGAGCGCTTTTTGAGTTAATACTCCTCCTTATTTTTTAAAAAAAATTGAAATAGTCAAAGAGAAAACTTGAGTCCTTTTTAGAGAAGACTTGTTTTGTTTATTTTTGATAAATATTCTTTAAATAATCCACCACAGAGGCTACATCCTTATTTTTATAGAATATTGTTTCGAGATCACATTGAGCTAGCCAGGAATGGGCTGATAGGTACTGACGTAGTAGAGTGGGTCTCTCCCTGCATTCTAACGCCTTCTCATCCTAACACACACTTCTGCTTAAGTAGCAGAATTTGTGCAACACAACCTTTTTAAGAAGTGCTTAGGGCTGGAGGAATACAGCACCCCCCTCCCTTAACTACCTTTTCTTGAATTTAGCCTATGTCTCCCAGATCACGGTTAACCTGACCTGGGGAGAATTTTACTTCAGTTTGTTAAAAGTATTCCTTGGGGCATTTGGGGGGGAACAAGGGGTGAATTAATCAATCAGGGAAGTTTAAAGCATGCTACTCACCCGTGAGGGTCTCAAGGCGCTGAGGGGAGCAGCTCCGGTCAGTCTAAGAGCCAGGTCTTCCTGAAGATGTGCAGGGTTGGGCCACGTCTGATGTTGATCGGCAGCTCGTTCCAGGTCTTGACCGTGATGTAGAAGAAGATCTTTACCCCCATTCTTGCTCTGCGGATGTAGGGGTTCGTCGAGGGCGAGGGCGGCAGAATGGAGGTTCCTCTTGGGTACGTGTAAGGAGATTCTGTTGTTGAGATATCGGGATCTGGTGTTGTGGAGGCATTTTAACAATATGAGGACAGAGCACAACACCAATGGTAATCACTGACCAGCAAAAGTCAGTAGTGTTTTTGATTATTAAAAAGTGCAACATAGACAAAAAAAATCCAAATGACAAGAGCATTGAAAAGCTAGTTAGTATCTTGACACGTAGTTGTATTGTGATAACAACCGACACGTGTTTTGTCGTAGACGACTTTCTCAAGGCTTCGAACTTATTTCAGAAAATCCTCAAGTCCAACAGGATTAAAATCTCAAACGACGTTCACCAAAAAAGTATCCGGTTAAGTGTGTGTCCGTATGCACAGAAGCCTCCACGAAATGTCGGTAAGTCATAAGTCACATAAGACCGCCCTTATTTATTACGAGGTAGTACGACAGTCACAATCAAGTTTGTATGTTGGCTAAGGACTCTCCCTCCTTTGGTGAATCTGAACGTGGGTAAAGTAAAAAGGTCCCCATTTCAATAGACAGTAAGTGACACTGTAGATTGCACAGTGTTGACATAGAGCACACCTAGATATATGTTGTGTTAGACTCCTGTGCAAACTACAACAGAGGTGCTGATTGTTTTGTTTCGCTAACCACTGCTGTCATTCTTTTATAGTTTGTGGAGGCATTTGTAGGTGTGGGTGAGTATCTTGAAAGTTACTCTTTTCTCGACGGGGAGCCAGTGGAGGTTATATAGGTGCTGGGTGATGTGCTCGTGCCAAGGGATGCTAAGGACAAGTCTGGCTGCGGTGTTCTGTATGGTCCGGAGTTTGCAGAGCAGAGACTTGTTGATCCTGGCATAGAGGGCGTTTCCATAGTCCAGTCTTCTGGTTATGAGAGCGTGGGTGACGGTCTTCCTTGATTCGGGGGGATCCATGTGAAGGTCTTTCGAAAGATTCGGAGGGTGTTGAATCAGGTGGAGACGACGGTGTTGACCTGCCGAGTCATGGAGAGGGAGGAGTTGAGTACAATGTCCAGGTTCTGGGTGTGGTCTGTGAGGGTGGGGGGGCTGCCAAGGGTGGTGGGCCACCAGGTATTGTCCCATGTAGAGGGGGGGTCTGAGGACAAGGACCTCTGTCTTCTCCGAGTTGAGCTTCAGGCAGCTGCTGCTCATCCTTAATGCGACGTCCTCCATTTGGTGATTGGATCCTTGGTGAGTGAGAGGATGAGCTGGCAATCGTCGCCATAGGATACTATGCTGAGTCCATTCCGCCGACGATAGCGCGAAGGAGGCCATGTAGATGTTGAACAGCGTGGGGCTGAGCGACGATTCTTAGGATACTCCGCAGATGATTTCCATGGTTTCGGAGAGGAATGGTGGAAGATTCTTTGGGTTCTGCCGGTGAGCAAGGAGCGGAGCCAGTCAAGAGCGGTTCCCTGTATGCCGGCTTCGCAGAGTCTGGCAGTGAGTGTGCAGTGGAGATGGTGCCGAAGGCTGCAGAGAGGTTGAGTAGGATGAGGGCTGCGGTGTGTCCTTAGTCGAGGAAGGTGTGGATGTCATCTGTGATGACAAGTAGAGCAGTCTCGGTGCTGTGGTTGCTGCGGAATCCATTGAGGGAGGGGTCGAGGATGGAGTTTTCTTCAATGAATTTTTTTAGTTGGATGTTGACGGTTTTCTCTGTGACTTTTGCCGTGATGGAGAGGAGAGAGATGGGTCAGTAGCTCTTGAGGGCTTCTTGAGTAGGGGTCTGACTTTTGGGCATTTGCAGTCATCCGGAAAGATGACGGTTTTGAAGGTGGCATTGATTGTGCATAGTAGTTCTGGAACGATGGCGGTGGTGGCCCTGTTGAAAATGTGCAGGGGTCCATGGGGGCTACAGAGTGAATGCCTTTCATGGTCAATGCGGTGTCTTTGGTGGTGGCTGGTGTTCAGGAGAAGATGTTGGGCTCGCTGGCGTTGCTGGAGGGGTGGAGTGGTTTCGGAGTCATGTGTCTGGTGGTTGAAGTTGTCATAGAGGCCTTTGATTTTCTGATGGAAGTAGGAGCCAAGCTTGTTGCAGAGGTCCTGGGAGAGGGTGATGTCCATGGTTTTGCTATGGGGTTTGGTGAATTCCTGGATGATGCCCTGAAGTTGTTGGATTTGGTGAGGATCTTGCTTTGGATGAAGCTCCTTTTTGTGGATCTGATGCATTAGTGGTATTCTGTTATGGCGTTTTTGTAGGTGGTAGGGTCCTCCGTGGATTTGCTATTTCTCCAGTTCTTCTCAAGACCTCTTCAGGTACGTCTGGATTCTTGGAGGTCGGCAATGAACCAAGTGGCCTTCCTGGGGTGTTGTTTGTCGGGGTTACATAGGGGTGCGAGCTCATCTGCACAGTTGGAGATCCATCTGTGGAGTTCTTTGGCTGCGAGGTTGGAGTTGGTCGAGGTGGCGGGGGCATCACAGTTGAGGGTGGAGTTGAGCAGCTCCTTGGTGATTATGCTCCAGTTTCTTCATTAAGTGCAGGGTGCCAATTTGGGTGCCATGGGTTTGTCAACATGGAAGTGTACGCAGTGGTGGTCTGTCCATGGGGTTTGCGTGGTGTGGCTGAAGTGGATGTTGTTACCTCCTGCGAAGATTGGGTCAAGGGTGTGTCCTGCCTTGTGGATGAGAGTGGTGATGAGTTGTTTCAGTCCGAGGTTGGTGAGGTTGTCCAGGAGGGTAGCTGAGTTGGGGTCAGTGATGTTGCTGAGGTGGAAGTTGAGGTCTCCGATGAGTATGTAGTCCATGGAGGCGATGGCCTGGGGAGATAGAGGTGGTGAATGCAGTTTGAGGTCCAGGAGGTCTGTCGATGAGGGTGTCTGTTAGGGTTCTTCTGGGGCTGATCGGGATCTGGAAATGAAGGTGTTCGGTGGTGGGCGGGGTGTCGCTCGAGCTGGAGATCCTGAGTCAGTGGGAGCTCTTGTGTATGATGGCAAGTCCTCCTCCTGGGAAATTGGGGCATTCCTTCCGCTGCATCTTGTAACCGTCGGTGGCGGAGGTAGAGTTGGTCCAGGTTTCTGTGAAGAAGGTGACATCTGGTGAAAGGGTGTTGAGAAGGTCCCAGGTATGTCTGTGCATGGAGTGCATGTTGAGGAGGATGCATCTCAGGGCTTCGGTGGTATTGGTGTCCAATGTGGGGGCAGTGGCCATGGGGGTGCAGATGGTGGTGAAGGTCTTGCAGCAGTGATGGCAGGAGAGCTGCCCATGGTTGGCATTTGGTGTGGACAGCTGGCAGTTGTTGTTCCTTCCGGGGTTGAGTGCGAAGAGGGCAGCTCTGTTGTAGCGGTGGGTGGCCGGAGATCCAGAGTCCCTGGCGCTGCTTGCTTTCAGGTTGCAGACAGGCCTGGGTGTAGTTTGCAAAGTTTTGCTACGTGGAACTCCGTGAAGTTACAAAAAAACTCTGCGAAGATCCACGAGTGGCGGAGTGCAGTGTGAACTGCAGTTTGTGCTGGTATTCCTGCAGCTCGGGTAGAAATTCTACCTTTTGCGATGGCGAACTTACCATTCGCGATCGCGAGCGGGGAAAAAACTCCGCTGCACATCACGAAGCGGAGTTTTCTGCACTCTGCGTGCTCCGCAGAGTGCAGAGAAATCCACATACTCTGCGAACGTAGGAAAATTCACCGTCTAGGCCTAGTCGCAGACAGGCGCAGATGGGCTCGCCTTTGGCGTGCCCGCTGCGTGCGGCCGTTGTGCGGCCACGTAACTGCCGCCATTAAATAGGGAAGGTGGAGGGAAGCATAGCTGGGAGGCGGGAGCAGGAAACCAGCAGGGTAAAGGGGACGCGGTGGCAGCAGCAGTGGAAAGAACCTGCACGGAGGACACAACAGGACAACAGGATAGATAGGAAAGGCAATTGGACAAAAAGAAGAAACAGGCAAAGAGGCACATATCAAAAAAGCACAATGACAAAACACCAGGGCACAGTAATAACAGACAAGGACAGCACAAAAACATGCACAAGCAGAGAGGCAGACAAAGGTCCTCAAACACCTACTGGCAGAGGTGATGCGGGGTCAGCGGCGGCAGCAAAACAGTCGTGCTGCTGGGGGAGAGAGCAGGTCTCTGGCCAGGAGGTCAGGGGTGTTGCTCACGCTCCTTCGCAGCACCTGCCATTAAATAGGGAAGGGGAGACATAAGCGCAGCTGGAAGTGGGAGAGGGAAACCGGTGGGGAAAAGGGGCTGGGGGGGCAGCAGCTGTCGGAAAATCCAGGCACAGAGGACCCAACAGGAAAGACAGGAAAAACAGATGAAGAAAAAGAAGAAACAGGCAAAGAGGCACAAATCAAAAAAGTACAATAACAAGACACCAGGGCACAATGGTAACAGACAAAGACATCACAAAAATGGGCACAAGCAGAGAGATGTACAGAGGGCCTCGAACACCCACTGGCAGAGGTGACGCAGGGTCAGCGGCGGTGGCACAACAGCGGTGCTGCTGGGGGAGAGAGCAGGTACCTGGCCAGGAGGTCAGGGGTCTTGCTCGTGCTCCCACGCAGCTGCCACCATTAAATAGGGAAGGGGGAGGGGAGCGCAGCTGGGAGGTGGGAGTTGGGAACCAGCAGGGGGAGGAGCCACAGGGGCAGCAGCGGTGGGAAAAATGGGCATAAAGGACACAACAGGACAACAGGAAAGACAGATAAAGAAAAAAAAGAAACAGGCAAAGAGGCACAAATCGAAAAAGCACAATAACAAGACTCTAAGGCACAGTCATACCAGACAAGGACAGCACAGAAATGGGCACAAGCAGAGAGGCAGAAAGAGTGCCTCGAACATTTATTGTCAGAGGTGACGTGCGGTCATTGGTGGTGGTGATGCAGCGTGGAATTTTAAATCCTCCCTTCGTCACAGATCAAATATCACACTATCACATTCATTCAATACATTCATTGGTGGGGCCCATAACACCAACACTCACACTTCATTGATCCGTTCTCACGGGAGAGATAAATTGTCCAAATGCTGACATGAAAGGAATAACTTTTCAACTAAGGAACACAATTTACCTGAACCTACATTAAGTACCCTTATTGAACTCAGAACCTCTAGATATTCCCTCCATTTAATCAATAAATCAGTTAGTTGATTTTGGATATTTGGTGACACGATTCTTTAATCTACATTTAACCTTATTCTAATTTCTCTAAATAAATCACCTGACACATTTGTTCGTTAAAATAATAATTTTGTTTATCTAATCAATTTCAATTTCAATAAGTCATAAACCAAACCACCGAGCATCATATTTACCTAATCTGGCTATAAGTCATCCTCTAAGTCAATCAAGTCGTGGAAAAGTCTTTAATTCAACAAAGTCAGGTAGCAATTCAGTCTTTCAAAGATTCTGGATAACAGCTGTCCAGCAGTGTCACCGTCCTCTCCGTCAGCATAACGTCAGGAAACAGGAAAGTTCACTCAAAGAGAAGGAGGAGATTTTAATTTGCTTTGTCTACCTACTTTTACAATGAAACTAACGTCAAAATGTAACAAAAATCAGTTTTAGGCAGTCCTGATTGGCTGGTTTGAGGTCATTCGGTAAAGTTCTCACATAGTCCGTTAGGTTAAGTCATCACGCTTGCTGGTTCCGGTTTTAAAGACAGTCCTTTGTTTCGTGAATTTGGCGATTTTCCCAGTGTGTCCTTGATGGGTACATCTTGCCTGGGGTCAGGACGAGGCCACTGTTGCTGGCGCAGGCGCACTTCACCCGAAACCTCGTGAAACGGTAGTAGTCACGTCGTGTGTCTCAGTCAGCCATCTTTTCTTAGGCCCAAATGGACAACTTAAGCAAAACAAACACAAAATTAATTAAAACATTGAAATGGCTAATAAAATGTTAAACCCTCACTAATTCCCTTATGTGTAAGTAATTATCTAGCATGATAGCAACATTCAAAGCGTTTATATTTACCCAGTGATGTCATCTGGTGCAATTTACAATTACGTCACGAAAGCAACATTTATCATGCAATATTCTAATTTTCTACCATTAGTATGCGTACATATATTAGTATACAGTTAGTTTAGCCATGCAAATGCAAATCCCACGTGTAATTCTTTTGTTGATATAATTGGTGAGTTATCACTTCAAACAGATTAATAATATTACAATTAATAGATTATTCGGATTAATATAAACATGCAAATCCCCCTTTGGTGATTATATCACCACACCATCAAAATTTTGTATCCCTTTTACGGAGTTTCAAAGTGATTTCTTGTTTTTATTCATAATTCAGTTTCCCCTGTCTCTTCTCTTTTTGCTGATTTGTACATACTCTCCTTTATTTCCTTCAATTCAATCTCATCAAATTCTCTCTCTTGTTTTACTTCCTTTCTCCTTAAATTTTCTCTTTTTGACTTTTTCTGGTTTTTATTCTTTTTACAACAAATACACCCTAATCTTATCATTAATACTATAAAAGTCACACATGTTAATGGAAATAATATCTTACCTAAAAAGGTACTACCTAAAGTTACAACAATGTTGAACTTTCAGCATTCCACAGACTCCACCCTCTTTTGCCAATAATATATCAAGGGCAAGTCGATTTTGCATTACCATAGCACGCATGGCAACCATTTCAGTATTTACCAATAAAAATCCTCCAGCGGTGCTTGTTGACAAGTGATCCAACAACTGTTGATAGTCTTCTAATTTTGTTTGCATTCAGAGATATTCCCACTGCCGGTATCAATGCTCCAAAAATATCACCTACAATTTCTTCCCAAGATTCTCTCTTACTACATACTAAGGGGCATATTATCAAGCCAGGCGATAAATGTATTGCCGCTTTAGCAGCAGAAAACTGCCGCTAAAACGGCGATAATGGGCTTGATAATATTCTCTATGGAATTCCAATTGAAGCCCATGTTAGATGTGAAGGACATCTAACATGGGCTTCAATTGGAATTCCATAGAGCATGTTATCAAGCCCATTATCGCCGTTTTAGCGGCAGTTTTCTGCCGCTAAAGCGGCGATAATTTTATCGCCTGGCTTGATAATATGCCCCAAAATTACTACCTAAGTTATGTACACCATCTTCTCCTCTATCCATGTGAAAAATCTTTGGAAAAACCAGGCCTACATAACATGTGCCATATCAATGGTCTAGCAAACGATAAGATGCCCTGTTCCCACAAATAAAATATAGTCCAGGAAAAACTGGATCTTTTCCACCTTTAAATCCCCATCCACCCATGATTCAGTATGTATCATAGCACTCGCTATTCCCTACAAAATAATTATCATATGCAGTTTGATTCCTTGTAATACACAATTTCCCTTTGTGAGGCCAATCCAAAGCCGTAGTTGGACTCGTTTCCCCTTTCAAGTGTTTTTCCATCTCTACATCCCATACTGTTTTCTCCACCTTTCCTTCTGAAGCTTTTCTTTGCATTTTCAGTCTCCTTTCTTCAACCATATCTAAAAATGTCTTTTCCTCTTTCTTTAAACTGCAAGTCAAATTGTTTTTATATATGTATTCTAATGTTAGTTCTTTAGTTTCTAGGAAAAATTCACCTAACACCTTTGCAGGTTTAACCTTATTTAACTTGTTAATTGACGGTACTTGTGAAAATATAGTATCTACATCTGAAAATTAATATTCTAATTTTCCTGTCTGATAAAATAAACTAGCTATTACACTACATGTTATTCCATAAGTCACTGGAAGGTGATGATAAGTCACTCCCTCTGATACAGAAGCAGGTAACTGCATGCAGAGATAGCAGTCCCTTACA
Organism: Triturus cristatus; assembly: GCF_964204655.1. NCBI lineage: Eukaryota > Metazoa > Chordata > Amphibia > Caudata > Salamandridae > Triturus > Triturus cristatus. The sequence continues at coordinate 210,273,353 of NC_140588.1, read as the reverse complement.
TCCATTGTTTTTACATATTCAAACAACAGTTTCGAAAAAACATTATTAGAAAAATTAGTTATAGACCTGTCTTTATGTAAATAGTTTTTATCTATTCTAGTCAGAACTACCTTTTGAATCTTCCCTATATTAGTTAAGTTTTCACTATGTCCTTCTAATGTATCTATAGTAACTTTAAATGAGATCAGGAGAGCAAGTACACTCCATAGAAGCATTAATAATCCTGTACAACAACAACACATTTTACACCATCTCTTCAGAAATTTAAATCTACCTTTTCTACTATCTACGTTTGCCATCTTTGCTAAAATGGACTGTGTCTTTTGACTTAACCTCTCTACTTCACAACTAGTTTTCTAACCCAAGGCTCTAAGCACCTACCAGTTTTTGTCTTTTTCGGTATTTTATTGTCTTTCTCTCAGTTGTTTTCTTGTCTCATTCAGTTTGGCATTTCATCATTCTTCACTTTTCCTTCGTGATCGGTATACAGAATGTCCTGAACATCCACTTCTTCTCCAATATCGGACAAGATAACTCTCAGGATTTCCGATTCTTCGTCTTCCTCAACCACTTCTGGTACAACCACCTCTGGATTTCCTTGACTATCTGCCTCTTCTTTTACTTCAGGCAGGGCCACATACGTCCATTCTGGTGATTTATACTTCTGGTTAGTTTTTCTGGTTCTTTTGCTCTCTTTAATTTCAGTGGTTTCTTGGTCTTTTGATGTCACCTGACTTGTCACTTCATTCACCTGTTCAGCTCTTGGTGAAGTTACTCGTGTCAGTCGGTATCTCGAACTTTTTATTTTATTCGGCCAAACATCATCTTTTGCTGCTCTTTTCAATCTACTTCCTTTATCATTTTTTTCAGTTCTCCAAGCTCTTTCTTAGAACTCGACCTTCAGGTATTTCATCTTCGCTTTCTTCTGACTCGGTTTCAACTTGCTTTTTACTTTCAACAATTTCTTTTTCCACCACTTCTTTAGTTTTCCCTACTTCTATCCCTCCTCGAATCTCCAGCACGCAATCTTCCTGCTGACTACTTGTCCCTGTTTCTAACTGGATGTTGGAGTTCCCTACACCTCCTCGGGGTCTTCCGCAATAATCTTTCCCTCTTTCTCTGTATCTGGCACCTGTCCATCTACACGTGTTGTTTCAGGTGGAATTGCTCTCAATTTTTCATCTGGTACTTCCTTCTCATGAATCTCTTTTATTGTCTTCTCTTTATTGTCTTTTTCTTTGGTTTTCTCTTGTTTTTCCTTTGAACACTTCACTCCTTGTTCAGTCTCTGAGTCTGAACTGGTATCAGAAATCTGTAACCTTCTTCTCAGGGAAATACTTCTTGGAACATGTGTTAGACTTTGTTCTGCTTCCCCCCTTTAAGGGTTTTCTTTTGTTTTTGGCTCTTCGTCATCTGACTCAGTACTGGATTCTGATTCATCAAAATACTCCTTTTCTGTGCTGTTCACTGGATTTGGAATTCTCAATGTATGGCTTGCATGGATCCAGTGTTTCAATTCAGCACACTTTACAGTTGTTGTTGTGGTCAAGATGACTTGTCTTGGTTTTCCCCACCTCGGGACCAAACAGTTTCTTGTTCTGTGTACTTTTATTCTCACCCAGTCCCCTGGGCTTAGATCATGGGCTGGCTTCTTTTCAAGGGTGGTGGCATCCGCTCCAACCTGATGAAACACAGAATGAACTGCATCAGCCAGGCTTTTACAGTATTCCAACACCATGTCATCAGTTATAGTCATCAGCTTGTTGACTGGTATAAACACGTGCCGCATGGCTTGTCCCATGATGATTTCATGGGGGCTTAACCCCGTAGTTCTATCTGGAATTGATCTAATAGTCATGAGTACTAGAGGCAAGACATCAGGCCATTTCATACCGGTGTCTAAACACATTTTCCCTATCCTGTGTTTGATTGTACCATTCATCTGTTCCACCACACCAGAAGCCTCTGGTCAGTAGGCACAATGTAGTTTTTGTTGTACATTCAATGCTTCACAAATCAGTTTTATGATCTCATTATGAAAATCTCCTCCTCGATCTGATTCAATTGTCACTGGGAACCCAAATCTAGGGATGAATTCCCTCAAAAGGAATTTTGCCACTGTCATCCCATCATTTCTTCTTGTTGGGAATTCTTCTACCCATCTAGAAAACAGACAGACCATAACCAAAACATACCTCAGTCTGTTACAGGGAGGCATCTCAATGAAATCCACTTGCATTCTGGTAAAAGGCCCTCCTTCTTGACCTATTGTTCCTAGACTCACTACTGTCTTTCTTCCTGGATTGTATTGCTGACATATTAGGCATCTTTGACAAAGACTTTCTGCTACAAGTCTGAATTTTGCATTGTACCAGGTTTGTTTAAATGACCTGACCATAGCATCTCTCCCTATGTGTCCCTGTCCATGATACAACCGTGCCATGGCAGACATCATGCTATCAGGCATGACTGGTCTTCCATCTCGATAGAACCACACCTGATCTTTCTCTCTGGGTGCACATCCTGCTTTTAGCCACTGCTTCATTTCCTCTTCTCCTGCTTCTTCCTGTAATTGTCTTACTTCTTCCCATGTTCCCACAGTGTTAGTAAACCTGAAAGAGCAAGAAATCACCTCTCTTTCCTTAGCCCGATTAATGGAATTCTGATTTCGTGCACAGTGTTGTGCCATGTCATTCGCATATTTGTTGCCAGTGGCGATATAATCACCACTTTGACTATGGGCGGCACACTTCACAACAGCCAATTCCCTAGGCAACTGTATCGGCTCAAGCAATTTTCCAACCACTTCAGCATTCTTAATGGGAGTTCCACTTGATATCAAAAAGCCTCTCTGTAGCCATATTTGACCGAAGTCATGTACGACTCCGAATCCATACTGGCTGTCAGTCATCACAGTCACTCTCACACTCTTTCCAATCTTACATGCTCTAGTCAAAGAGACAAGTTCAACTACTTGTGCCGATTTTACTCCTTTCAGATATGATGCTTCCATCACTGCTTCAACTGTACATACCGCATAGGCTGCACTTAACACTCCCTCATCTGTTCTCAAACAAGACCCATCCACAAACAGAACAAAATCAATTTCTGGTAAGGGTACATCTTTTATGTCAGGTTGAGGTTTTGTACAGAAATCAAGTACATCCAGACAGTCATGATCTGCTTCATCTCTGACTTTCACATTCTCAGCATCAAGCAGTAATGTTGAAGGATTCACATTCAAACATCTCACAAGACTTACATTCGTGGCACCTAGTATAACTTTCTCATACTTAGTCAGCCGACTATGTGTCATATACTGAGTGCGACTCCTTGTTAAAAGGATTGCCACATCATGAGGTACAAACACTTTCACATGATATCCCATCACAATTCCCTCACTCTGTTCCAAACTTCGGCATGTAGCAGCTACTGCTTTCAAACACCCATTTAAGGCTACAGCTACTGGGTCCAACATTGATGAAAAATATGTAATTGGTTTCCTCAGTTTTCCATGCTTCTGTATTAGCACAGAGAGCGCACATCCGTTTCTTTCACTGCAATACCACCCAACTCCTTTTCATAGTCAGGCATACCTAACGCAGGTGCTTCACACAGCCCATCTCTGAATCTTTTAAATGCTGCCAATTCTTCTTTGTTCAAATCAATGGGATCTTTCACATCGCTTCTTGTTAGTCGTACCAAAGGTTTTGCTATCAACGAAAAATTGCTAATCCATTGACGACAATATCCAACCATTCCCAGAAACATTCTCACCTCTCTTTGGGTCATGGGTGCACTCATTCTTTTTATGATCCTGATTCTATCTATTGTTATTTTTTTCAGTCCTTTTTCAATGTGATATCCAAAATATTGTACTTCTTGCTTGCAAAATTGTAATTTTGATGGTGACACTTTAAGTCCTCCATCTGCCAAATGATTCAGCAATGCTATTGTGTCAAGTTCACAAGCTTCACAGGTTTTCGATGCCACAAGAAGGTCGTCGATGTACTGGACTAATACTGAATTTTCGGGCATTTCTAGACTTTCCAAAGACTTCTTCAATAGCTGATTAAATATCGAGGGGCTTTCTGTATACCCCTGTGGAATTCGGCACCAAGCCAAAATACGCTTGCCGAAATTAAATGCAAAAATTTGCTGACTGTCGTGGTGCAATGGGATGGAAAAGAAAGCATGGTATAGATCAATTACTGTATACCATTCTGCGTCATGGGCGATCTGATATAAAATCACAGATGGATTTGGTACAATGGGACAACATGACACGACAATTTTGTTTATCTTTCTCAGATCTTGTACTATCCTGAACTTCCCACTAGGCTTTTTCAGTCCCATTATTGGTGAATTACATGGACTACTGATTATTTCTATAAAATACCTTGTTTTATCAGTTTTTCAATCACAGGAGTCACTCCTTCAATTATCTCAGGTATCAATTTATATTGGGGAGCATTTGGATATCTTACTCCTTCTTTTACTGTTATTTTTACTGGATCTACATTTCTCATTAATCCCACATCTTCTCCTGTGAAATCCCAAACTTCTGCCTTAACAGATTGTTTTAATTCTTTAGGTAATTCATCAGGGTTAAATACAGCATATGTTTCAATAACCTTATTTTCCCTATTTGTCATTGTCATTTTATACCGCACATCTTCATCTGGGGTTTCAAATGCTATCCCATCCAGGGTACAAAATATAGTGCAGTTCATTTTGCACAACAAATCTCTACCTAACAGATTCACGGGACTGGTATTGCACACGACAAAGCGGTGCATTTCAGAAAATTTCCCTATGCTAACTTTCACTGGGTCTGTAAGGTAAGTTTTAATCTGCCTGTTGGATACACCAACTACTTGGATCGTTCGTTTCATCCGAGAGAGGTAGATTCTTAACATCAACTGATCTGACTGTTGATCGAGTAGCACCAGTATCAACTAGGAAAGTAATGCTTTTATCATTAATCTTTCCATCTACAAATGGGCCTGACTGGTCTACTTCTAGAGTTGCACCAAGTACACACTCTTCTTCTTCCCTTCAGCACCGTCAATAACTTTCTTCTGAATCACTCTCATCGCGTTGCAGCCAATAATGCGAAACAGCGCTAGCGTGCAGCGGCTTATTTACCTGTTCTCCGTTGTAGAATCCTGTTTCATTACTATACCTCTGGGAATTTTTGCTCTGTGGAAAAGGCGGTTTTGGCACCTGATTCTGTTGGGTAACAACCTGCTGCTGTCGCTGCGGTTGACCACTCACCTCAATCTGCACCTGTGGATTCAATGATGCCTTTTCATCGTTAGTACTTGGGGGAAATTTACAGTCGGATTTCTAATGCCCTATCCTACCGCAATTATGACACGGGAATTTCTTCTTAGCTTCCTCTATATTTCCTTTACCTTTCCCAGGACTAAATTTTTGTCTTGATCCTGTATTTTTTGCTTGTTCTACTAATTCTGCTTCCTGTCTCTCTGCTACCTTCACTTGTGCCCACATAGCTTTTTCTTTCAATTTTCGCTGTTTAGCTTCAATTTCATCACTGAAATATTTAGCATGTCTCAATACTTCGTCTATTTTCTTATTCTGCCAGTATGCTGTTTTATCATCTCACTAATTTCTGGACGAAGACCATATACAAACTTGTATACAAAATGACGTAGATCCTTTTCACTCAGATTTTCGTCTCCACTGAACTGTTTAAAGGCCAAAATCAGCCTCTCATAATATGCATGTACTGACTCTTTGCTTTCCTGATGTGTTCTGTCAATTTTTACCCAATCTGTCTCTTTAGGTGGAACCTTATTTTTCAGAAAGGCAATAACCTGTTCGTATTTCTTCATTACCTCGGGGTCTGGAGCCCCTGTTTTTGGATCCCTTGGGTATTCTTGTGTTGGCCAATGTATTATGATTTTGCACTCTGTCCATAGATCTGCTGGTACTATTATGTCAAACAGGCTGTTTAGATCAATCCACAATACTTTGGACAATTTTACAAATCTGTCTACCTGTCTATACCACTCGACGGGTTTTTCACGTAGTCGAGGGAAGTCATTTGTGAATGACAAAATATCTTGCCTAGTCCATGGGACATGTACATATCCTCCTCCTGGAATTTCTCTCATAGGGCATTCTGTTACTACCTTCTCTTTTTCTCTAGCAGGGAAAGCTGAAAAGGTTTTATCTGAAGCATCATCTCGTTTTCGATACCATCTACTTTTCCATTTGTCCACATCTCCCCATTTTCTCAATAAAATAATTATTTCCTTAATCTGACTCAATCGTCCTGTGGTATTCATATTTTCAATGTCCTTTTCAGTGAAATCTATTCAATGCGGTTTCTGTAGGGCTTTTACCTTTTCAATATCTATACCCATTTCATTTGCTACTTCTTCTAATCTTTCATGGAGACTTTTTGCTCTCCACGTTATGCTTTTACACAGGAATAACAACTCCTCATCCTGGTAGGTTTTTAACTTCTCCGTAGGGATAGTTCCTACAATTAACTCTTCCAGTACCATTCGTAGTTTGGCTACATCTATTGACTGAGATTCTTTCTTTTGCAAGCTTCTCAACCATTCACTGAATTCCTCTGTAGATGGTCCTACTGACTTCTCTACAGTACCTTGTCCAGAATCCTTTTGTGTTTCTAATATTGACTACACTGTTGTTATACGTCTTTCTGCACAATTCTGGCCTACAAACGGATTATTTGAAACATTCGGTTCAATCATACTTATTGTCTGTCTCCATGGATTGTCATTTTGACTCTGTTTTGGTTGTTCAACCTGTATATTGCTTTTATAAAGGACCGTTAAACAATGTTCGCAATCTTTTTGTTTATCGAAAATAGGCATTACTGGACCTATCGTTACTAGAACTGTTACAGCTTCCAGATTTTTGGTTAATTCTCTTATTTTCTCTGTTAATTCTAAGGTTGTCTTCGCTAGTTCCGCTGAATTTTCCCCATTTATTCTACTTCCAGACTTCTTTTCTACCTCTCTAATGGAATTTTTTTTTCCCAAATCCTGGAACTCTGGTTCCGATTTTATGATTCCTAAAGTTTCTTTCATTGGGGCAGTTGGTGTTAATATTTCTGGTTCTGTCCAATATGGGGGAGGGTTTTTTTAGAACATGTCATCAAGAACATCGTCCTCTGATTCATTCACTCCATACCCTCTCGATTTAACATTATGTCTTTTTTCTGCGCATTTTCTTACTTCATTTTCTCCTGCAGTTCTTACGGGAAACAAACCCTCAGTCATACTCGCATTCCGCCACCTTCTCATTCGATCATCATGATTCTCATGTCCGTATGACCTACCAAACATGTATCTATACCTTCCGCCACTTCTCTGTCTTTCTCGGTCATGCATCTCATCTTCCCATTCTGTCAATGCTTCAAATTGTGTCGGTCTAGGTCTTGGTTCTAAATTCATCATTTTCTCTCTTAAATTTTTCAAAACTGCTAAATTAAATGAACCAGGTTCTGGAAAAGCCAAAACTCCGTCATTCGCAGTATACTTGACCCAATTATCTAACCAAATACAAGTGTGATAACCATATTTCGCAACCATAAAGGATGCGGGGGTTTTCGGTGGAGGAAGTAATTGTCCTTCCCTAGTTACAATCGGTTTGCCCTTCTTAAACCACTTTTTATTTCTACTGAACCAGGACTTTTTCTCCTTTTCGGGCGGGTCGTAATACATATTTTCTGTCTTTTTGTATCTCACTAGTTTCTTCTCTCGACCGTACCGCTTTTCTGTCCAATTGTAGCGCGACTCACACTAACGCACCAATCCAGAACGTCTACGTCACTCTGTAATTCTCCAATCCCAGCGCGACTCACACTAACGCACCAATCCGGAGCGTCTACGTCACCCTGTGATTCTCCACTCCTAGCGCGGCGTACATTAACACACCAATCAAGAGCATTGTACGTTTTCGACTGACTGGCCAATCCCAGCACGGTCGTTCTGACATCAGCAGCCGCTGCCGCAGCTCCTGTCTACCCCTCCTTAACAAAATTCACTCTGCAAGTTTTGTTTCAAATTTACAATTCTGCTAGTAACAACACAAAAACACCACCATTGTCCGCTTCGCTAACCAAGGAATAGCAATAGCCCTTTCTCACAAGCATTCTGTCTTTCCCGAGAGTAGCGCTTACCTCTGCCCTACTACGGAATCGTTACTTCCGTTGATAAAGTAGCACATCCCTCTACCTTACCCTTCTAACAAGCTTTAGCTAACCGTTTCTCCAGAATTAAGATACTTGGTTGGAGACCCAATGCTCCTGAGAAATAAAACTAGAGTTTCACAATTAACCCGAAGGCCTTCCCATTCACGCACTTTCACACAAGAAAATGTAGTACATTCACACAGAATCCTGTCTTTCCCGAGAACAGCGAACAGTCTGTCCTACTACAGAATCATGACATTCGTTGATAAAGTAGCACTTCCCTCTACTTTATCCTTCTAACAAGCAAGGCTGGCTTTAGCACTGGTGGTGCCCAGTGCGGCAATGTTTTTTGGTGCCCCCCCATGACCATCTCCACTACGGAGTCCCTCCCCAGCACCCTTTAACAGTCTCCATAACCACTCTCTCAGATGCATTTAATTAATTTTATAGCGTCACTCATAAAAGTGAAGGGTGTGCTAGCACTTTACATAACACACACATTACACAGAGACTATCAATCATAGGTGTGTAAATCAGTGTATAGGAAATGTTACATTAAACAGAGGACAACAAGGGGTGGATTCACATATTATCTATACAGGTAGGCATTATAGTTGAAAAGTACAAACTCTGAATTTAAAATGTATCTTTAATAACAAGAACTGATTTGTACCCAAATGAACCCTTTTTGCAACATTAGAATAATGAAAGTATGGGGGAAAAATCCATACCTCTAATCTTTACCTTAAAGTCTGCACGCAGTTCTTTGACAGTTAATAGCTCACTGTAAACTGCATCTAACCAAAGGAATTCTCTTAGAAAAGCAGTAATCCACTCACCTGTTTACATTACATTCACTTTGTGATCTGCATGGTACGTGTTCTTTGCAGCAGGCATAGTAACCCTCTGCACTACCTTACCATGAAGCAAAACTTCCACGAGTTAAAACTTCTACTAGACAAAACTCCGACCTCGCCTGGAAGAACATTAATCACCGGAGTTTTCTGAGATATTAATTGTTGCCTGAAAATTGCTGAAGGCAGGAACGCAGCAGCAGGTGCTTATAAGAACAATATAAACTAGCAAACAGGCGCCCCATGCAAAGTCAGCACCCGGTGCGGTGGCACCGGCCCTGCTAACAAGCTTAGGGAGCACCTATTACCTTTCTAGTGATAAGCGTTATTGGAGTGCCATTTGGACTCCTGGTACCTAAGACCAGAACTTCACAGGTGACCTTCACTACCATACACTTCTTTCATACAGGAGTTATTTCTAATGGCAACACACGACGATGTCACTGGATCAAACCCAGACAATGCGTTGTGCAACTTCAATCGTTACACGTTTTTCCCTGTGTGCCTACAGGGCAACAACAATTCCGTCTTTCCCGAGAGCAGCGCTTACCTCTGCTCTACTACAGAACCGTTACAAACTTCCGACTTCCTACATCCCAGAAGCTGTGCAAACAACATAGAACTCGACGCGACTCAACATAGAGTATTAATACATAAACCAATATCAATCAATAACCAATAATCAGTAAGCAATTTACAAGCTATAATCACCAAACCAAAACAATAACAACCATCATTCTGCGACCAGAAAAACTGATGCAGCGTGGAATTTTAAATCCTCCCTTCATCACAGATCAAATATCACACTAGCACATTCATTCTATACATTCATTGGTGGGGCCCATAACACCAACACTCACACTTCATTGATCCGTTCTCATGGGAGAGATAAATTGTCCAAACGCTGACATGAAAGGAATACCTTTTCAACTAAGGAACCCAATTTACCTGAACCTATATTAAGTACCTTTATTGAACTCAGAACCTCAAGATATTCCCTCCATTTAATCGATCAATCAGTTAGTTGATTTTGGATATTTGATGACACAATTCTTTAATCTACATTTAATCCTATTCTAATTTCTCTAAATAAATCCCCCGACACATTTGTTCGTTAAAATAATAATTTTGTTTATCTAATCATTTTCAATAAGTCATAATCCAAACCACCGAACATCATATTTACCTAATCTGGCTATAAGTCGTCCTCTAAGTCAATCAAGTCGTGGACAAGTCTTTAATTCATCAAAGTCAGTCAGAAATTCAGTCTTTCAAAGTTTCAGGATAACAGCTGTCCAGCAGTGTCACTGTCCTCTCCGTCAGCATAACGTCAGGAAACAGGAAAGTTCACTCAAAGAGGAGGAGGAGATTTTAATTCGCTTTGTCTACCTACTTTTATAATGAAACTAACGTCAAAATGTAACAAAAATCAGTTTTAGGCAGTCCTGATTGGCTGGTTTGAGATCATTCGGTAAAGTTCTCACATAGTCCGTTAGGTTAAGTCATCACACTTGCTGGTTCCGGTTTTAAAGACAGTCATTTGTTTCGTGAATTTGGCGATTCTCCCAGTGTGTCCTTGATGGGTACATCTTGCCTGGGGTCAGGACGAGGCCACTGTTGCTGGCGGTGGTGCAGGCGCACTTCACCCGAAACCTCGTGAAACGGTAGTAGTCGCGTCATGTGTCAGCCATCTTTTCTTCGGCCCAAATGGTCAACTTAAGCAAAACAAACACAAAACGTAATTAAAACATTGAAATGGCTAATAAAATGTTAAACCCTCACTAATTTCCTTATGTGTACGTAATTATCTAGCATGATAGCAACATTCAAAGCGTTTATATTCACCCAGTGATGTCATCTGGTGCAACTTACAATTACGTCTCGAAAGCAACATTTATCATTCAATATTCTAATTTTCTACCATTAGTATGCGTACATATATTAGTATACAGTTAGTTTAGCCATGCAAATGCAAATCCCACGTGTAATTCTTTTGTTAATATAATTGGTGAGTTATCACTTCAAACAGATCAATAATATTACAGTTAATAGATTATTCAGATTAATATAAACATGCAAAAATGGGGGGTATACAAAATTTTGTACTACCCGCTCCAGCAGTGGCAAAACAGCAGACCTGCTGGGAGAGAGAGAAGGTCCCTGGCCAAGAGGTCAGGGGTCTTGCTTGTGCTCCCTCACAGGGGCCATCATTAAATAGGGAAGGGGGAGGGAAGCACAGCTGGGAGTTGGGAGTGGGAAACCGGCAGGGAGAGGAGCCGTGGGGACAGCAGCGGCAGGAAAAACCAGGCACGGAGGACACAACAGGACAACAGGACAACAGGAAAGACAGAAAGACAGATGAAGAAAAAAGAAGAAACAGGACAAAGAGACACAAATCAAAGTAGCACAATAACAAGACACCAGGGCACAGTAATACCAGAGAAGGAAAGCACTAAAACGGGCACAAGCAGAGAGGCAGACAGAGGGCCTCAAATGCCTACTGGCAGAGGTGATGCGGGGTCTGCGACGGCCGCACAACAGTGGAGCTGCTGGGGCAGAGAGCAAGTCACCGGTCAGTCCCTGGCTGAATTAAGGTCCAGCATACATTCACCAAATCAGGCTATGTAAGTCAAAGGAGTATGCAGTTTCTAAATAGAGAGGAAAAGAGGAGGCTGGGTTAGCCTGAAGCACCAGATCAGGGGATCTGTTTGCTCAGGGGCAAGGGCCCGCACTCACCCAAAAGTGTGTCATGTTTCATCATCGGGCAGCTCCTTGTTGGGCAGGAGCTCAAATGCCCAATGGGCCCTGCAAGGGGGCTTTTTGCTGGGGGTCTTTTGTTTTTTCTTATGTGAAGGGTGAAGTGTAATTTTGAGTGTGAAAATGTGAGTAGATTGGTGTTATGTGAGGTTAAAAATAATTAAGGGATGCCTTACTATTTTAAAATGTGGGTTTCCTTGTTACCGTTAAAAATTGATAGTTAGCTAGAGATGGATACAATAGTCAAACAAGCTCAAAAGGTGATATTTTTTAAAGAAGGTTCACATGTTTCTTGCCAATTTATTTTCAAAGTTGATCATGGAGGTTCATCAAGACCGCAATTTTAATCTACTTGTGCTTGGGTTACCAAAGAGTGCAGGATCTAATAATCGTTCCCAAAGGCAATCACACAAATATAAAGTATACCAGGAACTCTGCCATCACTGAGTCTGTAGTGGCAGAGTAATGGGTAGGTCATTCGCTTATCATCACTCCTCATCACTGTTGTTTATATGCCAGTGAGCCTCTTTCTATGCCACATATTGTTGAGGCACAGAAGCTCAGCACCCCTCCTAATATGGTTGGTTTTTTACACTGAAGGGGCCACCCAAGTATATGCTGCAATTTCTGTAATACAGAAATTTCTATAGGATGAAAATATTGGTCACAACCAGCTGTTGTGCGTCCACAACACTTCTGCAACATCACCTGTGTTGTGATTATAGTCAATCATTTTGCTCCTTTTTTTTAAAATGAGCTTGCTAATTTTATTAGTTTAGTTTCTAACCTTTAAATTGTTTTGGTATCACAAAATTATTGTAGACATTTTCCCAGAGGGTGGTCAATCACAAGAGTATCTGCTTTAGATGGTAACAGAATCTTTCACTGAAATTGTCATTTCCTTCCAAAAGCTAAATTACTTAATTTTCTGGTAGCATTATCATTCCTCTCAGCCATATTTAACCATTTGATTCAGTGGTTGCTGCCCCCGAGTAGCACAGGTGGGGTGAGGGGAATAGAAAAATAAATTTAAGAAGTTACTTACCTTGCTGCTGGACAGCCGTCTCGCGTTGTCTGCTTCTGTTCCTGCTTGAAGAAGTTAGCACACCCAGGCTCCCCTAAGCCAATCACAATGCTTCAATACAGCATTGTGATTGGTTTGGTGCTCAAACAGGAAGCGGAAGCCTGTGCATGCTCCACCTGGCTGTGTATTACAGGCTGGTAGGGAACATACAAAGTGCGCATTAATGTTATGCTGAGTGTTCCCTTCTCTCCAATAAAATGCATCTTGAATAACTTGTAATCCACCTTCCACAACTGCTTGGGCCAGTACATGTAGTATGGTGAAGCTATAAAGGGTGAGGCACCTTGATGAGGCTCCTTCACATTTATCTATTTTGGATGATTGCAAAGGGATGTGTGTGAAATAATATAACATGCACAGAATTTCTGTTTCAAAATTTATTTGGGAGAATATGTGTCTGCAGAGACTTTTGTGATGTCCATAGTGTGTCACTGTTTAATGTTCAAGTGCTGGAATACCTCCTTTCCAAGGAGGGGAGGGGGATCGAGAAGCCCAGGGCCGACTTCAGGGCGGTGCAACCACTGCAACCGTACCTAACACTGACTTTGGGGGTGTGCTTAAAAATAACTATTGGTTTAAAAGCACCTGAACTTCCTTTTGGTCGAGCAGTTTTCAGGCATCAATAAAAATATCAAGATAAGTCTGGTGATTAATATTGCTACTGGTGAGAGATCGAATTTTGACTACTGGCAGTTTTGACTCATCATAAAGAAACACAGAGGGTTAATGTGCCTGCTGCAAAGAACGTGTAACATGCAAATCACAGAACTGAGTGTGAGTGAACTATAAGTAGCGCTATAAAAAAATGTAATGTATGTCAGAGAAAGGCTATGGAGAGAGGAGAGGGACTGTTGGAGAGTGGTAGTGAGGGAATTTATGGAGAAGGAGGTCAATGGAGGAGGGGTGCCTGAAATTACTGTTGCACTCCGTGCCACCAGCACTGTAACCACTCCTGGGAACTCCCCACGACATATGGGAGTTGAGGGAAAAGGTTTTTCTAGAATAAGAAAAATAATAGCATTTGCACAGCAGGCTACACTACATTTCCAAAGTGTGAAGTTGTACTGTGCGCGCAATTGAGCATTGGGGAAATAGAAAATGTCACATGGCAATTCCAGTAGTATCCCTGGAAAGCTACTGGATGTCACAGCACAGCTTTCCAATCATACTATTGGAAAGTTAGAAAATTCCTAAAAGTCATACATTTACACGTTGGTCTAAAAACATGTGATTTTTCTGTGAATCTGGACCTTAGTTTATTCTTTGTTGGTGTAACTTATGCACGGGCAGCTGAGTAAATTTAAGCCATGTGCCATTTTTATTTCCATTTTTTTTGTTTAAGAATCAGGACCGATATGTTAGAACTATTTTATGATATGTCTGGTGCCAGCTTCTTTCAAAACTTCGAAGTCAATACAAATGACAGCATGTGCGTTTCATGCATAACTGGGAAATATACATTGTTGTATTCTTGCTGTCATCACACTAAGACACCCTCCTATTGAACTTGTAGACTTTTTTGGATCAACCAGTGATAGAGCGTCACGATATTCTGAAATTTGTAGGGGTGCATCATATTCATCGTTAGTCCGCACCCACATATCAATTGAAGTAGTTTTAGGGATGCCATAAAAATCGTATTATTAGCACCGTTTAATATAGGTGTGATTAGCAAAATAACCATGCTTTCCATGACAAGTAATGCTGTAGGCCATTGTGAATGTATTTTAGTAAATGCATAATTATTATCTTTTATGTAATGTAATGTGTTAGTTAAACGTATGCCATGTTAAAGTTACATGTGCAGTTGCTAATTTACGTTTGAAAGAATAATGAACTAATGCTTAACGTGTGATTTAGTAATGTGTTTAACAGTGTAAAGGCCTGATCGTACATATGTTTAAAGAGAAAGGGCTGTTCATTTCTTGTGTTAGCTAACGTTGTAGGCCGAAAATAATTTCCCTTGGTAAAGGCTTTGGGTTACCGGATAATTGAAAATCCCAGAGAAGTTAAACGTTTTTCGTTCCCATGTTTCTGTTGCAGGTGCAAGGACATTCTGGGGCATATCAACAACAACCGGCAATAATTATCTCTAAGCGCATTTAGCGCTAGGATAATTATCGCCGGCTAGCATGAATTTTTATCGCTGAGATAGCGTGCTATTAGCAACGCTTATCTCATTAGCGATAAAAATCCTCACGCTAACAGGCTAACGTGAGATTATCGCTAGAAAGCCAGCGATAATCTCACGTTACCTTGTTGATAGGGACAGGCAAACCGCGGTGAGCGCAGCTTTTTTTGTCTCTAACAGGGTTAGCGACATTCTTGATAATAGGAGAAATGTCGCTTAGCGACATTTCTCCTATTATTTTACTCTGGAACGCCCCCTTTGCATCTCATTAGAGATGCAAGGGGAAGCGTAGAGTAAAAGGGTGCTAACATGCAAATTTGCATATTAGCGCCCTGTTGTTGATAGGGCGCTAGTTTTATCTCTCCTTTTTTGGCTTTTAAAGCCAAAAAAGCAGAGATAAAGCCCTTGTTGATATGCCCCTTAATTCGTTAGAGAGACTAGGTCTTTGTTTTAGGAGTTAGGATGGTACGAGAAGCCGACAGGGGAATACATTGGAATTTGAGGATGAAACTTTCAGCGAAGAAGGTGCCTGGGACCCTGGTCAAGCTAAACGTCGTTAGATGCAGTGCAAATCCTGCTGGAAAAGTACTGGGAGAAGACCTGGCTGAAGAGGTGTGACGAAGGGTGTGTTCTGCGTTTTGGGATTTTGTATTAGGGACAGTGCCTGAGGGTGGAGCAGTTGAGGATTAGATGGGAAGCTAGAAGGAGCATCATAGAACGAGCTCTGACTAAGTGAATGTACTTCTAAGGAATTCTTCACTTCTGACACCTTTTTACTCTCTTGCCTGGGAGGGAAATGTTAGGTAGGGATGTCACCTTAGAGTTAGAGTAGGGATAGACTAACTGTTTTCTTTTTTAGGCTAATGGTTCCTAATGTAGACATTGGCTTAACTTTTGCTTTTCTTATGTTATTAGAGTTGGTTATTATTTTTGTCTTGAGTCGTATGAGAATTCTACGTAGACTTGCATTTATTTTAGTGCCCATTTATCTTCTACACCTTGTTCTGAGGTGTTTGTATGCGCAGTTATTTGTTGTTGTAATAAAATCCTACAAATCTTAGATTCGGAGTCAGTGGTCCTTTCCTAAATGAGATTGAATATTGGTGATTATGTTTTAAGAATTTAGTTTTCTCCCCTCTACACTATTTAGCAGATAAAAAGATCCTGGCGACCTGAGAGGATTCTTGGAGATAACCAGGTAGGCAAGAATCCGGTCCTATCACCAGTTATGCAAAACCTTCCCCACGTGATTGTGGTAGGTAATATTGAAGGCAGAATATCATAATATCACAATATCTGTACCAGAAAATCGAGGGACAAAATATCAAAAAGGCAAGTGCACAGAGGGAGGTATGGATTTACTGTTTTTAACTCTGTATTTACACAAATTAAAGATATATATTGATATATATAAAAAAATACATATTTCTCCAGGTCTGCGTTTACAGCTGGCGTGCGAACTGATCGCCAGAGGAGGGCCTGAAACACCCGGGCGTATTTACATCTAGCCCCTCCTGTGCCCTATACCAAAAGAATTGCACTCCGTGCCGTGCCTCCAACTGTGTGTATTACAATTTCAATATTTACAGCAAACTAGGCAGATCACCAGGACAATAATCAAAACAATTTCAAGCATCGTCCGTCCGGAGTGCCATTCTGTTGGTATGGGCGACGGAAGTAGCTGTGTGTTTGCATTGTGGTGATTAACAGCATTTAATAAAGAAAGAAACATAGGGCCATATGTACGACGAAGTAGCCGAGCATGTTGTTAACCTCCTGGGCTTAATGTCAAGCTCCACCACTTCTGAAACGCAAGGCTGCACAATATTTACAAGAATGTGGTGCAGGCTTGCGTTTCCCCCTGCGATGGCGCTAAGTTTTAACAACTTAGCGCCAACGCAGGCACACTTGCACCAGAGTGCAAAGGTGTCTGTGTGCAGGGGAGGATTGGTTATGTGTAGGAAGGTCCCCCTTCCTGCACATAAACATTCCTAAAATGCCATTTTCTAACTTTCATATGTTACAAAATGTCATTTTTTTAAAAAGGTTTGTTTATGTACCAGAAGGGACACCTTCCTGTACATAACCAAACCATGGCATTTTGCATTTTCCTTGTGTGTTGCACAAGGCAGCACACATGGAAAAAGCAAAAACGAGCAGAAATGATGTATTTCTCCTTGTTTCGTCACCTTAAGACCAGGGTTTTACTGGTCTTAATTTTGGCGCTGCCTCCTAAGTACGCCACCCTTGTACATAGGCGGCAGCGTCAAATACAATGGGTGTTGCGGTGGAACGCCCACCACAACACCCACTGCACGTCCCTTTCACGCTAAACATAGCGTGAAAGGGGGCCTTATGTGCAAGGCAGCGCTAAGCCACGTCAAGTGGCTTAATGCTGCCTTGTACATAAGGCAAGACCCCTATCGCCACAGGAACGTCACAGAAGGGGTGATAGGGGCTTGTGCATATGCCTCATTCTTTCAATGTATACTTAGAGTTAGGTGTAGAACATCTAACAAACTCACCTGTTGATATTTTGTCCCTCGATATTCTGATCACGATATTGTAACTTCTCCATATTCGGTCTTCCATATTCCCGGTCAACACCTCCTCGCCTTACTCATTTTATTTAATTTCCATTGGCAAACAGATTTTCTAGTTTGCAAAAAATGTAAAACTGTACATGAAATATGCTTTAAATATGTTCAGCTTGCATTTTTACACCCTTTTTCTGCCGTTTCAATTGAAGTAGGAGGAATACAGGGAAAACAAAAGGATTTGCAGCAAAGGACAAAAGCAAACAAGTTAGTACGGTATGTGTGTGGTAATGTTAGGTTCACATTGTCCCTTACGCTATCTGCGTAAAAGAGCGAAGATGAAAGAATGCGGCATCCGTGTAAAAGAGCGAGAAGAGAGACACGCTGGAGAAAAGCTAGGATCCACAGGTCTGAACCTCGCAACTACTCTCATGATGTGACCTAGTTCCAGACGAGTTCCCATGAATCCTCCTGAGAGCGCGACGATAAAGTCTTCAAGAACCAGACACGTGCAGTGGCAACTACTCACACGTCTGGAGGGAGCCTTGGGGAGATGGTTTTGGAGCCTTCTTGCTCCCCTGCTGGAGATCTGAAAGCCGAATGCCTCATTTCAGATATTCTTTCTGTCTGAGTTGGGGCCTGCCTGGGGGCAGGTGTCAAACATCAAAAGAGGCACAGGTCGGTATGCCCACACCTCCTCTCCTTACTCAGCATTTCACCAGGAGAAGGAAAGATGCCCTTTGCATGGTGATTGTCATCCAAAGAACAGGCCGAGATATGAAAGCATTTTACTCTCTGAAGCTCTGAATGTATGCAACGACTGGAAGTCTGTTTATGTGTGGGAAATGATCTTGATATTTGCCAGTTTTATAATACATGATGCACACCGAATTGTTTTTGGACCTTACTTATCTATGTTAATTATTGGTTAACATGATGCCAATTTTATCTGCATTAAAAAAGAAAATAGTGAGTTAAGACTTGTATGAACTCAAACGTATGCATTTTTCAGGTTACATGAAGCTATTTGCGTCGGGAGCATACCCACAGCGCTAGCTTAATATGATTAAAATGAATGACTTGCAGTTTACATAAGGATCTCTGTAATGAACACATTACCTTACCGAGCCATGCTAGTAGCATGCAAGTCGATGATTAGCAAGTTGCACGAGGAGCTAAGCAGTGAGCACTTTAACACACTAACCAATATTATGGTAATCCTAACCTCTGATCGGCATATTGCACAGATATCGTCAGCAAGCGCATTATTCATCTAGGCTATTTTACCAGTATTAATTCCACAGCAAGAGTAGATGGATGCACAGATGTCTACTAGACATACCTTCAAAGCTTACACTATCTTAAAAGCTGATATGTTTGTGACCAATAAAGTTAGTCACAGCAGCTCTCAGTGAGTTTAACACTCATCGTAACTTATGCAGTGATCAAGGGTCAAGAGTTTGAATCCAGCAGGGAGATTTAGTAGTCAATATTGCCACGATGACCACTCCGAGGGCCTTATTATGAGTACAGTGGTCCATAGGACTGCCATACTTGCAAAGGTGGGCCGACCAGCGCCACACTGCAGGCCTGCCCACTCTATTACGAGTTGGGTGAGCGGACTGCCACAGGACTGCTGCACCCTTGGATCTTGTTATGACTTGGTGAGCCGCCACTGTGCCATCTACTAGAGGACCACCAAAGTCATAATAAGGCCCTAGGGCCTCATTACAAATTTAGTGGCCCTTCAGCAGTGTTGCCACCGCTCCATCCACTGGAGGACTGACAAAACCAGGGTGCACCCGCCAAATCACAAGATAAATCCTGGTCGGACAGGCGGTGCTAAGACGGTCTCATGGAGGTGGGCTGTTAGGCTCATAGGAGAACCTAACATGCATCCCACTGCCGTGAGAGCGCCGACTGCATGTTCCTACATGGCGTGGCATGCATGGCATACCCTGCAGGAACTGAGGATGCAAATCCAGGGGGGCACAACATGTGCCCCCCTGCATGCACCCCCATAAGCAGCATGGGGGCCCTGTTTGAACCACCTATGCTGCCTCTGTCACCCTTCTCATGACAGGCTCCACGCCAGGAAATGGATGATGGACAGGAAACTCGTAATATGCTCTGCAGTGCCACAGCGGCACTACCGGCACATTGTAGCTCTCTGACCAATGCGTGACCGCCGCATGATGGATCCCCGGCAGACGCAATGGTTTTGTGGCAGTCCCACTGCCCAACCCGAAATACTGTGGGCGGACCCGCAGTGTAGTGCTGGTAATAAGGCCCTAATACTTTTGAGTAACTGTTATATTGTGTAATAGGTAGATGAGGGCAACATTTTTTAAATTTATTACACAAAATATATGCATAACTCATAAAATGTACATGTATATGGCTAAATGAGTGGATATCTGCATCAATACACGAGTTTCTTTCTTTTGAACTCTTTAGAATGTCAAAGAGTCTGTGTGTTGAGAGACATGGCCTGCTGCTTTATGTCTGTGGATCGGTGACAAACAGTGACCTCTGCCTTCGGATACCAGCCACCAGACCCCGAAGGGGCAGACGCTTGTAGATATATTGCAAAGGGGTAGGTAGAGTCGCCCACTGTTCACATGTCTGTCCCAGTCCTCCCCAATGCCCTCTGGTACATTCAGTTCAAGATAGTCCATAGCTCACATTATAATATACAGCTATGGGACATGATTTGGAGGTTGGAAGACCGGTATTCCATCATAAATGTGACAGTGGTACTGGAACGATTTTTTTAATGCGGGCGCTGCCAAATTACATCACCTTAAGAAAGACGTAGAGGATATTTGTCAGAGTTTGTTTGCAAATACAAAAATGCTGTCAGAAGAAAAGTATTGGAACACTCCCTTTACCGTTCATTCTCTCTAAACTCGTTCAAGTTGTATGGGATGCTGCAACACACCCTGCACCCTTAGTTCCACCACCACTGCGGATTTCCATTTTGCATTATTGCAAATGCATTATAGTCTAATGCACCTGTAATAAAGGAGACATGATATGTGTCACGTTTATGACAGAGCACCTGTCTGCCACACTGTAACGTAGGCCCATGATTTCTTATGTAAAGAGGTAAACGTTGCCAGTTGCGACAAGTTAAGTTTTACACTTCTTGGGAGACTTTTGACTTTTTCTGCACGATCCATTCTCCTTGTGAAAAAAATGCCCGGTGAAAAAAAAACAGAAATTCTGTGACCTAAACAAAGCCCAATAAATGTAGAATATGATTGTTTCATTTAACCTTTTTTTTCAACTTCTTTGGGGTTTTGCCAAAATAATGCATATTAGCTGGCGTTTAACACGTTGACTATCACTGACTTCCTCAGCGTTCCCTACATTGTCCTGTTTCTGCCACCTCCCCCAATCTCTGGTATCCCAGAGCAAAATGTTCCCCTTGCCAGCAATGGAGCTCTGTCTAAGAAGTTTTGTTCTAAAATAATGAGGCAATAACTTTATCTTTATATCAACCATTAATGTAAAAGAATGTTACAATTCTTAATTAGGTGCCATGGGGCGGATGGGAAAGCGTTTTTTTGGCAGCCTGTTTTTATAAATCTTAGGGCCCTGTCATTCAGCAAGCAGACATCTTGCAATGTGTTTTGACGGGTATCCACAGGAGACACAGATCTATGAATTGCTGCTTCAGCACTGAGTGTGACTGAACAAAGAGGAGAAGAAAATAAATATATTATGTGGATGGAGGGAGACTTCGAAAAGAAATCTGGAAGTTGGTACAGCATCCCATGATTCATCCATTAGACTGTCATCGCTAACTGCAAACCAAGAGGGGACTATCCTGACTTGCTTCAAAGGCTCCATTTTTTAGAGTTATAATTGAGGTCTAAATTCTAAAGAAGGGGAATATCCATCGTTAAACACAGCCATGGAAGCAAAATGTAAACTTTAAATGAAACATTAAAATTGTAGGGACAGTGAACTTCATGAGGCCACGACGGAAGGTGAAGAGCCGCAACTACCTAGGGAAACATGCAAACATGGAAACTTGTGTGCAAGGATGGTGGGACATGATGGTTGTAGTAATCTGCAACAACGACAATTTTTTCACAGACGTTAAGAGATGTCTTTGTTGCAGCAGTGCAATTTTGTAAAGATATTTGCACTGATCGGCTAGTACAAATTATGTTTACGCATTGGCTAGTTAGTCAGCGCAAATATTGTGTTTGTGCTTATCTGATGTTGCAGATGTATGACCAAGTATCGAGAACAACAATATAGACATCAGAGAATATTGTCAAAAACATGATCTACAAAAATATAGAGTGTCCACACTTTGTATGTAAATTACCCAAAACATCAACTCAAAAATATCACGACACAAAATGAAAGGAAAGTATTTTTATACCATTATATATAATTTCTTTAGAATATTAAAATACAAAATAATAATAGAATTAAAAACATGCTTTTAGTAAGTAATGTGAATTGAATATATATACATATTCTTTAAAACATTTAAAAACAATGATTACATTTTAAAAACCTAAATTAAAATTAGCCAGATACAGCTAGTTATAACCTGTGTCCCCGCCATGAACTGCCTAAGATCTCACATATTACATCACTCATGACATGTTCATTGGCATCATTGATGACATCTCAAATGACATCATTGATGACATCACTGATAACATCATCCAACCTGCTGCTGTCCAATTTACTGTACAAATCAGGATATCCTGGCCTCCTTTCACCATCTGCGTACCCCTGCCCCATCCCTCTAGCCCCCTGTGGATAGCTTACTTTCCTTACCATTGCCAGCCAGCCCAATGTGGTCAGCTTGCTGTCCCTGGCCCTGCCCCACCTCTCCATTGCCCTATATTGTCTGTGTGTTTGCCTATGCCCCTCCCTTATTCCCTCCATGGTCCATTTTACTGCCCCTGTCCATGCAGTCCTTTCCTCCATGGTTATCTTGCTGACCCTGCCTACTTCCTCCCTTCCCTCCATTGTCCGAGTCTGTGCCTTATCTCCTTCTTCCTGTCCTGTGTGGTCTTTTAGCACTTGCACTGCTCTTCTGGCTTACCGTCTGTGCTTAGCTTTCGACCCCGACTCACCTCCTCCCTGCCCTCTGTTGCAGAGTCCATGCCCCTGCCACCTTCCTCCTGCCCTGCATTGTCAGAGGTGCCTAAACTGGCCCTCCAGTTTGCCCTCTGAGGTTAGGTTGTTGTCACTTCTCTTGCACCCCCTATCCCTGACCTCCGTTGTCCGAGTCCATGTTCCTGCCTCCTCAATTCAGCTCTGCATGGTACATTGTGCTGCCACTGCCCCTTCTGTCTGCCCTTAGTGTTCAGTGTGCTGACCCTGACCTGCTCGCCATGCCCTCTATTGTCCATGTGTGTGCCAGCCCCTGCCCTCTCCCTCCTGCCCTTCATAGTTTATTGAGCTGCCAGTCCCCCCCTTCTTGCCCAACACAGTTTGTCGTGCTTCTACTGCCCCCCACCCAAACAGCATGTTTAGCTTCCTGTGTCTTTCCCTGCTCTCTCCCACTGTCTTCTATCATCTTGTCCATGCCCCTATCCCGTCCCTCCTGCCTGCTATGGTCCATTGTGCTGCCCCTCCCTCGTATCCTCAATGGTCCTTTGTGCTGCTATTTCCCCTCGTCAGACTTATGTGTTTTCTTGTCCTTCCACTGCCCCTTCAGACTGCCATACAAGGTACTTTGTGCTGCCACTTCCCTTCTCACCTGCCCTGCATTGTCAGCTTGCTGCCCCTGACCCCCTCGGATCTTCCCATCATTGTTCAAGTGCATTCCCTATCCCTACCTCGTGCTTTCAATGATTTGTTTGATTTCACTGCCCCTTCTGCCTGCCCTGCATAATGAGCTTGTTGCACCTACCCCTGCCCATCCCTGCTTCCCCTCCATTGTCCATGTGCAGGCGTCTGTCCCTCCCTCTGGTCCTCCATGTTCCTGTTGTACTTACCTCCTTCCCCTTCCCTCTTTTTTCCATGTGCATGCCCCTACTCCCTCCATCCTGCTCTCTATGGTCCATTGTGCTGCCACTGCCCCTTCCCCCTGCCATGTGTGATAAACTAGCTGTGCTGGCCCACTCCCTAGGCCTCTGTAGTCCATGTGTGTGCCCCTGCTCCATCCCTCGTGCCCTCCATGGTCCATTGTGCTGCCACTGCCTTGTGCAGTCTACTGTGCTGTTACTATCCCTTCCACTTGCCCTGTGTGGTCATCTTGCTGCCCCTGCAGCTGACCTCCTACCCTCCATTGTCCAAGTCTGAGCTAATGTCCTCTGGCCCCTGCCATGCTTGGTCCATTGTTCTACCACTGCCCCTCCTGCCTTCCCTACATAGTCCATTGTGCTGCCGCTGTACTCCAGCCAGCCCAGTATGTTCAGGTTGCTACTTGTGCCCCTGCTCACTCTCACCTTCCCTCTTTTGCCTCTGTTGTCTGAGTACGTGCCCCTGCTCCCTCCCTTAGTAAAATGTTCATCGAATACCAGCAGACGATCAAAATTTACGCACTGTAAAATCACCATCGAATACTTCACAATTCCTAAAACTAGTTTGGTAACACCCAGAAAATTATTTATTTATAAATCCTGTTATCACACAATGTTCCTGAGTCCTGTAATGGCTGGCACAACATATGGTTCAGGTTGTGATCAACCAATCAGGACGGACTAGTCCCCATTATAGTGGGCAATAAGACTATATCTGGAAAGGTCCCACCCAATTATCTCTATGTTGTAACCTTAATTTCTCAAAAACAGCTCAACAGATTTACACCAAATAAAAAAGAAAAGCTTTATGGGTAAAGATGAAGCTTTCTGCCAAATTTGGTGTAATCCTGTTCAACAGTTTTTATGTATCCTTGTCTAAATGTACCTGTGGAAATTGTATGGGGAGCAGAGTTTTGCGTCCCCCGCTTATCTTGGCCCCCTTTGATGACTCACCCTGACTCTTTTGAAAGCAGAGCTGATGTGGATCATCTTTTTTCTTTTAGAAATTTTAATAAGGATCTGTCAACTATCTATCTATCTATCTATCTATCTATCTATCTATCTATCTATCTATCTATCTATCTATCTATCTATCTATCTATCTATCTATCTATCTATCTATCTATCTATCTATCTATCTATCTATCTATCTATCTATCTATCTATCTGTCTGTCTGTCTGTCTGTCTGTCTGTCTGTCTGTCTGTCTGTCTGTCTGTCTGTCTGTCTGTCTGTCTGTCTGTCTGTCTGTCTGTCTGTCTGTCTGTCTGTCTATCTGTCTATCTATCTATCTATCTATCTATCTATCTATCTATCTATCTATCTATCTATCTATCTATCTATCTGTCTATCTGTCTATCTCTCTATCTGTCTGTCTGTCTGTCTGTCTGTCTGTCTGTCTGTCTGTCCGTCTGTCCGTCTGTCCGTCTGTCTGTCTGTCTGTCTATCTGTCTGTCTGTCTGTCTGTCTGTCTGTCTGTCTATCTATCTAGCTAGCTAGCTAGCTAGCTAGCAAGTGAAATACATAATTTTGGAACAGCAATCTGACTAATTATAGAAATAATATAAAATTGAGAAAGCAACTTAAACTTTGTCATTTCAATCTCAATAAAGACCAGAGACATAGTGAGGCAGAACATATATGATTACCATTCTGTTGTCTCTGTCCAGTTCATCTTTTTTTCTACAGTTATAAGGGAATTAGTGCTAAGAGATTGTGTGGGTGTAAAAAACTACCATAAATAAATGTGACATTATATTACCATTATATTTTGATCAGTTATTCTTCAATTATACGGGCTTCAATGACACAGAAACTCAGGAGCTATGGGCCAGATGTATCAAGCGTTTTTCCCGTTCACAAACCGGCCAATTCGCAGAATCGGACCGTTTGCGAACTGGAAAAAGCTATTTTGGGATGTATCATCCCAAAAAGCATTCGCAAAATAGGGAATCACAAAAATTGTGATTCCCTATTCTGTGAATGCATTTAAGGAATCGCAATTTGCGATTCCTTAAATGAAATGCAGGAAGCCAAAAAAACTTTGCTACCTGCCTTTCAGGAATCGCAAATTACCACCAACTTCAAAATGGTGGTAATATGCGAATTCCATGAAAGATTCACTTTTTTGCATTTTTCAAGGTGCCATGTGGTGTACATAGATGCCCTTAGGGCACGTATGTGCGCCACATGTGCACACATGCATATTCTAGGGGTGCAACAGGGTGTCCATTTGGCACCCTAGCACCATTGAAATTGCATGTGCTGTAGGAAGGTGGAATCTGACTGCATGGTTCCCCTACTTTTTTCCTGGTGTTTTGCTGGTTTTCGACTTAGTCTGGCTGGGATCCTGCTATTCAGGACCCCAGCCTATCTGCTTTCTCCCCTAACATGATTGCAAGTACTTTAGGTACACTCCAGATTGTATTCTGGGGTACCCTTATAAGTCCCTAGTATATGGTATACTATGTACCCCAGAGGCCTACCAGGGGCTGCAGCATGTATTATGCTACCTCTGGGAAGCCTTCCAAAATGACACCACAGGACTGCTACTGCAGCCTGGTTAAGGTGGTGCATGCACCCCTTACTGAGATATAGGTTCACTATATCTCCCCATATCACTGCACATATAAACATATCAGTCACCCCTATGGCAGGCCTTACTAATCCTGAAGGCAGGGTGCTGGGCTTTATGTGAGAGTGTGCCCATGCATGAGCAGAGCCCCTCTGCAGCCTTCAGAACCTTTATAGTAAATGCTAACTTTGGGATGGTTGCACGGAAAAATGTCATGTTTGGTGTCAAAAACCTTGGAATCATACCCCCACACCAGTAATTGGTGTGGGAGTATGATCCCACCCTTCTAGAGGGAGAGACATTACAGCACCCGTATACCCAGTACCAGCTAAAAGAGCCCTAGCATCACAAAATGGATGCTGCCAGCCACGGACACGAGTCTGCCCTACTGCTGCTGGGCGAAACTCCGGCAGGGGAGTTCTGGACAATAGGTTTCCTTTCAAAGGGAGGTGTCACCACCTCCCAGACAGGCTTTAGTGTATTGGGGCTGGTTGGGTGCACTCCAAAAGTGCTTTGAAGTTCAGCACTGGAGGCACATTTGGTGTCCCTTTGCATAGTCCAGTTCAAACCAGTTGCAGGGGCTACCAGCCCCTGCTCTGGTGCGAAACTGGACAAAGGAAATGAGATTATTGAGATTATTCTTCACTTGTGTACTTATTCAAAGTTTAAAACCGGCTGCTTTTATGCAGACCGCTTTATTACTCAGCCGACATATTTCATTGCCAACATTACTTCAAGGCAATTTCATGCCCACGTGAGGTGCCATTGTGTCTTTTCACACATTGTTTGTGAATGGGTAACACATAGATTGGTGTAACCTGTGGTTGATTTACAATTATAAGTACACCCCTATATACATTGGTATTGACTGTCATTTGCAAGATAAGTTTTTAAAGAAAAAATTAGACAATAAAGTGGAAGGACACTACCTCTGATAAAAGTGAGGAGTGGTAGGGAAAAGGGTGATGGAATCGCCGCCTCCACTTATATGAATATCCCCAAGAAGAGGAGCCTTGGATGAACAGGTCTTTGAATTTATATTATATGTTGAGAGGAGGGCGACCCGTTTATTTCTTTCCCTCTATAGCTCCTTATTGATTGAGAGTTGGTGTTGGTGTCCTTCAATGGAGTCTCATCATTCTGATGCATCTTGAGGGACCTCTGTCTCTCATAGGACAATTTTCCCCCAGAGGAGGGAGTCCTCCTATGAGAGAAAATGCAGACTGATTCAATTTGAGGAAGCTAATCTTAGGATTAAGAGAGAACAGTTAGCATTGGACAAGGAATCCCTGGAGCTCCAGAGAGCTTCACATAAATGGGTGCTAGAGCCCCGTGGTGGCAGCAACAGTGTCTCTAGAGGTAGAGAGCATACTCATGACCTTAAGAACCTGAACAAGATTGTCCGTCCCTACCAGAGTTGGGATGACATCCGCAAATGGATAACTGCACTGGAAAGGGCCTGTAAAGTACAGAGGGTCCTTCAGGAGCAGTGGGCAGCAATCTTGTGGCTCTCCTTTGCAGACAAAGGTAGAGACAAGCTCCTCACTGTTAGAGAAGAGGATGCTGACAATTACAAAGTCTTGAAGAGTGCTCTGATTGATGGATTTGGCCTAACCACTGAACAGTACAGGTTGAAGTTCAGAGACACCCAAACGACTCAGACTCAAGACTGGGTTGAATTGGATCACTGAGGAGGAACATGGCGGCTGGCTAACGCTGGTCGCGGGAGCCCCGGACCATCGGGAGAAGAAACCCATGGATAACACTAAACACCCCTGTTTGTGTGTTTTCGGTGGGTTCCTGAGAGGCAGGCAGTAGGACCCAGGAGACTCGGCTGTGGATGGGGGTGGAAGTGTTTGCAGAGCCGAGCGTCAGACCGCGCTGTGCGAGGGAAGCCGGCGGCGGACGTCGAGCGGGTCTGTGGCGACGGACTAGAGCAGCTATTGCCAGGATCGATTTTCAGCCACTTCAAAGCAGTAGTGTCATACGGTCAGTGACGGGAGAGGTTGATAAGGGATGTGTGACCTGTGGGTCATCGAATTCTCTGTACCGGTGGTGTATCGCTGC
Organism: Triturus cristatus; assembly: GCF_964204655.1. NCBI lineage: Eukaryota > Metazoa > Chordata > Amphibia > Caudata > Salamandridae > Triturus > Triturus cristatus. The sequence goes on along the minus strand of NC_140588.1, from coordinate 210,245,153 downwards.
AGTTAAAGGTTGGGAGAGCTACGGGGTTTTTGACTCTGGGACCTCTGTTGGATGTACTTTATCCATGTTGTCGACCCATGTAGGCATGGACACTCTGCTAGAGAAGGAATCAATTGCACCTGGCTGCGAAAGCTCGGCTTGTAGTAAGAGGCAACAAAGGCTGAAGGAAAGCCAAGCAGGAGTGGCGGGAGAGAAGGAGGGAGCAAGAGGGGGGATACCAGAAAATTGGGCTGGCCCTTTGACCACCGAGGGGACAGGCGCGACCATCGAATTACCTGATAAATTGACTAAATCCATCTCAGTAGCCCAGAGAAATATATATCAGTTACGCTCACAGATAGAAAGTGAGCTACAGTCTGTCTTTTCTGGTGAGGCCAACATAGTAACTCCGATTACACAAAGGCAGAGAAAAAAGAAGGAGAAGGGCAGCAAGACGGGAGAAAAAAAAAAACGCCAGACAGCTGAAGGTCGTGTTCCCTTATTTAAGTCAACTCCCTCCTTAAAATCCTATTTTAATATTATGGAGCAAGTAGCTACCTCCAAGAACAAACTAACCCCGCCCGCTGCACTTCCAAGTACCTTGGATGCCTCTAACGCATCCAACATCCCTAGCAAAGAGGCTGATAATCAGATAAATCTTGATATAGTGCACCCCCAAGTACGGACTGAGAACAGATTTTCTCCCTTGATGTCTGAACCTAATGTGACGGCCCAGACAACCCCTCCTGCGGAAATTATTTCTGAACCTCAAACCCCTCTAAAATCAGCTCATTTGCCACTACCAAGCCCACAAAATGAAGTCATTGTGATGGATGTGGCAGGTACTGAGAGGTGTTACTCAGGGGGATCAGATGGTGGATCAGAAGGTGGAGGTGGAGGCAGCCAGCTCTCGCAACTTTTCCAATCTCTTCGTGGAGATATATTGTCTAAATTTGAAATCTCGGAGTCTAATCAGAAGGAGATAAACGAGAAGTGTACAAGTTTGGAGCAGAAGTTGGACGACATTAGTAATCGAACAAAGGTTCTGGAGACTGAGGTCGCTACCTTATCTCAAGTTACTCAAGACCATTCTAAAGATATAGTGGATTTAAAGGCTCAGAATAGACTACTGCAAATGGATATTGAGCGATTAGAGTTACATGCCAGAAGAAATAACCTTAAATTCCTGAAGGTACCTGAAAGGGCGGAAAATGGCGACGTTAAGACTCTGATCTGCAAGCTCCTTAGAGATGGAATATTAAGAGACAAACCCGAGATTGACCTCGAAAAAGAAATCCAGAGGGCGCATAGGGATCCTTTTAGGCAGCATCCTAATAGGAAAGCCCCAAGGAAAATCTTGGTCAACTTTCAAACATATGCAGTTAAGGAGCTAATATTGGGCCGAGCATTAACTGATAAATCCCTACAGATAGATACCACTAAGTACCTTATCCGCTCAGATGTGGGCCGGGCAACGGCACAGAGGCATTGGGAGTTAGGTTCTAGAATGCCAGATCTGAGAAGTATGGGGGCTCAGGTACAAATGAAGTTCCCAGCAGCCTTACGGGTCATTTGGTGTAATAAAACACATAATTTCACATCTCCGCAGGAAGTAGACACATTTTTGTCTGATATTAGAAAAACTCCACACTTATAAAAAAAAAATATATATATATAAAAGGGGAAAAAAAAAAGAAAAAAAAAAATGAGAGAAGTAAATGATGCGATTGCCTCTTCTTCTCCGACAAAGATGAAAAAAAAAAAGATGGGTGTAGTATAAAGGAGAAAAAAAAACAAAACAAATGGGATAGAGAGAGGAGGGGAAGGGGGGAAAGGGAAGAGAAAAAGGGGGAAAGTAATAAAGAGTAAAGGAAAACGGCACATCACTTTACTACAATCTTACTATCCATGGAGGCTCTATCCCGGGTGGGGTCCAGCGACTCCCGACAGGCGACAAGATCGCCAAAGATCTCAAGGGGGGGTTCCTCAAGGGGGGAGGGGGGATGCAGGGGGGAAGGGGAGTAGGGGGAGTAAAAAAGAAAAATTTCCTCATAAAATTCTGGAAATGAAAGTAGGGACTGAAATAGGGGCGAGAATAGATTCAGAAGGGAAAACGATCCACCATAGGAGAAGCTTAGGAAAAAGACTTCCCAGATGAACAGTATGCCCAATAGAATTAAAATTATTAGCTTGAATGTCAATGGATTGAGAGACAATAGGAAAATGGCTAGAGTTTGTGAATTCTTAAATAAAACAGAGGCCCATATTTGTTTATTGGAAGAGACCCACCTGGAGGCACATGAATGTGAGGCAGCGTTCGGAAAACATAGGTGGATTCAAGAGCTTTGCTGTTCGAAACAGATAGGAAACACAAGGGGGGTGGCAATTATAATTCGATCTAATAAGGGGATTAGAGTCGAAAAGTTTGAGACGGACCATTCAGGGAGATGGTTAGTTGCATCTCTTCTAGTTGAAAGCTCTCCATTAGCTTGTGCAGTATTTTATGGGCCCAATCAGGATACACCCGGAGCTCTGACATGTTTAAAAACTAGTCTCTCTACCCTGACAATACCAGTTGTGCTGGGAGGAGACTTTAATCTGGTTTTGAATAAGAACCTAGATCGTACATCTAGGGCTAAATATATTCCCCCCCGTAAGTCGTTAGTAGAGTTGAAAAATATAATTAAAGACTTCAACTTAATAGATATCTGGAGGGTAAAAAACTGTAACAAGAAGGACTTTTACTTCTATAGCCGTAAGTATAGGCACCACTCGAGGATTGATTACTTCCTCTTGGATCAAGTCCTTTATCCTGATGTGGAATCCATAATATATATTCCAGCCATACTCTCTGATCACTCTATGGTGGAACTGACCATAAACCTAAAGAAAGAAAATCAACAGAGAAGGTGGACATTAGATAGGTCTATACTATCACAAGAGGAGGTCATAGGTAACTTAAAATCGGGTATAGAGGAATATCTCAGGTTCAACTCTGGAACAGCAACCGATCAGACTATATGGGAAGCGTTTAAGGCGTATGTAAGAGGGACCATAAGTGCATGGATGATCAGGAGAAATAAGGCTAGAAGGCGGATCGAAAAAGAGAGCCTTGTTAAGATCAAACAAAAGGAAGAGCAGCTCCAGCAGGCCTCCGTAGATCCTCGAAATAATATACTTCTTATAGTGAACTCGATGGTCTGCGGGCAGAATATCAGGCAAGTTTAGATAAAATCTTAAAAGATAGGTGGGATTCAAGTAGGCTTCAGAATTTCTCCTATGGGGAAAAATGCGGCCGTCTTCTTGCCTGGAAAGTTAGAACGGATAGAGTTCGAAACCAGATTGGGTGTATTCTGCTTCAAGACACAGGAGTCATCACGCATGATGACGTCTTTATTCGAGAGGAGGCAAGATCATTCATGCAAACCCTATATAAAGAAGATGTATGTCCTTCTATTTGGAGAATAGAAGATTGGCTAAACCAGATAGAGATCCCTCGGTTAACAGAAACAGACTGCATCTTCTTGGCTTCGAGTATCAGGGAAGAGGAAGTCTCCGCCCAGATAAAAAAAATGGCCAGGGGCAAGGCAGCAGGCCCGGACGGGCTCCCAATTGAACTATATCAGATAGAGTCTGAGGAAGTTGTCACTGCCTTGACGACTTTGTTCAATAAAATATACTTATTGGGTGACACTATTCCGGATACTTGGTCTGAAGCCACAGTCACCCTGATCCTGAAGCCTAATAAAGATCCCCTGAAAATGGAGTCTTACAGACCAATCTCATTGTTGAACACCGACTATAAAATCTTCGCAGGGGTCCTAGCAGCAAGGTTGGCCAAAGTCATTAAAACAATTGTGCATCAGGATCAGAGAGGTTTTATCCCTGACAGACAGTTGAATGAGTTAACCTTCCAAGCTATTGCAGCAGTAGATGTTGCAGTGGCTAAGAAGCTCCCGCTGACCCTTACGGCCATCGACGCCGCTAAGGCTTTCGATCAAGTAAACTGGTCCTATCTATGGTCGGCTCTATCTAGGTTCGGACTTCCCTCTAACTTTGTTCCAGCTGTCCGGTCCCTATATAAGAGCCCTCGAGCAAAAGTTTTGGTAAACGGAGTGCTCTCAGACTGGTTCATAATTTCTCGAGGGACTAGACAGGGGTGTCCCTTATCACCTCTGTTATTTAACCTTTATATTGAACCTTTTGTCTGCCAGCTCAGGGCTGATCCTGTGATCCATCCTTTTAGAATTGCAGACCTAGAACTAAAATTTGCTCTATACGCCGATGATCTCCTCATGTTTACCTCTAATCCAGCTGAGGCTATCCCAAGACTGTTTGAGCAAGCAGAATTGTTCGGAGAAATCTCGGGGTATAAGGTAAATATAGAAAAAACTGAGACTATGCACTGGAACCAGGCAGGAGGGGCAGTTGGAGCTAAGACACACATGAGGTATTTGGGTATAATTTTGGCCCAAAATAGTTCAGAAATAGCTAACATAAATCTAACGAGAGTCTATAAAGACGTTTGTGGTCTATTGCAGCGATGGTCTGGCCTCTCCTTGAGTATTTTTGGCAGAGTAAATCTAATTAAAATGATTATTCTGCCGAAGATAACCTTTTTGTGTGGCTCTATTCCATTGACATTTTCAGCATCAGATATTGCCAAAATACAGGGGAAAATAGGCTCGTTCATTTGGAATGCTAAGACATCGAGGATCTCCTGGACAAAAATAAGGAGAAGTCTTGGTAGGGGAGGGTTGACCCTACCGGATTTACTTGTTTATTGTCACTCCTTCCATTTTAAGAACTTCAGAATGTTAGCCGGAAAGACAGATGCCTCCTCTCTGGGTTTATTGTTTCAAGCACTATTACATGGTATACCTCAGGGGCAAGAATACTTTCTATTTAAGTATGGCGATCCACGGTTTTTTAAGAGGGTTAGACTAAAGATTCTGGATACTGCTCTTAGGAACTGGCTGTACGTTAGAAAGAGTCTAAAAATCCCATACTATGCACCCCAGGCCCCGATATGGGATTCCCCAGGTACACCAGACTGCCTGAATGATCAATTATCTCGTCCTCTTAAAGTGGCAGGCTTGTTTTTCTGGCAGGATCTACAGAAAGATTTGCAGCTTCTGAATTGGGAGTCCTTATCCTGCCTGACAGGTGGAACGCTATCAAGGTATAAATATTATCAGCTGTCAGGATGGTGGGCAACTAAATCCTGGGAATCTGAATCATTGAACCCTAAGTTCGATTATGTATCAAGGAGGGGTAGATGGAAGCAGGAGGTATCTTTTTGGTACTGGGCCATCCTAGAGGTGGAAGCAATAACAGAATCCGAACTTTATAAACTCTGGGGCAATGTTATAAACTCAGATTCTAATCTCATGGAATTATGGGGGGATTCTTTTACCATGCTACATGCGGTGGTTAAATTAGCTCCACTTAAAATAAACCATTTATATACTGCATATAGAGCCTATATATCCCCAAAAAAGCTAACAAAGATAACAGGCTTATGCCATCATTGCCCAAGATGTAAAATGCCTGCAGCCGACGATTGCCATATGTTTATAGATTGCCCTGAGATAGTAAGCTATTGGGCCACGGTGCGAGACTTATTAGTCGAGGTATTACATAAACATATTGAAGTCACTCCAGAAATGATTATGTTCGGACTGCATACAGATTACCATCTTAATGATCCGACATCCAAATTTATTTTTTATGTGATTATCCTGGCAAGATGAGAGATATGTAGAGCCTGGAAAAACATAAGTGCTCCAATCTTTACAGAGTGTCTGAAATATATAATATATACTAGTGAATCCGATATGGCATGTGACGGAAATAGTTATGGAAAAATCTGGGCAGCCCTTGTTGCATGGCGGAATAGATAAAGAACATTCCAATGATTTCACCTGGGCACTGTTGGTTTGATCCCTCCAAAATAGCGCTGGGTTATCTGGTAGTGTGAAAAGGAGTGGACATTAAAAACAGTGGTAGCTTGAGGGTCTGAGCCTCTCTTTCTCCACACCGGTCTCCAATATTAGGGCTGGGTTACGTTGATTGGTGGAGAGAGGTTGTGGCCTCCCATCAGGAATGCCCATCTTGGTATATGAGGAAAAAAAAAAAACTGGGTTGACTTTGTAGATTGTGCTACTAAGGCTCTGAAAGGTTGGATACATGGCAGCAAGGTGCATGACTTTTTAGGATTGTACAATTTGATTATGAGGGAGCAGATCCTTAATAATTGTCAAAACCAGCTTTTACACCAGTACCTGGTGGACTCTGATCTGACCTTTCCCCAAGAATTGGGAAAGAAGGCAGACAAATGGGTCAAAACCAGGGTATGGCCGAAGAATCAGGGTGGTGACCAGAAGAACGATTCTACCAAGTCCCAAGAGAAAGGTGGGGATTAATCTAAAGACAAGTCCTCTACAGGACCCCAAAAGTCCTCTTCTGGGTGTGGGTCCCAAACTCCTTCCTGACCTGAAAAGAAACCATATTGCCATGTTTGTAAAAAGCCTGGCCACTGGAAAACTGATCCCAGTTGCCACAGGATTGGCAATAAAGAAAATGTTCCTCCAACTAATACTACCACTCCCCCTGGTACAACTAGTATTAATCCCCCAGGCGGTAGTGTTGCACCCAAAAAGTTAGGTGCATTCTCATGGGGAACAGAGGTGGGCCCTAGTTTAGACAGGTCCCCCTCACAAGCCTCCCTAGTCTATGATGGTGGCATGGGATTTGCCACTTTTACCATGGGTCCCAATGCATTGGGCAGGTACAGATTGGAGCCACTGAATAATGGTCAGAAAACAGTGGCCTTCAGGGACACAGGGGCTAGTGTCACCATGGTGACAGGGAAACCAGTCCCCCTCACCAGCTTTTACATAAGTTTAAATACCAGGTTGAGGAAATATGAATTTTGTGATCAGTTATGTCCCCTATCGTAGACCCCAACGGCTCCATGTGCATGCTATAAGTACATGTATGTTCCCTCCAGTTCCAGTTTTGAAGACGCAAATACATGTGCGTCCACCGTCAACATGTCCTCTTTCAGATCCGCCATGAATGGGTCAGATACTCCATTCCTAAGTATGAAAGGCCACCGACTTTATGTGGTTCACTTTCCACATTTTACAGATTCAGGCGAGTAGGCCCTGAATTCTGCCATCAAGCCTTTTCCTGTCTTCTGCCTCTGAAAGCTCCAGTCTGAGCCTGCATCTGTATCCATGAACTTTGTCCTACTCCCTGCGCGGCTAACGGTGCCTGATCCAGCATCTTGCCTGCCAAAAACTGTATTTCACCTTCAAGATTATCTACTCCGCTCCTCATCCGATGCATTCCTGTCTAGTAGTTTAGGTAAACATTCCTCCAGCTACCGTGCAAAGGGCCAGGCCTCGCTGTCCTCATGCAAGTAATTCATAGCCCTATTACCATGGAATATTCCTACCCCCTCGCATCTCATGTAGACACTTAGACGCTTGTACACGCACTAACAGTCAGTATATAATAGATTCTACTCTAGAAACCTTTCCTTTTGGATAACACAGTTCTTTAAACATAGGATATTAGATATGATTTGGAATTAGGTTGACATGACCCCCAGACTTCTGTCTCCACATGTAGAGCTAAATGTCAAGTCCCCTTCACTCTCTAGTTGCACGTCAATCACACGTCATGCGGCTGCGCGCGCATCTCTGCCAAATATTTCTGCTGACATTGCAGGATTCTTCTATGGATCCACCCACTTGTGACATCATGTATGATGACGTTTATTAAATTACACCCATATATCCGCCCCTATTAGTTACGTATGCACCTTTTATCTGTATTATCAGCTGTTACGCCTCTTGCATCTGTTTCACTGTAATGCATTTTCTATAAAACTGCTTATCTGTCAATAATGTATGCCCTTCCTTCCTGAACTTTCGTGGTGATGGAATAGAAAGCCTACAATTCGAATTGTATTCCTTTGTATAGGAATAAAGCCTTTTAAAACCCTCTAATACCACGGATTCTGCCTCTTATATTTACTGAGTTATTCTTACCAGACTTTACCGCATAAAAAATAGTACCGGTAATGAAATATTTACCACATAAATTGGCGCCCGAACAGGGACACTTTCTCATCTCACGCGCCGGAGGTGCGTTGCAGGCCCGGTCTCCTGCCACAGCTGAACGGACAAAAACGCGTACCTGCAGGATTTCCTGTATCTCCCTCCGGCCAAGCGGGAGCGACTGAGGCTGCGATCAACACCCAGACGAGGCGGTGAGAAGTGCGAAGTATCCCGACCAGAGCCTAGCTGAGAGAGCAAGATCCGAGGTATACAGAGGCCCACCAGGTTCCGAAGTTCCGAGTCCAGTCGAGTCGAGTCCAGTCCGGTCCAGTTTCAGTTCCGTTCCGAGGCCTTCCGTTCCGAGCTACCCGGTGAGTACCATTACCGGGGAGGCACTTAACGTGCACATAGTCTGTGCCGGTCAAGACGGGTTTGGGTACACAAATCCGGTCTGCACTGTTTCAGCAGTGTATCTGTACTGTTTAGCAGTATATATGGTATGTCTTGCATATAAATAAGTATTATCTAGTGTCAGTATTATGTCAGTAACTAGTTTTCTATTAGTTATCATCGTTCGTTAAAAATGTTAAGCGTTAAATGTTTTAATACGTTCTATACATTGTGGTGTGAATGACTGTTCATTATTGTGTTCCTTGCATAAAGTGTGTTCTAGTAATAAGGTCTAAAAATGTCACTCTTTTCGAAACTAAGACAGATCAAAACCAGAAAAGGGGTACTCGAAGAAGCTGTTCCCATCCCACCTAGGGACACTCCAGGGTATTTTATGTATCATAAGCATGGTCTAGATGCCGTATTATTTCTTGATTTATGGGTGGACTACACCAAGGATTTGCCAGAAAATCAGAGATGGCCCGCAGCAGGGACCTGGGATGCAGATTGCATCATGAGAGTAGAAGAAGAATTATGGAAAAAGAAAGCCAGACAGTCACAGAAAGATGCCATTGAATTATGGCGTAAAGAATCATACAGACGTACAGAAAAAGCGCTCAGACAGGAAGAGAAAGGTAGAGAGAATTCAAATAAAACTCGAGAAAATCTATTACTTGAGGAAGGTACCCGAGTAAACTCAGAACAAGTAGATAGACAAAGAAACACTCTTATGAATGGTATGTATCCTCTTCTGGCCGAAGGGTTACCTAAGGCTATCCCGGAAATACCAAAAGACTTAACTCCTCCATTGCTCCCGATAAAAGCACATCCCAAAACACATCCCAAAACAGCAAAGGACGTTTTCCTTTCCTCCTATTTAGATGACGTAGCTCCCGAGTATGCTAATACCATACCACCCACACCGCTTGCCGATGGTGTTCAACACCAAGAGCATCCGTCTGTATCCCCGCAACTACAAACTCCTACACAACAAGTTCCCACAGGTCCGTCCGTTTCTACAGTTTTTCCCGCATCTACAATCTCTATCCTACGTCCAACGAATCCTTTCGTGCCTAGCGCCTCAGATGGTGCTACAGGAGGTACGACAGACATGTTTGCCACCCCGCCGCGAAATAAACAGACCCTTAGAGATTTAGCACTCCAACGTACACCCCAATTAGCGACATCCGACATGTTTAAAGAACAGCTTGTGGATTGTAGATACGACCCAGTGCCAGGTAGACAGGACAAATTGCTCATATCATCACTACGTATACGACGAGCTACATTATATTTAATGACGATACCAGGAATGGTTGACCACCTAGACAATATATATCGCTTTGTCCAAACAGGGCGAGGTTCAGAAAGTATTAACGAAGCTATGGAATACCAGAAAGTGGATGTACAAAGACAACTACTACGTTTTTTCATAAATTGTGTAATTAGGAATCAAGACCGGCCCGGGGCAGATCACGATACCATGCAAAGACTTGTCAAATGGGGTCAGAACATATCAGAAGAGAAACATGATAGACAGGCGTGTATAATCGCCATGTGTCGAAAGATCCGCACGGAAGTAGAACGAATACATAAAGAAAGACGAGAAACAGACAGAGTAGAATCAGAAGAGGAGGAGGAGCAAGAATCGGAACAATTAGAAACAATAGCTTATGTAGGTCGAGGAAGACCCCATAATAATACTAGAGGCTTTAATGATCAGATACGTCCAATACGTCCAGAATATAATAGACATTTTCCAAATCCTATGTTAAATACAAAATCCCCCGAACACCTATTCCAAGCCGCTGATAAATCACTCCGAGATCGAAGGGGGTACCACATGCTCGATTCCATGGACGAACAAGAATTAGCTAGGTCAGCAGTACAATGGGCTGACAGTCCCAGCGACTATAATGATGATGTACTTGCGCACACGTTTCTGAATCTTGACCCCTACGAACAGCGTTTAGCTAGTATGTACATGATTCAACACCTCCTTATATTATATAAAAGCCAACACTCCGATCCAGGACCCTTACCTGACATATTGACAGAACTACTCACGAACATATGGAGAGGGTCAGGTACTGATTTGATTAGGGAAATTCTAGAATTCCGAAACCAATATTTAAATTTCGTATGCCCAGAACCCGTTCCAGTTCCCATCATGGGAAGAAAAATGTATCACATAGATAGACAGAACCCGTTACGCGAAGTACACCCAATCAGAGGTGACGGTAATAACTTTACACGCGTGTTTGTGTACACGCCTATAACTAAACTGGAATTATTCGAAATGAAGAAAGTAGTACCCAGCCATGACAAAGATCCAGCAGGTTTCCACCGTGAAATAAAGGACATGTTACTCATGGGAGAGTATACCTATCCCGACATTATGAAAATATTAAAAGTCCTATTACCCTCTGGGGTTTATGAGAAACTTAAAGAAAAGGAATGGGAGGTGGGAGACCAAAAGATAGATTGGACAGCATTAGAAAACGAAGAAAGGGCCCGAGCTGCAGGAGCAGGACTTGGGGAAAAGACTACAGCACTAGCAGGACTACTAGTGCAGGTACTGCCACGTTTATTAACTACGAAAAAGGAAGACTGGGGTGCAATCTCAGCCTGTAAACAAAAACCAGATGAAGACACTAGTGATTTCTATTCCCGATTTGAAAAATGTTTTGGTATAAATAGTGGCATAAAAGCCAGTAGTGAGTCATATCCACATCTGTTTGTGACAAAATTAGTTGAAAATTCTCTGCTACAAGTCAAGAATAGAGTATTGAAATTCGAAAGTACCTGGCAAGGTAATACCCCATCACAGATGTTACAGATGTTACACTATCACCACAATAGAATTAGAGAAGAACAAGAACACGAACAAAGACGTATGAAAGATACAAAAATGAAAATGCTTGTTGCTCAGTCAGTTCCAGCTGATGGTCATCATAAGGGTGATTCCGCAGGTCCTACGAAAGGGACATGCAACTATTGTAAACAACCAGGTCATTATATACACGATTGTCCAGTCCTGAAACATAATATTGCTACAGGTAGAACCCAGGAGAGACCACGTCCATCTAGACAGGATCAGAATCAACAACAAATCCCTCAGCATGCACAACCTAGGTTAGCTCCGCAACAACTAGCCCTGCAACAGGGAGCTCCACAACAGACCGTAGCACCACCGCAAGCGCAGCCTATTGCTGCAACACAAGCAACAACACAACAGATGTATCAGTATGCACAAGCAGACTATCCCGATTATCAGCGATATACATGAAATAGCCTAGAGAGGGAAGTTGGCTTACCCCTTATAGAGGTTCCTGTAGACCAAGAGGGACCTTATGTACATAGTGAACTATTAGGGGAAGACAGAAAGTTTTTACTTGATACAGGGGCAAGCAGAACAACTATAAGACGCAGTGAAGTTCCAGGGGCACCCCTCTCAGGCTCACAGAATATTTCCCTTGGATTCTCAGGAAAACCTATAATAAATGACGTAACACAACCTCTTCCACTTACGATTGGTCCATTGACACGTACTACAGATTTATTGCTTACTAAATCATGTCCAGAAAACTTGTTAGGTATAAAAACATTGAAAGCTCTAGGAGCTATAATATGTTGTTCTCCGGAAGGAGTACGACTATTTTTACGTGACTTCAAAGGTCACTATGTGTCCAGAGACATGGATCACCGACTGCAGAATTTACCTACACATTTATGGGCGCAAGGCCCCACTGATGTTGGTTGCATGAATATTACACCATATCGTGTCACACTAAAAACAGGAGTAATACTACCACGAATGCGACAATACAAGTTACCACCCGATGCTGTTGTGGCTTTGCTGCAAATCATTGACGAGCTCATTTCACAAGGAGTGGTTGTCGAAACCGACTCCAATGTATGTAATTCCCCGATAATTCCGATTCTTAAAAGAACGGATCCAAAAGCACCACCAGTATATCGATTAGTTATTGATCTGCGCGAATTAAACAAATGTATTGTACCACAATACCCTGTGGTCCCAGATATCTCTTCATTACTAACAGCTATTGACTCAGAAGCAACGTTCTTCACTGTAATTGATCTCAAGAATGCTTTCTTTAGCGTCCCAATAGATCCGGAAAGTCAATATCTGTTCGGATTCAGTTTAAATGGACGAAGTTTTAAATTCACACGCGCACCTCAAGGATTTACAGAAAGCCCCAGCATCTATAGCCAAGCACTGAAACGAGAACTTGACAGTATCCACATGCCAGTTAACACTGCCTTGCTTCAATATGTCGATGATCTGCTGATCACCGCTCGAAGCGAACCTGAATGTGAGACAGCGTCACTGACGGTTTTGAAATTTCTGGCCGACAAGGGGCACAAGGTGTCCCCTTCTAAGCTGCAATTCTGTGTCCAGCGAGTTGTTTACCTTGGGCACTCGCTGTCCAAGGAGGGAAGGCAGCTTACACCTGACCGCATCCAGTTAATCGCTAACATGCCACCACCCAAGACACAAAAGGAGGTGCGGGCTTTTATAGGTCTCACTTCATACTGTAGGCAGTGGATCCCTCAATATGCATTTCTAGCAAAACCACTCATCCAGTTGACAACACAGGAGGCAGCCACATCGACTGTCCTCCCTTGGACTCAAGAACATACACACGCCTTTGAAAGTTTAAAGAAAGCTTTATGCCAAGCACCTGTTTTAGCAACACCATGTTACAGTAAACAGTTTACACTCTTTGTTACAGAACGCGAAGGTACTGCCTTGTCAGTACTCACTCAGGAACAAGCAGGATCACACAAACCATGTGCTTATTTCTCTAGTACATTAGATCCAGTAGCTCAGGCTCTTCCTGCGTGCCTGAAATCGGTGGCAGCAACAGCTTTAGCAATCAGACAAAGCGATGCCATAGTGTTAGGACATCAATTGACAGTACAAGTACCACACGCAGTAGAGGTTCTTTTGAACCGCACACAAACACAACACTTGACTATAGCGAGACTCACTGGTTACGAATTGACATTATTTCAGCCACACATAGAAATCAGACGTTGTAATACGTTAAATCCTGCCACACTGTTACCAGTGGGCGGAACAGATCCATTGGCACATGATTGTGTCGAAGTCATTACTATCACGACGAAACCCAGACAAGACTTGACAGATATCCCTTTGTCAGATCCAGACTTGGCATTGTACGTAGATGGGTCATGTATGAGAACAAGTACAGGAGAGTTAGTGGCCGCTTACGCAGTCACAACAGACACTGAAGTCATTGAAACAAATTGTATTAACACTTTGTCAGCTCAAGCAGCAGAGCTCATCGCTCTGACACAAGCCTGTATTCAAGCCAAAAATAAGAAAGTCAACATATACACAGATTCACGTTATGCATTCGGAGTCGTCCATGACTTCGGCGTACTGTGGCGAGAGAGAGGTTATTTAACTTCTCACGGTGCCCACATCCAACACGGACCCCTCATTCAAACCCTATTAGACGCGATTCATCTACCTACTGCAATATCGATTATGAAATGCAAAGCCCATACAAAAGTTACCGATATCATTTCTCAGGGTAATGACCTAGCTGACAGAACAGCTAAACAGACTGCTCAGAATCAGACTCACACAATTGACGCGACAAAGACAATAGTTCCGACACTAACACATTGCATGACAGTTAAGGATCCCGTCCTTGATGTAATTGACATACAGACACATGCTACACCAGAAGAAATAAAGAAATGGACTGAATTAGGAGGGATCCAAACGGATCAAGGATGGATGACGAAGGAAAAATCTATATGGTTTCTTCCCGACTCTATGGTTCAAGTCATCATTAACACAATACATAGTCCAGCGCACCTAGGAGAAAAAGCTATGCTAGACAGCATTCAACACATTTGGTTCAACAAACATTTGCGAGCAGCAGCTAAACAGAAAGTACGTACCTGTATGATATGTTGTCAGTTTAATCCAGGTAAAAGCATCCCCGTAGAGCAGGGTGGATTTCAACCTCCCGATCATGCTTTTGAAGTCCTCCAGATGGATTATATCCAGATGGAACGATGTCGAGGATTCAAATATGTTCTCGTAGTTGTCTGTGCTCTTTCCCGTTGGACAGAAGCATACCCGGTTTTAGATTACACTGCCCCGACTACTGCCAAACAGTTAGTTCGAGAATTCTTCCCACGGTACGGTTTACCACGTGTTGTCTACTCAGATAACGGCCAGCCGTTCTCATCCGAACTAATGAAACACGTTTCCCTTTTGTTAAGCTACCAATGGAAATTCCACTGTGTCCGACATCCCGAGGCAGCAGGTCTCGTGGAACGTCATAATCAAACCCTGAAAATTAGATTGTCCAAAATATGTAGGGAAAAAGGTGTCGATTGGATAGTAGCCTTACCAGTTGCGCTCTTTTACATGAGAATGGTAGCACATTCTCGAACTGGGCTATCCCCATACGAGGTGATCTTCGGTAGACCACCAAATATGTGGGGGACGCCTATACCTCGCAAAATCACTGATGTTGACTGTAATATGCTGACGGATTACCTGGCTTCCTTGATGTCTGCACTACAATCTTGTCGTTCACAGGTAGCCGCAGCTTTTCCCGATAATACTGAGGGGAAGCCCCATGACGTGGTTCCTGGTGACCTGGTTTTGGTCCGGAATTTCGACCGGAAGACCCAACTGGAGCCTAGGTGGAAGTCACCGAAGCTAGTTCTACTAACTACAAGGACAGCCGTGAAGATCGAGGGACGCAAAGGGTGGTTGCACTCGAGTCATATCAAGAAATTTTATGGACTACCATCCAGTGTGAATACTCAACCTTGTATTCCCTCACAGACAGACTCAAAGCTCCCCTTGGTTGAGCAGTCAAAACCAGAACTGTACAAACTAAAATTGAGGTCTAGCAAGTCAGACAATTTGATTGTTTAAGTCCTCTCCAAGGTGAATCGGTTGAATTTGTCTCTGACATGTATCCTCTAGACCGGAATAGAGAAAGAAATCAGCAAATGCAGCTTAAAAAGCATGCGTATTGTAAATCACTTCGTAGTCACTGCACAGTAACATTATTAATTTTGTTTTTTCTAAGTCTTCTGATCATTATTTTCAGCATACTATTGCATATGTATTACCCTATTCTTAAGCGTGCTTACAATGTAACTGCAGAACATTCTTTTAGCGAATTACCTCCGCATGAGTTGTCCTATAGATTTGCGCTGCGCAACAACACATTCATTAGTATGTTACATCATTCCCATCAGACCAGCAATGCCACAAATTGTTGGATATGTGGCCGACTCCCTCCCTATCAAAACTATAAGGGAGTTTTGCCCCTCTTTCCATATCCGTTCACACACAATGGCTCCTGTGGAGCATGGTTTAGTTTGATTAATTCCCTAGATTCAAATTCCGCAGTTTACCAAGACAACTGGGTTTGGGGAAACCTGAACCTAGTTTTGCTTAAAGTCTGCTACCCTAACAAGGAGGGACTCCCCAAAAGAACAGGAACTGATCTAGAAAATGAAGTATATGGATTAGGTAATTTTACACTTAACCTCATGATCCTGAACGTTGAATCTGAAGCTACGCCAATCTTGCCCGCCATGTCAGTATTCCCAGTAAAAGGGGAATTATGTGTAAGAAAGAATGGCTCCATACACATGGGCCATAGTAAATGCAACACTGTAATAAAATTCAGTGATCAGGGCAAGTCTACATTTAGAGCTTCCCATCATTCCTACTTCATATGTGGCCAGACCGCATATATATGTCTACCTTTAGATTGGGACGGTACCTGTTACATAGCATTCCTTCTGCCACCTGTTTTCCTAGCCCCTCCTGATTATCATAGAAATACCCATTTAGTACACAATAGACAACAGAGAGATCTCCCGATTGTCGATTACACTGAAACAGCATGGGAAAAATACACAGATTTCAATAAAGGGTTCTTTCCCTATATAGGTACAGTCACTAATAGTAAGCTGATACGTAGATTAACCAGAACCCTTGAAGCAGTAGTGAACAAGACTATTTCCGCCTTAGGCAATTTAACAGAAGAGCAGTCTGCTATGCGGATTGTTGTGCTTCAAAATCGTCTTGTCCTTGACGTCATCCTGGCCGATAGGGGCGGAGCTTGTAGGGTCATCGGATCAAGTTGCTGCATTTTCATACCAGAAAATTCGCCGTCAGTATATAAAGCCATAACCCGCCTTCATAAGATTATAAGCCAGATACACCAGAGTCCAGGCACCTGGACTTGGTCCGGTTGGTTCTGGGGCGTGTTGTCAGCCTGGGGATGGAGAATCCTATCCTTCCTAGGTATTGGCTTTCTCATACTATTCATTTGCTGCTTATGTCTACAATGTGGGCCAGCGATTTGTGGTCTGTGTGCCACATCGTGTATCCCACATCCAAGTTTTCGTTCAAGATCCCGGAAGAAGAAAGAAGAACAAATGATGCTATATGAACAGATCGATGGATTGATGAAGATCGATATCTCCTGAGGGTCCGTAGGGGACAAGGAGGGAATGAGGAAATATGAATTTTGTGATCAGTTATGTCCCCTATCGTAGACCCCAACGGCTCCATGTGCATGCTATAAGTACATGTATGTTCCCTCCAGTTCCAGTTTTGAAGACGCAAATACATGTGCGTCCACCGTCAACATGTCCTCTTTCAGATCCGCCATGAATGGGTCAGATACTCCATTCCTAAGTATGAAAGGCCACCGACTTTATGTGGTTCACTTTCCACATTTTACAGATTCAGGCGAGTAGGCCCTGAATTCTGCCATCAAGCCTTTTCCTGTCTTCTGCCTCTGAAAGCTCCAGTCTGAGCCTGCATCTGTATCCATGAACTTTGTCCTACTCCCTGCGCGGCTAACGGTGCCTGATCCAGCATCTTGCCTGCCAAAAACTGTATTTCACCTTCAAGATTATCTACTCCGCTCCTCATCCGATGCATTCCTGTCTAGTAGTTTAGGTAAACATTCCTCCAGCTACCGTGCAAAGGGCCAGGCCTCGCTGTCCTCATGCAAGTAATTCATAGCCCTATTACCATGGAATATTCCTACCCCCTCGCATCTCATGTAGACACTTAGACGCTTGTACACGCACTAACAGTCAGTATAGAATAGATTCTACTCTAGAAACCTTTCCTTTTGGATAACACAGTTCTTTAAACATAGGATATTAGATATGATTTGGAATTAGGTTGACATGACCCCCAGACTTCTGTCTCCACATGTAGAGCTAAATGTCAAGTCCCCTTCACTCTCTAGTTGCACGTCAATCACACGTCATGCGGCTGCGCGCGCATCTCTGCCAAATATTTCTGCTGACATTGCAGGATTCTTCTATGGATCCACCCACTTGTGACATCATGTATGATGACGTTTATTAAATTACACCCATATATCCGCCCCTATTAGTTACGTATGCACCTTTTATCTGTATTATCAGCTGTTACGCCTCTTGCATCTGTTTCACTGTAATGCATTTTCTATAAAACTGCTTATCTGTCAATAATGTATGCCCTTCCTTCCTGAACTTTCGTGGTGATGGAATAGAAAGCCTACAATTCGAATTGTATTCCTTTGTATAGGAATAAAGCCTTTTAAAACCCTCTAATACCACGGATTCTGCCTCTTATATTTACTGAGTTATTCTTACCAGACTTTACCGCATAAAAAATAGTACCGGTAATGAAATATTTACCACAAGGTGACCAACATTGATGGTGTTAGAACAGATCACCCCATGGCCATAGTCAATCTCAGCTGGGAAGGGGTCACAGGCCCAAAAAGAGTGGCAGTGTCCCCAAACTTGCCTGTAGATTGCCTGATGGGCAATGATCTGGAAATTTCAGCCTGGGCTGAAGTTGAAAATCAAGCCCATCTGAGAATGCTGGGCAACCCTGAGAGAGTTGGTGGGGCTGTGAAGGACATTTTGGAGTGATGGAGCCTGAACGAATGGCCCACTCTCCTCCACAAGAGAGCACGGGTTGAAGAAAAGTCTTCTTCCCCCCAGACTATAGGTAAGGGTCAGCCTCCTCAGGGAACTGATCCTACCCCTAGTGAAGGAGCTGCCCCAGAGGAAGTCAGGCCGGTCCTGGCACCACTTCTGATGGCAGGGGACCCTTCCAAGGTGGTACCCAGTCTGGAGCAGGCCACCTGCCCCTCTCTACCCCACCTCAGTCAGCCCAGGGCTGCAGAGGTCAGTGGACCCCACAGGGCCCCCTGTCCAGAGGAACCCCCCTTCAGCAGATATGGGGCATCCAGTCTAGTAGCCCTAGCCAGGTGAAAATTCCTCAACACACTGAGGGATCCCCTTAAATTGGGGAGGGACCTCCCCCAGATGGACTCTGTTGGGCAAAGGCAAACCTGGGATCAAAAGGTTCCAAACCTACCATGTCCCCCCAGTATTCCAACCAAAGGGGCCCAACCCCCAGCTGTAAACAGCCAAAGGTTGACCCTTAGGGCCAGATACAACTCAGTCATGGAAAGAAAGGCCTCCATGGTGACCAGTGATCTGAGGAAGCTGAGACCAACTTTATTAGTGCCTCACTTCTTTACTCAGCCACCCCACCAGCCTTTTACTTTGCCAAAACACACAACAGATAGTAACTCCAAATGGTGGAGATCATCCCATACCATTGGGATTAGGGATTACTTAGTGGACCATAAGACAACGGGTAACCATGCTAGTGCAGGTTCTTACTTATATGGCCACTTAGTCAATAAAGGCTCAACTGGCCAAGGTTAGCCTTATCTCATTTCATTTGGGGGAGCTATGTGGGAAGGTGGAATCTGACTGCATGGTTGCCCCCACTTTTTTCCAGGTGTTTTGCTGGCTTTCGACTTAGTCTGGCTTGTATCCTGTTAGTCAGGACCCCAGCCTATCTGCTTTCTCCCCTAACTTGATTACAAGTACTTTAGGTACACTCCTGATTGTATTCTGGGGTACCCTTTAAAGTCCCTAGTATATGGTATTCTATGTACCCAGGGCATAGGTACCTCAGAGGCCTACCAGGTGCCGCAGCATGTATTATGCCACCCCTGGGAAGCCCTCCAAAATGACACCACAGGACTGCTACTGCAGCCTAGGTAAGGTGGTGCATGCACCCCTTACTGAGATATAGGTTCAGAATATCTCTCCATATCACTGCACATATAAACCTATCACTCACCCCTATGGCAGGCCTTACTAATCGTGAAGGCAGGGTGTTGGGTTTTATGTGAGAGTGTGCCCATGCATGAGCAGAGCCCCTCTGGAGCCTTCGGAACCTTTATTCCGAGGTTGTTTGTGATGCAGCCAAACCATAAACTCTTAAGTGCATTATAACCAAACGGTAAATGCTAACTTTGGGATGGCTGCACGGAAACATGTTGTGTTTGGTTGGCAAACACCTTGGAATCATACCCCTTCATGAGTAACTGGTGTGGGAGTATGATCCCACCCTTCTAGGGGGAGCGACATGACAGCACCGGTATACCCGGTACCAGCTAACAGAGCCCTGGCATAACAAAATGGATTCTGCCAGCCACAGACACGAGTCTGCCCTCCTGCTGCTGGACGAAACTCCGGTAGGGGATGCCTGGATAATAGGTTTCCTGTCACAGGGAGGTGTCACCACCTCCCAGACAGGCTTTAGTGTATTGGGGCTGGGTGGGTGCACTCCAAGAGTGCTTTGAAGTTCAGCACTAGGGGCACATTTGGTGTCCCTGTGCATAGTCCAGTTCAAACCGGTTTCAGGGGCTGCCAGCCACTGCTCTGGTGCAAAACTGGACAAAGGAAATGGGTGTAGCCATCCCTCTTTCCTGACCCTCCCATAGGTGGGTCCCCAGAGTATGTCCAACCCCTTCCTTGGGTATAAAGCAGGAACCCCTGACTACAGGACTTTAGATTACACCTGGACAAAACTCTGAAACTGAATCCTGGAACTTCGATGATCTACATTGAACTAGATGACTGAAGAATCTCCCTTGGAGTAAAGGAGTTACTCCCTTGCAAGGCAGGCACCAAAGATGCATCTGTCCACTTTGCATCTCCGAAGCTCCCGCCGGACTCCAAAGAATTTTGCAACACAGGAGGTGGGTTTCCGAGATCTCTGAGGTTGATCTGTGAACTCTGCAATTCTGAGGCCTGTATCCCTCGTGGAAGACTGTGCAACCCGAACCCCTGGACTTCCGACCATTTGCAGAAGCATCAGCTTTCCAGTCACTCCTGCAGTTGAGCTTTGGTTTACTTATAGCCCTGACCCCGAGCAGCATTTGCACCGAAGATTGCCTGCTTACACTCCACGAGTGTTCCGTGAGCTGGCCTTTTGTTTTTTTTTCTCAAAGTCCCTTCGCGATCCCTAGTCCGTCGACTGGTGAGTCTCTGTGAAGGCAACTTTACTTCTAATTGGGCTTACCTGATGTTGCAGAAACCCGGGACTGTCCGGTGAAAACCAAGATGTCTTATCACCCTAGTTGAAGAGGAACCTGTAATCTGCAGATGCGCACACAATCAACCAACAAGCTTACAAGAGCGTGAAACATGTAGGCAGGTTGGTGGCTCCAGGCTGTGCAATAGGTTTGAGCGCAGATCCTAACTGCTTGCACTTCAGGAAATACCTGAAAACCGATCTATACAAAATGGCCTTCAACTGAATACTAGAAGAACAGAGGCATCAAATGAATGGCAGAAAAAGGAGCTCCACGCTGAGTTCGTTTAGATCAACATCTGACTCTGTTAACATCATACTTTCTTAAAATCTCAGTAGGGCACGAAATGGTTTGGGTATTTCCTCACAAAGCCCTCAGATTTACAAAAGTAAACAAATGACACTAAATTGTCAAAAGTGGATAACGTACATGGCTCAGGGGATAACACAACGTTCAATGTGTGACACACTGAAGGAAAGGGGTAGTGCACTAACTGTTGTAAAAGAGTCAGAGAGTGGCGGTCGGGTGAAGCAAGGAGTGAAATGGAGGTTTGGTTCTATCCTAACGTGCAACAGGATGGATAATTGATCTTTTTAGCCCCTTATTGGTAATCCTAGCCTTTGCCTACTCTCTGTCTTTTGGTCATTAGTACCTCCCCATTGTCCACTTACATGATTACCCTTCCCTCCACACTTCAGATTCACCAAGCCCAGCAAACAATGGCCAACGCTGCCTAATAAATAACATGGAAACCGTCCCAGAGTAACATACATGTATATTGAGACCCCCCTCAAAGACACAGAATAACCCAACATCTATTTCACCCCCTACCGTCCTATCCAGCCCCGCCTACTTCTACTTACCGCCTGAGTTCCCAATGGCCAGGACCCCGCTCAATAACACAATTACCACCAGGAGACGCATCATTATCATGGAGACCAGCAGCAAACAGCAAACATTAATATGCAGACACTTCCGCATTCAGCCCAAGCTCCTGCGCATGCTCCTGCAACCAGCGACAACCAGCACAAGCGCATGCCTCGCGCGGCAGCAGGGGGAGGGGGCCTATGCGATTCTCTTGCAGGAGCGAGCAGCAAGGCGCGATGATTGTGATCATATGGCGCCACCATATGGCGCCGCTCGCTCCCGCAAGGGACTCTCCAGACGTGCATGCGTTGCCATTTGCAACGCGTGCACGTTTTTGCCCTCAAAGCTGTGCCGACGGCTAAAGGTCTTCCCTATGCAGCGCATGCGCGTTGCGTAGGCGATACCTAAAAAGGGGCATCCTTAGCTGCAAGATATTATACAGCTCAGCCAGACAGCAAATATGTTATTGATCATTTTAAAAGAAATGAACAGGAGTGTCATGAAACTGTTAACAGATAAAATAATTTCAGATTTTTATCGTATCAATTCATTTATAAATATTTTCTGAATGTTTGTTATGATTTTAGTTAACAGAATAATACATTTTCATACTTTTCTAACTTTTTCATGAATCCCTGATAAATATAGTAGATGATATGTCTTGCTCTTTGCTTCTTTATGTCTTGTGAAGGATACTGTCACTGGTCCATAACTCTTACTGTGAGAGAAACACCCACTGGTAACCCCCTCCAATCATAAGAATGATTATGGTTTCAATAGGTACCTAGCAGTAACCTACTATTTGGGGACTAGTAACTTTAACTCATGTCCCAAAGTAACTTCAACTCATGCCCCCTCCATGCACAGTTTTCTCATTAATAATATTACAGTAACTTGCAGTATTATGTCACAGACAAGTTGTAAGTGATGAAATACGTGGGGTAATTAGCAGTGCAGGACGAGGGTCCACATTTTAGTTACCTTAGGGCACGAGCTATAGTTACTTGAGATATCTGTATTTATAAGTGCTGAATTTCTATTGTTTTGTGTGTGTAAAATCTGGACCCAACTATAACATCCCTGTACCCTTTGTTTTTTGGGGGAGAATTTCTAAGACCTTTTTAATTCTATTCCCTTACTATAAAGTCTCTGTAACCTTTGGATTTTGCAGTGAATTTCTATGCTTTTTTAATTCTATTTCCTAACAATACCGTCATGTGACCTTTGTTTTCATCATTTAATGTTGACGTTTTTTTTTAAATGTAGAGTAATATTTAATTACCGTACGTTAATCTAACCACGGCTGCGCATGGCCTTTGGCTGTGCACAGCAGGGGGTTGCCCTGCAGGCGGGCCCTGCAGCTAACCCCCACATGCATCCAACCCCATGCTACGTGAAGGATGTGCCCTGTGGTCAACCCCCTCAAAGGCAGCCAAACTGCGGGCCCCCTCTACAAGCCACTGTTTGCCCTGGTGACCCCATCCTCCACAGCCCGGTGCACTTTTTAGGGGGAGGGAGGCATGAGGATTTATTTTTGGCTTTGGGGACTCCATCCCACTGGACCTGGAGCATTTTTGGGTGGGAGAGGGTACGTGGCGCCCCTCTCCAGTCTATTTCTTGACCCAGGGACCCGCTCTTCCATGGTCAACCAATATATTTATTGATAAGGCAAGCAAGCAGTTGCCCTCAATGGGCCGATTTCAGCTCTGGTAACCACATCCCCGCTAGCTTCCCTTATTCAACTGAGAGAGGGGGCTCATGGCCCCCCTGCCGGTCTGGATTTCGGCCCCAGGGAGCCCATCCCCCCAGGGCCCTACCAATTACTAAAGGGGGGGACATATGGCCTCCCTCCCCAGGTCAATTTTGGCCCCGGGGGCACATTCTCCGGGGCCCATCCAACAAAGGATGAGTGCCCCATTGCCCATGCAGGGTACCCACCATATCCTAGTTGGGGGGCTGCTGCTGGAGTCGGCATTGCTCCCGCTCACAGGAAGCAGCTAACAATGCTGCTTTCAGCGGCGTGAGATACATTCAGATCTGTTTACTTGCCTGCATCACTGTGGGCAGGGAAACAAATCTGAAGTCTGTTCCCAGCTGGTGGGAGCATTTTTAAAGCTCCCGCCAGCATTGAAAGGGCTTTGTGTTTGCTCTCACTTGACAGGAGCGAGAGCAAACACAGGTTTCCCCGCCCACGTCAGTGCAGGCAGGAAAAATGATATTTCCCAGTGATGGCAATCTCAGGACCTAGCAGAATCTGACCCTGGGTGATGGGCCCCCCAGGGCCATTAATGGCTCCATGAGGGGGGCCCCGTCGATCACCTTACTTTTCTAGTTATGACCTGGCCCCGGAAAATTGTGTCCTGTGGACAAAATTGCCCTAGGGGAAGGGGCTGTATGCACCCTTCCCAGTCTTAACTATGGCCAGACCCGAAGGGATGGGGTCCCTACGGCCAAATTTGGCCCGGGAAGGGTGGGGCACTGTTAGATCTGGGGGTCTCTAGTTGGCAGAGGTAAGCACCTTAGACCAAATAGGGACCTTTGCTTCTAGTCAGGGTACAGGGACACACACGGTAGATAACCCCTGCTCACCCTCTAGGTAGCTTGGCTCGAGCAGACAGGCTTATCCCCAAGGCAATGTGTAAGGTATTCACACTTAACAACTACAATGACCCCCCTAGTACACCACAAACGTAGACAACACAGGTAAGTATATCAAAAATATAACTTTATCTAGTTTCAGCAGTGGAAATCAATTATCATAGCGTTGCACATCAATCTTTTTCTTAGGTTGTTGGGAGCGTAAAAAGATAGTCTCTAGTCTCTCGTGGGACTTCGTATTCAAAGGAAAGGAATACGTTCGTAGGCTTCCAGTAGTTAAATACCCACGTTCTTCCAGCGGTGCCTCTTGCGCTTAGAACTAAAGCGCTCCTCTCAGGCTGCGTGGTGCAGGGCTTTCACAGCTCCCGAGCGATGGACCAATCCGGTCGCGGCTCCCTCGGCGAGCCCCCTGTGATGATGTCGACGTCACCGGAGTCAGCCACTCGCAGCGCGGCTCCTCCAGCCAAGCCTCCGGTCAGCAACCAATCAGGTCGCAGCCTCCTCGTTATCTTCTCCGCGGCTTCGCAGAGCGGGGAAGTGCAACTCTTGATCAGTTTCAGGCCCCCGGGCCGCGGCGGTGTATCGCGGGCAGAATATTTCACGGTGCCCCGTGTCAGCGGGTCGATCGTGACGCCGCCAAGCCGTACAGCGGCCTAGTTAGCATGGGGGCGCCCTCAATCCTGCGGCCACAGCAATACACGTGCCGATGAGCACGTCGGTCTTCACAATGTGGCAACCGGTGTCAGGCCAGACTCAGCGCGGCACTCTCCAGCAAAACAGAGAGCAGCCAGCGCACTTCCCGGGGCAGATGTTTAGAAGCTTGGTAGAACAGTCCACGGTCCTCGCAGCACACAGCAGCGCAGATGGGACACAGCAGAGTCTTTAAAGTCTTGGCAACCTTTCTATCCCTGGGTTGCAAACAGGAGGCCAGCTCTTCTCAGGCCCTTGGAGATTCAGAGTTGAAGACACAGCACACAGTAAAGTCTTGTTAGGTCAAGTAGGTATGGTCACAGCACACAGCAAGGCCCCTTCTCCTCCTCAGCTTCAGTTGCACAGCAGAACAGGTCAGCCCTTAGAGCACACAGAAAGGCAATCTTCCTTCAGTTCTTCAGCAGTCCGTCTTTCAGCAGAGGTTCCTCTTGATTGTAGAATCTAAAAATCTGTTGTCAGGGGTCTTGTACTTATACCCCTAAAAGTCTTTGAAGTCTTTGTGCAAGTGGGTCCTGAGCCCGGTCTGATCCAGTTCTGGGTGTTGCTGGAGCACTTTGTTTTCCTGGCTTCTGCTTTCTTTTCAGAGTGTGGGGCAGAGTCGTCAGCCGCCCAGCAGGAGGTGGAGCCAGCAGTGTGGCAGGCAGGCACAGCCCTATTCACTCCCAGGTGCTATCCCCTCCCTCCACTCTACTTGCAAATGTCGCCATTCAGCAGAGGGCTGACTCAGCCAACCTCCTGGGGGATCCCCAGCCCCTGTCACTCTCAAGCCAGACAGTCAATCCACAAGCATGCCCAGGCACACAGAAGGGTCAGACAAGAGAACAGCTACTCTCTAAAAAGTACCATTCTCCAACTCAAGATTTAAAAACAACCTCTCCTAAAAGATGTGTTATTAAATGCTGAGCTCAGGGATATCAATCACTCATGTCTTATCTTGTTCCTATGAGAAGATAGGCGGATAGCCATTGGCACCAGCCTCCCCCATGTTAGCCTATGGAGCAAGATAACCTTGCAGCAGTGAACACACAAAATGGCCGTTGTTCACTACCAGAACATGTTACCTGCACTAGTACATGCTCTACCTTTTACATACACTGCACCCTGCCCAGGGGGGTACCTCTGGCCTTCCAGAGGGATGACTGATGTGCACAAAAAGGGAAGGGTTAGGCCTAGTCAGTGGGGACACTGACCAGGGTGACATGGCAGTCCGGGGACTGCAGGCAGGCCTGCGGTGGCAGGCCTGAGACATCATTTTAGGGCTACTCATGTGGGTGGCGCAATCAGCGCTGCAGGCCCACTAGTAGCATCTGTCATCACCAGCCCTGGCACACACAGTGCACTTTACTAGGGACTTCATGGTGATACAAATATGCCAATCAGGTATATCCAATCAATATGACATTTTACACAGGGAGCACTTACACTCTGGCACTGATTAGCAGTGGCAGAGTGTCCAAAGCATCTAAACCAGCAAAAAACGAAATCCATAACAGCATCAAAAATCCAGGTAGCAGAGGGATAAGATAGGGGAAAAACCCACGCCAAGGATGTCAGGTCTAACAGGCACATTCATTCTTCCCTCCCCGTTTCTGTCTACCACCGGCCCATGGGGGACTGGGGTCTCTGGGGCTGAAATTGGCCTGGAGAGGGGGACCACATGCACGCCTTCCCACAAATATATTTAAATACTCCCTGGGTCCTGGCCCACCCAGAGTTATTAAAAAAAACAAAGCACGGAAGACCACGCTTGATTTAAAAAATTTAAATATATTTTAATGTAATAATTTTTGTTAATTTTAGATATGAGCTTGAGAAAAAAATATTTGTTTCCAAAAACATGGAGATATGACACATTTCGGCCACCGCAAGTGGCCTTGATCACATATAATAACGAGCTGCGATTCACACATACCTATTTGATTCCTTAAAGACACCACATGATAGCATGATAGACATTCTGTATGGCCATAGAGAACAGACTATTTCACATCAATAAAGTTGGAAGTAAAAAAAATAATCCTATACATATAATAAATACAGGAATAAATATTAAAAAGAGATCTCAAACTGATCTAAAAGATATAAATGGCATCAATGCCTTGAATAAATGCCGCGGTTCATATTGACTATGGTGCAAGTCTGGTCTATAGTGCTCTATTATACTGCTGAAGCTAAATAGAGGTCATATTGTATGTTGCTAACAGTTTAAATGCAGTAACCTGTACATTCATATGATTAAAGTGCATGCAATAAGATATCTTGTTGGACACAGACTATACCTGTTAGACTTGGCATCTTTTGGCATATTTCCCCTGAGTGTTTGCTTTCTGACCTCCCGGTTTTGACTCTGTTTGTGCTGGCTTAGTGTTTCCACACACTTTTCTCACTGCTGATCAGTGGTAAAGTGCAAGTGCTCCTGTGGTAAAATGTGTTATGGATTGGTGTTTCCATGATTGGCCTATTTGATTTCTGTGTCAGTCCCTAGCAAATTGCACTGCGTGTGCCAGGGCCTGTAAATCAAATACTGTTAGTAGGCTGCAGCACTGGATTGTGCCACCCACACAAACAGCCCATACATGTCACTCTGGCCTGCCATTGCAGAGCCTGTGTGCAGTCTGGTACTGCCATGTTGATTTGGCAAGTGCACCCACTTGCCAGGTCATAACCTTCCCTTTTCGTACATGTCAGTCACCCGTAAGGTAGGACCAAGGTACCCCTATGGGCAGGGTGCAGTGTATCCAAAAGTTAGGACATGCCCTAGTGTGTGTGGCATGTCCTGATAGTGAATTACTGCCTATTTTGCTTTCCACTATTGCAAGGCTACCTGTTTATAACATCTTATAAACATAACTGGCCTTGGGCATTAGGTAGGAAAATAACGTTTAGTATGCCTGAACTCAGAATCATTTACATTCTGTGTTTGAAAATACCACTTTTAGAAAGTAGGTATTTTCTTGCTCAGCCATCCAGCAGGTCTCTGCTGGGTTTGTGGATCGACTGCCTGGGTTTTCAATGACAGGGGCTGGGGAGAACTAGTGGCTCTGAATAGTCTAGGTGGGTCAGGAAAGGTCTGAACAGATCTGGGCTGCATTTAGAGTAGGGGAGGAGATTTTCTTGCACCTGAATGGGCCTGGTCTGTCCCTGACAATGCCGTCTCCACCTCCTGCCAGGAAGCCACACCAGAGAGGGCAGAACTGGTTCTGTCTGGGCACAGATACTCTCTGCAATCAGGTATATCCAATCAATATGACATTTTACACAGGGAGCCCTTACACTCTGGCACTGATTAGCAGTAAGGGTGGGCGTAGTTCGCGAAGTAGCACTTCGCGAAGCTACGCAAAGTGAAGTTCGCACTACGCGAGCTACGCGTAGCACTTCGCGAACTGCGTAGTAACATGTTCGCACTGTGCAAGATGTTGTTTTCAATGATTGCACAGTGCGAACAAGCAACCGGCACTGTGCAATCATTGAAAATGGCATCTTGCACAGTGCGAGCTGTAGTTTTCTGCAGCTCGAGCAGCTTTCTCAACGCGAACTAGTAGTTTCTCATCGCGAGCGGTCGCGAGCATACGCGACCCCTCGCAATGAGAAACCTGACCTCCTCGCGTTGGGAATCTCGCCGGGAGGTTTATTTTCCATGCTCGCGATCGCGAACAAGGAAAAAGTCTCGCCGGGATGTCATTTTGCTTGCTCGCGGTCGCCAACTTGACGTTGAGGACCGCGAGCAAGCAAAAAATGACCGCAGCACTACGCAACACTACGCTACGCGTGTTCGCACTGTGCTACGTGCAGTTCGCGTAGTGCGAAGTAGCGCGAACTTCGCAAACTACGCGAGCGTAGCGTAGTGCTTCGCCCAGGCCTAATTAGCAGTGGCAGAGTGTCCAAAGCATCTAAACCAGCAAAAAACGAAATCCATAACAGCATCAAAAATCCAGGTAGCAGAGGCGCAAGATAGGGGAAAAACCCATGCCAAGGATGTCAGGTCTAACACGTGTCCCCTCCAGCTGAAAGTGGGGAGAACTACCCACCCTCTTGGGAGTTCTCATCACTAAGGCGGAAAAACCTGGACAGACCATCAGCATCGGCGTGTTCTAATCTGTACCGGGACAGTGTTCCACGAGAAGTCCATTCCCTGTAGGGAGATGGACCACCTCAACAGTTTTGGATTCTCACCCCTCATCTGCATTAACCATCTGAGGGGCCTGTGGTCGGTCTGAACACGGAAGTGAGTCCCAAACAGGTAGGGCCTCAGCTTCTTTAGGGCCCAGACCACAGCAAATGCTTCCCTTTCGATAGCGCTCCACCTCTGTTCCCTGGGGAGTAGCCTCCTACTAATGAAAGCTACAGGTTGGTCCCCGCCCTCGTCGTCCATCTGTGAGAGTACTGCTCCCACACCTTGCTCTGAAGCGTCTGTTTGCACAACGAACTCACTCGAAAAGTCAGGTGCCTTCAGCACTGGTGCTGTGCACATTGCAGTTTTTAGGGCATCAAAAGCAGTTTGACAGGCCTCGGTCCAATTCACTTTCCTGGGCTGATTTCTAGAGGTTAGTTCTGTCAAGGGGGCAACAATGGTGCCGTATCCCTTGATGAACCGTCTGTAATACCCGGTGAGTCCTAGAAAGGCTCTCACCTCTGTCTGGGTCTTGGGGGGCTCCCAAGCCAGAATGGTATCAATCTTCGCCTGTAGGGGCGCCACCTGGCCGCTCCCTACCTGGTGTCCCAAATACACCACTGATCCCTGCCCTATCTGGCACTTACTGGCCTTGATAGTGAGGCCTGCCTTTTGCAGAGCCCTCAACACTTCACAGAGGTGTTGCAAGTGTTCCTGCCAAGTGGAGCTGAACACAGCAATGTCATCCAAGTATGCGGCGCTGAATTGCTCCAGCCCGGTCAGTACCCGGTTGACCAGTCTCTGGAAGGTGGCAGGGGCATTTTTCAATCCAAAGAGCATGACGCGAAACTGGAAATGCCCCTCTGGTGTTGAAAATGCCGACCTCTCCTTTGCCCCCTCAATTAAGGCAATCTGCCAGTACCCTGAAGTCAAATCAAAGGTGCTGAGATATCTGGCAGCTCCCAACCGATCCACAAGCTCATCAGCTCTGGGGATGGGGTGCGCGTCAGTCTTGGTGACCGCATTGAGCCCACGGTAGTCCACGCAAAACCGAAGTTCTGGCGGGCCACCGGGTGTAGCAGCTTTCTTGGGAACGAGGACCACTGGGCTAGCCCAGGGACTGCTGGAGGGCTCAATTACCCCTAACGCCAACATCTTGGAAACTTCTTCCTTGATGCTGGCCCTGACCTTGTCAGCTACTCTGTAAAACTTCTGTTTCACAGGTAGACTATCTCCAGTGTCCACATCATGGACGCACCAATTGGTGACACCTGGGGTCAGGGAGAACAGGGAGGCGAACTGACCCAACACCTGGCGACAGTCTCTCTGCTGTTCTGGGGTCAGGGTGGGCGAGAGGACCACACCATCCACTGACCCGTCTTGCTCCTTGGTTGCCAGGAGGTCAGGGAGAGGATCACTATCCTCTTCCCCACCATCATCTGTAGCCATGAGCATTGTCACTTCAGACCTCTCAAAGTGGGGCTTGAGGCGGTTCACATGCAAGACTCTCAGGGGCTGCCTAGGAGTCTTCATGTTGATCAGGTAGGTCACCTCACTCTTGCGCTCTACCACCTCATATGGCCCGGTCCACTTGTCAAGGAGCGCACAAGGCTCCACCGGCGCCATCACCCACACCTTCTGCCCAGGATGAAATTCAACCAGAGTGGTATTCTGGTCGTACCATCTTTTCATCTCCTCCTGGCTGGCTTCTAGGTTCTCCTGAGCGAGCTTCCTGAAGCGCTGCGTCTGGTTGCGGATGGCCAGCACATAGCTGAACACATCCTGGGGGGTTTTCCCACGGGATTTCTCCCACCCCTCCTTCACCAGTGTGAGAGGTCCTCTAACAGGGTGGCCATACAGCAGTTCAAAGGGGCTGAACCCTAAGGACTTCTGAGGCACCTCCCTGTAGGCAAACAACAGGCATGGTAACAAGACGTCCCACTTCCGTCTCATGGGCTCCGCTAGGCCCATAATCATACCTTTCAGGGTGCGGTTGAACCTTTCAACCAACCCATTTCCTTGAGGGTGGTAAGGAGTGGTGAACTTATAAGTTACCCCACACTCCTCCCACAGAGACTTCATGTACCTAGAGATGAAGTTGGTACCCCGGTCGGAGACCACCTCTCTGGGGAACCCCACGCGGGAAAAGATCCCCATCAATGCACGGCCCACCACGGGTGCTGTGATTGTCCTGAGAGGGACTGCTTCCGGGTACCGGGTGGCGTGGTCCACCAAGACCAGGATGAACCTGTTGCCTAAGGCAGTCTTGGGGTCCAGGTGCCCTACGATATCAATGCCCATCCGCTCAAAAGGGGTGCTCACCACAGGAAAAGGTTGGAGGGGTGCCACGCACTTTCCTCCGCACTTACCACTGGCTTGGCATGTTTGGCAAGACTTGCAAAAGGTACTGACGTGCTTCTTCATCTGGGGCCAGTAGAAGTGGGTGACAAGCCTGTGATAGGTCTTGTCTTGCCCCAGATGTCCTGCGAGAGGCACGTCATGAGCCAGACCCAGTAAGAAGTTCCTGAAGCGCTCGGGTACCACCAGCACATGGGCTGCACCGGGCTCAGCAAACTTAGGCTCACTATAAAGTAAGTCATCCTCCCAGTAAATCAAATGTTCCTTGGACCCTAGGCCCGCTGCCTGGTCTGCAGCCTGCTGCCGCACACCAATGAGAAAAGGGCACTCCTTCTGAGCCTGGCAGAATTCCTCCCTGGAGGGACCACCTTCTTGCTGCCAATGGGTCAGCTCAGGCAATTCCCCTAGTTCGGCCACCTGTTCCCCTGTAGGTTCCAGGGCATCCCCCTCAGGTTCTGCTTCCTCCTGGACCGTGGGAACAGTGGGGGCCAGTTTCCCGCGCCCTCTGCCCCTTCCTCTTCTGACAGGTTCCTGGGCCATTGTTCCAGGCTCCGGTTCTACTAATCCACCCTTACTGGCTGTCATGGCACGTGTGGATACACAGATCCACGCTGGCAGTCCTAACATCTCCAAGTGAGTTCTGTGCTCTACGTCCTTCCATGGAGAACTCTCCAGGTCGTTAACCAACAGACAATCTACCGGCAAGGCATCACTGACACAGACTTCCAAGGTACCAGAGACTCCCCCCCATGTAAAGGGAACACGCGCCATCTTGCAGAGGCGCACTGAAGTGTCAGCTGCCACTACTGGGCGGAGCACATTGGGAATGACTTGCTCTTCAGACACCCACTGACACCTGACAGATGTCACACTAGCCCCGGTGTCTCTCAGAGCCTCTATCTCCCTCCCATTGATGGTCACCTTTTGCCCGTATTTTTTAGTGTTAGCGGGTATCAAGGTATCCTGGACCATCTCTTGGTCTCCTAAAGAGACAAGGGTCATCATAGCTAAGCCCTCTTCCCCACTGGAAATCAAATCCCCTCCCAAAGCTACACTAGCTAACCCTGGGACTGGAGCAGCAGCTGGTGCTGGGGGTTTCTTGGGACATTTAGGGGCGATGTGCCCCACTTCCCTACAAGCATAGCAAGTAGGCGGTGGTCTGTTATCCTGTCTGCCCTTATGGGGCCAAGGCTTCTTAGGCTTGGGGGCTTGGGACTCCTTTTCCTGGGAACTGTTTTGGGGCCCTTAGAGAACTCCTTATTGTTACCCTTGTCCTCCCCACCTTTCTGCTGGGGACCCTGTCCACCCTTGGCTGGGATACTTACCACCCCTTTGTTGACCCTGGTGCTAGTCCAGCGGTCTGCCTCTTTAGCAAGCACACTGGGATCAGTTAACTTGCTGTCTAAAAGATGCTGGCGCAGCTCTGGAACACATAGACTACTCAAGTGCTCCCAACTAATCAAGTGACACAACCCCACATAATCAGTAACTTTGCTGCCCTTTATCCAACCTTCCAGTGCACACGTGTACATACTCACACACTCCACCCAAGTACTTGAATCAAGTTTCTTGAAGTTCCTAAACTTCTGGCGGTACTGTTCTGGTGTAAGCCCATACCTGAGGCATAAGGCCTCCTTCATAGTGGGGTAGGTTAAGGTACCTGCTGCTTCTAAGGGTGCTAAGACATCCCTCCCAGAGGCCTCAAAATGCTTCCACAAACCTGCCCCCCAACTCTTCTCAGGCACTTCATTCATCTTCAAGGCAAGCTCATAGGATCTAAACCATGCATAGATATCCTCACCCCTCTGATAATTCTGCACCAAATCTTTCGGTATGTATACTTTACCCGCCTGTACCGGTTGTGCGCTGCCACCATTCGGACTGGACTCCACCTGTTTAGCTTTAATGTCCAGCTCCCTCATGCTCAACTCATGAGCCAACTGGAGTTTTCTCTCTTCCAAAGCGAGAGCATTCCTCCTCTCCTCCGCCTTCTTTTCACTGTCAAGGCGCAGTTTCCTCTCTTCTGCTTGAGCTTTGAGCTTAAAAAGTTCAATCTCATGGGTCCTAATCCTCTGATTTTCCTCCAGTTCCTCTGGAGAAAGGCCCCTACTGGAATGGGTGCTGCCAGCCCTAGACGCTGGCCTATTCACTGGCAAATCATCGGATACAAATCCGTGCTCCGGTGTACTATCCTTTCCAGTAGCTTCTTCTGTCACACCATTTTTGGCCTCCCACCAGGCCCTTAGAGCTTTCTGTAGCTCTGCCTTGTTATCGCTGCCCTTCACTGGGCATCCAAGCTGTTTGCAGAACTGCATTAGTTGATCCTTCTTATATGTGAGCAACTTTTCTACTTCAAATTGCAATTCCACCTCCTCGCCTACTCCATTCAGAGACATGATGCTTCCTAGATCTTCCAAAAATAGGTTTAAAAAAACTTTGTGCGATGCAACTGCTAACTAGACTAGTGATGTACAAAGAATCACTGCAGGTCAAGTGCAAATACTGGTTCTAATCCGCACCGCTGACCACCAATGTTAGATCTGGGGGTCTCTAGTTGGCAGAGGTAAGCACCTTAGACCAAATAGGGACCCTTGCTTCTAGTCAGGGTACAGGGACACACACGGTAGATAACCCCTGCTCACCCTCTAGGTAGCTTGGCTCGAGCAGACAGGCTTATCCCCAAGGCAATGTGTAAGGTATTCGCACTTAACAACTATAATGACCCCCCTAGTACACCACAAACGTAGACCACACAGGTAAGTATATCAAAAATATAACTTTATCTAGTTTCAGCAGTGGAAATCAATTATCATAGCGTTGCACATCAATCTTTTTCTTAGGTTGTTGGGAGCGTAAAAAGATAGTCTCTAGTCTCTCGTGGGACTTCGTATTCAAAGGAAAGGAATACGGTCGTAGGCTTCCAGTAGTTAAATACCCACGTTCTTCCAGCGGTGCCTCTTGCGCTTAGAACTAAAGCGCTCCTCTCAGGCTGCATGGTGCAGGGCTTTCACAGCTCCCGAGCGATGGACCAATCCGGTCGCGGCTCCCTCGGCGAGCCCCCTGTGATGATGTCGACGTCACCGGAGTCAGCCACTCGCAGCGCGGCTCCTCCAGCCAAGCCTCCGGTCAGCAACCAATCAGGTCGCAGCCTCCTCGTTCTCTTCTCCGCGGCTTCGCAGAGCAGGGAAGTGCAACTCTTGATCAGTTTCAAGCCCCCGGGCCGCGGCAGTGTATCGCGGGCAGAATATTTCACGGCGCCCCGTGTCAGCGGGTCGATCGTGACGCCGCCAAGCCGTACAGCGGCCTAGTTAGCACGGGGGCGCCCTCAATCCTGCGGCCACAGCAATACACGTGCCGATGAGCACGTCGGTCTTCACAATGCGGCAACCGGTGTCAGGCCAGACTCAGCGCGGCACTCTCCAGCAAAACAGAGAGCAGCCAGCGCACTTCCCGGGGCAGATGTTTAGAAGCTTGGTAGAACAGTCCACGGCCCTCGCAGCACACAGCAGCGCAGATGGGACACAGCAGAGTCTTTAAAGTCTTGGCAACCTTTCTATCCCTGGGTTGCAAACAGGAGGCCAGCTCTTCTCAGGCCCTTGGAGATTCAGAGTTGAAGACACAGCACACAGCAAAGTCTTGTTAGGTCAAGTAGGTAGGGTCACAGCACACAGCAAGGCCCCTTCTCCTCCTCAGCTTCAGTTGCACAGCAGAACAGGTCAGCCCTTAGAGCACACAGCAAGGCAATCTTCCTTCAGTTCTTCAGCAGTCCGTCTTTCTGCAGAGGTTCCTCTTGATTGTAGAATCTAAAAATCTGTTGTCAGGGGTCTTGTACTTATACCCCTAAAAGTCTTTGAAGTCTTTGTGCAAGTGGGTCCTGAGCCCGGTCTGATCCAGTTCTGGGTGTTGCTGGAGCACTTTGTTTTCCTGGCTTCTGCTTTCTTTTCAGAGTGTGGGGCAGAGTCGTCAGCCGCCCAGCAGGAGGTGGAGCCAGCAGTGTGGCAGGCAGGCACAGCCCTATTCACTCCCAGGTGCTATCCCCTCCCTCCACTCTACTTGCAAATGTCGCCATTCAGCAGAGGGCTGACTCAGCCAACCTCCTGGGGGATCCCCAGCCCCTGTCACTCTCAAGCCAGACAGTCAATCCACAAGCATGCCCAGGCACACAGAAGGGTCAAACAAGAGAACAGCTACTCTCTAAAAAGAGAAGACATGGCTTGGCAGTTCGGGCTGGACTGTTCCCATGAGGCACAGGGTCAAGACTGATTTGCATATGGCCATGTCTGATTTGGGGTGGTGTGGTGAGCAAAATAACGATGGATTAAACCCAGATCTGTGACTGGGGGTGAGTGTTTTGCCATTGTGCAACATTCCGTCCATCATCTTGTGTGTTTTGCTGTTCACCCTATGTGGGAAGGGTATGCCCAGACGTGGGTCCCGTGCTCACTATGCCACTGGAGTCAAGCTATCCTGGCTGATGACGGCTGATAGCCAGAAACCGGTCCTAGGATGCTTGATTCCGGTCCAGGGAAGACATGGCTTGGCAGTTCGGGCTGGACTGTTCCCATGAGGCACAGGGTCAAGAATGATTTGCATATGGCCATGTCTGAACTGGGGTGGAGTGGTGAGCAAAATAACGATGGATTAAACCCAGATCTGTGACTGGGGGTGAGTGTTTTGCCATTGTGCAACATACCGTCCATCATCTTGTGTGTTTTGCTGTTCATCCTATGTGGGAAGGGTATGCCCAGACGTGGGTCCCGTGCTCACTATGCCACTGGAGTCAAGCTATCCTGGCTGATGCCGGCTGATAGCCAGAAACCGGTCCTAGGATGCTTGATTCCGGTCCAGGGAAGACATGGCTTGGCAGTTCGGGCTGGACTGTTCCCATGAGGCACAGGGTCAAGACTGATTTGCATATGGCCATGTCTGAACTGGGGTGGTGTGGTGAGCAAAATAACGATGGATTAAACCCAGATCTGTGACTGGGGGTGAGTGTTTTGCCATTGTGCAACATTCCGTCCATCATCTTGTGTGTTTTGCTGTTCACCCTATGTGGGAAGGGTATGCCCAGACGTGGGTCCCGTGCTCACTATGCCACTGGAGTCAAGCTATCCTGTCTGATGACGGCTGATAGCCAGAAACCGGTCCTGGGATGCTTGATTCCGGTCCAGGGAAGACATGGCTTGGCAGTTCGGGCTGGACTGTTCCCATGAGGCACAGGGTCAAGACTGATTTGCATATGGCCATGTCTGAACTGGGGTGGTGTGGTGAGCAAAATAACGATGGATTAAACCCAGATCTGTGACTGGGGGTGAGTGTTTTGCCATTGTGCAACATTCCGTCCATCATCTTGTGTGTTTTGCTGTTCACCCTATGTGGGAAGGGTATGCCCAGACGTGGGTCCCGTGCTCACTATGCCACTGGAGTCAAGCTATCCTGGCTGATGACGGCTGATAGCCAGAAACCGGTCCTAGGATGCTTGATTCCGGTCCAGGGAAGACATGGCTTGGCAGTTCGGGCTGGACTGTTCCCATGAGGCACAGGGTCAAGACTGATTTGCATATGGCCATGTCTGAACTGGGGTGGTGTGGTGAGCAAAATAACGATGGATTAAACCCAGATCTGTGACTGGGGGTGAGTGTTTTGCCATTGTGCAACATTCCGTCCATCATCTTGTGTGTTTTGCTGTTCACCCTATGTGGGAAGGGTATGCCCAGACGTGGGTCCCGTGCTCACTATGCCACTGGAGTCAAGCTATCCTGGCTGATGACGGCTGATAGCCAGAAACCGGTCCTAGGATGCTTGATTCCGGTCCAGGGAAGACATGGCTTGGCAGTTCGGGCTGGACTGTTCCCATGAGGCACAGGGTCAAGACTGATTTGCATATGGCCATGTCTGAACTGGGGTGGTGTGGTGAGCAAAATACCGATGGATTAAACCCAGATCTGTGACTGGGGGTGAGTGTTTTGCCATTGTGCAACATTCCGTCCATCATCTTGTGTGTTTTGCTGTTCACCCTATGTGGGAAGGGTATGCCCAGACGTGGGTCCCGTGCTCACTATGCCACTGGAGTCAAGCTATCCTGGCTGATGACGGCTGATAGCCAGAAACCGGTCCTAGGATGCTTGATTCCGGTCCAGGGAAGACATGGCTTGGCAGTTCGGGCTGGACTGTTCCCATGAGGCACAGGGTCAAGACTGATTTGCATATGGCCATGTCTGAACTGGGGTGGTGTGGTGAGCAAAATAACGATGGATTAAACCCAGATCTGTGACTGGGGGTGAGTGTTTTGCCATTGTGCAACATTCCGTCCATCATCTTGTGTGTTTTGCTATTCACCCTATGTGGGAAGGGTATGCCCAGACGTGGGTCCCGTGCTCACTATGCCACTGGAGTCAAGCTATCCTGGCTGATGACGGCTGATAGCCAGAAACCGGTCCTAGGATGCTTGATTCCGGTCCAGGGAAGACATGGCTTGGCAGTTCGGGCTGGACTGTTCCCATGAGGCACAGGGTCAAGACTGATTTGCATATGGCCATGTCTGAACTGGGGTGGTGTGGTGAGCAACATAACGATGGATTAAACCCAGATCTGTGACTGGGGGTGAGTGTTTTGCCATTGTGCAACATTCCGTCCATCATCTTGTGTGTTTTACTCTCTAAAAAGTACCATTCTCCAACTCAAGATTTAAAAACAACCTCTCCTAAAAGATGTGTTATTAAATGCTGAGCTCAGGGATATCAAACACTCATGTCTTATCTTGTTCCTATGAGAAGATAGGCGGATAGCCATTGGCACCAGCCTCCCCCATGTTAGCCTATGGAGCAAGATAACCTTGCAGCAGTGAACACACAAAATGGCCGTTGTTCACTACCAGAACATGTTACCTGCACTGGTACATGCTCTACCTTTTACATACACTGCACCCTGCCCAGGGGGGTACCTCGGGCCTTCCAGAGGGATGACTGATGTGCACAAAAAGGGAAGGGTCAGGCCTAGTCAGTGGGGACACTGACCAGGGTGACATGGCAGTCCGGGGACTGTAGGCAGGCCTGCGGTGGCAGGCCTGAGACATCATTTTAGGGCTACTCATGTGGGTGGCGCAATCAGCGCTGCAGGCCCACTAGTAGCATCTGTCATCACCAGCCCTGGCACACACAGTGCACTTTACCAGGGACTTCATGGTGATACAAATATGCCAATCAGGTATATCCAATCAATATGACATTTTACACAGGGAGCACTTACACTCTGGCACTGATTAGCAGTGGCAGAGTGTCCAAAGCATCTAAACCAGCAAAAAACGAAATCCATAACAGCATCAAAAATCCAGGTAGCAGAGGGATAAGATAGGGGAAAAACCCACGCCAAGGATGTCAGGTCTAACAGGCACATTC
This sequence comes from Triturus cristatus, assembly GCF_964204655.1. Lineage (NCBI taxonomy): Eukaryota > Metazoa > Chordata > Amphibia > Caudata > Salamandridae > Triturus > Triturus cristatus. Next base: position 210,206,221 of record NC_140588.1, on the reverse strand, counting down.
ATTCTTCCCTCCCCGTTTCTGTCTACCACCGGCCCATGGGGGACTGGGGTCTCTGGGGCTGAAATTGGCCTGGAGAGGGGGACCACATGCACGCCTTCCCACAAATATATTTAAATACTCCCTGGGTCCTGGCCCACCCAGAGTTATTAAAAAAAACAAAGCACGGTAGACCACGCTTGATTTAAAAAATGTAAATATATTTTAATGTAATAATTTTTGTTAATTTTAGATATGAGCTTGAGAAAAAAGTATTTGTTTCCAAAAACATGGAGATATGACACGTTTCGGCCACCACAAGTGGCCTTGATCACATATAATAACGAGCTGCGATTCACACATACCTATTTGATTCCTTAAAGACACCACATGATAGCATGATAGACATTCTGTATGGCCATAGAGAACAGACTATTTCACATCAATAAAGTTGGAATTAAAAAAAATAATCCTATACATATAATAAATACAGGAATAAATATTAAAAAGTGATCTCAAACTGATCTAAAAGATATAAATGGCATCAATGCCTTGAATAAATGCCGCGGTTCATATTGACTATGGTGCAAGTCTGGTCTATAGTGCTCTATTATACTGCTGAAGCTAAATAGAGGTCATATTGTATGTTGCTAACAGTTTAAATGCAGTAACCTGTACATTCATATGATTAAAGTGCATGCAATAAGATATCTTGTTGGACACAGACTCTACCTGTTAGACTTGGCATCTTTTGGCATATTTCCCCTGAGTGTTTGCTTTCTGACCTCCCGGTTTTGACTCTGTTTGTGCTGGCTTAGTGTTTCCACACACTTTTCTCACTGCTGATCAGTGGTAAAGTGCAAGTGCTCCTGTGGTAAAATGTGTTATGGATTGGTGTTTCCATGATTGGCCTATTTGATTTCTGTGTCAGTCCCTAGCAAATTGCACTGAGTGTGCCAGGGCCTGTAAATCAAATACTGTTAGTAGGCTGCAGCACTGGATTGTGCCACCCACACAAACAGCCCGTACATGTCACTCTGGCCTGCCATTGCAGAGCCTGTGTGCAGTCTGGTACTGCCATGTCGATTTGGCAAGTGCACCCACTTCCCAGGTCATAACCTTCCCTTTTCGTACACGTCAGTCACCCGTAAGGTAGGACCAAGGTACCCCTATGGGCAGGGTGCAGTGTATCGAAAAGGTAGGACATGCCCTAGTGTGTGTGGCATGTCCTGATAGTGAATTACTGCCTATTTTGCTTTCCACTATTGCAAGGCTACCTGTTTATAACATCTTATAAACATAACTGGCCTTGGGCATTAGGTAGGAAAATAACGTTTAGTATGCCTGAACTCAGAATCATTTACATTCTGTGTTTGAAAATACCACTTTTAGGAAGTAGGTATTTTCTTGCTCAGCCATCCAGCAGGTCTCGGCTGGGTTTGTGGATCGACTGTCTGGGTTTTCAATGACAGGGGCTGGGGAGCACTAGTGGCTCTGAATAGTCTAGGTGGGTCAGGAAAGGTCTGAACAGATCTGGGCTGCATTTAGAGTAGGGGAGGAGATTTTCTTGCACCTGAAAGGGCCTGGTCTGTCCCTGACAATGCCGTCTCCACCTCCTGCCAGGAAGCCACACCAGAGAGGGCAGAACTAGTTCTGTCTGGGCACAGATACTCTCTGCCTGAGAGAAAAAAGGATTGTGGGCCATAAAAAGTGGAGCCCAAACCCCTGAACTTTAGAACTCTTTTGGACCAAGAAGACTGTCAAGAAGAAGAGCTGGAGAAACTTTGAGGAGGAACTTCCACTTTGCTGAGTGCTTTGCTGTGTTGGCCTGCAGTGGCTGCTTCTGTCTTGGGCAGTGAAATTAATGGACTGAACTTTATACAACTTCTTCCTTTGATAATCTCCAAGCGCTTGAGGAAGAGCTTGCCCCTTGTTCAAGAAGTCTCAGGAACAGCAAAGACTTCAAGTTCTTCTGCCCTCAACACTGGGGACTGAGGGCATCATTTATGAGGCCTTGCGTCACTTTTTGTGACGCACTAGCCACGTAAAAAATGAGCCATGTTGCGCCCAATTTACAAAGTGACACATCTAGGCAGATGCGTCACTTTGTAAACCCCTGCGCCACATTATACCTGCTCCAGGAATAATGTATGCAGGGTGGGCGTTCCCCTGCAAAAAGCCTTGTTGAAGTGGCGCATTGAAATCTATGAGATTTCAGTGTGCCACTTCTAGGATTTCATTGCATCAATATCTTACGCCTGCCTCACAGCAGGCATAAGACTGACACAGGCCCTTTCACATGGCACTTGCCCCATGTGAAAGGACACATTGCTGAAGTGGCGTCTATTTTCAGACACCCCCCAGGAATGCGCCACTTTTGCGCCTACAGATACGTCAGAAATACTGATGTATCTGTGACTCCTTGCGACATGATGCGCCATACAGTAAATATGACGCATCCATCATGTCACTAGGAGGGCGCACTGAGAAGTGACACATCACTGTTTTCACGCAGCGTCTCTTCTCATAAATAAGGCCATGAGTGTTTTGTGCTGAAGCAGAAGGAAAAGCAACCCGACGCCGTCTACGATGCTGCTGCAGACTCCGTGTCCTGAAGGCACCGCAGAGGGCACCACTGCAACGCCGCACCGCAAACCTGCTCTCATCGACAATGCCAGCTGACACCGTCACTGAGCCGCTGCTTGCACCGCGACCTGTGGATACTGCACTCTGCACCGCCTCGCGACGCTGCCTTGGTATTCCCAATGACAACGCTCCACGCCAAAATTGATGCCGCTGCCTGCACAGTGGTTCGAGGGCACCGCTCGTAAAGTTACATGACTCATCGCCCCCATCCCGCACCGCAGCCTTGGTCTACTGACGCTGGTGCCATCGACTCCAGTTTGTCAGCCGACAACAGCGCTTCAGCAACGACGCTGCCGCTGCTTGCACCGTGACATGCCAGCACCGCGACAAGTACCCCATCACTTTGCACCGCGACCCTGATCTCACTGACGATGCCATCTGATGCCGCCACCAAGCCACTGCTCGCACCGTGACCTGAGGTCATCACACGCCGCAAGGCTGCACTTTACACCGCAGCACCCAATGCCTGCCGACGCCAGTGTTCCTGACTTCAACCGCGAGGAGTTCGATCTGCAATGCTTGTGACTTCAAGGGCCCGACGACTCCTGCACCGAGCTACAGAACCGACGCCTGTGGACGTCGTGCTTTCGGATGCTCACTGAGGTGGTCGACACCATAAATTTCTAAAGGTACTGTTTTGCGGGTCTTCCTGACACTGTAGCTGGCACACATCACTACGGTCAGCCAGAACTGTGTGAATTGGCTTGCTTATGACGCCATGATAGCCCCGGACGGAGCCATCGACTTGAAAAACTGTATTTCAAGGTTATTTTGATAACTGAAGATTTCTAAGTACTGTATTGTGGATTTTTATCGTTTTTGGTCTTGTATTAAGTATATAAAAATATTGGATATTTTTCTAAACTGGTGTTGTCCTTTTGTAGTGCTTACTCTGTATTACTGTTGGGTATGTACAAATACTTTACACACTGCCTCGAAGATAAGCCTGACTGCTTGTGTCATGCTGCCAAGGGGGTGAGCAGGGGTTATTTTAGGAGTGTAACTCCCTTATCCTGACTAGGAAGAAGGGGTCCCTATTTGAACAAAGTTGCAAACCTTTGCCAACTGGAGATCCCCATTTCTAACAATACCCAACAGTATTAGATATTAAATAGTGGAATAAAACCTGTATTGACCCTGAAAATACAATGCTATGCCTGAATCCGTCTAATTGCAGATACTAATAAAAACTCAGTGAACAAAGTGCTGATTGAATTAAAGTGCCATAATATCATAATGTGCATGGTGCAAAGTGCTATAACCAGAATATATTTAAAAAAAATAGAGAGAAAGACAGCCTTATCACTGAAACCATCACAGCCTATTAGCACCACTTTGCGTTTGGCTAATGGACATAAATCCCTTGACCATGATGAAGTTTGACAGAACAAGATCATGGACATACTGCTAGAAATCCTCAAATGTCGATCAGAACAGGCAAAAGGTTGCAATAGGTCAGTGCAGGTCAAATAGACGGTGAAAAAGGAGAAAAGACTCACAAAAAGGCAGGACTTATAGGAAATTATGAAGATCCTCCCTGTTATTGAGACAGTTTGGCGATCTGGTGTCCAGTTCCAAAAGAAACTTAGACTCTAATCATCTGAGCATTTTCTCCCTGCTGCCAGCTCTTCGCATTGTTGGCACAGACACTATAACAAAATATTTGAGACAATTAGAGTCATAGTTGTGCACCAATTTAAAATGCCTGGCTGCAGCGTAGGTTGGGTCAGAGTTGACTATAGCCCCCAGAAGTTCCAAAATTCTTATGTGCACTTGCAACTTAGTACCCCAACATATTGGAGTCCACATGTGCAGGTCAGAACATATCCTGCAAAGTCTTCTGCAGTTATAAACACCCTCAACATACTCAAATGTGTTGATCCCAAATGTGCATGCTCTGCAGGAACTGCACTTGTAGAAGTCCTTTTTTAAATGTAATGCCGTTAGTTCTAGATTTAACAATGGTATCGCTGGACTACTTTTTACTAGAGCATTGTTCATAGACGGTGCATGTCTGAAGGTTAATGTGGGTTTAGATGATAAACAGTCCCCCAAAATAGCATCTGTCATAACTATTGGCCATTTTTTATTAATGATGGGTCGTATTTGTTGACTATAGGTTGTTATGAGATGGGTCTTTGTCTCGGCATTAGCTTTAACCCTAACTGGGACACCTGTATCATCGTTGCTGCATAGTTCTTGGAACAACATGATGTTCCGAGTGTTCTTATTCACTTTTACTAAAGCTTGCTCAACAGTGTGCTTGTCATAGCCCCTTTCATAAAATCTATGTTTTACTTCTTTCACACACCATTGGAATTCCTGCTCTGTGCAACAAATCCTGCATAATCTTAAGAGTTCACCATAGGGAATACTTCTTATAAGATGTTACGGGTGAAAGCTTGAAGCATGAAGAGTCCAGTTACCTGCAGTGCTCTTGCGATGTAACGTTGATTCTAGTTTGTTGTTTTCTACATGGATATGCACATTTAAAAAATAAATGGCATACTGGTCCATCTGCACATTGAATTCTAAGTTCAAATCGTTAACATTAATACTGCTGACAAAGGCAGTAGCACTGTCATTAGAGCCTTTCCAAACAACAAATAAATCATCACTATATCGCATTCACTGAAAAACCTGAGTTACTTGTAGTTAGGCTCAGGATTTACTTGTAGAAAACAAGTGAAATTTAACAGTTAAAATTAGCAGAGCTACCTATAACCCATGCCCCCGCAATGCACTGCTTATGACCTCACATATTACATCACTCATGACATGGTCAGTGACATCACTGATAACATTACTGATTACATCTCAAATGACATCAATGATGACATCACTGATGATGCTATCCAGTGAGAAAGTATTTTGTAAGAGTTTATGATTGTTAAACATATATTCTAGGTACTACCAAAGCAGTATACTAGGTGTACTACTAATGAGTATTACTACTTTTAATACATATCATGTAAGTCGCTGTGTGACTTTATGTATCCTTGTGTGTATGGGTGTGTGAGTGGCTGTATGGGTGTATAAGTAGGTGTGTGAGTAGCTGTGTGGGTAAGTGAGATGCTGTGTGAGGGGCTGTGTTGGTGAGTGAGCGGGTGTCCTGATGGCTATATGGGTTGGTGAGTGGCAGTGTAAGTGGCTCTATGGGTACATAAGTGGGTGTGGGGTAACTGTTTGGGTGAGTGAGTGGGTGTCTGAATGGCTGTATGAGTGAGTGACTGGGTGTCAAAGTGGCTGTGTGTGTGAGTGACTGGCTGTTTGAGTGGCTGTTTGGTTAAGTGCGTTTGTGTGTGGCTGTATTGAAGAGTGAGTGTCTGTGTGAATGGCTGTATGGGTGAGTATGGGGATGTGTGAGTGCTTGTGTGGATGTATGAATGGGTATGTAAGAGGTTGTGTGAGGGCTTGCATGGGTGAGTGAGTGACTGTGTTGAGAGGCTGATTGGGTGAGTGAGTGGTAATGTGAGGGAATATACAGGTAAATAAGTGTGTGTGTGTAGCTGTATGAGTGAGTGTGTGGTTATGTGACTGGTTGTATGGGTGAGCAACTGGTTCTATGTGTGGCAGTATGGGTGAGTGAATGGTTGTGTGAGTGGCTGTACGAGTGAGTGAGTGGGTGTGTGAGTGGCTCTATGGAAGAGTGAGTGAGTATATGAGTGCTAATATAGGTCTGAAAGGGTATGTGAGTGGTTGTGCAGGAGTGCAAACAAGAGGTTGCATGAGGGTGTGAGTCAGTGTGTGAGTAGGTCTGTGGATGTCATCAGTGATGTCATTTTAGATGTAATCAGTGATGTCATTAGTAATGTCACTGACCATGCCATGAGTGATGTAATAGATGAGGTCCTAAGCATTACATTGCAGGGGCGTAAGTTATAGTTATCTCTGGTAACTATAACCACCGAACTTCACTAGTTTTCTATGAGTGAAATCTGAGCCTAACTATAACAACCCTGTAACCTTTGGTTTTTTAAGTGAAGTTCTAAGGTTTTTCAAAATATATTTCCAACCTATAGACTTGGAATTCCTAACATTTCTTTCTAGTCTTTATTTTGAAATGTGTATTGAGGTGTGTGTGAAGTGTATGTTCTCAATTGGGGGTTTGGGTTTTGCAATTGCGTAAGGGCATGTCCTCCCAAGAGAGTTGCGGCTCCCTGCTGAGATCTTCGTTGGACTTGGGTCCTTGCTGTTGCTGCTGCAATGTGTTTGACCACCTGTTCCCTGCTGTGGTGGTGCAGTGGCTGTCTGACCTCCCTGCGGCTGAGCATATGATGCATTCATGTTACCTTGGGCTGGGTTTTGTGGATGGGGATAGTGCAGGGACTGACACAGATTTATCAATCTTTGCTCATGATAAGCTTTTAAGTGGCCTCGGTCAGCCATGTGTCTCCCTGACTGCTGCCATTGTAACTGGGTTGAAACCCTCTGGGGTTTTGTGGTGAGCCCACTTTGAGACAGGTGCCATCAGTATGGTTGCAGCCAGCACGCCCCCCTCGAGAGTGGTCTTTTTAAATTTGTGCTGGACCAATTTTTCAGTGTCTCTCTGGGCATGCTCCTGCTTTTCGCTGTTCTTTTTCTATTTCTTTTGTCATATGTGGGCCTCTATTTCCCCCCAGGGTTTAGTGTCTAACCCTACTTCATTGTCCACTCCACTTTGTATTTCAGTGGGCAGCACCTTTTTGAGGATGTTGTAGAACAATTCAACCTAAGGGCCTGTATCGGTCCATGGCCGGCCTGTGTCCTGTCCCCATTGCTCCCTCATTCTGTCTAGAAAGTCCATTGTGGTGTCCCCAGGCTTCATTCTTTCTGCCATCAATCCTCCTACATCTAGGCGATCAGAGAATATTTATGTCAGGGTCGTCCATATTTGATGTCTGTATGAATTGTATGCAGCCCTGTCATGCTCAGTGTTTGTCACCGTGACTACTAGGATGAAGGCTCAGGCAAACACTGTGTTAGTCTGCTATCTGATGAGACTGCTTAGCAGACTTTTGACATCACTTATCGCTAGGTTTATATCTGCTGTGTTCTTATCAAAACATGAAATCTACTTCCTCGCTCCATCCATCAATGTGGCAGTTTGTTTCTGAGCTGTTAATTATCCATCTGGGCCCAAGGTACATAGATGGTCCCTGATGTGTCCTTCTGCAGTAGTGGGCACATTTTGGCTTGCAGCAGCACTGGGGGTTTCTCTTTAACATAGCGCTCCCATTTCTTTAGACAATTTTGCATGTAGGGGAAGTTCCCATTGGGATCTCCCACTCCGTGCCGGATTCAGTCCTCTACAATAGCCATGTCCTCTGGTTCAAAGGATCCTTCCTTTGCCCAGGGTCTAGCATTCTGGCCCTCCCTTTCAGTCCAAGTGGCTAGTAGGTGGCATAATAGTTGTGGAAAGATCTCTCCTTCCTCTCAGGTCACTAGCTCCTTTGGGGTCAGTTTGTCCATACCGTGCATTCAGAGAGAGCAGCTGCATCTTTGTTGATGCTTTCTTTGTGTGCACGTAAAGGTGCTGTGTTGCTTCTCCTGCGTCTTAATTGAGTCTGTGCCATGCTAACTTGATCCCTTATAACCTGGTCGGCCCCTCTCCTACACCTACAATCTGGGTAGGCTTGGGCCCTCGGCTGAAGCTTCCCTTCTAGTCTTCCTCAGTTTCTTCTCTGAGCGATGCTCTGCACCTACCCATACCCTCCTCAAGTAGAGGGTGTGCTACTCTGTTCTCTTATATAAACAACAATTGGTTCTGTCAGGTCACACAATTTCTTTGTTAATTCAAATCAATTTCTTTGCAATTATGCCAAATTTGTTTAAGGCAAAAACTTAACAATTTAAGAGAAACAATCTGCAGATAAACACACAAACACAAAGTATGCACCAAGCAAAAGTTTTTGCTTAACATATCAAAAAGTTATTATTGAATAATCATATGGATGTCAGTTAAATTCAAATCTTCCAACGACGCAAGTGAAAAAGGTGACTCAGAGTTACAAAGTGAATAAAGTGTAAGTGACAGGTTCAGTGCATTATAAAATCAAGTGACGAAATACTGTAAATATATTTACAAATAGCACATTTTATGAGAAGGGGAAAGAAGAAAGGTCCAATTTCATTATGTACTGTTATCTGTCTCAAGCCTTGTAATTGAATTGCAATTGATTTATCAGCTTGGAGACCAATTGAAATATGGACAATTAGCCATCAATGTTTCCACCCTATCACAAGCCTAACTGTAGGATGTCAATACGGGTCTTCTTCAGGACATGGGGTAGATCAGACAGCGTGTTGACGAAAATATTTATGGGTGAGTGTGTGTTTAAAAAAAGTGTTAATGGCATGCCAATTATCGCAGAGCGTAAAATTGACTCACCGATTTTAACAAAAGCCCTTTCGTCTTGGGTTGAAAGTGACCTGTGCATAATGCATCCAGGAAACAGGAAAGTTCCTAAAGTGGTGATAATGGCACTAAGTAAGATACTAAGACAAATTATTTCTAACATTCGAACAGTGGTAACTCTACTAAAATAGTAGACATTGGATGCATACCTGATGATACGAAATGATCAGGCACTTCTCATTTCTAATTTTTATTAATGTAATTGGAAGTGCCTTCACTTAATGACACATGACGAAGTCCTGGGTGGACAACTGAAAATAAACAAATAGTTCTCTGTACAGGTAACTGGAGTTAATATCCAGATTAAGGCGAAGTTGAGTGAAAAGGGCACGGCATACCTTAAAGTACATAATCGGACAATAATGTGCGAGGCGCGATGCTGCTGCCGGTCATGGGGTCGAGAACTACTCGAGGCAAAGCTATTCCTGAAAGAAGGGAAACAGTCTAAAAATCATGGACTACACGTTGGTTGATGTCTCACTTGACATACTGATTCAGACAAGTAAAAACCTGAGCATACCTTTAAAATGTCTGTCAATCCGTGATCGAGAAGTTAACATAGGCGCGGTGCTGCTGCCAGTCACGGGGAAAGGTTCGGGGCAAAATGATTCCATACTTCAATTGGTCTCCAAGCTGATAAATCAATTGCAATTCAATTACAAAGCTTGAGACATATAAAAGTACATAATGAAATTGGACCTTTCTTCTTTCCCCTTCCCATAAAATCTGCTTTTTGTAAATATATGTACAGTATTTTGTCACTTGATTGCATAATACACTGAGTCACCTTTTTCACTTGTGTTGTTGGAATATTTGAATTTAACTGACAGGCATATGATTATTCAATGTTAACTTTTTGATATGTTATGTTTGCTTACTTTCATACTATGTGTTTGGGTGTTTAGCTGCAGATTCTTTCTCTTGAATTGTTACGTTTTTGCCTCAAACAAATTTGGTATAATTGCAAAGAAATTAATTTAAACTAACAAAGGAATTGTGTGACCCGACAGAACCAATTGTTGTTTATATAACTCTCGCCCAGGTCCTGAGGGATACAGGGTTACCCCTTGTCTTTTCATTTTGTGCTGTTCTCTTGTTGAGCTCCCAGGGTTAGAGCTCTCTCTCTCTCCATACTTGATTCATGCCTCTCCAAAACTCCCACTTGGGTTGTCTCCTTTAGTTCTGAGCTAAGCGCTGTTTGTCTGAGTAGGAATTTGCCCTCAGACTTGCTTTCTGTTGTCCCGTAGGCTATCTGAGCATACCCTGCAACTCTCTCCTTGTCATCTGATCCTGGAGTACTAGGTCTCCTCTCTTTGCTAACACTGGTGTATCCCTTTCCACTACTGCTATGAATCTCCCGATTTCCCAAGTGCGCTCACACAAACAAGTGGGAGTGTAGCTTTTGAGGGGGTCTATCACTGGACCAGGGTGATTCTGGTATTACCTGGGCCTGGTGGTCTGTTAGCCTCTCTTGTCTAGTTCTAGTAGTTCGTTGTCCGGTGGGGTGCTCCTGGCAGCCTTTACTGGTGGGTTGGTATAACCTAATGCGGGAATTGCAGACATCAGAGAGAGCACCTCCATTACTACATACGGCGGGGGAGGCACAGATGCCTTGCTTGCGGATTCTAGGATAGGATTGTTGGTCTGGACCTCCTCAAAGATGGCCCATAGTTCTTGTAGTGCCTCTCTCCTGGTCTTCTTTTGTCCTACATATTTTGTCTGAATGTATGTTCTAGTGTGTTCGATTTTGTTAGTGTTGAATGTTTCCCCCCTCTGTCCAGGGGAACACATGTGCCTTTGTGTGTGTATGCCATTTGTGGCAATATTTACTACGTTTTTTGATCTGTGTAGAGAACCTAGTTCGCATGTTCTGTAGCGGTGACTCCATGATAGATGGGAACTTTTTGAGTGACTGATACCCTCTAGCTTCTCTGGATCAATTATTATTAGTATCTACTCTGATCATTGGCAAAATAAATACACAGGGATTACTGGTTTCCACTACTTCTATGAGCTCAATACTATTTACATAAATGCATCAGGATAGACATTGAATACAAACAAAATATGCATAAAAGGATCACAACCTAAAAGAAAGTGCAATGGTTACTTCAAAACATTTTCATTCAGCAGAAAAATAGCAGTTACGGAAAAATGATTGTAAGAATTAGCAAAAATTCAACATATATGAAAAAACAATTGAAATAATTAGCAGCGCCTCCATAAGGACATGAAGTCATTAACAAAACATAACACTCAAGACAAGACGTGCAATTGCAACAATTTACCAGCACCACTACATCAAGTATGCAGCAATTTATAACCAGAATGAAGTAAGAGAGAAGGAAGAAAAACTGACAGAGAATAAATTGATGACTTTCCCAGAAAAATACCTTAGCCCGCTCCTTAGTGCATGCCACTCAATGACAAGGAGAGGCTTTGCGTCGTACACAGGGCTAAGTGAGCCCAATAGTCTGTCAATTGATCCAGGACAAAGATAACAATTTACATGGAAACGAGGAACTATTTGACAACCACAAGCCCTCCATGGTCGATGTGTAAGATACAGCTAATCTCCAAGATTAGAATTTTCCCTAATGTCCACCCTATATCACTCCCAGGGGTCATGCGTACCATCTTCATCATACTCAGTGGTCCAAGCGAATAACACATCTCACTTCTTATGAAAACTCTTTAGACTAAAAATAAGATGAAGGTGCTGACCCTAAATAATACCCAGGTCCTATGCGTACTATCTGTATTATGCCCAGTAGTCCAAGCGGTGATGCCTCGCCCCTGTATCACACCTAGAGGATAAGTGTACTGACTGTGTTATGCCCAGTGGTGCAAGTGACACACAACCTTTACCTTTCCTAGCGAATTGGCTAATGAAGAAAGATCACCCCCGAGGCTGCCTTGAAACTACACAGTTCGGACACAGGAAGTGAGCAGGTTTCTGTCAGTGGCAGGGTGCTCCGGTAAAACTTTTGTGCTTCTTCCAAGTTTTCCATTCATGAAATGCTGGAACTATGGATCAGATGTAGTCTCTTTTACCCAATTTATGGCGGCTTCAGGACGGATCTCCATCCCGCAGATTCAGCAGTGCTTTCAATCAATTGCAGAGTCTGCTCACCGTCCTTGCAGCGCTGATGTGAATCAGTTAGAGCGGTGTTCTTTCATTCGGTTACAGTCACGTTTGAAGCACCAATCTCTCCTGGCAAGCTCGCCAAAATGTTGTTTGAATATGAATTTACCTTGGAAAAACCAAAGACAAGAGGCGTTTGGCTAAATAGGAACAGTTGGGTAATTAAACCCTGTTGCAGCAAGTACAGCATACAGAAACGGATCCGAGGACTGACTCAAAGTACAATCGGTTTGAATGTCTTTTTATATATTTCTCAAAGACTCATAAAACAATTCATGGATCCTATTTTGGGAGTGAAATGTGGACCAATTCATGAAGCCATAAACTCCTCCCACCTGATGACAAATGTAGGTGGGTCCCAACCATGCGTGGGCACAATGAGGGCCAGTGGGTAACGTATCTTAATGTCCGGCATGGAGAGCATGTGATCACTGCGTGTGTTGTGTGTGCTGGGTCCTGATTGGCTGAGGGTTCCTAACTGCATGTGGCATCTAAAGTTATAGTGTTTTGGAAACATGCACCCCTCTGGCCATGTGTGTTTTATCAGGGCCAATCTCCCAGGATCATTATAGTGTTGATGTCTATTTGTGGGACTACTCTGGGTTTTTAATTTTTGCATGTTTGTCCTGCTGGTTACATGCCACCCCACCTGTGATCTGTCAATCAGTAGTCTCAGGCCTAGGGCGCAGGGCCAGCCTGACCAGTATTTCTTACTCGAAGTTGGTGGAGAGGTCATATCGGGAGATTTCAACAAGAGTGATTTTATTTTATTTTTGTACATACACGTGTCATTGCGTACATAAACATCAATATTAACAGTAACATACACAAGATTGCACACCATATTGGGTAATGGGCTGCACTTTCTACAAGGCAGAGACGGCTGGCCTTAGGGGCAGGCCTACTTTAAACATAAGAATAACTCCACCTCTGCCACTTCTGGAGATGCCACTCAGCAGACCAGCACATCACACCCCACTCCTGGACCCTAAGGAGCACAGCACCTACAAGCCAGTGGTCAAGCCAAAGTTGTACGTTCTGGACAGGGAACATTTCATTTTTTTGCTGGTCATCAAGATGCCCAAGATGGGCCAGAGGATGCGCAGGGTGGGCAACAGAATTTTGGAGAAGGAGCACAATTGGCAGGATAACTTCTTGGAGAAGTGCCATGAGACACTTGAGAAAATTAGGGCACAAATCTGAACTCTCCCAAGGACATTCCCATTCTTTTTTCTTCTACATTTTATATAGTTATTTTTAGTAGACCTAGTCATAGGTCTAGTTTTTAGTGTAGGTTTAGGAAAACTTTAGGTTCGTTTTAAATGAGAAGTTTTCATGTGGTCAGTTTTTTGTTGTAGATTATTACGTGAGTGGGGGCTGATAAATGTAAAAAAACACACACAAAAAAATATTCATTTGTTCAGGGTTCTATGTGTAGATAGTAAGGGCCAGATTCATAAAGGTAAAGTTACATCAAAAGTCTAAGGGCCTGATTCACAAAGGTCAAGTTAACTTTTGGTATTCACTAAGGCAGGTTAGTACCTGTAACATTACTAGTAGTAATGTCACTAGTAGTAACTTACTGTTATGAATATGAAAAAGTAGTAAAATTGCCTTTTGGTCTAAGGCCTTAAACACACAGGTAAACTTAGACCTGAAGTCTAACTTTACACCTGAAGTCTAACTTTACAACTGAAGTTTAATGGCCTGATTCACAAAGGTAAATTTAGATCAAAAGTTTTATTTAGACAAAAAGGCTAACTAATCTTTGTGAGTACAGAAAAGTAGTAAAGCTAGACTTAGACTTTAGGTCTAACTTTACCTTTGTGAATCAGGCCCTATATGTTTAAGGTGTAGTTGATGTAGGTATTGTACTGAGCTATCAGCCTCATGCATCAAGCCAAAATCCAGTCGTTAAAATACCGAATCGCTAATAACACCCGTTAGCGAGTAAGTAAAACCTAATCCCAATGCATCAACCCAAATACAAAAATCGCTATTTAAGGAATCCTTAAATAGCGATTCCTTAAATTGCAATTGCATTTAAGGAATCCCAAATTGAGATTCCTTAAATGCAATGCATGAAAGTTAAAAAATTAGCGAATTCGCTAATAGGGGGAGCAAATTACCATGAAGATGAACTGCATGGTAATTTGCTAAAAGTTTGAAAAATGCACTTTTGTGCATTTTTCAAAGTTTCATGTTGCGCACACACATGCCCTTAGAGCATGTGTGTGTGCAACATATGTGCACATATCAATTTCAGGGGTGCAATAGGGTGTCATTTTGACACCCTTGCACCCTTGAAATTGCATGAGCAATTTGCGAGAACCTACTGGTACTCGCAATTTGCTCATGCAATCTCCAATTCATTCCTATGGGCCTGGAGGCCCATAGGAATGATTGGGACGGCATTCCTTAATTGCTACTCGCAATTTGCTAGTCGCAATTAAGGAAAGTTAAGGAATCGCTATTTGAATAGCGATTCCTACATGCATAGCCTTTTGCTATTCCTTATTAGCGATTCCTTATTTTTCGCTAATAAGGAATCGCAAATGGCATTGTTGATGCATGTGCCCCTAAGTCTATTAAGGGGGATAGGGGTCGATGTTTAACTTGTCATGTGCCAATAATGGCTAAGGTAGGTTAAGTTTTAGATTATGCAGTATAGGCGGGTTTTAACAATAGTGTAGGTTAGTTAGTGCTTTTATATTTTAGGTTTTATATTTAAGTACAGTAATCATTGTTCTCTAGTTGGAGTATATTTATTTGTTATGAGTTGGTACTATTGGATTAGGTAAAAACATGATGTTCAACTTGTCATGAGTACATTGTAGGAATATGTTGCATTGTCAGAGTCCTTTGGACAACTGTAGGGCTTCCTTACACTAAAAGTATTTATGGAACCATTTCCATAATTTAAACACTGTAGGTGAGGCTCAGTATTTGATTTTACATACAGAAAATCACAGGGAGTCTCCTTACTGTAGGGCCGTGTGTGAAAGGGAAAGGGCAGGTAAGTGTAATATTTGACATTTTACTACAGATTGCAGCTCCCTGGCAGCGCAGGCACACAAAATGGTGTCTAGCAATAACACAGACCACCCTTACAACATTGTGCAAGGGAGTGTGTGTTGTTGGTCAGCTTATAAATGTTCCAGAAATAACACCTGCCTGGACAGCATCCATCATCTTTGGCATTTCATACTTGGTAAATGTGGCACATTTATATTTGTGTTTGTATTTGTAAAGCGTGACATTCATCCCGGAGGACATCACAGCGCTAGGACCGCATACAATGTGGTAAGGGAAGGGCACAGGTTATTCTAAATTAATGACTAATTGTTTAGTATCTGGGGAACAGGAAGGTTTTTAGCTTCTTTCTAAAAAGGAAATAATCATCTGTCAGGCGGATGTCAAGTGAGAGGTCATTCCAGAGAACCACAGCTGACTTTGGTAGTACGTTTGACCTTTGCAAGGGCCTGATGTCACGATTTCAGGTTGTGTGATGGGACATGGAATTCCATTTTGTCTCACAGAATGTGTGGGCCTTTCTTATGTAAGGTTCTGTGTGTGAAGCAGAGGAGCTTGAATTTGGATCTTTGGCGCACCGGCAACCAGTGTAGTTCCTTCATGCTGTGGGATGCTGAACTGTATCTGTTTTTATTGCAGACTAGTTTAGCAGCAGCATTCTGGACTACTTGAAGTCGAGAAAAAAGGTAATCAGCCATGCCAACATAAAGAGCATTTCCATAGTCCAGTCTGCTCAGGAAAAGAGCCTGTGTGACGGTTTTCCTGCAATTCAAAGGGTCTTCTGAAACGGTTCAGTATGGCAAAACTTTTTCCACACAGCGTGCGTACCTGATCCTGCATGGATAAGGTATCATCAAATAGGATTCCCAGATTCTTTGCAACACGTTTGGGTTCAGGGGTGGTACCCAACGCTTGGGGCCACCAGCTGCTGTCCGAAATTGAGCATGCAGCTCAATTAGATAAAACTAACAACGATAATTTTTTTCCATATATCTCCCTTTTTCCCCTCCCCTATGGAGGTGTAGCATTGTTACAGGTTTCCTGGTCTGCCTTTTATGCAACATTGAATGTACAAATGATGTAATGTGAGGATGCACTCACACTCAACACATGTAAGGCCTATCTGGGTAAGAGTAACACATGTTGGACATTTTTACGATGTTGCATTACTCTACATTATTCAGTATACACAGGGTCAGGCAAGGTGACCTTGCATGTCTTGGTTACTGAAATTCAAAGTATTGGGTTGCCCTTATGCATTCTTATGTGCCAAAGTACAATGCAAGCCCATGAGGAATATGGGCATTAGTATCTGGCTACTATTGGTATAACCATCCAGATTTATGTGCTGTATATTATGTGGTGTGTGAGCTGTGAGGTATTTACATTATGTAATGATGTCGTTATATTTACTTTTCAATATCTACGTGAATGAGTGGAACAGAGTTTGGCTTCACATGCCTCACACTTTCCATTTACACATGCTAAGTATTTGTGAACTTTACAAAATATCTCACTGTGTGTCTATTAGGAAAATGCAGCTTGTTGACACACGCTAATATTACATTGGCAAACTGCACATTGTTCATCATACCATTCCGAGGATGTTATTGGTGTAGGTGCACATTCAAAGGCATCATGTGCAACTGTTTTTTAGCTCACTGTTCTTCAGCTTCAAAAAAGTTGTTTGGGGTTTTAGAGTTACATATTATTATGTAGACTTTTAAGAAACAACCATATAAGTCTCTTAATGGTTATTCCAAAAATGTTTTTTCCTAGAAGTCTAGATCCTCATATTACAACATGTGAGTAGTTGATTTATCACAATCAATGTGTATACAAAATAATGATGGATTGTGCTTAAACAATTCATTTGTCTACACATGTTAGTTCACATTTACCTGTGATTATTCTTATCCGTGAGGAGGAACAAATTGGCATTAGCAAGTGTAGCATTTTATTTTGAACCACTAGTGGATAAACTACTGCATAAACAAAAAGTACTGTACTGGGTTCTAAAGAAATTATCGTGATATCCTACACAGGACAATCAGAATAACTGGCCTGGGGTCACTCACAAATGTTATAAGGAAGTTTTTCTTCTGAAACTGGGGAACTCTACATCTTCCTCCACTGATGAGTGTTCTTCCTCCCCAGGAAGTTGTTGAGTTGGATTGGGAGGCTGCTGGGTGATGTTACTAGCCTCAGGCACACACACACATCAGAGGCAGAAGATGTACTTCTCATGTTCCCAACAACATTTATCAGTGCAACATGATCGGGGAACATGACGGCTGGCTGATGCCGGTCGCGAGAGCTCCGGAGCGGTGAAACGGAGAGTCCATCAACGTGAGGCTTAAGGTAGTGTGTAACGGCATGATACACGGCAGTGGTAGTGGCAAGAATAGAATGTGAGCTACCCAAGAAGTTTTGTTCTCTGTTTGCGTATGGGTACTGACGCAGTTGTGGTTGAGGAAGGTGGCCCTGCCCTCCAGGAAAATTGGTGTTGGGCGGCAGCATTCCTCTGGAGATCTCGGGCGGTGACGGTGCTGATCGGGCTCAAGAGTGGCAAAGCCTGCATAGCCTTTTCTGAGCATGCAACTTTGGCGGCAAACTACGGGAGAGGCACTGATACAGTTCGCCGAACGCAGGCAACAAGTTGAGAGGGAGGGGCCCTTCATTTCTCTGAAGAGATTCGGCTACAGCAGCAGAGATACAGCGCAAAAGTCAAAGTAAAGGGGGGGGTGGATGGAAAACAACCTCCCCTTCCAGGACTCCCCTTCCTGTGTGAACTTAATGAATGAGGAGTTGGAAAGTGGTGGAGGTAGAGGTGGGGGACTCACAATCCAAGCTCTTATAGGGGAGAAAAAGGCTACAGGGACCGCTGAGGCTACTGCTAGGGAGGCGCAAGTTCAGTCGGGGAGGAACCGGAATTTTCTATGTTCTGTGCCTGAAAAGAAAGGTGTTGTTGGAAGAGCAAACATCCCGACAGTTAGAGAGCCTCAAGCAGTAACCCCCGTTAAAAAACAACCGGAGGGACTGGGAGAACTAAGAGGTGTGGGCCTAGGGAGACGCGTTCTTTCTCTAAACCTCTCCCCTCTCTTAGGTCTTACTTTAAAATCATGGAGCAGGTTGCAGGTTCCACAGAGGGGGTGGGAAATAAGGCTGTGGAACAACCACCCCAGGCTGAGCCACTGTGGATGGAAAACCGTTTCTCCCCATGGCAGGAAAATCAAGAAGAAATCACATCCCATACGCAAACAATTCAGAACAACATAACGAGTAATGGCAATGAAGGTAATAATCCTAGCCTGAGTAACGGCGAGAGTCCGGGGTCAGATCATAGTCTGCAGGGAAAGTCTTCCTCAGAAAACAAGTTGGAAGATCTGCTTTATACTTTGAGACAAGACATCATGGTCAAATGTGAGACGTCTGAATATAATCAAAAGGATATCCAAGAAAAATGTGGGATACTTGAACAAAAAATAGATGGAAGAGCCCAACGGACCACAGCCTTAGAAGCCCAGTTGCAGTAATTGGAAGTGGTGACGGCTGTAAACACTAATGAAATTGTGTGCCTTATGAAGCAAAATAAGATTTTGCAAGAGGACTTGGAGAGACTTAAACTACAAGCAAGGCGTAATAATGTCCAACTTTTGAATATCCCTGAAAATTCGGAAAAAGACGATATCAAAGTTTTTGGGTGTAAGTTGTGGGAGGTCTGTTGTATATGCATAACTCATTTACCACATGTTCGCGTGATTTCCACGAGCGCGTTTCCTTCACGCTCGTGGAGATCACGCCGAGTAAGTGTTTTGGAATTGTTCTTATTTACTATTTTTCGAAGTGGCCTGAAGTCAAGATGGTCAGAGAAGTCACCTCACAAAGTGTAATTGAGTTTCTAGATAATATTTTTTGTAGAGAAGGAATTCCACAAGAAATAGTCACGGATAATGGGCCTCAATTCATTGGCAAGGAGATGGAGTCATTTTTTGTGAAGTGCAATATAACACATAAGAGAATAGAGGTTTTCCATCCAGAGGCCAATGGTCAGGTGGAACGATTTAACCATGTTGTGAAGGAAGCAATCCAACTTTCAATAAAAGGGGATCTTAATTGGAGTAATGCCTTGCAATCCATGTTACTAGCATACAGGACGTCTCCAAATTCAGTAACAATGGCTAGTCCATTTGAACTTTTAAGGGGACGGAAACCAAGTACTAACTTAGTACCGTGGTGGTTAAAAAAGGGTTTGAGTGACAATAAGTTAACTGTTATCGACTATGAAGTAATTAAACAAAGAGTTAATGAGCACAAAGAAAAAATGAAATTGTTTATGGATAAGAAAAGAGGTTCTAGTAGTAAAACTAAAGTTGTAGTTGGTGACCTTGTTCGTTTGAAGAGGAAAGAAAATGTTCCTAAAGGTTCACAATGTTGGTCAGATCCAAAGAGAGTTATAGAAGTGTTTAACAATGCTGTCAGAATAGAGGGAGGAAGTGTTTGGAATCTGAACAGGATTTCCCTGTTCAAAGGTGTTTCTCACTCAGCTAGGAATGTTGGCAAAAGTAGATATTCAATTGTTGATCACAATGAACAGTATCCTCATTGTTTCAATTGGAAGGGTGATTCTAGGGGGAAACGTGAGCCTCATTATCCAGAAAGATTCAAGGATTATGTCATGATTTAAGATTCTTGGAAAAGAAAAAAAAGAGAAATAAAAAAAAAATAAAGGGGGAAGATGTGTTGTATATGCATAACTAATTTACCACATGTTAGCTTGATTTCCACGAGCGCGTTTCCTTCACGCTCGTGGAGATCACGCCGAGTGTTTTGTTTCAACTGGGGGGTTTGCAGCGGGGACGGTTGACTGGGGGCTTCGGGTGATGAGTGGAAGAACTCCAGAGGATGTGGACATGAATAAACCCTGCTATTCCGACTGATAACTTCTCCGTGTGATTTTCTTACTACGTGGTTGTTTCCAGACACTTTTCCCACAAAATCTATTTCAGGACAGGTCGGATATTGATTGGGGCAGAGCGATACAAAGGGTGCACAGAGACCCATTCAGGTTACACACTGGGAGGAAAACCCTAAGGAAAATTCTGATACATTTTCTCTAGTTCTCGGTCAAGGAGTTAATGCTGGGGCGTGCCCTGAAAGATCGTTTTTTAAAGTTCGGAGACCTCAGTTATTAAATTCGATCTGATATGGGTAAGAGAACAGCCCAGAGGCAGTTGGAGCTGGGTGCAAAAATGAATGATTTATTATCTAAGGGGGCCCAGGTACAAATGAAGTTCCACGCAATGCTGAGGATAATGTGGAGGAATAAAATGTACAATATTAGAGATCCAGAAGAGGTGGACTCCCTGCTGACACAGATGGAAGGCTCAGAGTAAAGGCACAATTAGGGAGTTAGAGGATCTATCTTATGTATGACTATTAGTTACCCATTACATTTAGTATTTTTGTTTGGTTGGATTCTCCCTCCCCTAGCTCTGGGGCTCCTGAAAGTCAATTTTCTCACCTAGGGATAGCAAGGAGGGTTCCCCAAGGTGGGTGGGTGGTGGAGTGTACTGGGTGGTGAGAGCATGAGGGAAAAAAAGAAAAAAATGTCCTTATTCTGTCATATGGTAGTATGACTCTAATTAAAATTAGTGTTTTTTTTATTTTTTTCAGAGAGGGAGTGGGTTATGAGTATAGGTTATGATTAAGGTCATCTTTCTGGTCTTTTTGGAGGTGGGCTGTACTATAGATATCAGCAAAAACCGGGTTAATTTATTTCATTTCCTGGAATGTGAATGGTTTGAGATCCAGGAAGAAGTTGGCTCGGGTTTCGGAATTCCTTAAGAATAGTGAGGCTAGTGTTATTCTCCTTCAGGAAACTCATTTAGAAAAGGGCGAGTGTGGTGCCGCATTTAATAAATAATATCTGGATTCAGGAAGTTTTATGCTCGGATCAAAGAGGCAGCACAAGAGGTGTGGCAGTCATTATAAGATGTAATTTTGGCATCAAATTAGAAATCTATCAGACAGATGCCTCCGGGAGATGGCTGGTGGCCAACCTGAGGATACAAGGGATGCCAATAGTTTGTGCCAATTATTATGGTCTGAATATTGATGCCCCAGATGCCTTAATTAAGCTTGAAGCATGTTTAATACTGGCTAGCGCTCCGGTGATCATTGAAATTGATTTTAATATAGTACAAAATAAAGATTTAGATAGAACCTCCAAAGCTAGATATGTTAGTCCCCTCAAAACATCGGCGGTAGTTAAGACCATGATTCAGGAGCTAAATTTGGTAAAAATTTGGAGAAGTAAGATGGGGGAGACAAAAGACTTCACCTTTTACAGTAAAAAATATGGACACCTCTCCCATATCAACTATTAACAGCGGTTGAAGAGGCTAAAAATCTGCCTGCTATCCTCTCAGACCACTCGGCTGTGTTTTTGTCCCTTAGGCATTGTAATAAGGCATTGTAATAAGACAGGTATGAGAAGGTGGACCTTAGATAGGACTATCCTGTTAAATGAAGGAGTGGTATCAAATATGAGGGATGAGGTCTCGGTCTTCTTTCAAGCCAATATGGGATCAGCAAAAATCCAAGTCATCTGGGACTCTTTCAAAGCATATCTAAGAGCTATAGGCACCTCTATAATGGTGGGAAAGAGGCGAGATATAAAACAGCAAGAGGAGGAACTCTCCAAAAAGATTAAATATAAGGAACAGGAGCTTCAAAAGGCATCAATGGAGTGCTCTAGTAAAGTTTCTTTGTTGGGTAAGGAGTTAGAACAGTTTCAAGCGGAATATCAAGGAGTACTGGATAAGAGGCTATTGGATAGATGGAGGGTCAGTAAATTACGACATTTTCATATGGGGAGAAGAGTGGCTCGCTTCTAGCTTGGAAAGCCAAATTGGATAAATCTAGAAATTTAATTGGCAGTTTAAGAGAGGATGAAACAGGTGCTTTATTGGATACCAACTTAAAAATAGGTTTGGAAGCCCGCAGGTATATGAGTCAGTTATATAAAGATGATATCTCACCAGGGAAGGAGAACATAGAGGCCTGGTTGGAGAAGATTGAACTCCCCACTCTAAATGACAATCAAAAGAGGGCCTTAACGGCCAAGATCATGGAGGATGAGGTCCGGGTACAACTGAGAAAGATGGCTAGGGGAAAGGCGGTCCAGACGGTCTACCGGTTGAGATATATTCTAGCCTTCTTGGTAGTATAGTAACAGTGCTGAACTGCCTATTTAAGGCAATATTGTTGGAAGGGGAAAAAGCCACGTTGTCTTGGGCGTAGGCTACAGTAACATTGATCTTGAAACCCAATAAAGATCCTTTGGCAGTATACTCCTACAGACCAATATCGCTGTTGAACACTGACTATAAGGTTTTTTCTGGGATATTGGCCGCTAGGGTCACCAGTATTATTAAACAGGTTATTCATTAAGATCAGAGAGGATTTATCCCCGGGAGGCAGCTCAATGAGATTACATTTGGGATGCTTGGTGTTATAGATTTGGCGGAAGCCCACAATTTACCTGTAACTGTTGTAGCCGTTGATGGCGTTCGATCAGGCTCACTGGCCCTACCTCTGGGAGGTTTTAAAGATCTTTGGGTTCCCAGAGAATATAGTAAGGGCAGTCCAGGATTTGTATTGTTTGCCTAGAGACAGGGTATTGGTTAACAGGAAATTATCTGATTGGTTCAATATAACTCGGGGAACCAGGCAGGAGTGTCCCCTGTCCCCGCTTATATATAATCTTTATATCAAGCCATTCGCTTCCTTGATCAGAATGGACGATACCATCTCTCCGTTTAAGTTATCAGGTTTAGTGGCAAAACTGGCCTTGTACGCGGATGATCTTATACTTTATACGGTTAACTCTGAGGTAGCTATTCCTAATTTAAAGGCTAAAGCGGAATTCTTTGGGAAGAAATCTGGGTATAAGGTAAACAGCGGAAAGACCGAAGTTATGGACTGGAACCAGCCTAGGCAAACCCTGGGGATTAAGTCACAAATGCGCTACTTGTGTGTTATAATCACACAGAAATTAGTTGAAGTGCCCAGTGTTAACTGTAAGAAGATAAGTCGGGAGATTATTGGTTAGGTGGGCGAACCTACCTCTAAATATATATGGCAGGGTTAACCTTATTAAAATGATTGTCCTCTCTAAGATCACTTTTCTTTTTAACTCTATACCCTTACCTTTCGACAAAGAAGAGGTAGCTAAATTGCAGGGGAAGATAGGCATCTTTATTTGGTCCTCAAAGGGATCACGGATATCCTGGAAAAAGCTATGGAGGAGGGGGGGCTGGCTCTTCCTGATCTCATGACATATTGGTATGCATTTCATTTTAAGAACTTTCGCATGTTGTTAAATGAAGTGGATGGGTCACTATTAGGAATACTTTTCGGGGCTATGTTGAGTGGACTGAGGGGAGGATAGGATCAGTTTTTGTCTAAGTACGGAGACCCGAAGTTAAAAAAAAAGTAAGATTGAAGATTTTGTTAGGGGCCTTAAGAATGTGGGTGTTCATTCTGAAAAAACTTGGAGTTCCATACTATTCTTCCAAGGCGCTGATTTGGGATTCACCAGGAACCCCAGAGTGTTTAAAGGATCAGCTCAGTCTTCCCTTGAAAGCTGCAGGGATGTCCTGGTGGGGAGATCTCAAGGCAGACTCATCTTTGGTCAGCTGGGAAATCCTGAGTGAGTGCACTAGGGGTCATTTATCCAGATTTAAATACTATCAAGTTTCTTCCTGGTGGGTAAGACAAGTTTGGGAAGAGGAGAAAGAGGATTCCTGGCTGGATCAGGCGATAAGAACCGGCCTTACTAAAAAGGAAGTTTCTATGTGGTATCGTACTCTGTTAGAAGCAGAAGGTGATCTGGACACAGACATTTTAAAGCTTTGGGCAGAAAACCTAGTAAATCTAAACATTAGGGAGGCTTGGCTTGACTCTTTTGTAATGCTTCGAGCGGTGGTAAAACCCGCCTTCCTTAAGCGTAACCATCTTTTTACTATGTACAGAGTATATTGGTCTCCAGCAAAATTATCAAGATTTACCTGAACTCAGCATGCATGCCCAAGATGTATGTGTCCTCTGGCAGATGATATGCATATGTTTAGGACATGTCCCAGGATTACTTACTATGGGATAGAGCTATGTACGTTTTTGACTGAAGTAACGGGCCTACAAGTCAAGGTAAGTTTTGGGACTATGACAAGACTGTCCCACTCATCTTAACACTGTTATTACAAGATTTTTTTTTTATACGATCTTATTGGGGAGACGGGAGATTTGCAAGTCTTCGAAATCAGGAGTCCCCCCTCTTCCATCTGACTGTATTAAAAATATAATATCCACAAGTCAGTTTGACATAGCATGTGATGCTAGTAGTCAGGAGAAAGTGTGGATAATATTGGTCGATTGGAGTCAAAGTTCCAGGGGGCCCAATGATTAAGCCAAATAATTGCTGTTGGTCTCGGTCCCTTCTTTGCTACGGGCATACCAGTAAGTGAAGGGTTGGAAGAGGAAACAGCTTTTTCTTGGATGGAATGGCCCTATCCCAGACTTTGGTACATGAACAATGGGAACAGGGTATCACCAACAAGAGAATTGGCAGAATGAGGACACAAAAAATAAAAACATTTATCAGTGCCAGTAAGGCAGCATGGTTGTCCCTGGCAAGAGTTTGCTGGTTAGCCAATAAAGCAACAATGTTGCTGTTGGGGGCACTCATTGATGCAATGAAGGAGTCAATCTTGGCTTCCAGGAACTGGATAGATGTATTAATGGCTTCCAGCTGCCTGACAACTTCACTGGTGTCAGATGTCGAAGGCTGGTGTTTGTTGATCCTTTTGCATCATGACACCAGCAATGTTAGATAGGGACTCATCAATCCCATGGAGCCAAGATTAGGTGTCTGTGATAGCCTTTGTCAATCTCTTATTAGTGCTAAGACACATACAGATTCCTTCATGCTATACCCACTATTATCGTTATCCCCAACAGGACCTCATAAGCCATTCGCTGTTGGACTCCTATAGCTCGCCATTGAAAATGACTTGGGGGTCTTCAGAGTCCTCAGCTGTGATGTAAAGGTTGATGGTCTGTGTCCAACCTGTGTTGGTTCATCTAGAAACCCAACAATGTCCTCTTCCTTTGCCAGTACCTAAGGAGATGTTTAAAAAGTGTCCATGAGTTGTTGGAAAGTGTATTTATCCATGTGGGCAGGATGCTGCCCTCAACAGGTTGAGCATCACAAACAGGCTGATCTCCAGGAGGTATTGTTTGTCCCTCTGGAAAGAAATAGAAATATGCTACAACGGTTCAATGATTGAATATGACAAACATGATTTTTGTTACATTCTGACAGTACTTTTCTTCTCTTTCAAGTATACTGGGCTATTTGGAACATATGTTTCTACAAATAAATATGGCCATGTTGTACTACTGTTGCTTTTCACATGGCAGTACATGTACGTTGCTCACACAACCTTAGTATTCACTGGGGACCTATTAGTGTAAATTTCACACAACACAATGCAGGTAGGCAGATTGTTGCCATGCCTGAAACAGTGAGTGCAAGAATGAGCCTCAGCTTACCTTTTACAATACATTTCTGCTGCTTGTCTGCACTGATGCAAAATTTGCTTCTTATCACCACTGCAGAGACCATTGCACCATGTAGCAAGGGTGCCTGCATTTGCTCTAGCCATCAATTTGTGGCCCACCACTAGCCAAGAGATGTCATATATTGTTTTTCCTCATATTGTCCTTCATTCTGCCTTTCACACAGCACTACCCACCGAGCTGCCTTTGCTGTCCTGTCTTACATGTATTTTGTGCAATATTGGGCCGTAGGGTTCATAATTCACAAACATCTACACAACACTACACAGCACGTCACCATTCTACACTGCATGAAAGAGGAATGGACTGTAAATACCATCATTCTAATTTTTGGGGGGATCCTGAGGTTTCCTAGAATACACACAGTCAAATCAGGACTCCACAAATCCTTGAAACTAAGGAGCATCTCTGAAGTGGATATCTTCCTTCATAACTGGAAGTATGCAACAGCTCATGCTCACTCCACTTCCTCAGAACCCAAGGAGTTTATCTGCAGTCTCTTCACTCGGCCCCACTCTCTTAAACTTGTGCATGACTCCCTTGGAAATCACAATTCAGACTTATGGACTCCTCATTATCTCTTACTCTGATGACACCCAGATCATACAATAACTCTCAGGAGACACCAACACCATCAACAGTTGTTACATTATGCCATTGCCCAACATGGCTAAATGTATGTGAGATTAGTTGCTCATACTTAAGCTGACAAGATAGAAATGATGATGTTATGCAAAATGTACTCAACCTGGATGCCCACATAATTGGGCCTGAACCCTTTATCCCCCAGCCACACCAGACACCTGTTTTACATCCTGGATACCTACCTCACCATGAGACTTCAAATTGCCACTATCACTTCCGCCTGCTTTCACATTATTTGAATGGTCAGATATTTCTTCACATGTAGACTCAACTCCCACGAGCCCCCACACTTTTGTATGGTGAGCTGTTGTATCTCGTGCACTCGTACGGCACGCCATTGTAATGCCTATTTGCGCATGTCCTGCTACATTCCAACTACAACATCACAGTGCCGTTTTTGTAGGTGGTGCATGCCACTTTACAACATCGACTGCTGCAGCTCTTGCAACAGGCCACACCAGAACATAGAGACACACTTACCGCACTTCCTGTACACGGACATATCCGAGACACCCCGTTACCCTTGCCGGATAGGCACACCCCTGCACTGACCTGTGAACCCCAGACCAGCACACGCCAGTTGTGCATGCAGGAGGATGCGTACGTAGCTACACATCCAGGCTCACTGCCAACGCTGAGGTGACTGCACACTGTGATGTTGCAAGGCTCGTGCCTATCATGCAAAGACAATGACCACAGGGACACACTTACTAAGATATGGGTTTGGGGAGCATTGGTGGTCCCGGAGTTGTTGCGATGAGTCTTCTGGCCCTCATGGGTATCCCTGTATCATGCTCATTGACTCTATGGCACCTGTGGGTGTTCTGGTGTGGCTCTTGGCTGTGTTCCCTTTCATGGTGCAGGTAGTTGTCCTGCTTAACACCAGCAGAAAGCAGGTGTAAAATCCCTGGTGCTAACGTGTCTTATCACCGGAATTTGTTTCGCATTGCAATTGCTGTGAAAGTTGTGATGTGATTTTTTTCGTGTGCAGAACAATATACGAACTGAGCAGTGTATCTCATCAAGATCCAGCACCTGACGCACTATTCCCAATCAATATAAATACAATGAGATTTCTTAATAGATTGTGTGTGTACACTGTAAGTGCAGCCAATACCTCAGTGCAATACAATACAGGATTTTAGTATTTAGAATAAATCGCAAACGTGCACCTCATGTCTTTTTGCACGGGAACGGCTACTCTCTATTTCATGATTAGCACTTTAACGGGAGTTAAGTTCAGAAAAATCTAACACACTATTCAGAACTTGGTGCAAACTGCAGATATCACTAGTATTCCAGCGATAAGTGCCCTAAATTTAACACCATGGTGGACTCCATCAAATAACAGTAATAAGAACAAGAAAGAGTCACACAGCACTTAAAAGAACAACCAAAAACATTATTAATTTTTTTTCAAACTTTATTTTTTATAATAATAAATATATAAACGTTAAACTATTTTCAAACTTTATATTTTTATTAACATAAATATAAACAATAAACTAATAAACAAAATGTAACAACCATAATACAAAACAACAAAGCAGAACACTCGTGTGGGAACCACGGATGTCGATGACAGACCTGCAAAATCAAAAAGATTGTTAAAAAAAAACACAACATGGAATTCTTAACAAAATACCACAAGAAACAAATCACAGATATATAAAATGTATACAGCTAACAACATTTTATAAGTTTAACTTACAAAAACTGTAATTGTTGCCGCTTTAAAATATTTACCGAATCTGAGGAATTTTTTTTGCAGAAGGCACCACGCCCACAACATTTTCCTTCAGTGGTATGGAAATTTTTTACTTTTCCCAAGGGGCAATCAAAAATCAATGCCACCTTTGTCACGTGCAAGATTAGCAAAAGAGTTCTGTTGCGAGGGGATCCTAACAAGAAATACTCGTACAGCACGGCAAGTATGATGAAACACCGAAGGACCCTTCATCCAAACAATCTTGCACGAGAAGAGTGCAAACGGATGAGAAACACTCCTATTCTGTATCTGTAAAAAAGAATCACAAATAAATGTATATTAATAACTTTCAAATTTATACTATTCCATTACTGTACAAACACATTTTATATAAAAACTGACTAAGAAACTATAGCCCTGAACCACAAGTGTGACGTTCGTTAAAACACTACATGCATAGTGCATACTACTTTGAAGCAGTTCATGCCCTAAAGCCTACCTCACTAAAAGACTACAAGCTAACTGACTAAATGATTACAGTACTATAAGGAGACACACTGGGTGAGTGACAGGGTATTTGCTAGAAGAGTATGAATACTAACTAGGGAATTCAAGGTGTGAAACACAACTGCGTAGGTGATTAGAGGACTGCATCAATACTGCATAGGCATTTAAAGCAGTCCATGTGCTAAGGCCTGGCTCACTGCATGACTACTTGGGTACTGACTGAATGATTAGACTACAACAAAGAGAGTGCCTAGGTGAATTTATTAGTGCTAGGCTTTTCGCACAGGGAATGGATTAGTACTTGGTACTGAATGACTCACTAGAGGAGTGCAAAGGCAGTCACAAGTGCTGGACTGTATGGATACTGACTAGGAAATTGAAAGGGTGAAAGACAGGTATCTAGGTGGTTAGAAGACTGCATGCATAGTGCATAGGGGTTTGAAGCAGTCCATGTGCTAAGGCCTGGCTCAGTGTATGAATACTAAGGCACTGACTGAATGATTAGAGTACTGCAAAGATAATATCTTGGTGAATTTATAAGTGTTTGGGTTTTAGCAGAGTGAATGGATTAGTACATTATGCTGAATGGGTCAGTAGAGGACTGCAAAGGGAGTGACAGGGTATTTCCTGAAAGTGTATGGATACTGACTAGGGAATTGAAGGTGAGAAAGACAATTGTGTAGGTGGTTAGAGGACTGCATGCATAGTGGATAATGGTTTGAAGCAGTCCATATACTAAGGCCTGGGTCACTGAATGAGTACTTGGGTACTGACTGAATGAATAGAGTACTGCAAGGAGAGTGCCTGGGTGAATTTATTAGGGTTTGGCGCAGTGAATGGATTAGTACATTATGCTGAATGGGTCACTAGAGGAGTGCCAATGGAGTGACAGGGTGTTTGCTGGAAGTGAACGGATACTGACTGGGGAATTGAAGGAGTGAAAGACAAGTGTGTAGGTGCTTAGAGGACTGCATGCATAGTGGATAGGGGTTTGAAGAAGTCCATATACAAAGACCTGGCTCTGTGCATGAATACTTAGGCAGTGACTGAATCATTAGAGTACTGGAAAGAGAGTGTCTGGGTGAATTTATAAGTGTTTGGGTTTTGGCACAGTGAATGGATTAGTACATGCTGTTGAATGGGTCTCTAGAGGACTGCAAAGGAAGTGACAGGATGTTTCCTGGAAGTGTATGGATACTGACTAGGGAATTGAAGGTGTAATAGACAAGGGTATAGTATGTTAGAACACTACATGCATACTGCATAGACATTTGAAGCAGTCTATTTGGTACTTAGATTCTGACTAAATAATCAGACTACTTCTAGGACAGTGATTAGGTAAAACTTTTAAATGTTCAGTTCTGCCACAGTGAACAGAATAGTACATGGTACAACACCTTAGTGTCAAACCCTGACTCATTTTATCAATGCATAAGCAAAGACTAGCTTCTAATGCTACTACAACTTGACAACATAACAGGTTTAAAATTAGTCATCTGTCAGCAAATACACGATGTTACCAAATGCCTCTCTCACAGTGGTTCTCAAATGCACACAGACTCACAGTGTGATTCTACACAATAACCACTATACATAGAAGTTTACCAAAAAGCATTCACTACTGTGGAAGTGGTAAGCAAACTGCACACAATCTTCATATTTCAGGACTGCACTTTTATGTCAAAGCCGGACTCATATAATCAAGGCATAAGCAAAGACTGGCTTCTAATTCTTCTAAAACTTCACAACACGACCGGTTTTAAAACAGGTATATGTCAGCAAATACATGATGTTACCAAATGCTTCTCTCACAGTGATCCCAAATACACACTAACTCACAGTGTGATTCTAGACAAGCACCACTATCCCTATGAGTTTACCAAAACTCATTCACTACAATGCAAGTGGTAAGCGAACTGCACACAATCTACATATTTCACAACTGCAATTTACTGTCAATGCCTGACTCATATAATGAAAACATAAGCCATAACTGTCTTCTAATGCTACTAAAACTTGACAACATGACATGTTTTATAACACTTATCAGTCAGCAAATACACGATCTTACCAAACACTTCTCTCACAGTGGTTCCCAAATGCACACAGACTCACAGTGTGATTCTAGACAAACAACACTATCCCTAGGAGTTTACCAAAACTCATTACTATGTCAGTAAATACACAATGTTACCAAATGCTTCTCTCACAATCCTTACCCAAATGCACACAGACTCACAGTGTGATTTTAGACAATCAACACTATCCTAGGACTTTACCAAAAATCATTCACTACTGTGGAAGGGGTAAGGGGACTGCACACAATCTACATATTTAAGTACAGCACATCAGTGTCCAGGCATGACTCATTTATTCAACATATAAGCAAAGACTGGATTCTAATGCTACTAAAACTTCACAACATGACAGATTTTAAAACAGTTATCTGTCAGCAAATACATGATTTAACCAAATGATTCTCTCACACTGATCCCAAATACACACTAACTCACAGTGTGATTCTAGACAAGCACCACTATCCCTATCAGTTTACCAAAACTCATCCACTACAGTGCAAGTGGTGAGGGAACTGCACACAATCTACATATTTCAGGACTGCACTTTTAGTCAATGCCTGACTCATTTAATGAAAGCATAAGCCATAACTCTCTTCTAATGCTACTAAAACTTGACAACCTAACATGTTTTAAAACAGTTATCTGTCAGCAAATACACGATGTTAGCATATGCTTCTCTCACAGTGGTTCCCAAATGCACACAGACTCACTGTGTGATTCTAGACAAACAACACTATCCCTTGCACTATATCAAAACACATTTCTTCATCTAGAAGTAGTACTACATTTTAGTATAGAAATATAACATAACTCATTTCACAAATTCATAAACAATGACTGGTTTCTAATTCTACCAAAATATAAAAACTGCACAGTTATCTGTCTACAAACACATGAAAAACACAAATGCCTATCACAGAATGGTTTCTACATGCACACACATTGTAGAGAAAAAAAGTACTCCCTACACTTTAGCAGGAAAAATACATTAGTCTGATTAAAATAGTCTACATACATCCCCTCAAATTTGGCAAACAGGTAGTCCTTAGTTCAGAGCCGTGCCTTTTGCATAAATGGTGTGAATCTGTTCAGTAGTTACTGAGAAAATTAGGGTAAAAAAGCTAGTGATATCTATGGCCGGGGAGGATCCGTGAACCCTACCCGCACTGTAAGCGCACCCTCCCCGAACCTAGCGCGCACCCTGACGATCACATGCTGAATGCTAATTGGCTGTCGGGTGTCTGTCTACATTCGAAACCAGGAACTGTTGGCGGCCATTTTCTGCCTCAGTAGAAGCGCGGCTGTAGAAGCAAGGGGAATAAGTGTGTAAAACATATAAAGGGGGTAGAGTGGAAATACTCTGACCCTCTAGATCTGCTTAGGGGGTCCCAGAAGGATCCCCCTTTAAAAAAAGGTCGAAATGCGCGCAGGGTGCGTGCATCCTATCGTGTTGGGTGCACAGATTCTCTCGCGTTGGGTGAGCGGTTCCTAATGCGTTGGGTGCGCGGACCCAAGGAAAAACAAATTGACATTTTTGGGAGATAAACATCAAGCTTAAGTGTTTTGTTCTTGAGTGGCTCTAAAAAGAGCCGTTTTGTTCATTGAGAGTTGTTGGTACTTATAAGTAAGTACCTATACAGAGTCTAAAGTTGTTGATGAAGACTCTGTTTCCTTCATCAGTAAATTGTACTCCATCACTCCTATACATGTCTTGCATATGAAAGTGCAGATTGTTATTGAAAATGGACCCCATTCTATAGTCTCGGAGAAAAGCAGAAACAGATTTATTCACATGTTTCCTAGCTTTCTCAATTTGTGGATAAACATGATCGGACCAGTTCTATTTCTGCCTTTGGCTTATGTTAGAATACACAAAGGCAGTTTTGGGGAAAAGGGAAATCAGTTCTGCAAAGGTGTCCTTCATAAGCATTTACAGACCTACCCCAGTCAAAGTGCCTAGGTCATTGCCACCACAGTGCACTATTATGAGGTCAGGGTGTTGGAAATGCATGAAGGATTTCACCAATGGCATCAATTGGTGCCACTTTAACCCTCTCTGTCCAATCCATTTAATGTCTACATTTGGCAAACCTAGGTCTTTGTGAATGCCTTTGTTTTCTGCATACCTTTGGCTCCAGAAAATATAGCTGTGTCCCACATTCCACACTCTAAGCATCTTGAAAGGAGGTCTGGATGCACTCAGATGGTCTCTGTAAATGAAATGGCAGTTTGGAAAGTAAGATTTTTCTAAAATGGTGGCTAAGATGCAGTTTTGAAAAAAGACAAGAAATCATTGGTTGTTTGACAACCTTCTACACTGAAAGGTAGGGTGCATATTTCTGTTTTTTAAACACATGATTCTTATTGGTTAACAAAAACTGATTGTAAGGAACATTATATATGATAAGCTGATATGTTGAAAAGTCAAGCACACTTGCTGTCTTGATTAGCAACATTGTGTGCTGAACTTGTGACCTGTGTGCTCAGTACAGTGTTCCATGACCTGTTTCTATGGTAATCGGCAGAAGACAGATTAGGGGAAGGGTTCAAATTTATGTCATTTGGAAACGGTTGAAATGTTTAACCAATAGAAATGTGTGTTTGGTTTTGAATTTATGTGGGAAGGAATGTGATTTGATGTTTACATGTATATGTGGGGAAAATGAGAGGGAAACTTTGCCATTCGTAGGTTTTGCTGACAGGTGCACAGTGCAGAGATTCTGTATAAGAAAATCTGGTGTGTGACTGATATACTTCTTAATCTACAAAACTACTTGAAAGGTGAGTTATTTAATTGAGAGGAGGTCTTTTGTGATCAGCATTTGTGTTTTTGTTGTGTTTGCAGGGAGATAACTGTGCTGTTTTTATATTTTGGTACAATTAGAAATCAGTCATTGTTTATGAATTTGTGAAATTAGTTCTGTTTCTACACTAAAATGTAGTACTCCTTCTAGATGAAGAAATGTGTTTTGGTATAGTGCAAGGGATAGTGTTGTTTGTCTAGAATCACACAGTAAGTCTGTGTGCATTTGGGAGTCACTGTGAGAGAAGCATTTGGTAACATCATGTATTTGCTGACAGATAACTGTTTTAAAACCTGTCATGTTGTGAAGTTTTAGTAGCATTAGAAACCAGTCTTTGCTTATGCATTGATAAAATGAGTCATGTTTTGACACTAATGTGCTGTACTTTAATATGTAGATTGTGTGCAGTCCCCTTTCCCCTTCCACAGTAGTGAATGAGTTTTGGTAAGCTGCTAGGGATAGTGTTGATTGTCTAGAATCACACTGTGAGTCTGTGTGCATATGGGAACCACTGTGAGAGAAGCATTTGGTAACATTGTGTATTTGCTGACAGATAACTGTCTTGTTGTCAAGTTTCAGCAGCATTAGAAGGCAGTTTTTGCTTATGCTTTGATTAAATGAGTCAGGCTTTGACACTCAAGTGCAGTTCTTAAATATGTAGTTTGTGTGCAGTCCCCTTACCACTTCCACTGTAGTGAATGAGTTTTGGTAAACTCCTAGGGATAGTGGTGCTTGTCTAGAATCACACTGTGAGTGTGTGTGCTTTTGGGAACCACTGTGAGAGAAGCATTTGGTAACATCATGTATTTTCTGACAGATAACTATTTTAAAACCTGTCATGTTGTCAAGTTTTAGTAGCATTAGAAGTCAGTCTTTGCTTATGCATTGATAAAATGAGTCATGCTTTGACACTAATGTGCTGTACTTTAATATGTAGATTGTGTGTAGTCCCCTTACCCCTTGCACAGTAGTGAATGAGTTTTGGTAAGCTGCTAGGGATAGTGTTGCTTGTCTAGAATCACACTGTGAGTCTGTGTGCATTTGGGTAAGGATTGTGAGAGAACCATTTGGTAACATCGTGTATTTGCTGACAGATTATTTTTTTTAAATCTGTCTTCTTGTGAAGTTTTAGTAGCATTAGAAGGCAGTTTTTGCTTATGCTTTGATTAAATAAGTCAGGCTTTGATACTAAAGTGCAGTTCTGAAATATGTAGATTGTATGCAGTCCCCTTACCCTTTCCACAGTAGTGAATGAGTTTTGGTAAACTCCTAGGGATCGTGGTGCTTGTCTAGAACCACGCTGTGAGTCTGTCTGCATTTGCGAACCACTGTGAGAGAAGCATTTGGTAACATCGTGTATTTGCTGACAGATAACTGTTTTAAAACCTGTTATGTTGTCAAGTTTTAGTAGCATTAGAAGCCAGTCTTTGCTTATGCATTGATAAAATGAGTCGTGCTTTGACAGTAATGTGCTGTACTTTAATATGTAGATTGTGTGCAGTCCCCTTACCCCTTGCACAGTAGTGAATGAGTTTTGGTAAACTGGTAGGGATAGTGTTGCTTGCCTAGAATCACACTGTGAGTCTGTGTGCATTTGGGAACCACTGTGAGAGAAGCATTTGGTAACATCGTGTATTTGCTGACAGATAACTGTTTTAAAACCTGTCTTGTTGTGAAGTTTTAGTAGCATTAAAAGGCAGTTTTTGTTTATGCTTTGATTAAAAGAGTCAGGCTTTGACACAAAAGTGCAGTCCTGAAATATGTAGATTGTGTGCAGTTCCCTTACCACTTCCACAGTAGTGAATGAGTTTTGGTAAACTCCTAGGGATAGTGGTTGTTGTCTAGAATCACACTGTGAGTCTGTGTGCATTTGTGTAACCACTGTGAGAGAAGCATTTGAGTACTTCATTTCTTTGAATATGCATAACTGCTGAAAAATTTCCTGTTCTCAAGTTTAGGTAGAATTAAAAGGTAGTCATTCCTTATGTATTCACCGAGGAACTGTCCTTGCAATACTGTAAACATTCAGTTAATATTCAAGTAGTAATGGAGTCAGGCAGGCCTTTGCACATGCATTGATTCAAATGCTTATCTACTATGCATGCAGTTCTCTAACTATCTACATAGTTCTCTTTCATACCTTTAATTCCACAGTTAGTATCCATACACTTCAAGCAAAAACCCTGTCACTCCCCATGTACTCCTCTAGTGACCCATTCAGCACCATGTACTAATCCATTCACTGCGCAAAAACCCAAACACTTATAAATTCTCCCAGGCACTCTCTTTGCAGTACTTTAATCATTCAGTCAGTGTCTAAGTACTGATGGTGTGAGCCAGGCCTTTCAACATGGACTTATTTAAGCCCCATACAGTATGCATACAGGCTTCTAGTCACCTACACACTTGCCTTTCACTTCTTTAATTAACTAGTCAGTATCTATATATTTCAATAAACATCTTGTCAGTCATCTTGCACTCATCCAGTTACTGATTCAGTACCATGTACTATTCTTTTCACTGCGCCAGAACTGAAATTTTAAAAGTTTTACCCAGGCACTGTCCTAGCAGTAGTTTAATGATTTAGTCAGTTTGCAAGTACTCATGTTGTGAACCATGCATAACCACATAGACTGCTTCAAATTAGGCCTGGGCGAAGCACTACGCTACGCTCGCGTAGTTTGCGAAGTTCGCGCTACTTCGCACTACGCGAACTGCACGTAGCACAGTGCGAACACGCGTAGCGTAGTTTTGCTTAGTGCTGCGGTCATTTTTTGCTTGCTCGCGGTCCTCAACGTCAAGTTGGCGACCGCGAGCAAGCAAAATGACATCCCGGCGAGACTTTTTCCTTGTTCGCGATCAGCAACTGCAAGTTGGCGATCGCGAGCATGGAAAATAAACCTCCCGGCGAGATTCCCAACGCGAGGAGGGCAGGTTTCTCATTGCGAGTGGTCGCGTATGCTCGCGACCGCTCGCGATGAGAAACTACCAGTTCGCGTTGAGAAAGCTGAAGCTCGAGTAAAAATCTACTCGAGCAGCAGAAAACTACAGCTCGCACTGTGCAAGATGCCATTTTCAATGATTGCACAGTGCCGGTTGCTTGTCCGCACTGTGCAATCATTGAAAACAACATCTTGCACAGTGCGAACATGTTACTACGCAGTTCGCGAAGTGCTACGCGTAGCTCGCGTAGTGCGAACTTCACTTTGCGTAGCTTCGCGAAGTGCTACTTCGCGAACTACGCCCACCCTTACTTCAAATGTATGTGCAGTATGCATGCAGTCTTCTAACATACTATACACTTGTCTTTAACAGCTTTAATTCCCCAGTCAGTATCCATGTACTTCCAGCAAACATTCTGTCACTCCCCTTGCACTGTTCCAGTGACCCATTCAGCACCATGTAGTAATGCATTCACTGCGCCAAAACTGAAACACTTATAAATTCACCCAGGCACTCTTCTTGCAATAGTATAATCATTCAGTCAGTACCCAAGTACTAATGGAGTGAGACAGGCCTTTGCACATAGATTGATTCAAATGTGTTTCCACTATGCATGGAGGCCTCTAAGTACCAACACAATTGTCTTTCAGACCTTCAATTTCCCAGTCAGTATCTATAAACTCCAATAAACACTCTGTCACTTCAATTGCACACATCCACTGACTCATATGGCACTAAGTACTAATCTATTCACTGCACCAAAACCAAAAAACTTAAAAAGATTCACCCAGTCACTCTTTTTGTAGTACTGTAATGATTCAGTCAGTACTCAGGTAGTTTTGCAGTGATCCAAGTGTTACTCTATGGACTGTTTTAAACGTCAATCTACTATGCATGTAGGTCTCTAGCCACCTACATACTTGTCTTTCCCACCTTCAATATTACAGACAGTATTCATGCAGTTCCCAAAAAAACTCTGTCACTCTCCTTATACTTCTCCAGTGACCCATTCAGCACCATGTACTAATCCATTCACTGTGCCAAATTCTAAACACTTATAAATTCACCCAGGCACTCTCCTTGCAGTACTCTAATCATTCAGTCAGTACCCAAGTACTCATGCAGTGAGCCAGGCCTTAGCACATGGACTACTTTAAACGCCTATGCACTATGCATGCAGTTCTCTAACCATCTACACACTTCTCTTTCACACGTTCAATTCCCCCGTCAGTATAGATACACTCCAGCAAACACCTTATCACTCCCCTTGCACTCCTCCAGTGACCCATTCAGCACCATGTACTATTGTATTTACTGCACCAAAACCCAAACACTTATAAATTCACCAAGGCACCCTCCTTGCAGTACTCTAATCATTCAGTCAGTGCTCAAGTATTCATGCACTGAGCCAGGCCTTAGCACATGGACTGCTTCAAACCCCTATCCACTATGCATGCAGTCCTCTAACCACCTACACACTTGTCTTTCACACCTTCAATTCCCTAGTCAGTATCCATACAGTCCAGCAAACATCCTGTCACTCCCTTTGCACTCCTCTAGTGACCCATTCAGTACCAAGTACTAATCCATTCATTGCGCCAAAAGCCAACCACTTATAAATTCACCCAGGCACTCTCCTTGCTGTACTCTAATCATTCAGTCACTATCCAAGTACTCATGCAGCGACACAGGCCTTAGCACATGGACTGCTTCAAACGCCTATCCACTATACATGCAGTCCTGTAGCCACCTATACACTTCTCTTTCATAACTTCAATTCCCTAGTCAGTATCCATGCTCTCCAGCAAACACCCTGTCACTCCCTTTGCACTCTTCTAGTGACCCATTCAGTACCAAGTACTAATCCATTCACTGCGCCAAAAGCCAACCACTTATAAATTCACCCAGGCATTCTCCTTGCAGTACTCTAATCATTCAGTCAGTACCCAAGTACTCATGCAGTGAGCCAGGCCTTAGCACATGGACTGCTTCAAACGCCTATCCACTATGCATGCAGTCCTCTAACCACCTACACACTTGTCTTTCACACCTTCAATTCCCCAGTCAGTATTCATACACTTCCAGCAAACACCCTGTCACTCACCCAGTGTGTCTCCTTATAGGACTGTAATCATTCAGTCAGTTAGCATGTAGTCTTTTAGTGAGGTAGGCTTTAGGGCATGAACTGCTTCAAAGTAGTATGCACTATGCATGTAGTGTTTTAACCATTGTCACACTTGTGCTTCAGGGCTATAGTTTCTTAGTCAGTTTTTATATAAAATGTGTTTCTACAGTAATAGAATAGTATACATTTGAAAGTTATTAATATACATTTATTTGTGATTCTTTTTTACAGATACTGTTTTTCAACGTTAAAATAGAGAAATCATGCCAGGAAAAAAAAAGAAAAAGTAAAGAACAGAGACAGGAGGATTACTTGAAGAAACTTCAACCACAAGTATTGAATGTACAAGATAATGTGGCTAAAAGGAAAAAATCTTCTGGTAAGATCACAAAGCAATTTATTAAAAATGTTTGTAGGACCAAACAGAATGTACATAATGCTGGAACTACTGAGAATGCTTCAACTAAGAAAAAAATTCAAAATAAGAGGAAAAGCAAAAAAGCAAATGGTCAGTCAAAGGAGATAAAGTATGGTAAAAGAAGGCAAAATCAGTATAAGGAATTATGCAAAAAAATATTTTACAAGAAAGTAGTGCAAAATTTGCTGAAAGATGTGAAGAAAAATGAAATGAGAGCTTTATTTTATAAAAAGAAGCATATTGAAAACATTGTGGAAAAGGCTTTTGAAATAAAAAGGAAACTGTTTATTTTAGTATTAAACAGAATTCGATCACTAGATAAACCAATCCATGTAATGAAGGCCAAAAGTAGGAGGAAAAGAGTTATTAATAAAAAAAAATGTTTGTGATGTTTTTTTCGGAGAATGGAAACACAGTTCCAGTTCAGAGCCTTTTTTTAACGAAGAGAGTTATTCACAGAGCGAAAAATTATTGTTTGCAGTTGACACCAGTGGTAGAGGTTATGAGGTTAGAGACGGTTGTCCAATTGAGAAAGAGAAAATGGTTGAAAGAAATGCAGAAGAAGTGATAGCTGATGAAGTTTTAGGAGACATGCTAAAAACCTTGTGTACACTTGGGATTGCAGTAGTATTTGCAGTGTACGACAGGAATCTATGGAAAAATTATGTCGTTTTTTACGAGCCTATACTAAAAAAAGTGTAAAACAAAAGATTAAGCTGTTGCAAGGACTAGACCCTTGCAGAGTGAGAAAACATACTGATATGCAAGGTCATTCTCTGGCTTGTCTTTCTAGGAAAGTTTGTCAAAGTGTTTTTCACCATTTCAGAATGCTGGCAGTACAACATACTCAAATGCGGAAGTTAGTGAAAAGGTTGTATTATGCAAAAAGTCCAGCACTAAAGTTAAGTGAGTTGAACAGTGCTCTTTTGCGTGGGTCAGTATCAGATGTGAAGCAGGTCTGTGATGATATTGAGTTTTGTTACTTTGGTCCTCAGCAAGAGAGTGAAGAAATTGACACATTAGTAGAACAAAATGTTGAAGACAATGTACAACCCGTAATTACAGAAAAATTTGAGGATGAAATCACAAAGTTTAAGGTAATTTCAGGTGAAAGACCAAATGTTTCTTGTATTAGTTGTCGGCGAAGTCACTATAAAAATCAGACTAGGGGTGTCAATCTGTATTTAAAAAGTGAAATAGAAGATAATGATAAGTGGATGGATTTTGCAACTTATTTGTTGGTAGAGGATTGTTTTGATTTGGGATCTGAGCAGCGTATTTGCAAATATTGTTATAACAAATTAGATGAGAATAAAATGCCTGCTAGAGCTGTTCATAATAATCTACAGTTGGTTGCTATTCCACCAGAGCTGATAGATTTAAATACGTATGAGTCTATTCTCATACAATGTGTTCACCCATTTCAGGCTATTGTTCGTATGGAGCCCAAAACATGTGAATTACCTCCATCAGAGTTGCAAAGAGGATTGAAAGGAAGAGTTGTGTATTTACCGTTAGATTTAAGGAAAAATATTGAAACTATTGGTGTAGACCATGCAGAATATGAGCCACTAGTCATTCTAGTTAATGGTGTTCCTACTAAGAATAAGAAAATTTGGCAAGAGTTAGTGGATGTTAGAAAAGTGCAAAAGGCGTCATTGTATCTGTTAAAAAATAATGAGTACTGTAGAAATGTGTTTGTTGGAGAAGAAGAAATAGATTTAGCAGAAGATACTGAAACATTAAGTGTACAAATAGAAAAAGTGGACATGTCCAGATGTGAAGAGATCTATGAACATTACAGTGTACATCCACTTCATTCCAAAGAGGTAATGGGGAATACAATTGAGTTGTTTCAAATTAAAAAAGCAACAGGAAGTCCCATGAGTGTATGGGAAGAGAGCTTGGAAGCTCTTTGTTTCCCGCAGTTGTTTCCAACAGGAAAAGGTGGACGATATGATGAACATCCTGTGCAGATTCCGGACATCGGACAACAAGATTATATGCAGAAGATCAAAGATTTCGACAATGTATACCTTATATGTTTCATCTTCTGTTGGAAAGTGACTTGTCTGAACTTTCATATGCAGTAAATCACATTTTAAAAACTGGAATGCATCTTCAAAATGTAATTGCAAAGGATTTTATGGATAAAGTGCATCAGAGAGATGATCATTTAGAATCTCAGTTGATTAATCTGATGTCATGTCAGCGTGGGACTAATGAATATTGGTACCGTCGACATGGAGAACTGAAATGTTTGCTACGGAACTTGGGAACTCCTACATGGTTTGTTACACTAAGCTGTGCTGAGTATGCTTGGGATGATTTACTTGAATTTCTTCGAGAGGCAAATTACAATATAAAAAATATTGAAATCAAGACACCTGGAGAATTGTGCTCTTTGGATCCTGTCAATGTATGCAGATATTTCAATCATAGATTTGAAGCTATGATGTCTTTCATCTGCAATAAAAAGAATCCTCCTCTTGGAGAAGTTGTGGATTTCTTTTGGAGAAAGGAGTATCAGATACATATGTTGTTATGGATCAAGGACGCCCCCAAATTTGGAACAGATTCAGATGAAACTGTTTTGTCTTTCATTGAAGATTATGCTACATGTGCTCTTCCCAATAGCAGAGAAGATAAAAACTTAAAACAACAAGTCTTACGATTTCAAAGCCACAGGTGTGGAAAATACTGTCGATGAAAGTACAAGTCAAAGGATAAGTTCTATACCAAATGTCGTTTTGGATTTCCACGTCCTGTATTATCCAAAGGAAGAGTGAACAGTTTTATGTCAGCTATGTGACATACCATCACAAGAAAGTCTCCGAAAAACACCTACAACTTAAGAAGAAGCGAAGAATCGAAATACAT
Organism: Triturus cristatus; assembly: GCF_964204655.1. NCBI lineage: Eukaryota > Metazoa > Chordata > Amphibia > Caudata > Salamandridae > Triturus > Triturus cristatus. Next base: position 210,164,272 of record NC_140588.1, on the reverse strand, counting down.
AAATGACTACAATCCAGTTATTTCATCCATGTGGAACGCTAACATGGATATTCAGTATGTTGCGTACAATTCCATTGCTGTTGCTCGATATGTAACGTCTTACATTGCTAAATCAGAAAAGACTGAATTGAAAGAAATGTGGGAAGAGATTTCTCACGAGAAGACTCTAAGTAAGAAATTATACAGTTTCAGTTTGAAGATGTTATCGCATCGTGAAATTGGAGCATATGAATGTTCAGATCGGTTATTATCTGCAAGTCTATATTCCAGAAGTAGAAGAATCATTTGGGTGAGTCTAGGTCTTGCAGGAATGCGATATCGGGTACTGAAATCTGTTCAAGAAATTAAATATTTAGCAGAAAATGAACCAGAAAGTACAAATATTTTGAAAACGAATATGTTGGACACATATTACCCAAATAAAATTCATCATCTTGAGAACATGTGTCTCCATGAAGTGCTGCAAAACTACACTTTTAAACGGAATACTACAGAGAACATCAACGATGGAAAATATGCAGTGATTGGTTACGAAGGATGTCTGGTGAAACAAAGGAAAGGAAATTTAATTAATCACAGGAAACTGAGTTGCGACACTGCTGACAAAAGGGAATTTTACTATTTAGCCCTTTTGCAAATGTTCAAACCATGGCGTTTAGAACTGGAATTACTTGGAGATTTTCCCAGCTATGAAGATTCATTTAATGCTTCTAAAGATAGCATACAATGCAGTGCTTTCGCAAATTATGTCAAAATGTTGAATGATGAAATTGATCAAGAAGCTACAATTGCAGCTGAGATTGCTAGAGACAGTTCTCAAGACAGTCAACGTTCTGCTGCACTGAGTCAAGATCCACTAGGACAACCAATTGTTGAAAATGAAGCAGAAATTGCAATGAATGAGGTGGAAACAGCAATGTATCAAGCTCAAGAAGATGCAATACAGTTAGGAAACTTGGAAGAACAACTAAATGTTGAACAGAAACAAATATATCAGCAAGTGAAAGAGCAGATTGACCATGGATTACTTCATGAAAAGAGAGGGTGCTCATGTACATCATTTCAACCTATCCGAATGTATGTGAGTGATCAAGCTGGAACAGGAAAAAGTTCACATTTGTCTTGTGTTGTCACTGCTCCAACTGGGTTGGCAGCACATAACATTAAAGGAATTACTTTACATCGTTTACTAATGCTGCCAGTAGAGCATGAGAACAAATTGGAATACCACAAGCTATCTGGAGAAGCTTGTTGTGAAGTTTCAAGAGTCCTGAAGAAAATTAAACTTCTCATTATTGATGAGGTGAGCATGGTCTCAAACTTGATGCTTGCCTTTGTGCATTTAAGAATGTAGCAAATCCTTAAAACAGAGTGTGATGTGTTATTTGGAGGAAACCACGTCATAGTTTTTGGAGATCTACTGCAACTGACTCCGGTAAAAGGACAACCGGTATTTAAAACACTAGCCCATGAAGATACCAGAAAGTCTCTTGGCAGTGTTGGTAATGTGAACATTTGAACTCATTTTGAATACAAAGAACTGACAACAAATATGCGACAGGCAAATGATGCTGAATATGGAAGTATTCTTCAAGATATAAGAATTGGAATTCTTTCAAAACAAGGCAAACAAGTTTTGGAGAGTCGATTACTTTGCAATGTCTTTCCAAATGAAAATTCAGTTCCTGCAAACGTGTACGTGGAAATTGCTAAAAATAAATCAGTGATTTTCTTAATGCCAACACTGCGCAAGTGTTCCATATTCAACGAAGAACTATTGAAACTGGAAAATGAAGAAATTGTAAAAATGGAAGCCATCGATAAAATACAGCATGAAGGAATCACTATTATTTTGACGGGAAAGTTGATATCAAAACTGGATTGTTTAGAAAAAAAAATATCTAAAACTGCTGGTTTAGAAAAGACACTATATACGTGTGTAAACTGTCGGGTAATTTTAAGGCATAATTTGGATGAAGAGAAAGGTTTAGTTAATGGTGCAATGGGTAAAGTGGTGGATTTTGTGAATTATCAGAAAAAAGAAGGAATTGAATTTTTAAAAATTAAATTTGATCAGATTGAAGTTAAAGAAATTGTTTGTTGTTCAGTTTGTTTTTTGCTTGTTAAAGATTTATATGTCCGTAGGAAATAATTTCCATTTTCTCTGGCATACGCAGTGACTATTCACAAATCTCAAGGATTAAGGGCCATATGTAGGTAAACTTTATTTACCGATTCATAAATACCGAATTTTACCGATTCGGTATTTATGAATCGGTAAGTTATATGTAGGTAAACATTCCGTAATCATTACCGATTCGGTAATATTCGGTAATCATGAATCGGAATTTACCGAAGTGGTATTTACCGAATCGGTAAATATCGAATCGGTATTTACCGAATCGGAAATTCAAATACACATGACTTGATGAATCAGCCAATCCTGTGCAAACTAAACCCCACCCAACCAGGAAGTGGCCACACCCAGGCAGGTGCACACAATCAACAGACTCTGGAGAGGCTGTGAGTGCAGAGGAGAGGAACAGAGCAACTGCCTGATTCAGCACAGGAAACTGCAACAACGGCCAGCCAGGACACAGAGAGGGATGGAGGGGAGAGGAAGAGAAAGCTGAAATTCAGCCAAAAGGAACTGCAGGTACTGGTGGAGGAGGTGGTAAAGCAGCACCAGAAGCTTTTTGGGAAACAGTCACTGCAAGTGCCTGAATCTGAGAAACGGAAAATCTGGCTGGGAATCCAGGCGCAGGTGAATTCCATGGGAGTGACTCCCCGGGACATTGATGTCCTCAAGAACCGGTGGTACGACATCCGTATCATCACAAAGAGGAAGATGGCAGAATTGAAAAAAGAGGCCAGCCGGATAGGAGGTGGACGCAACAGGGCACCAGCCCTGACAGAACTGGAGGAGCTTGTGGAGACCACAATTGAGCCAGAAAGCATCGTGGGGATTGGGGATGCTGACAGCTCCGGCAGAGCCGCCACCAAACAAGGTAAGACGCTTGCACAGCAATGTGGCCCCCCCTACCCCTATCCCAAATCCCCAAATGGGCAATGAGAGTCCCACTCCAGTACAGGTGTTAGTGTATACTAGCAATGCATCATGGGAGATGTAGTCCCTGAAACCCCAAACATGATACGAATAGCACAGAATAACAAGGCATGTTACACACAGTAGCGAGAAGCAGGCAGAGGACAATGAGATACTGTTTCAGAAATGTATTGTGATGCCAGCAATTCTATGCTTCAGGTACACTTAGCTGATGTTGCATTTCTGTCCACAGGCACTACTGCGCACAGAACTGCACATGAGAAGGGAGAGAGGGCACACCACAAGGACAGCGCGGAGAAGGCCACCACCAGTTCTGGCCAGGGAACGGCACCACAGGCAGCCTCACCACCACAGCCAGCATCGCCACCCCAGCCAGCATCGTCACTCCTGCTGGAGTCACCACCATCATCACCACCTGCATTGCACAGGTCGAGGAGGCGTGCTGCTGCCAGGTTGTATGTATCAGAATCATCTTCTGAAGACTCGAGGGGGGCGGAAACGTCCACTGTGCCCCTGGATGTTACCCATGCCAGTGTGCCCTCCGCCTCTGAGGGAGCACACACAGGTGGCAGACGGTGCCGCAGGGCTCGGCTGCAAAGTCCACCTCCCCAAGGGGAGGGCCATGGAGTCTCCTCAGGGCGTGAGGCCACCATGGTAAAAATTCAACGCATACAGGCAAGGGCAATGATGTCCGTACAGCGCCAAATGCGTGGCCTCAATGACACATTTGTTAACATTGACAGGGGCATCAGCGCCATGGCATAGGGAATGGTTGAGATGGCTGTGGGCATGCGGGACATGTCTCAGTCCGTCATGCTGCTGTGCTCGAAGTTTGATGAGGACAGGGCAGCACGGCGCCGGGGACATCAGAGGAAAGACCAGAACACAAGGGCAGTGAACCGGCTGGCAACTGCCACTTCGCTGCTCTGCAGGCGCTCGGTGGCAATGCAGGAGGGCCTTGCGCACTGCAGCACAGACGTGTCAAGGGGGATGGTGAGGGTCACCAGTGCACTCGAAGTGCTGCTCACCAGCCAGTCTGCCACAACTAGCGCTGTGGATGCTGGGGACAGCGAAGATATGACCAGCAGGAGCAGCATAACCCCCCCTGTCCCAGACACACGGAGGATCAGCAGGCGGCAAGGTGCTGCCACTGGTCCCACAGCCAGTGAGGACGCTCACTCAATGCCATCCCGCACTGGAGCGCGTGGGCGCAAACACTAATGCGTCACGAAATACCATGACACTATTGGGTGAAGTAACCCTTGACTCACAAATGTTTATTACACAATATTGATGGGACAGGTTTTCCTTTGTGTTGTGGCGTAGTGCCGCATGATTAAACTACGTTATGGCATCCAACTACTGGCTGTGTCCCCTTACTCACTCAGAAACAGTTGCATGTGATCTCTGCCCATCTCACTCTCCCATCTGTTGCTGTTGCCACTCCTGCTGCGTTGGCCTCTGGCTGTGCAGAATCATCATCATTGTCCTCAAAATATGTCATTTCGACCTCTGTACCTCTCTTCGTGGCAAGGTTGTGCAGCATAGCACAAGTGGCAATGATCTTGCAGCAGATGATGGGTGTGTACTGGCGTGCACCTCCGCTTTTATGGAGGCAGCGGAACCTGCTTTTCAATAGTCCAAACGTGCGCTCCACCACATTGCGTGTAGATTTGTGTGCCACATTATATCGTCTCTCACTCAGGGTTGATGGGTGTAGGTAGGGAGTGAGGATGAATGACCGCACGGCATATGCACTGTCGCCTAGGTGAGTAAGAGGGAACCATCAGTCACATGCCTCAATACACTATAAGTTGCACTTAGTATTAGGGAACGCCACTGTTACTTACCTAGCAGGTATCCTTCTCCAAATTCTCCGGAAAGCAGTCGTGTGTAAATCCCACTGTTCTGGAAGATGAAGGAGTCGTGGGTGCTCCCAGGAAACTTCGCTACGATATCAGTGATGATGTTCCCTGCATCGCAGATTACCTGCACATTAATGGAGTGGGTGGACTTTCTGTTCCTGTAGATGTGCTCAGTGGCTGCTGGTGGGCAGATTGGAATGTGTGTGCCATCAATACAGCCTATGACATGCGGGAACTGTGCCATGTGGTAAAAGTCTGTCTTGGTCTTCTGCAGTTCAGCCTGTGTGTTTGGGAAGCTGATATAGTGGTGCATTCTCTGCATCATGGCATCCAGGAACTTCCTGAAGAAACGGGACAGGCAACTCTGGGATACACCGCCCACCGCAGCTATCACCTCCTGGTAACTGCCAGATGCAAGTAGATGTAGGCTGCAGAGCACCTGCACATGTGGTGGTATGGCATGCGCCCTTCTTGTTGGCTGGTCCAGGAGTGGGTGCAGGTCCCTTATCAGGTCCATGATGGTTTGTGGGTGTAGCCTGTACCTTTCATGTATCTCAGCTTCAGTCTGTTGAAAGAGTGTGATGCGCTGTCTGTAAATGCATTCCTCACGTCTCCAAATCCTCAGACCTGCTGCCTGTAGACGTAGGCGCCTTGCAATCACATACAGAGCGGCCATGGTGTCCACGCTGTTGCATTTTGGGATTGCTTATATGCACTGTTGATGCTTACCACCTGCTTTCAATCTGTGTTAATTACCGACTCTTAATTACCGTATTTCATGGATTTCTTAAATACCGAATTTACCTACATCTCTTTTCTCTTTTTACCACTTCATATTTACCAATTCGGAAAATATGTATTCGGTAAATATGAATCGGTAATTTTAAATTCGGTAATATGAATCGGTATTTACCGATTCATATTTACCGAAAACTTATTTTTGGCCTCCTACATCTCAATTGACTAAATACCGGTCGGTAACAGGATATTTACCGAATTTCGGCCGTTACCGACCGATATTTAGCTACCTACATATGGCCCTAAGTGTAGACAGTGCATTGGTGAACATTGGATCTACCGTATTTAAAGAGGGTATGGCATATGTTGCTTTGTCGCGAGTCAGAACATTATCCGGTTTGTTTTTGATTGATTTTGATGAGACGAAGGTTACTGCAGAGGAAAACTGTGTAAAAGAGTATAATAGGTTAAGAAGGGTTTATGCTCCAAATTTAGGTCAATATCCTGTAGTTGAAAAGCGTGTGGTTGGTCGAAAAAGAAGGTTAGAGAATATCTGTTCTGAAGGTGTCAAGAAGGGAAAGGAACAAGATAATGTTGTGATTGCAGGTAAAAAGAAATTGGACACTGTTGAAGAGATTGTTGGTTATCAGTTTGAAAATAGTTCAGGTGTCAACTGCTATGCTAATGTAGTGGTCAATGTTGTTTTTTATCTTTAAGGTTTGCGAGAACAAATTATGCAGAATCGGCAAAAAAGATTGTGTTCTCTCTTGCATTCTGTTTATGAAAAGTTGACAACAGATACAAGTAAAATACAATCTGTTTCAGATGTTCGTAGTCTTTTGGAAGTGTGTTCTGGTTCTACACAATTTTCACAAAATATCCAACAAGATGCTCAGGACTTTTTAATGTATATGCTTCCCATTTTTGAAAATGAAGGTGTAGAAATAGAAAATATTTTTGGCCTTTCTTACAAATGGGAGCATCATTGTGAAACTTGCATGTATACATGTAGCACCAATGTAGACACTGAGAGATTTCTGTATTTAACATTACCAGACTGTAAATCAGTGTCTTTCAATAAATTAGTTAAAGATGCAAATCAAAACATGGAGTGTAGCCAATGTAAATCAGAAATGTTATCCACATTATTCTTAACAAAATATGGAAAATACATAATTTTAATGATGCAACGTTGTACAGCTGACGGAAGAAAATTGAATACTTTAATAAAGCAATTTGTAGCAGCACAACTATCAATATCAGGAAGGACTTTTGTAGCAATTGCTATAATTTTCCATGATGGTCCTTCCACCACATCTGGACATTACACTGCCTATCTAAAATGTGACAAAGGCTGGACACTTTGTAATGATTCCGTGTTGGTTTTTAAACAACGTTTGCCTAGGGAATTACAACATTCCTACCTAATATTTTTAAAGTCAAAGTTTTAGGAAGATAATTCATTCTCTGAGGAATTTATTATAATAACTTAATAGGACTACCATTGGACAATTTACTTAAAGAAGGAGTGCAAAAATACCATTTGGCCTCAAGGAAAGGTATATTTTTGAATTATGGACTTTTTGGTGGCATTGATTCGGTGAATATTTTAAAGCGGCAATATTTACAGTTTTTATAAGTTAAAGTTATAACATTTTGTAAGCCGTAAGCATTTTATATATGTGTGATCTGTATTTTCTGGTATTTTACTGAGAATAGCATGTTGGTTTTTTTTTTACAATTTTTCTGATTGTTTTTTTTTTTTGCCCGCTGTTAAGTGATGAGTACGATTGAAATCACTATTACTACTGAAATTCAATATATTCTGAGAACAGCAAAAAAAGGCAAACAAATTGCTTTGTGGAAATTATGCTGTGTTCTAAAAAATGTATTATTACATGTTATAATTCTTTTTCTTTTCTTTCACAGATCCAAATTTAAAAATAAGCAATTTATATCAATTTAGATTGCAATGAAAATCTGAAAAAAATGTATACCATTTTTTATTCCTATTACTGTGAAGGTAAGTTTAACTAAGTCTCAATATGCAGACTGAGGAGGTCTGCAAGAAGCTACAAAGTTGAAACACGTTTCTAAAAACAGACTGTTTATACCTATGTAGTTTTTAAATCTGACCATAATCCAACATCATGTGACCTGCAAAAAAAGAGATTTGAGGGGTTCATAATATTTCCCATTGTACCTATTGAAGGACCGCAATCATTTCAATCATTCTTCTTTGAACATCTTTGCAGACAAAACTCTGTGCTTACCTTCTCTCATTTGCAAGCAATTTTAAAAACAGAAATATGTCGCTTTTTGTACCATAGTTATTGCGCAAGACACTCTTTCATATTTACAAAGAGAGGAAAAGGCACTCTGTGCACTTTTTCTACTCCATGTAAAAACAACCTCATCATACACACCACTTTGCGTTGAAAGGGTGTTCTATAAGTGTTGTTGTGCATGATTGCACTGAATACTCATAGAACAAGACACATCTCTAGATTTATCATAAATCATAAATCTCAATATGTGTGTGAATGCTTCACCATTCTACAATTGGTGTAGGAAAGCACAACAAGGAGAATTGTTTTCATTTCTCCACATTTTTATATCTTCAATGCATGCTACAATGCTCAGCATACATTGAAGGAGAAAAATGCCTTTACTGATTGTTTTTGTGCAGGAAGGTGTGTCTTCCTGCACAAAAACAAACAGCACATGACACAGATATCCTTGCACTATGGTGCAAGGGTGCCTGTGTCACCACATGGCTGCAGTTTAAGCAGCCATGCAGAGAGAAGCATAGATTTGCAACATATCTATGTACATATGTTGCATCCCTGTGCTTCGGAAGTACTACAGCACACTGCAGTTAAAGAGGTTACTGTGTGATGCTGCAGCACTTCCTCATAGTTCTGCACTTATACATTCACCATATGCTACTAATGCATTCATTCACTCAACTATGTGCTACACATACATTCATCTAAACTTTCACACACTAACAAAGAAATGTAGCTCTTTTTTTAAACCTTGCACGTGACCAAGGTGGCATTGGTCTTCGTTTGCCCCTCTGGAAAAGTAAAACATTTCCACACCACTGAAGAAAAACATGGTGTGCGTGGTGGCTCCTCCAAAAATTCATCCTCAGATGTTTGAGGAGATGCAGGTGATGCCTGCTGCCCTGAAGCCATTGTTAGGAGAAAAAAGTTAGAGCTAAGTGTAAAGAGTCAGTCACGCACCTACTAAATCATCCATTCACACACTTATACACCCACTCATTCTTCCATAGGTTTTTCCCTATATATATTAAACATATTTAAAATTTACAGAAACACACACTCACTGGATGACGTCATCAGTGATGTCATCAGTGATGTCATTTCAGATGTCATCAGTGATGTCATCAGTGATGTCACTGACCATGTCATGAGTGATGTAATATGTGACGTCATCAGCAGTGCATTGCGGGGGCGTGAGTTATAGTTAGCTGAACTAACTATAACGGGGGAATTTCTAGGGTTTTGTACGAGAGAAATGTCCAGCTAACTATAACGCCCCTGAAACCTATGTTTTTTTCAGTGAATATATATATACATATATAGACACACACATATATAAATATATAATTGCCCCTCTTCCTTTAAGTAAAATGAAAGTATGGGCCGGGAGATGGGGTCCCTGGGCAGAAATCGGCCCGGGAGGGTGGTTCCACATCCCCCTCCCATATTTCAAATTAATCTGTTATTTTAAAAGACTCAGGCCCCGGGGGATTGGGTCCCCGGAATGGGTTAGTGAAGGGAGCCACGCAGCACCCCCTCCTATAAAATTACAAAAATATAAAAAGCCGGCAAATTGCAGAGGTTCGCCCCCTTTCTTCTCTTCTCTGCAAGTGTGCATCCTAGCATTCTTCTGGTTGGAGGATAAAGTCTCCTGTTACCTCCAATTATCCCCACACAGTGGGATTACTGATAGGTGGCCGGAGGCCATGCCCCATTTCTCCACCACTCTGCAAATGTTTCTCTTTGCGCACTGCTGGTGGGGGAATGATGTCCCCTTGCTCCCTGAGGGCTTCAGGACTAAAGTAGATTTCATACCCCAAGCAGAAGAATGCAGGCGTGTTTGCAGAGTGGTGGAGAAAGGGTGTGTGGCCTCTGACAACCTCTCAGCAATCCACCTTTGTGGGTCTTACTGGAGGTAACAGGAGAATAGTTGGCCCCCAAGGACTCTCAAGAGCCAAGATTTCATGACACAACTAGCTGTGTGCCAGGAGGTACGTTTGCAGAGTGGTAGAGAAAGGGGGTGTGGTCACCAAAAACCTCTCCACAAACCCACTGCGTAGGACTTGCCAGAGGTAACAGGAGGAGGAGCTGGCCCCAAAGACCCTCAGTTGCCAAGAAAATGTCATCTCCCTACCAGTAGTGCACCTTGAGGTGTGTTTGCAGAGTGGTGGAGAAAGGAGGTGTGGCCTCCTAAACTAAAATGTCCCTGTACCATTTATTTTTGTCAGTGTTTTTATTTAAATGTTATTTCCTAACTATAATAACCCTGTCTCCTTTGTTTTTTTAAGTGAATTTCTAAGGTTTTCAAATTGTGTTTCCTAACTGTAACCTTTAACCTCTGAGAGTGAGTGTGTGAGTGAGTGCATGAGTGTTTCAGCGGGTGTGTGAGTGGGTATGTGAGTGTCTGAGTGGGTCTGGGAGTAGCTGTATAAGTGTGTCACTGTGTGTGAGTAGGTGCATGAGTGTCTGAGTGGGTCTGTGAATGGGTGTGTGAGCATCTGAGTGGATGTCTCAGTGGGTACGTGAATGTCGGACTGGGTTTGTGAGTGGGTGTCTGAGTGGCTTTTGCAAGTGCCATCATGAGTGTGTGAGTCAGTCTGTGAGTTAGTGCATGAATTTCTCAGTGGGACTGTAAGTGTATGCATTAGGGGTGGGTGGAATTTGCGAAATTCACTTTCGCAAACTATCGCGAAAATGTTGAAAATCTCCGCAAACATGCCGGAAATATCGCGAAGACGCAGAAGTTTTTTCCCGCCTGTTTGTGGTATTTTTTGCGTGATCGCGGCTCGCCAACTTACCCATGCAGTTGCTCACGGGCGCGGCCATCCTGTTTTCACTTGTCCCGCCCGCTCGCGTTCGATATGACGTGCCCGCGTCCTCATGCTCTCGCTCGCGGTGGAGAATGACGTGTTCGAGATCTCAATCTTCTCATACTCTCGCGGTGCATGATCGCGAGAAGAAAGACGTGATCGCGCAACAAATGACGTGATCGCGCGACAAATGACGTTAATGCGGGCGCGAACTGTCGTGAGACAGGGCAAATGGCTACCAACAATCCAACATCTCGAGGAGAACGCGACCGGATGGGGGAAAACTTGTCAGCGAATGCGGGAATTCAGGTAAGGCGATCGCGCGCATGCGAGAATTAATTTTTTTACAGTGTGAGCAAGAAAAAAATTACAATTAAAATGCGGATTGCGGAAATTTTGACATTTTTGCGCTTTCCGCGGAATGCAAAAATGCCAAATTATCGCAATTTCCGCAAGCGGAACGGAATTTTGGCCCAGGCGTAGTATGCATGAGTCTCAGAGTGGGTCTGTGGGTGAGTGAATGAATCTCAGTGGGTCCGTGAGTGCATGAGTGTCTGAGTGGGTCTGTGAATGGATGCATGAGTCTCTGAGTAGATTTATGAGTATCTTAGTGGTTCTGTGAGTGGGTGAATGAGTCTCTGATTGGGTCTGTCTGTAAGCAGGTGTCTGACTGCCCTATGTATTGCACTCTTCTGCTCTGTTTTGCCTTTTCTGCCAATTTTCTGCCCTCTGTTTAGCCTTTCCTCCATTTTTCTGCCCTCTGTTTGTTTTTCAATACTCATTTTTCTGCACTCTGTTTGCCTTTTCTGTTCATTTTTCTGCACTCTGTTTTGCCTTTCCTGCTCATTTTTATGATCTCCATCTTGACTTTCATGTTCATTGTTCTGCTCTTCATTTTGCCTTCCCTGCTTGTTGTTCTGCCCTCTGTTTTGCCCTCTTCTGCTCTGTTTTGCCCTTTTCTACTCTATTTTGCCTTTTTGCTTGTTTTCGTGACCCCTGTTTTTCACTCTTCTCCAATGAACCATGCCAGAATTAAATGGGGGAGAAGGCTGTGTGGTCCCCCTCACTGGGTCAATTTCAGCCCTGGGGCATAGCCAAAATTAAATGGGAAGAAATGGCCATGTGGCACTGCTCTCGCCTAGCCATAGCAAACTATGGTCCACTTCTTGGAAGCAAGAGCATGAAAAATGAACTGGGATCGCACTGGGACTGTTGCTACCAGACCTGTGAGGACGCTCTGCTGACTTCGGAGGGAAGCGCTGTGGAGGTATTATTCACGGGACTGCGAGGCCCAGGGTGCACACCGCCAACCTCTTTCAGCACACCTGGTTCCTCTTCCCGGCCCCGCCTCCACTGTCCACTCCACGCCTCGCGGCCCCCGCTTCGCGGGAGCCGCTCGCAGGCTTCGTCTATTTCTGCCAGAAGTGCTGGGATCGCACTGGGACTGTTGCTACCAGACCTGTGAGGACGCTCTGCTGACTTTGGAGGGAAGAGCTGTGGAGGTATTATTCACGGGACTGCGAGGCCCAGGGTGCACACCGCCAACCTCTTTCAGCACACCTGGTTCCTCTTCCCGGCCCCGCCTCTTCTACGTCCTCCCATCTATTATTAGGGTTCCCACCCATACGCGCTAGCGGTACGCGCACGGGACGAAGACCGGCCAAAGAGCGGGCCGTTTGTGGCCGTTCGTGGTCGGGTGTGGACGGGCCACTTCCTGAAGATTGACTGTATTTGAGTACAACGGCTGCCCTACAGTGTGCTCACGTAGTATACTAGCTGGGATGCTAATTGTGTGTTTTGTTATTGTTCCGCTATCCTATTGCTTCCATTCCATTGTGATTGCAGGTTATTAGAATAGTTTGCTTTTCTTGGGTCTTCGGTCATTGCTATAGGCCCCTCTTTCCCTTCTTTTTCTTCTTATACGAAGATGACATCCCTAAGATCCGGTAGGAAGATTGTTCAGGGCAATACCGGGGGTTGTGTTTCAGGGACCGTTGACAATTTTATTACCAGAGCAGCTCGGGTCCTTGAACAAGAAATCATTTTAACCGAAAAACGTTTGTCTTTAGAAATATCAGCCAAGAGATCTTCTCTTGGCAATATTATGGCAGCCATTTCTCCTGAACGCAGGCAATTCCCCCCGGTTTCCGATTTGTTGCATAGCAAGGCGCCTGGGATGTTGAATATCTCATTACATAGTTCCTTGGACGATATTCCTGATACTTCAATCATCCCTGAAATTAGTGGCTTGCCTACTAACCCCAGTGCTACCCCCTTTTTGCCCCCCATCGAGCAGCCATGTATAGTCACTCCGACTTTGGTTAGTAAGTCACAGCCCATCACTGGGAAAAGAAAGCATGTGGGAGCGCCTCCTAAGGGTAAACGTACCAAAGTCCCCAAAAAGTCTAAATTTGTCAATTTTCGTTCTGACCCCCCTTCCCATCCATCACGTTGCACTTCTACTTTTGTTGAGTGTCCGCTGTCTCCCCATTTCTCTGACACTCTGCCCAATGTCAACCCTCTGTCTTCCTGCTCTCCCGAATTTTTGGAGCAGTTGCTTAAGTCCTTTTTCCTACCTCTACACGAGCGAATTAAGCAACTCTCCATTTCAATAGGGAAACTAGAGAGCATGGTGTTTACTAACACGTCTTTGCTGGAGAAAATTACAGTCCCCCTTGCTGACCCTAAGATTTTACCTACCTTGGCCACTACTGTTAAAACCGGGTCAGCTCCCATTGGTTCCACCCCCTTGGTTGGTGCTCCCTCCTCCTTACCTGCTCACAACGATCAAGTCGTGGTAGTTTCCGACCCACCTACAAGTGCTGTCTCACCTTCCCAATTAGTTAGAAACAAGAGTAATCATGAAACAAGACAGCCTCCTATAGAGGGTGTAGGCTCGTTTTTAAAACTCCCCAGTATTAACCTTCCCCGAGAGTCCTTGCCTTACACTGTTATACTGGTTGGCGTTCCAAGGCTTCCCGTGGAAAAGTTCGAGTCACATAGCGAGCTGAAGAACAAAGTGATCCACTGGTTAAATAGTAACAGGCCACTGCCATCTAGAAAATGCGCCGAAATTCTGACTGTGCGTAGGGTGAGTTGGTTGGGTACCGGAGTAAAGAAAGTGGAGGGAGATTGTGTAATTACCAACTTTCGAGACCCGAGGGTGGTGAGTCATATGTGTTCCCTTCCTAATACTTTGAGTACCACTGGTATACATACTGTGGATCTGTCCTATTTCTACTCCAGTGACCCTCGTGATATCCTGTGTTCCCAGTCTACTGGTTGGGAAAGGGTCACAAGGGGTTCTCGCCGCCCGCCCGGATTGGACATTCATCTCCCCCTGCTTAACCACTATGCTCCCCTGAACTCCTTGGAGGGGGTTGATTGACTGCCAACCACCCAAACCATTCCGGTCTGCGCATTTAAGACCACTGCGGGCCCCGATTGTTTTACCAGCCTAGGGTCGGGTGGTTGGGGTGGGTTTGGTAGAGTATACCGGGGTTTGGGTGTTACACATTTTAATAATGTACTTGTCACTCTAAATGTGCCCCATAGAAACTCCGACCTCCATTTTCCAGTTTTGGAATACCGGGATATTTCCCTGGCCACTAACCTTGATAACCCTATTCCTCCCCCTTCTGAATCGGTAACCCGTATTCCAACCTTGTACACTGACAGCCCACCACTTCCACATCCAGATTCCTGCCCACATGAGAATGTATGTAGGGGAGATGGTATTACTGTAACCTACCCCGTCGCCCTGGATTTTTCACCTGTTCCTCAGATGGCTGGCTCATCCAGCTCTCCCCCCCTCAAATTGGCCTCTTGGAACATTGCTGGTTTACGAAGCAAAATAGTATTGGAGGAATGGTCTGCCTGGGCAGCTATCCACGATATTCTTGTCTTTCAGGAAACGTGGGCTGTGGATTCCATTTTCTTCTCTGGCTTTGTCAACTTTCACAAAGGGGCTATTGGTGGGGCAAGGGGCCGCCCATCTGGCGGTCTCTGTATTTGGGTAAGACAAAGTCTAAAGTATAGTATCACCGAGTTGACAATTGACAGCCCTGATTTATTGATTATTTTGTTACAACTTAACAATGAACCCGATATCCTGATCATTAATGTATACAACAGGGGTCTTTCAGGAGGCAAAGGTACCAATACCTTTCTCCAACTTGACGGGTTTCAGGAAACTGTTAACCCACGTACCAATGTGGTAATAGTGGGTGATTTAAATTGCTGTTTCGAGCCCATGCTTTTCGCTTGGGACTCATTTACAACGGAAGTGGACACAATTTTGAATATTCCACCTCTTGATCTTTCGCCCATCAAGAAGTGGACTGAATCCGCCATCCAGTGGATGTCACTGTGTATGGAGCGTGGTTTCAGGGCAGCTAATGGCCGGACTCCTTCGGATAAGACCGGTAAGGTCACCTTCTCCGATGGTCGACGTAGTAGCAGAATCGACTATGCCTTGATTAAAGTTGAGTTTTGGCACACATTAAGCGACATGGTGATCCAGGACAGGCCTGAGAGTGACCACAACCCCCTTGTCCTGAACCTTTCACTATGCACAGACCGCAGAAACAATCCTACTGAGATTGTCACTGCTGTCGCCCTTTTAACCAACAATCAACGGAGAGTGCGTTGGGAAAAGGTTGCTTTAGACAGCACTGTACTTACTGCGATCAGTTCTAAAGTTTCTCGTGCGGTGGTAGACCTTCAAACTCTACAGAGTAGAGAGGATGCCGTTGGTGAGTCTACCCCTATTCACGATAACCTATTTTCAGACCTTAAGTCCCTTTTCTCTAAATCGTGTAAGGTCAAGAAATCTTGTAATCCCAAGCCTAACTCATGGTATAATAAAGCCTGCCGTGAGTCTTACAACAATTTGAAATCTGCCATTAAATCCAAAAATCAGGCAAATATCCGACTTGCTAGGAAACACTACAGTTCAGCTAAAGCCATGGCCAAAAAAGTTTGGGATAATGATCATTGGAACGATCTTTTGGATGCCAGCAAACAAAGGAATCTGACCTTGTTTTGGCACATCGTGAAATGGGGTAATTCTCCAAGCAAGCAGTCCCCTTCTAACCATGTACTCCCTGATATTTGGGTGTCACATTTTGAACGCCAGTTCTCGGATTCGAACC
Organism: Triturus cristatus; assembly: GCF_964204655.1. Classification (NCBI taxonomy): domain Eukaryota; kingdom Metazoa; phylum Chordata; class Amphibia; order Caudata; family Salamandridae; genus Triturus; species Triturus cristatus. The sequence goes on along the minus strand of NC_140588.1, from coordinate 210,148,351 downwards.
TGAAAGAAGTGTCCGTCCCTTCAATTTCCCAGGTCACGTACCCTCCTTCGAACCTTAAATTTGATTGTAAAGAGGTAGAGTTGGCTTTATCCAGGGTTCCCAGTGGAAAGGCTCCGGGTATAGACTGTGTCCCTGCGGACCTTTTTAAATCAGACCTTGTTAATTGGGTGCCCTACATTGCTCTCATGGCTACTGCTATAGCTAAGGGGGCTGCCATTCCTGAATCCTGGATGGGCACGGAGATTCTGCCCATCTTCAAGAAGGGTGATCGTTCTTGCCCAGGGAATTACCATCCGATCAGTTTAATTGACTCTGTTAAAAAAATCATAGCTAGGATGATCCTGGCTAGAATTCAGGCTTGGATAGAGCAGGAGAATATCATCTCGCCCCTGCAGGCCGGTTTTAGACCTAGCACTAGTACCATCGACCAGGCGTTCAAGTTCCAACTGATCGTCTGGAAAACGGTTTATCTTTGCGGCGGTACCTTGTACGCCGCTTTTGTTGACCTTCGGTCAGCATTTGACTTAGTCAATAGGACCAAACTTTGGGCGGTTTTAGCTGAGTTAGGGTTGTCTGCAGACCTTCTGCATATCGTCATTAGGTTGCACGATAACAACTTCGCGCAAGTACGTTGGGGGAACCAAGGACAGGTCACCGACAGATTCAATGTCAACAGGGGTGTCAGACAAGGGTGCGTCCTTGCGCCTACTCTGTTTCTGTTATTCATTAACAGTGTTGTGCAGTACTTTTCATCTACATCTACGGACGCCCCCTCGCTGGGAGGCATAAAAATTCCACTCCTTATGTTTGCCGATGACACCCTTCTTCTATCACAGACTTTGTCTGGCCTACAGATGGCCTTGAATGTATTCACTAATTTCTGTTCTGACTTTGACCTGTCAGTCAATGTTTCGAAAACGAAATACATGGTTTTTAACAAAGGGAAATGCACGACTGGCCAAGTAACCATGAACAACGACCAACTCGAACGTGCTCATGTGATGACTTATTTGGGCGTTGTTTTCGAAAATAAACTGAACTGGGAGCCTCAAATAGATGTTCTTTCCCTTAAATTTGCCCAACTCTCGGGGTTTTTAGTTAAGGAACAAAAACAATCCATGATGAAAACGATAGGCCCCGCTATTAAAATTTATAACGCCAGGATTAACTCAGCAATCCTTTATGGTGCGGAACTTTGGGGTTTTTCAGATCTCTCCCCACTGGTTAAGGCTCAATACAAATTTTTTAGGCTGCTTACGGGTCTCCCCTGTTCTACCCCTGTGAAACCGCTATTGCTGGATCTTGGCTGCCATTCCTTTGATGACATTGCCAGGTTTAAACCCCTGGCTTTCTGGAGGAGATTATGGACAGTTCCGGAATTAGAGCCCTATCCTAAAGCATTTCTGGACGTCTGTTCTATCCTGGGCGCCGGTAACATCTTGTGGTTTAAACAAGTTGGCTCATATTTGGAATCTATGGGCCTTGGAATTCTCTGGACTGATCCAGTTTCTAACCCATTCCCCCCAAAAAAAGTTTTCAAAAACCTTTACTGGTCTATGGTTTATCAAAAACAATTATCCCAGGGGAGTCTTTGTCAGGCAGTTTTCTTGTGCATAAAAATGTCCCTCTTTTAGAAGCTTATTGGGACATCATTACCAAGCCCAGCGACAGGAAGCTTTACCATCAATTGAGGGTTGGCACCCTACCCATCAAATCCTTTACAAAAAATTGGAAGGGTGGGAACGGCGACTCCTGACGCTGGTGCATAGAGTGCACAGAAACAGTGGGTCATATATTTTTCGTCTGCCCGGCTTATACCGCCCCCAGGGCCAAATGGCTCAAACCCATATGTCGGACTCTGGGCACCAGGCAGGGGTTTGAGGCCCTAAACATCTTAAGATTTAACACTGGGGAATTTATCGTGGTGGCTGTGGCCAAATTTTTGGGTTGGGTCTGGATCATCAGAAATAGGAGGCATTAGTTTGTAGAGCTGTGTTTATATATGCTTTTATCTTATTCGTGTTTTATAGGTATATTTCTTAATCTTTATTCTGATTATAATGTTATGATGAAAGTGATCGATAATAAAGACTAATGAAACGTAAACGAAACGAAAAATGAACTTGCTTCCATGAAGCTGAGCAGAATTGTTTTTTGACAGAGGGAGCTGCATGTTTGCAGCTCCCTCTATCCTAAAGCAATGCTGGATCAGCAGGAGGAGGGGAACCGGCAGGGACCGCATGGGCCTTGAGGCTCTTCCTGTGATCCAATACAAGAGGATGAGGAAGGGGTCCCAGAGGCAATATCGGCCCTGGAAGGGAAGCAATGCTGGCCTCACCTCCCTATTTTTAAAAAAAGTTGAAGGCCTAACCCCGGTGGTCCCTGGGGCCAAAATAGGCCTGGGGAGGGGTGCCGGGCTGCCCCTCCTCTTTAAAAACCATTAAAAAAATAAAGGGCAGGCCCTGGGGTATGCGGTCCCTGGGGTCAAAATTGGCCCAGGGAAGGGGGGCCACGCAGCCCCCTTTCTTTAGTTTTTTAAAAGAAAAGGGCTTGGCCGCAGGGGATGAAGTCAACGGGGCCCTAATCGGTGGTGAAGGGAGGCCGCATGAACCCCCACCCTATTAAAAAAAAGACTGGCCCAGGCCGAAATCAGACAAGTGATGGAGGGCTATGCAACCCCTTCCTTAAAAATATTTTTTTTAAACTCCAGCAAGTTGATGGAGGCCACGTCCCCTTTACCACCACTCTCCAAACATGCCTCCTGGCATAGTGGTATATGGGGAATTAAATCCCCTTGAATGCTGAGGATCTTCGGGGGCCAACAAGCCCTCTTGTTACCTCTAGTAAGTCCCAGACAGCGGGATTGCTGAGAGGACTTGAAGGCCACACCCCTTTTAGCTACCACTCTGCAAATGCACCGCCTGGCAAACTTCTGGTTGGGGAATAAATTCCACTTTAGTCCTGAGAGCCTCAGGAATAAAGTGTACTATTTCCCCCAACCAGTAGTGCTCTAGGAGGCGTGTTTGCAAAGTGGTGGAGAAAGGAGGCATGCCATCGAACACCTCTCAGCAATACAGGGGTGCGGGTCTCACTGAAGGTAACAGGAGGGCTAGTTGGCCCCCAAGGACCCTCAAGAGCCAATTAGACTTCATCCCCCAACCAGGATGCGCTTTTGCAAAGTTGTGGAGAAAGGGGGTGTGGCCATCAAAAACCTCTCAGCAAACCTAATGTGTGGGGCTTGCTGGAGGGAACAGGAGGGGTAGTTGACCCCCAAGACCTATAACTCGCGCTCCCAAAATGCACTGCTTATAACCTTACATATTAAATCACTCATGACATGGGCACTGACATTACTGATGACATCACTGATGACGTCTCAAATGGATCAGCCGTAGCTTTCAACACGGTCATAGAGTTGCAGTGTACAAACAATACATTTAAAGGGACAAACCATTTAACTCACTGCCATTAAAAAAATGCATGGCCTGCTGTATGTTTAACTGAGTGACACATTTCTCCCACCATATTATTTTCCCTTTCTATATATATTTTTTTAGCGGTACCATTTAAAATTGTAACTTTTATCCCCACAGCTTCTTCAGAGTTTTACATATGACACTAAGAATAAGTTACAGTTTTAGATATGTTCTATTTTCAGTTGCATTTGGAACATTTCTGACAAATCCTTGTAAAGTACCTTAAATCATTGTATCACATCTTTTCAGTTTGTTACAAATCATTTAACTATTGTTAAAACACCTTTATTCACCTCTATGATTGCTTATTTGCTGGTTAGTGTTAAAAAGGATAACCACCGGAAAACAAAATGTTGTCCAAGCAGAATATCCAACTAACAAGAATATATGTAGGATATGAAGAAAAGAGAGAGGTGAAGAGAAATGGATTTGCAGAAGGAGAGAAACAGCAATAAAAACATTGCATTTCCTTCTCTCTCTCCCATTCTGATAAAAGACACAATTATAAAGTGCCCACTAGTTAGAAACAAAACACTCATCTTGTGCAGGAAAAGTTTGTACAGTACTGAAATCAAGGAATCTAATATTGGCACTAAAGTGCATATTATCAGTAAAGTAAGATCTTTTCATATTTGTTCAAAAGTTGCACACAGTACTCTAAATATGTTCAAAAAAGTTTCATACAGTACTATGCTCAAATAACTTACTAAAGATAATAGTGACAATAAAGTGCCTGCTTCTTGTAAACAATGTTTGTCTTCATCTTGTGCATCCGTTGCTCACAGTACTATATTCCAAAATCCAAAATGAGGAAGATATAAGAAATGAGAAAAAAAAGAGGGGGGTTGAGGGTGGTAGCGAGAGGGGGGTCGGCGTTCTGCACTTAAGGAAACTTACAACAGACGTGATTCTTAAAAGTAAGCAATAAAAAATGCCTGAAAGCATTACCATTCTGAGTCAGTTCTACCAATATTCAAGAATAACACCCATTGTTTGTAATTTTTCATAAAGTTCAAGTGCAAAAGAAAGGAGGAAATAAGATCATCTATGTACATTACTATTTTCAATTTACCCATTCACATATTACCTACACATTTCCTATGTTTTTACCCCATCTCCTGTTCCTTCATTCATTTATTTACTCTTTTCACTTTCTTTAAGTTTATTTTGTATGCACACCAAATAATAAGAAAGATTGGAAGAGATTATGTTTTTTATTATTTTTGTCCTCTTTAAAGATGAATATATAACATCTGTGTTCAATCCATGGGGAATTTCAGTACCCATCAATAAAATCTTTTTAGATTCCATTCAACGAAGTTCCAATTACCAATTACCTCCTCAAGGGCGTTCCATAACGTGTTTAATGCTGTACTACTTTATGTTTTCCGATCTTCCATCATGTATTTCCCATAGCATATTATAAATCTAGATTTTTTATAGCTCTCAAATGTTGCAGGATATGGAGCTTCAATATATTAATGGTACTGCCCATGTATTTCATTCCACAGATGCAGTCCAGGACGTACACTACTTATTCAGCTGCACATGTAATTCTCTCCTGTATTTTGCTCTTTTTCTCATATATTATCAAGACGCAGCGATAATTATCGCTAAACGTGCTTAGCGCGTTTTTTTCTATCGCCACCTATCGCTGGATTATACTGCCATGATAGCGCTGTATTAACAACGCTTATCGCAGTGGCGATATAAAATCCAGTGATAGCAGGGAAATGGGCCAACATCGCTGAAAAACCAGCGAAAATCAATGCAAAACGGAGAAAAGCTTGCTGATACGACCATGTGGCCGTAACGCTATAATCCACCTCTCATGTTAAGTATGCCTTAGTCAGGAATTTTGCAAACGTTAGATTCCTGCGTTAATGGCGAGTTAGCACGATTATTTGTATCGCTACGATGGTCGGGGCCTCGTTGTAAATATCGCAAAGCTGCGTTAGTGATATTTTTCCCACGAAGTTTCCTGAGGCATGCCTACTTTGCATCTCATTAACGATGCGATGCGAGGCGTGAGTAAAACGAGTGTTAAAACATGGAAACATGTGCAAGCATGTCCTTGATAATAATGCGATAAAATTATCGCCGCTTTTTGGATGAAAACGGACGCTAAAGCGGCAATATTTTATCTTCCCCTCTTGATAATATGCTGCAAAGTATCATATTCTGTTGTATTGTGACCATATTTACAAGCTTTACAGTTAAGACATTTGAAAAAGCCTTTCTTTTGATCCAAAAGCCAATTACTCATGTTGCCTTGTGATCTGACTGGTTTAATGTAGATGCGTGCGAAGAAGATCACCTAGAGATGGAGCTTTTCTATATGTGATATTAGGTGAATCGTGAAAAGTATCTCTCAAATCATCGTCCATTTGTAAAATGTTCCACTTATCCTTTAACAGGTTTCCTACTTTTCCACTCGATGTATTATGATCTGCAATATACCTGAAGATCTGTGTTTCATTCTTCAGTTTCTCATCTTTATCTTTAGTTCTTAATAATGTTTCTCATTTTTTCAATCAAGCTCTCTTCAGGGCATCATTAAAGATCATTTCCAGATATCCTCTCACTTGGACTCTTTCAAGCATCTCCATGGCTTGCTCCTTAGAATCTGATTCCTCTAAACAGCATTGCCTAACCCTTAGGAACTCCCCATAAGGGACTCTCCATTTCAATGGTAGGGGGTGCTGAAGTATGTTGTTGTTGTTCGTTGGTTCCCCATACAATTTGGTGCAGATATTCTTTCTCATAACAATAAGGAGCTCCAGGGGAAAGAAAGATTGGGTCATCCCCCACTCAGAATAGCTTTATAACAAAACCGACCCAATCTAAAAGGTACAGAAATATTTTTATGTATTGTGTAACACCTGGATTTGCGAGGTATCAAACACTACCCTCTTCACAGCCACCCCCAATTATCTAAATACATGGGGTGGTTTCCCGATCTACCAATATCTGTACTATTTTTTTTTTAAAAGGAAGACATTTTTTGCAAGAACCCTCAGCTTGTAATCACTTTTTTCAAATAAGGGAAGTATTTCAAAAATATGACATCCCACACCATGATAGTTAGTGAAAAAATGTGCAGAACAAGGTAGCACCTCACGTGCGCAACACCATAGCGGGCTGAAACCGGTTCGATCATCACCAGTACTGCCACGTTTCTCATCATAGGTTGCCACCTTGTTCAAAGAAAAAATGGATAACTGTACCAACAAAATTCATGAAAAAGCAAGAGGTGAAAGAAATGTGTGAAGGTTACACACCAAAAGTCCTGATTTAAAATTGATAAAGAGCCATGACTACCATAACTTTATTCTCTGCTCATGGGTCAATTCAAAAGTAAAAAGTGCTGTATTTCAACAGACACGAAGCCAATACGCCAACATGTTTCATTGCCTTACTTGTACGGCAAATTCTTCAGGGCAGCAGGACTTCATTCACCATGTCAGCATATTTAATGCTGAACTATTTGTGACTACAAAACATAAAAACAGTAAAGGGTTCCTGCTGTTACACACTGAGTGCCAGAGCACAATCAAATTTGTTTTATCATCTTCTAATTGTATGTATGGGAAGCATGAGTTGTCATTACCCGTTGTCAGCCATGGTATCTCATACCGGCTCGACAGCGTATCAACAGGTACTGTAAGCGTTGCAGTGATCCTGTGTTTCACCAGCCCTATTATACTTTGGGGCAGTCTGTAAAACAATTTCACAAATGTCCTGTATCAGAAACCAATGTTTTACCAATTCAATGCAACACACGTTCTTGCTCATTGCATATATGTTCAAAGATATCTGTGGAATTGTCGATTTTATCCCGCACTTTAGATTATTTTCGCTAACTCGTATACCACATTTGCACCCACACAGCAGCATATAGAGGAGTTTTACATCATGCCAGAGTCGAAAACTCCCAATTTTCTATCCCTTACAAAGTAACAGAGGAATATGTGTGAATCCATCCCCTTCCCTCACTCATACACCTCACCGCGTTAAAATGGCATCCCGAGCTTCGTCTCAGCCGCTGCGGGCACTACAAACCGGCCAACTGATAAACCCGTCACCTGCCACGTGACTTCCATCAGTTTCATTCAAAATCACGTGTCAAGTCACGTAAATCAATGCGCCATTTTGGAATGGGCACATCTCTGACTTCCTCATATTATAAAGGTGTTTATAAAGGGTTCCACAGTCCACACCTCTATTTAACACACCTCACAGCCTACGATGTTAGATGTTAATCCATACCACCCTCTGTTTAAATCATGATGCGAGTAGCACGAACTCCAAGAGCTTTTTGGCTCAAATACATGCCATCATGTGTATACTTAAGGGTCCTATTCTCGAAACACAACGACAATGGAAACCTGTCAAATATCAACTCCCCATCACCCAGTGCTTCTAAAATATTCTCATCATGTCCAACCACATTAGTAAAGACATGGTAATTTCATGTCTATTGCTTTGAACATTTCCTATTTCAGAGATGGTAGATGTCAACAGGGATTTTATTGAGGAGAACAGGGTTGCTCCCCCCTATCTCAATATACATATCAAGGGTATTCAATACCCCCTGACTCACAGTATAGACACAGTTCTCTGATGCTATTGCGTCATGGTATTTTCATGGTTCCTAAATAAGTGGGGACAAGACCCATATTCATCACCTTAACGTCAGCGTCACCAGGCGCAAACAGACTTATTTTACAATACATCCAGAGGGCATGTTGACACAAAGGACACAATGGCCAGCCTGATCATCATAAGGAGATTCTATTCCATTCTATCCCATCGTTTAACCCAATTGTATCAGCCTTTTCAGAGAAAATCCAACGAGCCTCCTTACTGATTAACAATCTCTCAATGTTTGAAGCGTCACCCTTGACTTTTTCTAAAACAGTCCAAGTTAGTGATCTGGAATCATGTTTCTCAGTGACACAGTGTTTTACAAATATAGTGGTTAACTTCCCCATTCTGACGGTACTGAGGTGCTCCTGAATTCTTATCTTAACCTTCCTTGAAGTCAGACCTATATAGTGCACGCCACACCCACATGTGATGCGATAAATCACGTTCATTGTGTTACAATTGGTAAACTGGGTTAAGTACCATGTTCTACCATCCAATAAGGCCACTCTGTCACTCTTAGAAGTTAAGCCGCACACAGAGCACGAACCACATGGATAGTGACCCGCCGGGAGGCTGGATGTACTTTTCTCTATTCCCACTCGAGAGTGCACCAGTCTATCCTTTAGGTTGCCTGCTCTTTTAAACGCGAACCTAGGGGAGGGCATCTTAAACTCTGCTGTAGACAACAGCCCCCAATTCTTTCGTATGAGTTGTCTAAGTTTATTCGCTAGAGGATCGAAAGTCATGACAACAGGGAGGCAATCACTTTTTGGTTTTAGAGGGGTCTCCAAAAGGGCACTACGTGGTGTATTTAGTGCTCCTTTCCTCGCATTTTTAACTACCTTCCTGGGGCACTGTCTCTGAATCAATCTGTCACAGAGGTCCTCTGACTGTTGCATAAAGTCCGCTGTGGAGGAACAGTTCCTCCTATAACGAACGAACTGTCCCACCGGTAGGTTGTCTTTAAGGGCCCGCGGATGAAAGGAATTGAACAATAATAACGAATTCCTATCAGTCATCTTTTGATGTACCTTCGTTATCAATTGCCCCTGTTCAGCCCGAATGTCAAGATCCAGATAAGTTGCAAAGTGACGATTGTAAGTCCAAGTGAACCTGAGGCTTTGATCTAATGTATTGAGTCTGTTCAAAAAAAGCAACAGGTCCTCCTCAGTGCCTTCCCAAATACACAACAGGTCATCAATGTATCGCTTCCAGAGGAAAATATTCCTCTGGAAGGGATTGCCAGGATGGTAAATATGATGGTCTTCAAACTGGCCTACATAAATGCAGGCCAGACTCGGCGCAAAAGTTGCGCCCATTGAGGTACCAGAGACCTGCAGGAACAGATCATTTTTATAACAAAAATAGTTCCTGGTTAATGCGATTTCAATACATTGCAGGACGAAAGGAGGCTGAGTTCCTTGTGAATACCAAATCAAGGACACCGGCATTTTATATACATCCGAAGATTCACAAGGCAGCCAGGCCACCTCCTGGCCGCCCGATAGTATCGGGATTACAATCTGTCCTTGAACCCCTTTCGCAGTTTGCGGACTTTTTTCTACGAGAATCAGTCATCAAACAAGCCTCCTTTGTGCAGGATACCAGAGACATTTTTAATGTATTGGAAAATATGAACTTTTATACACAGTCTCAATTGATAGTGACGATCGACATTGAGTCATTATACACCTGTATCCCCCAGGACGCGATGCTGGTGGCAGCGGCGCGCGCCCTGGATGAACAGGAGTGGTTTTACGACACGCCACAGTCTTTCGGCCTGCAATGTATTGAAATCGCATTAACCAGGAACTATTTTTGTTATAAAAATGATCTGTTCCTGCAGGTCTCTGGTACCTCAATGGGCGCAACTTTTGCGCCGAGTCTGGCCTGCATTTATGTAGGCCAGTTTGAAGACCATCATATTTACCATCCTGGCAATCCCTTCCAGAGGAATATTTTCCTCTGGAAGCGATACATTGATGACGTGTTGTGTATTTGGGAAGTCACTGAGGATGACCTGTTGCTTTTTTTGAACAGACTCAATACATTAGATCAAAGCCTCAGGTTCACTTGGACTTACAATCGTCACTTTGCAACTTATCTGGATCTTGACATTCGGGCTGAACAGGGGCAATTGATAACGAAGGTACATCAAAAGATGACTGATAGAAATTTGTTATTATTGTTCAATTCCTTTCATCTGCGGGCCCTTAAAGACAACCTACCGGTGGGACAGTTCCTTTGTTATAGGAGGAACTGTTCCTCCACAGCGGACTTTATGTAACAGTCAGAGGACCTCTGTGACAGATTGATTCAGAGACAGTACCCCAGGAAGGTAGTTAAAAATGCGAGGAAACGAGCACTAAATACACCACGTAGTGCCCTTTTGGAGAAAACTCTAAAACCAAAAAGTGATTGCCTCCCTGTTGTCATGACTTTCGATCCTCTAGCGAATAAACTTAGACAGCTCATACGAAAGAATTGGGGGCTGTTGTCTACAGCAGAGTTTAAGATGCCCTCCCCTAGGTTTGCGTTTAAAAGAGCAGGCAACCTAAAGGATAGACTGGTGCACTCTCCAGTGGGAATAGAGAAAAGTACATCCAGCCTCCCGGCGGGTCACTATCCATGTGGTTCGTGCTCTGTGTGCGGCTTAACTTCTAAGAGTGACAGAGTGGCCTTATTGGATGGTAGAACATGGTACTTAACCCAGTTTACCAATTGTAACACAATGAACGTGATTTATCGCATCACGTGTGGGTGTGGCCTGCACTATATAGGTCTGACCTCAAGGAAGCTTAAGATAAGAATTCAGGAGCACCTCAGTACCGTCAGAATGGGGAAGTTAACCACTAAATTTGTAAAACACTGTGTCACTGAGAAACATGATTCCAGATCACTAACTTGGACTGTTTTAGAAAAAGTCAAGGGTGACGCTTCAAACATTGAGAGATTGTTAATCAGTAAGGACGCTCGTTGGATTTCCTCTGAAAAGGCTGATACAATTGGGTTAAACGATGGGATAGAATGGAATAGAATCTCCTTATGATGATCAGGCTGGCCATTGTGTCCTTTGTGTCAACATGCCCTCTGGATGTATTGTAAAATAAGTCTGTTTGCGCTTGGTGACGCTGATGTTAAGGTGATGAATATGGGTCTTGTCCCCACTTATTTAGGAACCATGAAAATACCATGACGCAATAGTATCAGAAAACTGTGTCTATACTGTGAGTCAGGGTGTATTGAATACCCTTGATATGTATATTGAGATAGGGGGGAGCAACCCTGTTCTCCTCAATAAAATCTCGGTTGACATCTACCATCTCTGAAATAGGAAATGTTCAAAGCAATAGACATGAAATTACCATGTCTTTACTAATGTGGTTGGACATGATGAGAATATTTTAGAAGCACTGGGTGATGGGGAGTTGATATTTGACAGGTTTCCATTGTCGTTGTGTTTCGAGAATAGGCCCCTTAAGTATACACATGATGGCATGTATTTGAGCCAAAAAGCTCTTGGAGTTCTTGCTACTCGCATCATGATTTAAACAGAGGGTGGTATGGATTAACATCTAACATCGTAGGCTGTGAGGTGTGTTAAATAAAGGTGTGGACTGTGGAACCCTTTATAAACACCTTTATAATATGAGGAAGTCGGAGATTTGCCCATTCCAAAATGGCGCATTGATTTACGTGACTTGACACGTGATTTTGAATGAAAGTGATGGAAGTCACGTGGCAGGTGACGGGTTTTTCAGTTGGCCGGTTTGTAGTGCCCGCAGCGGCTGAGACGAAGCTCGGGATGCCATTTTAACGCGGTGAGGTGTATGAGTGAGGGAAGGGGATGGATTCACACATATTCCTCTGTTACTTTGTAAGGGATAGAAAATTGGGAGTTTTCGACTCTGGCATGATGTAAAACTCCGCTTTACGCTGCTGTGTGGGTGCAAATGTGGTATACGAGTTAGCGAAAATAATCTAAAGTGCGGGATAAAATCGACAATTCCACAGATATCTTTGAACATATATGCAATGAGCAAGAACGTGTGTTGCATTGAATTGGGTAAAACATTGGTTTCTGATACAGGACATTTGTGAACTTGTTTTACAGACTGCCCCAAAGTATAATAGGGCTGGTGAAACACAGGATCACTGCAACGCTTGCTTACAGTACCTGTTGATACGCTGTCGAGCCGGTATGAGATACCATGGCTGACAACGGGTAATGACAACTCATGCTTCCCATACATACAATTAGAAGATTATAAATCAAATGTGATTGTGCCCTGGCACTCAGTGTGTAACCGCCGGAACCCTTTGCTGTTTTTATGTTTTGTAGTCACAAATAGTTCAGCATAAAATATGCTGACATGGTGAATGAAGTCCTGCTGCCCTGAAGAATTTGCCGTACAAGTAAGGCAATGAAACATGTTGGCGTATTGGCTTCGTGTCTGTTGAAATACAGCACTTTTTACTTTTGAACTGACCCATGAGCAGAGAATAAAGTTATGGTAGTAATGGCTCTTTATCAATTTTAAATCAGGACTTTTGGTGTGTAACCTTCACACATTTCTTTCACCTCTTGCTTTTTCATGAATTTTGTTGGTACAGTTATCCATTTTTTCTTTGAGCAAGGTGGCAACCTATGATGAGAAACGTGGCAGTACTGGTGATGATCGAACCGGTTTCAGCCCGCTAAGGTGTTGCGCACGTGAGGTGCTACCTTGTTCTGCACATTTTTTCACTAACTATCACGGTGTGGGATGTCGTAGTTTTGAAATACTTCCCTTATTTGAAAAAAGTGATTACAAGCTGAGGGTTCTTGCAAAAAATTTCTTCCTTTTGTTTAAAAAAATAGTACAGATATTGGTAGATCGGGAAAGCACCCCATGTATTTATATAATTGGGGGTGGCTGTGAAGAGGGTAGTGTTTGATACCTCGCAAATCCAGGTGTTACACAATACATACAAATATTTCTGTACCTTTTAGATTGGGTCGGTTTTGTTATAAAGCAGATTTTCTTTCCCCAATGTAAACTTTGATATCTAAAAATGCATTTCTTTATCCTGAATATTAAAAGTAAATTGCAAGTTTATGTTGTTCTGTTTCAAAGATTATAAAAAGCATTCCATATCTGATTTTTCACCTTCCCATATTAAAAAAAAGATTGTCTTTGAAATGGACCCACAGGATCATCTGTTCCTAATTGATCTTGTTCTGTTCACTTCATGCTTTTTCTGCTTCCTAACGACCCATAAAACGTTTTGTGTATGTGGGTGCAAATAATGTGCCTATAGCCATTCCCTGTACTTGTAAAAAATATTTATCATTGATTAAATTACCATTATGATGAAGACAGATATTGATCATACCTAGCAACATAGCTGAGTGTTCTAATTCTAGGCTGTACAACATATTTATGTGCTTCAATTCCATCAGAATGATGAATCAGGGTGTATAATAAGATGACGTCCAGTGTAGCCACATGATAATTTGATTTTCAAGGTAATTTGTTTATTCTATTGAGTCCCGCAAATTAGAAGGAAGGTTCTTCAAAAATTGGAACAGAAATATGCAATGAATCTTGAAGTGTTTTCCATCAGTGTACCTATTGAACTGACCATCAGTCTACGTGGGGAATTTACCATGTCTTTATGCACCTTGGGAAGAAAGTAAATCGTTGGCATGATTGAATGAGTGGTTTTCAAATAGTTGCATTCTTCCAAGTCCAAAAGACCTTTATTGTGCCATTCCATGAGCATGAGATCAAAGATTTGCATGTGATCTTTTCTCGGATTCCCAGGAAGCTTTTTAAAATGATTTTTATTGTTCAATTGTCTATTGGCTTCCACCATGTTTTTCTCTTGACTCAGAATTACAATATTTCCTCCTTTATCACTTGATTTAATAATAATATTCTCATCTTGTAAATCCACAAGAGCTTCTCATTCTTTATTAGTCAAGTTGTTGCAAGTTTTGGTTGTCTGTTTTGCTTCTATTTATGCCATTTGTATTAGCCCATCCACCACAATTTTGTAAAATATATCAATTTTATTTCCCAATGGAAGTTGGGGGAAAATGTTTAACTTAGATAAACATCCACTTTCTGGAGCCTAATCTGTTGGGATCTCCAAATACTAACATTAGGCCAAATCCAACATATTTTCAGCATTATGCTTAGAAGCTTGCATCTCCAAGCTAGTCAGGGTTCGTAATGGTTTCAATTCCTTAGTTGTAGTCTCTGACTACATTTATTTAGCTACATCTTTTTTCTGTTTCTGTTCTTTTTGTTCAAAGTATTTTATTTATTTGACTTTCCTTGTGATTTTGTATAAGTGAATTCCGGCATCCACAAAATGTAATTTTGAGTTTGGGCAAAATTTCAGTCTTTTGTTCAACAGACTTGTATCATGTTCATTGAAGTTTTTTGAGTAAGGTTAATGATTAAGTTGTTATATCGCAACTTTCCTTTTATTTTTGCTATTTATTTTGTGTTCTTGTCCTCTTCTTACAGCTCCCTTCGATCTTCTGGTCTCGTGGAGTCTTCCTGTGCTCTGTTCATCGTTCTCCTTCCTCTCCATCTGGTTGTCATTTGTAAAAGCCTCATTTCCCCTAAAAAATCCAATTGGGTGAATGCTGTTGTAGGCTCCTCATCTCCCAAACTCCCCTCTGAGCTCTCCATATTCGAGGTTACTGATTTCATTTGTGTTGTCTTTGTATCTGCAGTCTGCCTTATGTATAAATGATAAAAGTTTCTAGCAAAGGTATATATCCGGCTGGCAGCCTAATCTCTTTTATCACAATTGATCTTGTTGGCTTTCTTCAGCTCCACTTCCTGCTCATGTTTTTCCAACGTCTTTTCCATAATCATTATTGTAGTTTTAATTTCCTCCTTATCTTGTAGGCTTTCCAAATCACGATCCAGGTCAATCAGAGTGGAAGTATAAACATCTGAAACACTCTAGGCATTTCCACAGTCCATATAGTTTTTCAGGGTTGTCATTCCCATCATTTATTTATTTATTTAGGTGATTCTTGCGTGTTCTAGCTCCTTTACCATATTTAAGGGGATGTTCTCAAGCCTTCTCTCACCATGTCAATTGAATCTTTACCAAACAATTCTTTTGCCTTCAACTCTCATTTAATCTGTCGGTCTGACTTGATTACTATGTGCTATTTTCCATATGTGCACCTTGCAATGCCCTTTCGTATAGCAAGTTTGAAAGTAGTTTACTACCTTGCTTCTTTGCGCTTTTCCCCTTTCAATTTTGTAACTATATTATGTTACACAATGTTTCCCTCCTATTGTTTCTTTTTTTTAGGTCCATATCAGTTTTCAGCAGCCCAAGTCGTATTCTTTAACTGCACCCCAGTTCCAGTGTTTTAGTTTCCCTTTATACAAGGATTGTATCCCTGGTAAAACCTGGTCTGGATTTGCCGGGAGTCTCGTTTTGCTACGTATGTATATTACTTTTTGACTGCGACATTTTCCAATGTCACTTTTCGTTTCCCTGATGTTTAAGACTTCATGGCACCACCTCAGTTATGAGTTTTAATAATGATTTTTCCAAGCGCATTATACAGGGAATACTCAGGACTTGGGTGAGAGGTTCAAATACCTTCCCACACCTCCTCTGAGATATGTGCCCTCAGAAGTAAAGCAGAATTCATTCCTCAACCAGCAGCACGCTAGGAGGGGTGTTTGCAGAGTGGTGGAGAAAGGAAGTGTGGCCTCCGAGTCCTCTCAGTAATCCCGCTGTCTGGAGCTTACTGGAGGTAACAGGAGGCATTCCCCAATGACCATTGCACCAGGGGGTGCATTTACAGAGTGGTCGTGAAGGGGGCATGGCCTCTGGTGCCTTGCCAGAGTTTTTATTTGATCTTTTGTTTTTTATGGAAGGGGGCTGCATAGCCTCCCTTTGCTGGGCTGGTTACGGACATCCCCTTGGGCCTGGCTCTTCCTTTTTTTATTTTTTAAATTAAATAAAGGAAGGGGGTGTGTGGCCCCACTCCCTTTGCTGATTTTTGCCCCGGGGACAGCATCCCCGAGGCCTGCCTTTGGTTTTTTTTTAAATGAGATAGGGGCCTCACTGCCCCCTTCCCGGACCTATTTTGGCCCTAGGACCCCATCCCCAGGAGCTTGGCAACAATACTGGGTGCCCTGGTCCCACCCAAGGCACCTAGTTTTTCAAGTTGGGCACCCCGGGGAGAACCTGAAGGCCCACGTGGTCCCTGTCGGCTTCCTGCATCCTGCAGGAGCAGGCATTGCTTTTAGAAAGAGGGAGATGCTAACATGTAACTCCCTCTGTCCAAAAGCAATTCTGTTCTGCTTCTAGTAAGTGAGAGCATTTTCTGCTTACTAGAAGTGGAGCAGAGTTTGCTATGGCATGCCGGAAGCGGTGCTCCATCCAAGCCGTAGCAAACTGGGATTTCTTGGGGGTGGGCACCACAGGACATTGTTGAAGCTGGCCCTGGGGGGGGGGTGGCAGGGCCCACTAGGGCTCCAAGAAGGGGGATGTGTGGTCCCCCTCCTTTGTTTGTATTTGCCCTGAGGAGGCAGTGCCCCCCTGCATTTTCTTAAATTAGAGTCCCGGGGTAGTGGATTCACCGGGGACAATGGTTGGTCCATGCGGCCCCTCTGCAGTAATTTACAATAACGCCCTGGGGAGGTGGTGGTCCCCGGGGCTGGGGGGGTCCAAGGGGTCCCCTGTTGAAAAAGAAATAAGCCCCATGAAGGCAGTGGTACCCAGGGCAGTGAGGGAGGCCATATGGTCCTCCACAATAAACTACAACAGAGGGACCCTGACTTTTTTAGATATGTGAGGAAGAAATCAGGGATATAAAACTATTAGACAAAACATGAACTTCCTACACCTATATACTTCAGAATTAGGCAATATATCCATAAAGTAAGGCACACCCACAACCAACTGTCTACAAAAATTGATCAATTCATTTATTTAAATAGTTTTTCATTTTTTTGGTCTATTTTAAATTTTGTAATACATACTAAATCACAATAATAAAGCAAAAATGAAACATATCATCAGCAGCACACATCATAATGACATTGATAAATAACACTGAAACATAATACAAAACCTAAAACAGTGAAGACAATAATAACAGAATGAATTTAAACAAAAAAAACATGTGCAGAGCAATAAGGTTAAGGATAAAACACAAGACAAGCGCCAATGCGCGTTTCGGAGATCCTATATAATTTATACAGGCTCCTTCCTCAGGGCGTACAAGATAGGTCTTTCAGAAGGCGACACGTGCTATTTCCAACGTCATGTAGTGAAGGTGCTGACAATAATTCAATATTAACAACTGTTGGTTTGAAAGGTTAATCTATCAACGAAGGCATCAAGCCTGTGATGACTTCTAAAGGTATATTGTCAAACAATCTTTAATAGAATAGTAGTTGGATCTGTGTTCTAGTCGGGAATGCAGGGCAAACAATGCGCCCATGTTAGGATAATAAAACCAATGTGAATCTATCGGGATAAGGTTAAAAGATAGCGAGCTGCCAGAGCTGCAGGTGACTCAGTCTAGATTTGATATACATAACGTCCATACAATTCAAAGATGAAAAGTCCTTACGATTGGACCATCCTCAAGCCGCAATGGAATAAATGATGATTTCATTTCACAGTATAGCAATTTTCATACACTAAGCTTTGCGGCAGCCGCAG
Organism: Triturus cristatus; assembly: GCF_964204655.1. Lineage (NCBI taxonomy): Eukaryota > Metazoa > Chordata > Amphibia > Caudata > Salamandridae > Triturus > Triturus cristatus. The sequence continues at coordinate 210,130,523 of NC_140588.1, read as the reverse complement.
TCCCAGCGATCATATGATCCTCCCCAGCATTAATATTTTAAGAAGCCCTGGGGAACTGGGGGTCCCGGGGCAAGGTTAAGCCCTAGGACGAGGGACATGCGCACCCCCTCCCTTATTGAAACAATGCCCCCAGGACCTGGCCCACCGTCGGATACTGGCAATTCTTCTTCTTAAATACTTTTTTGGCCCCACAGAGTCCCAGTGTGACCCCCCTAAGAGACCTAGGGGTTCAGGGTGGTTCTACCCTACCCCTTTTTCTTTTTTTTAAACATGTTTTTGTGTGACTCATTTCAACCAAGTCCCAAGATGGCTACCAACACTTCCTGGTTGAAGTGTTGGGTGGCAATCACATTTCAGGAGTGTTTCAGTTGGATTTTGGGCTACTAGCAATCCATGGGGGATATTCTCAAGGACTTATCGCCGAGTTAGCGGCACTTTATTGCAGCCAAAGTGGCGATAAATATATCGCCCTATTCACAAGCTGGTGCTAACAGCCGATATCACCAGTTTTCCTGTGATAACAGCCGCAAAACAAATCGCCACAGATGACACAGGCAACTAAAGCTAATGATATGCAGAGTAGGCGCTCCTGTGCAAAAAGCAGCGACAACACCACTTCGCAAAATTCTCAACGACCTGCCAGATCGGCGATAAGATCACAAAACATACGATAAGGTGCATTAGCAGGAGGGATTTAACACCTGCTCTTACCTGGTGCTAAGTCGGAAGACAACCTGCACCATAAAAGGGAGCCCAGGCCAGAGCCACACCTGAAGAACAACAGATGCCATGGAGCTACTGATCATGCAGCTCGGGCCCCAAGAGGGCCTCAACACCCACAGCCACCACCCCCAGGCCCACCACCCCCTGACCCCCCCACACCCTTACTACCACAGAGGCAGTGCAGACAAAGACAGCTGACCTTCAGAAAACGCACCGGCCTCACAGACTTAACACAAGAGGATGTCATTGCCCACTACAGGCTCAAAAGGACAACCATCCTCCGCATCCTAACCATCATTGCCCACAGACCAACACAGAGGACAACCAACATAACTCCGCAGACAAATGGTGCTGGCTGTGCTGCACTTCTTGGCCTCTGGTACCTTCCAACCAATAACTGCCAGAGTCAGAAGGAGTTTCACAGCCAGCCCTATCAAAGTTTCTCACACCTGTTTTGGATGGTACCTCAGCACTTTCACTTCCCCCACACTGCACACGAACAGCTAGAGATCAAGCAAGGCTTCTACGTCATAGCTAGCTTCCCGCACGTGTTGGGGGCAATTGACTGCACACATGTACTCCTCGTACCCCATGCCGCCACTGCACACAATTACCGCAACAGTAAGCACACACATTCCATCAATGTGCAGGCAATACTGGACCACCTGGGACTCTTCACCAATGTCGTCGCCAACTACCCAGGCAGTGTGCTTTATTCCTTCATCTTCCGAAAGTCCATCATCAACCAGTGCTTTGAGGCTGGCACCTATGGGAATGCATTGCTCATTGGCAAGTACCAAATGAACACACCACACACCTCAACTCCACTATCATGCAACTCACAACTCTGGGAATGCACACGTTACAAACTCACATACAACATGCCAAACAACATTCCCACCTACCAGACACGAAAGCCCACCTTACTATGGTAACCCAGGCTGGCCATGTATACAAGCCATTAACTGCATGGCACCTAAGCCACACAACAGCAGAATGTGGGGAGAGGTGGGAACTAGACATGTGCGAAGGAGGCAAGTGACCCATGAATGAGAATGTACACAATGCCAACCTCTAACTTGTCTACTTTTATCCCTCATGTTACAACTCATCAACTGTCCCACTTCACTCCCTTGACAGTAGAAACTCTCTCCCCAATATTACACTCAATCAAAAGTGGATCTCCACTTGATCCCGCGCCATTTAATATCTTGAAGTTAGTTGCGCCTACCATTCTTCCCTATCTGACGAATTTGATCAATATCTCGCTCACACACGGCGTCGTCCCATCAAGCTGGAAAAAAGCAATTGTCAAAGCCCTTATTAAGAAATCTCACCTTGACCCCCTTGAACTAGGCAATTTCCGGCCGATCTCCTTGCTCCCAGGCAATAGTAAGGTAGCCGAAAAATATGTTAATTACCAACTTTAGAAATACCTAGAATCGAATGGTCTTCTGGAGCAGTCCCAGACGGGATTTAGGCCCGGCCAGAGTACTGAAACTGCGATGTTGGCGGTTGTCGAAGAGGCAAGAAAAATCATCGACTCAGGGGGATCAGTGGCAGTGATCCTCCTAGATTTGAGCGCTGCCTTCGACACCGTCAACCATCCTATACTGGTCCACAGGCTTAGAGATCTTGGAGTTGCAGGAACGGCCTTGTCCTGGTTGGAATCCTTCTTTAGTAACAGATCCTTCCAGGTAGCGGAGGGTAATTTTACCTCAAGGTCTACTGCCGTTAGCTGTGGGGTACCTCAGGGCTCGTCCCTGAGCCCGACCCTTTTTAATGTTTACATGTCCCCCTTGGAGAAAATAGTTACCCCTTTTGGGATTAAGCTCTTAACGTATGCTGACGACACCCAATTAGTAGTCTCTCTAAGTCAGCATGACCACTCCCTCACTAACCTTCACAACTGTCTTAGTGAGATAGCCAAATGGATGAACATCTCACATCTTAAACTCACCAACGATAAGACTGAAATGATGATTTTAGGCAATCAGTCACTTTACCAACCTAAATCCTTATGGCCTCCCTGTATGGGCTCGCAACCCAATCCAAAAAAGGAAATTAAGAGTTTAGGAATTTGGCTAGACGAAGGCCTTAACTTTTTCACACACGCAAGGAAAACGGCGGGTGTATGTCATGGCCTTCTACGGACTGCTAGAAAAATCCTGCCTCTACTCCCAACGCAATCACAAAAACTCCTGATTCATGGCCTTGTGCTGTCTCGCCTGGACTATGGCAATGCCCTCCATCTAGGTGCCCCCAAAAAAGTTCTCTCAAAACTTCAGATAGTACAGAATGCCGCCGCTCGACTTCTCACAGGAACCCATTCTCGCTGTTCAGCTAAACCTGCTTTGAAGGCCTTGCACTGGTTGCCTATCCAAGAAAGGATACAATTTAAGGCACTCTGCACGACATATAAAATTCTGCAGGGCAAGGCACCACCTATTTTAAAAAATCTTATCACCCCTTATAGCACTCAGAGAACATTACGCTCCTCACACGGTAATTTGGCATTCGTTCCAAGAATTAAGAAGGCCCGTTCTGGGGGTCGACTCTTTGCATACAACTCGGCCAAGCTATGGAACTCATTGCCCTTGGACATTAGAGTCCAGCCCAACCTCCTTTCATTTCGTAGGGCACTCAAGACCTGGCTGTTCCCGTAAGGCTTCCCCGCGCCTGGTTTCTATATCATTAGCGCTGGGACGCTTACGGGCAGCCATGCGCTCTACAAATCTGTAAAATAAAATAAAATAAATAAATAAGTGTAGCATGGATGGGTTGGCCAGACTGCAGTATGTGTGGTGTGGGACCCCTTTGGGTACATGGGGTACGGGAGCCTACTTGGTGTTTGTATGGGTGCTGCAGTGTGCCACGGGGATCAGGGACATGGTCCAGAGTCATTGTGGGTGTGCAGTGTACTCTACATAATTGTGCATGTGTGCATTGTGCCCATCTCCCCCGTCCCCTCAGTCCCTGGTTAGTACTCACCCTGTTGATGTTGTGTCAGGTCATGTTGAGCAGTGTCCGGATCCCCAACTCCTGGCACCGTATCCCGACTGATGACTGTGGCCACCATTTTCTCCATGTCATCCAACTCCTGGTGTGCCGCTAGACCCCCACCTCCAATAAGCGTTGCTGCTTTCATGTTGGTATCAAGTTTCTTCTTGGTTTTGCCCTTCACATCATTCCAGCGCCTCATGACCTCTTCCATTCACATGGTCCAAGATTGTCTGCCATAATTGCGTCTTTGTTGCCAATGACACGTTGGAGGTGCCGAACAGTTGTTGGTAGTGTTCAATCACCTCCGTAATGATGATCCTGTTTTCCTGCAGACTGAACTGTGTCTTTCTCTTCCCCGACCCCGAGGTTCCTTGCTGGTCATCTGTGGGGCTTGTGGGGTTTGCGTTGCCCTCTGCACTCGGTCCAGGTGCATCCATGGTGCTACGCAGTATATTTTTTTTGCCTTTTTTTTGTTCTGTTTTTATAGTGCATTTTCCCGCATGACGTGAGGGGATTTGCAGGGCTATCGCTGGTTATCGCAGATTTTTGTATCGCGATTGGCCACATTGAAACTTTTTTCGTGTTGGTGTTTTGCGTTTTTTCAGCATTGCGTTAATTGGAACGCGGTCATTTGGTGCGTTATCGTGAGACTATTGCATGGTGCCACCAGGTTGATACAACATTAACATAGCGTTATTTTCCCGAGATAGACTGCGATGTGCAAAGTTGCGTTAAGCAATTTTTGTGATAATTATCACATTTTCTAGAGAATATCCCCCTATATTTCTTAAACATAAAATATCTCCGAAACTACTGAACAGATTCACACCAAATCATAAAAAGCATGCTTTCCGGACCAACATCTAGCTTTCTGCCTAATATGGTGTATTTTTGTTCAGTGGTTCGGGCTGTAGTCATGTTCAAAAAAAGAAAAATCCTCATAGACATAACATGAGGAAAACATGGTTTGGGACTTTGGTCCTAACTATAACTACCTGCTGGCTACTGTCAGTAGGTAATATATAGATATATATATGTTCGTTCTGTGTTCAATAAAAGCACGACGATCACTTCCATCACTCTCTATTAGTGCCGTTAATGGGTTTTGGGATCCTCAAGTTGAAAAACGATTTATTGCCACCATGTGTTTCGGCTTTGCAGCATTTCCCAAGAACTGAAAAGGCTTTGTCCTTTGTTTCTTCAAGTCACTTACATTGCTATAGAAACCTCGTCCAGCCCAAACAGGCAGCTATTGTCCTATTATTCTACTACCAGATTAACCATCCATCTATGGGCGCCTCAGTTTTTGGCTGCATGGCCACCAGTAACTGCATGAATGGACTGATGACTAAATATCATTTGTTAAAAATATCTAAAAATTGTTTACAAACATATTGTCCTATTGAAGTTAATAATACAAAAATTGTATGTAATGGAGCATTATTTCTTGAAAAATATAGGCCACAATAATTATGTCATGATTTTGAATCAATATTCTGACATACAACTTTAATGATTTCCACTTCTCTAAAGTTTTTGGCTAAAATTCTTTTAGTAACAGTGAAACTTTCAAACACTCAAATTTCATTTGCAATCATGGTATTATTTTCGTCCTCCTCTAAGACGGTCGATAAGAAATGTTTCACTAATAATAATGCATCTGAGGATTTAGGTTCAATTAATTTTAAGAAGATTATTGCCACTGGGAAAAATTGTATGAAATTGATGCATTTTAAAGATTTGGAGATTTCCTGGAGAAACTGGGAGGCTATCAACAATAATTCTGGACAAGGCTTGTTTAAGCTTCATACATACAATATTCTAAATACTACACATCCGTGAGAGCTTCCTGCTGGGTCCAGAAATGTGCTATTTCACAGTCCATTGCCCACCAATTTCCTGCACATCTTTACATAGGCCAATGACTTTCAATCATCTAGCAGCATAACATTTCATTGCAATACTCTTTAGATCATTAGAAGACAACAATATTAGCCTAAGGAAAGAGTTACATTTCCCTATATGACAACAGCCTCCAATGTGTTCCTATCACCACATAATTACCAACATTTTAGTGGCAATGTATATGATGCCTGTTGCATAATGGGTAAAAGTAACATAACATGTTATGCAGTTCCTTTATACTAATGCAGTCAAGTAACTTCCCCCGCTCCAAAAATTTAATGCACATCCAGCTTGAATGTAATTTCAATATTTTGGGGCATATTCACAAGGATTTATCGCCGAGTCATCAGCACTTTATCGCAACCAAAGTGGTGATAAATTTACCTCCCCATTCACAAGCTTGTGCTAACAGCCCACAGCACCAGTTTACCCGCAATATCAGCCGCAAAAAACATCGCCACAGAGGATCACCACAACTATCTCCAATGAGATGCAGAGTGGGCGTTCCCATGCCAAAATACACAACAACATCACACCACAACATTCTCAACGATCAGCCACATTGGCGATAAAAAACACAAAACCGGCGATAAGGCGCGTTAGCACCAGGAAATCTACACCTGCTCTGACCTGGTGTAAAGTCGGATGACAGCCAGCACCACAAAAGGGAGACCAGCCCAGGGCCACATCGGAAGTGCAACAGATGCCATGGAGCCACTCATCATGTGGCCCGCATACCCAAGAGGGCCACAACACCCACCGACACCACCTCAGGACCCCAACCCACACCTGGAACACCCCCCCGGACCACCACAGACATAGCGCAGACAAAGACAGCAGACCCCCAGGAAGCGTGCCAGCTGCACAGACCCAACATCTGACAATGTCACCGTCCACCACAGGCTGAAAGGGACAACCATCCTACGCATCCTGACCATCATCGCCTAGCAGGCCTATGGCACCAACACAGCAGACAACCAACATCCCACCCCACACCAAGCTGCTGGCTTGGCTGCACCTGTTGGCCCCTGGCACACCCCAAACAACAACCGCCAGATTCGGAGGAGTCTCACAGCCAGCCACTTCCAAGTCCCCCACACCTGTCCTGGACATCACCATCACCCTGGTACCCCAGTCCTCATACGTCCAACACAATGCGCTGGATCTGCTGGACACCAAGCAAGGACCATATGCCATAGTAGGATGCACGCACGTGTTGGGGCAATCCACAGCACATATGTCCTACCAGTGCACGCTGGTGACACAGCACACAATCACCACAACAGGAAGCACACGTCTCTCATCATGTGCAGGCAACATCAGAACACCGTTGAACCTCCAACAATGTTGCATCCAAATACACAGCCAGTGTGCATGATTCCTTCACACACCGACAGTCCATCATCAACCAGCATCCCCAGGATGGTAACATGGAAAATGCACAGCCCCTTGGCAAGTTCAAAATGAATAACCCACTCACCTCAACTCCACAAGCATGCCACTCACAACTCTGGCAATGCACACGTCATAAAATCCCAACCAATATGCACAACAATATGCCCACCCACCAGACATGATAGAACAACTTACAATGGTAACCTGGGCATGCCCTGAACATGAGCCATCAATGGCATGGCACCTCAGCCGCACAATAGCCGGATGTGGGGAGAGGTGGCAACCAGGCATGTGTGAAGGATGCAGTAGAACCATGATTGGGAAAGTACACAATGCCAAGAGTGGCGGAGATATGCAGGACAGACCGCAGTATGCAGAACACACAAATATCCACGACGACATACACCTCTAGTGTATGGAGTGTAGTGGACAGTGAACGCAACCATGTCACCCCAGCCAGTGGGGGGCCTCGCAAAAATGTTGCATGTTACGCTCCCTAAGCGTGACCGGAGTGGGCTGGCCCGGCATACGCAACGCCAGCGTAGGGGTGTGAATAAAAAGCACGTAGCCCTGGGCGTGGTCCTCTTCCAGAAAGCACAATGTCTCTGCCAGGGCGGCGCCTCTCACCCCGCCATGAGGCCGACGCCGTCCTCATGAGTGGGGTTGCCTGCGATGCTGAGCGCCTGCTGGACCCCGGCACGCTGGACCACAAACCCGTCAGGCCTGCCCTTGCGCAGCCAGGCCACACTGATCACCTTCCGACACCGGCATGTGTCAAGGAGGGCCCACCACATGCCGGTGCAAGCTCCAAGCCCGAGGACCAGCAGCCACAGCACCAAACCCCTCGATCAGTGAGTCATAGTTCCATATGGGCATCTTGCGACACGTGGCGCCACTGAACCTGAACTACACAGGCCGGTGGGGCCATCCAACCTATGCCGACGACACTTTGTGAATGGTCCGTGCAGACCTCAGGCCTACTCCATGGTCAAGTAGGTCACAGATTTGGAACTGAACATAGATTATTCAAAGGCAGAATACATTTCATTGCACGGACGGAGAGGCGTGAGAGGATGACGCGTTGCAGTCCGGAGGGAACAGGATCATTGTTACGGAGGTGAGCGAACACTATCCACAACTTGCCTTGTGTCACTAACTCTGTGCCTCGCGTGCCAATGACACGTGTCCCACTGCTGACCGCTGCCTCCAGCCTACACCTCGGTCCAGTAGGTCACAGAGTCTTGATTTAGCAATGGTGGAGTTCATATCAGTGTACCGGCATCATCGCAGACTGCATCCCCTCTCAGCACCTGTGCCACTGAGTCTGTTCCCTGACAGTCATGGGCCCTCTCTGGTCAAACTTTGGTGGTGTCTGAGTCTATGAACTAGAGGGCAGTTTTCATCCTCATGTAGCTGATACCGTATTGGTGGTGGCAACGAGGCTGTCGCATTCCACTCCTCCATTTGCTGTTTTCTGATAAAATCAAACCTTTTGGCATCATGCCCTGGAGGACACCTTCCACTGTCCCCTGAAACCCTCCACAACATACACCTCGGACATTGATGGTGACCCGCTCAGGTCGCATGGGCCATCTGACTGCACCGCAAGTCACTGTCCCGTGGCTAGGTGCCTGTGTCGGCCGCAGTGCATCCGGGGCACTAACTCTGTGCTGGTCCGGTCCGGGACCCCTTCTTCTGATATATTGAATGGCCACTGAAGCGGTGGCCTTGTGCTGTACGCAGCCTCCGGCCCCGACTGCGTCCTACCAGGGCGCACACATCAAATCGAGTCAGGACCGGCCCGGACGTTGCATCACCTTAGGAGGCACACGCCACCACCGCAAGGACCACCTCCAACCGCCATCTGCCAGAGTCAAAACAGTGGTCGTGACAGACTGACGGAGTTGCTCAGACCTGTTGTGGATGCCATCATCGGCATGATACCCTGCTCAGCACTCCAGGTGACAGTGACTCAGTGCACCGCAAGCCATTGTCCGTTACTGGTTGAGTTTTGTGCTGTGGAGAGGTTGCGCAGCAATGTCACCTTAAACAGTGTGGGAGCCCTGGGACTTTGATGGGGAAGATGATGCAGGTCTGACACGCCCACTGCATTTGCATCAGGAGTATATATCGAAGGGACACAATCCGAGGCCTTTTCTTGAGATGAGCTCGCTCATCTCTAGTGCCCCAACCCCAGTGTACAGCAACTCATGGGCACTTCTGTTTGCATGTTGGCTGTCCTCTGGACTTTCTCCAGCTCCCTGCATGTTGCTCAGCAGTTGACACTTTTATGCATGTGTTTTCTGTTTCCATTGCACTGGTGTCTAATGTTCAAGTGGGTGCCAGCACCAGACATTCTGTGCGGTATGGCTTACACTCACCCCACACACATCCAGCACAGGCGTCAATGTAAATGTGGCCCTGTCAATAAAGGGGCCAGGCGCATGTGCCCATAGCCAGTTCAACATGGTATCTGCTTGTGTCCCTGTCGTCTTGTTGTATGCATGAAATCCCTGGGCCCGACGCCATAACATTGTGCTGAGTACATTGGATGCAGACATGTTACCGCAGGTAGTAGGTTGGAGCTTGGACATGTAGCTTTCTCGTCACCCACTCAATTCATAAGGGGAGTGGCCAGGTCCGTCGTACGCAGAGCCAACATGGTTGTGTGACTGGAATTTGAGCGCCCCTGCCTGTGGTTCTGTACTGTGAATGTGCAATTGCATGTGTCTCTATGGCAGTGTGGGTCTCCTTAGTGGGGTGTTGGGGGCCCCCTAAGGGTGATAGACACCTACATATGTGTCCTGGTTCGCATTCCATGGGTTAAGCCCCCACCCACACCTGTTGGGCCACCTCCTTTTGGCATGCAGGAACATGGCATTGGGGTGTGATGTGTGGGTGGGTGGCCCAGCTGTGCTTGCGGGTACTTCCTGCTGTGTGTCTGTTGCATGCTGGGTGTTCTCCTCTGAGTAGCTTGGCTGTCCGGGTCCTGGTGGGGGGTTGCGTGGGATATCCATGTGCTGTTGTAGGGCATCAGTGTTGACGGTGTTTTGGTCCTCTCCGGCATCACTGATATGTTGTATTCTGTGCTCTGCTGAAGGTGTTGTATGCCCCTCTGCAATGTGAGGGGGAGGTGCGTATTGACTTTGCGTTGACATATATGTTGACGTATTGTGCAGGTTTGCATGCAGACTGTATGGCAATGTACATTGTGACGGTTTGTGGGGTGCTGGATTCTTCTGCGGGACAGTGTAGATTTGGTCTACATGACAGATGTGATGTTGTATGTGTACATTTCCATTTCACAGTTTCCAGCTCCATCATATGTAGTCGGCATGTTTCTGTGCTTGTGCGGAGCCAGTTGTGTCCCCTGTTCTGCAGTGTGGGCTATGCACGTTGTTCCTCGTTGTCGTCAATGTGGGTGTGCTGTTTGTACTATGTGCGTGATCTGCAGGGTGCCAGGGGGATCGGGCCCATGGACCTGGGTGTTTGTGGGTGTGCAGTGTGCTACACCTCGTTGTGCATGTGTGCCATTGTGCCCACTCCCCCATTCCCCCAGTCCCTGTTGATGTTGTGTCAGGTCCTCTCGAGCTGTGACTGTGGCCTGGGTTTCTTTCAGCTCCTCCGGTGGCGCTGGACTGCCACCTCCTGTCGCCGTTGCTGCCTTCCTGTTGGCAGTGGGTTTGTGCCTGGTTTAGATAGTCGCGTCACGCTGGCGCCAATTGGCCTCCTGGATTGGCCTCCTTGGCACTCTGACTACATTCCAGGTGGTATGCTAGTGGGTCAGTTGCTGGTAGTGTTCTGTCGCTTCCGTGACGCTGGTCTTGTTTTCCTGCGGTCTGCACCCCGTCTTCCTCTCCCTCTTCTCTTTGGCCTTCCCCGGCCCCGTTGTTCCTTGCTGGTGGTCTGTGGGGGTTGTGGGGTTTGAGTTGGCCCCTGCACTGTGTCAGTGTGCATCCATGTTGCTACGCACTTTGGATTGTTTTTGGTGTATTTTTTCTGTGTTTTTTATAGTGCATTGTTCCGGCAGACGCGTGGGATTTGCAGGCCTGTGGCTGTTTTTCGCTACTTTTTGTACCGCGGTTGGCCTCAACGCATGTCTTTTTGCGTTCGCATATCGCATTTATGCGGCGTGGCATTGATTGTCAAGCGGACATTTTGCACGTTATCTGACTATCGCATGGTACCGCCTTGTTGTGAATCCCACCTTGTCACGTGGTTATTTTCATGCGATGGGCCGCGATATTGAAAGTTGCGTTGCGCTACTCTTGCGGTAGTTATCAGACGTTCTTGTGGATATACCCCCTAGTTTTTCAGTACATTAGGTGAATGGCTGCACTACACTATAATACTAATCATCAAACCCAGATAAAAACACATGCAAAAATGCTATACAAAAATAGAACACCATGTGCAAAATCTTTAAAGTATGCTAAATAATAACATGCATTGTAACACAAGTTGTTTGTTGTATAATGTCTTAATTAAGAAAAAAATGCTTTGTCAAAAAATAAAGTGCCAAAGTCTTTAAAATATTTTTGGATGGGCAAGTAGGTTTAACTTTATAAATGCCAACTGTGCATCTTCACCAAGTTTCTAGAAATGCACTCATCAACAGCAAGATCAGGATTACAATCTCATAAACATGTTTCTAATACAGAAATTTCAAATTGAGTCAATCAGGGGTGTCTTTACAAGGAAATGGCGCAGCATGGTACTGCTGCAAATTTTACAGCGCCGCACTGCATAATTTAAAAAACGTCAGGATGCAGCGTATTCACAAGAAAGCAAAATATCCCTGTGTTTTCCCTTGCACTGGTGCTAAAAACATCTGCCTAGCGCTAACACAGACACCCTTGCGCCATAGTGAAAGGATGCCTGGGTTACAGGGATGATTTCCTGTAACCCAGGTGCCCTTGCACCATAGTGGTGCAACGGTGTCTGTGTTGCATGGAATGATTGTTTATGTGAAGGAAGAGATACCTTCCTGCACATAAACAATCTTCAAAGACAATTTGCTGTTTCTATGTGTGCTGCAGATTGCCAAACACATTGATAGAGCAAAAACGAGGAGAAATAAAATTATTTTTCCTCGTTGCACCAATATAATGCCAGCTTTTGCATTGGATGTTGTTGTGAAAATCCCACAGCAACACCCATTGCACCCTCCTTTCCTGCAGATGCCTGCATAAACGGGTACCATATTAACAAAGCGGCATTAAGCCATGCATAGTGGGGGACCTTCCTGCACGTAAACAAGCATTGGCATTTTGCTGTTTCTATGTGTGCTGCCCAAGGTAGCACACATGGAAACAGCACAAATGACGAGAAATTAAGCATTTCTCCTCATTTTGCTTGTTGAAGAACAGATTTTCCCTGGTCTTAATATTGATGCTGCCTCCTATTTACCCTGCTCTTGTAAATAAGGGGCAGTGTCAAAATCAATGGGTGTTGCGGTGGAACACCAAACTCAACACCCATTGCCCGCCCCTTTCACACTACGCATATCGTGAAAGCTGGCCTTATTTACAAGGCAGAATTAAGCCACGTTAAGTGGCTGAATGCTGCCTTGTAAATAAGGCAAAGCTCCTATCGCCATCACTAAAAGTGACGTTGTGGTGGCAATAGGGGCCTGTAAATATGTCTCATAATGAGGCATGTGGTGGTAGAGCCCCAGGCCCTTCCAAAATCTTTCTGATAATAAAAATCAAAAATAACAGAAATTCAGGCCGTGCCCCATCTGGGAAAAAACAAAAATACAATTTTACAATGCATGCCATTACAACGCATGCCATCACAACGCAAGTACCATTACAACACAATGCCATTACAACGCATGTCATTAGAACGGATATGCCTTTACCACTAATGGCTCAACAACTAATTTTGTTGTAAAGGCAGGAATGGTAAAGGCATATGTGTTTTACATGTAAGTATAAGATAAGTATACTGGTAAAGGCATATGTGATTTACATGTAAGTATAAGGTAAGTAATAGGGTTCAGGGTGGGTTTGTGTTTTGGTGTGGCAAGGGTAATATTAGATTCAGAGTGGGTATGGGTTTTGGGGTATCAAGGGTACTTTTAGGGTTCAGGGTGGGTATGGGTTTTTGGGTGCCAAGGGTAATTTTAGGGTTCAGGGTGGTTATTGGTTAAGGGGTGGTAAAGGTAATTTTAGGATTTAGGAAGTATAGGTATTGGGTTGGTAAGGGTATTTTTAGGGGTTTTGGGGATATGGGTAGTGAGAGTAATTTTCGTGTTTTAGGGGTTATTAAATAAAAAAAATATATGTGTATATGTATATATATATATTCACTTAAAAAACCAAAGGTTTCACACACGTTATAGTTAGGAATTAGCATTTAAAAAACCTTGCAAATTCACTGAAAAAACCATAGGTTTCACACATGTTATAGTTAGCTGGACATTTCTCTCATACAAAACCAATGAAATTCCCCCGTTATAGTTAGTTCAGCTAACTATAACTCACGCGCCCGCAATGCACTGCTGATGACGTCACATATTACATCACTCATGACATGGTCAGTGACATCACTCATGACATCACTGATGACATCTCAAATGACATCACTGATGACATCACTGATGACATCATCCAGTGAATGTGTGTTTTTCTGAAAATTAAATATGTTTTATATATGTATATCTCAAGGTAGATGGAAGAATAAATGGGTATATAAGTGTCTAAATGGATGATTTGTTTTTGAAAAATTTATTGTGTAACTGACTGATTAAGTGTATCATAGTGAATACATGGCTTAGTGAGTAATGTTTAAATATGTAAATATCTGTATCAGTCTCACTTTGTGTATAAGTGGCTGCATGGGTTGGTGAGTAGCTACATGGGTGTCTATATAGGTTATTAGTTGGTTTTTTGAGTATCAGTCTGAGTGTCTGCATGGTTCGGTGGGGGGTATTACGTAGTGCATAGGTGCATGAATGAGTGACTCACTGTTTGTATGTGTTGAACACAGCATGTGTGCAGGACTGTATGGGTGGATGAGTGTGTGTATGGTTGTGTTAGTGAGTGAATGACTGTTTCAATAGTGTCTTTATGAGTAACTACATATGTTTTAAACTAGTATATGTGACTATCGGTGTATATAAGTGAGTATATGTGAGAGTGAGAGATTGAAAGAGTTCCTGTATGAATAAGTATGTGTTTCTATAAGTGATTGTTTAAAAGACTAAGTATGTGTAAGTTTCCATAGAAGTAAGTGTGGTGGTGTGTGTATAACTGTATATGCAAGTAAATGTATGTTTGATTCTTTATTAGCATGAGTGACTATGTGTGTGAGTAACTCTATGGATGAGTGGCATTGTGTAACAGGATGTATAGGTGTATAAGTACATATGATGAGTGAGTACATGTATGAGTGACTGTATATGACTGTTGGTGAATGAGTGGATGTGTATGTGGATCTTAGAATTACTCAAGAGTTTGTCGTAACTGGTATTGGTATGTCGATTGTTTTGAAAATTTTAGTCTCTATTTTTGAATGTGTATCAAAGGTTATATTAGGGGGAGAGGAGGTCTGCCACTCTACCACAATGATGATGTCATCAGTGATGTCATGAGTGATGTCATTTGAGATGTCATCAGTGATGTCATGAGTGATGTCACTGACCATGTCATGAGTGATGTAATATGTGACGTCATCAGCAGTGCATTGCGGGCGCGCAAGTTATAGTTAGCTGAACTAACTATAACGGGGGAATTTCATTGGTTTTGTATGAGAGAAATGTCCAGCTAACTATAACATGTGTGAAACCTATGGTTTTTTCAGTGAATTTGCAAGGTTTCTAAAATGCTAATTCCTAACTATAACGTGTGTGAAACCTTAGGTTTTTTCAGTGAATTTGTACGGTTTTTTAAATGCTAATTTTTGAATTATTAAATTAAATATTTTTTTTTTATAATAAAAATAAACTTCCTATGTATTCATTTATATATTATCTGTATCCTTTTATTTGTTTTTGCTCTTTTTTTTAAATTTCAATTAGGATAAAGTTGAACACTTTATTTAATTTTTGCAATTAATTTTTCTCCACCTTTTTTTTTTTTTTATAAATTCTTGGGGTGCGCGCTCTGAGCGCGCTCCTAGTACGTTTTCGTAAGTTTTTTATGAATACCGTCGTACCTTATTTACGTACGCATATATACGTTATAGTGCGCGCTGGGAGCGCGCACCCAGTACGTATGCGTACGTACGTACGCATGCGTGCGTGCGTCGTACGCGCTCCACGCGGTTCACTTCCGCATTCGCTTAAATTACACGCAATAACGTTCGCGTATACGCGTGTTCAACGTATGCGCGTTACGTACACGCATATGACGTATGCACATGCGCCCCTACGCGTTCGCGCATGCGTAATCACAAGGTGCGCGCTCGGAGCTTGCGCAGTGCGCGCACCTCGGGTTATATGCTTAATAAAACAACACTTCTTATTGGTTATCATTACTTTCAGTTTCTGATTGTTTCAACACCACACCCAATCCCCTCATGGCAAGTCATGTGATCATGAATCATCACTTCTGATTGGTTTGAAGTACTTTCAGTTCCAGATTCTTCCCAAACCACACCTACTCCCCTCATTATTAGTTCTGATTCCTTTGGAGAAGGAGCTATTCTGTTGTTGAGAGACAATGGCTGAACAGCAACCATCTTCAGACAGTGACCAGGACACTCTTGAGAGGCAGAGGAGCAGGAAGCAGAAAGACAGCTTTATATGGCAGTTTTTCACTTTTCCAGAGGAACAAAAAAAGGTAAATGCACCTAAAGTTACTTGTGTACTTTGTCAAAAAGTCTTGTCACGTGGGAATCCTAACAAGAAGTATTCTTTTAGCATTCACACTATGTTGAGGCATGTTGACCAAATGCATCCAGTGACTTTTCGTCGAGCTTCTGGAGCAAACCCTCCACCTGCTCAACCGACGACATCTGCAGCAGCTCAGCCGAGCACATCTTCGGCAGCTCAGGCGAGCACTTCTTCTGC
This sequence comes from Triturus cristatus, assembly GCF_964204655.1. Lineage (NCBI taxonomy): Eukaryota > Metazoa > Chordata > Amphibia > Caudata > Salamandridae > Triturus > Triturus cristatus. Next base: position 210,114,481 of record NC_140588.1, on the reverse strand, counting down.
AGTGGTGCCTTTGCCTTCTTCCACACCTCTTTTTGGACCAACTTGTTTTGCGAGGTTGTCCACACGCTGCACTGATTGTGGTCGACTTATTTCTGTGTGTGAGACCAGTCTTGATCTCATTCAGAGAAAATTTGATGCGCATGAGTGCAGTAGGCCATAGATGTTTTTTCTTTTTTTTCGTTTTTCTCTTCCTGTTTCCCTCCATTAACTCAAGGGCTCTTTTAAGAGCCACTTAAAAAATAAACCCCCAAAATTTTGGGGGGGATTTATTTATTTATTTATTTTTTTGGGTGCGCGCACCCAAGGATGTTTTTTAAAAAATTAAAAAAAAAAAAAAAAAAATTTAATGTACAAAAAGAGGTGAAGAAATGGAAGCATGAAAAGGGAGGATTGAGAAACACAAATATTTTTCACTTATTTTTTTTTTTTAAATTAATTATTTTGAAAAAAAAATTTTTTAGTATTTTGCAAGGGAACAGAATTTCTTTTTTTCTTTTTTCTTTCTAGTTCTGCAAAAAAAGAAAAAAAGTATTAATATTCAATCATACATTACAAAAAGCATTACATGTTTTTACATGTTTTACAAAGCAATTTTTTGCCCTTTTTTTGCTGTTTTCAGAATTTTTTAATTTTCACTTAAAATAGTGAAAACAATTGTATTCATCATTTAACAGCGGGCAAAAAAAAAACAATCTGAAAGATTGTTTAAAAAAAGCCCAAAAACTATCCTCACTAAAATATACCTTGTTAGAAATATTACATATATATTACAAGTACTTTTCTAGATGAATACAATTTTTCTAGATAAACCGTCTTTAAACCTTGTCGCAAAAGCACACATGCCAAAATAATTTCTGTCAAAGGAGTCCACAATTGTTTTTATTACTTTTCCTTTAGGCCAAATAGTAATTTCAAAATCCTTTTTAAGTGATATCTTCAATTATAATCCTTTAAAATTACAAAAAATGCTTTCTTCAGATGCAGTTTTTAGTTTTCAAAATTTAGGTTTCAGAAAAATTAAATAAGAATTGGGTAAATCATAAGGCAAACGTTGCTTGAAAATCAATTGGGAATCATTACACAGTGTCCAGCCTTTTTCACATTTAAGATAAACTGTGTAATGTCCAGAAGTTACAGTAGGTCCTTCATGAAAAATTATTGCAACTGTAACAAAAGTTTTTCCAGAAATTGATAATTGTTGTCCTGTAAACTTCTTTATTAAAGTATCCAATTTTGAACCATCAGCTCTACATCGTTGCATCATTAAAATTACATACTGACCATATTTCTGTAAAAATAACGTGGAAAACATGTCAGATTTACATTCAGAACATTCCATGTTGTGATTGGCATCTTTAACTAATTTACTAAAAGTCACTGATTTACTTTGTTGTAATGGTAAAAATATGAACCTTTCTGAATCAACATTACTACTACATGTGTTCATACAGTTTTCACAGCAATGTTCCCATTTGTAAGAGACACCAAATAAGTTTTCTACTTCTACTCCTTCATCTTCAAGTACACTCAAAATATATATTAAGAATTCCTGTGCATCTTGCTGGACATTTTCTTTAAACTGTGTAGAACCACAACATACATCTAAAAGATTTCTAACATCAGTAGCACTTTCTATTTCAGTTTTATCATTACTCAGCTTCTCATAAAGGAGACTCAGCAGAGAACACAATCTTTTTCCATGATTTACTATTATCTGTTCTAGCAACTTTTCAAGATAAAATACAACATTCAGCACTACATTTGCATAGCAGTTGACACCAGAGCTATTTTCAAAATGGCAACCAACAACCTCTTCAACACTGTCCTTTTTCTTTTTCCTTGCTATCACATCACTGTCCTTTTTTTTTTGTTCTGTTCATCCACATTACAGATATTTTCAAATCTCCTTTTCCGAGAAACAACATGTTTTTCAATCACAGGACACTGACCTAAATGAGGAGCATAGGTTCTTCTTAATCTATTATACTCCTTTACACAGTTTGTATCAGCACTAACTTTTGAGTCATCAAAGTCTATCATAAATAAACCAGATAATGTTTTCACTCGTGACAAAGCAACATATGCCATACCTTCTTTGAACACAGTAGAACCAATGTTTACAAAAGCACTATCTACAGTCAATCCTTGAGACTTGTGAATAGTTACAGCATATGATAGAGAAAATGGAAACTGCTTCCTACGTACATATAAGTCTTTCACAAGCATGAAACGAACTGAACAACGACAAATGTCTTTAACTTCTTCTATCTGATCAAATTTTATTTTTAAACATTCAATTCCTTCTTTTTTCTGATAATTAATAAAACCCACAACTCTTCCCATAGCTCCATTCACTAAACCTTTTTCTACATCCAAATTTCTCCTTAAAATCACTCGACAATTCATGCAAACATATAGATTTTTTTCTAATCCAGCTGTTTTGGAAATGTTCTTCTCTAGTGAATCCAATTTATTTTTCACTTTGCCTGTTAATGTAAAAGAAATTCTTTCATGCTGAATTTTGTCCTCTGCTTCCATTTTCTTAATCTCTTCCTTTTCCAATTTCAAAAGTTCCTCATTGAATATTGAGCACTCACGTAGTGTTGGCATTAAGCAGATTACAGTATTTTTTTCAGCAATGTTCTTGTATATTTTCTCTGCAACTATTTCTTCATTTGGAAATAAATGATGTAGCATCCTACTCTGTAATGCTTTTTTGCCAACTTCTATGAGTAGTCCAATTCTGATATCTTTCAGAATACTTGCATAATCTTCGTCGTTTGCTTGTCTCATATTGGTAGTGAGTTCTTTGTACTCAAAGAACGACCAAATATTCGCATTACCAATGCTTCCTAATGACTTCTTCGTGTCTTCATGTGTCACAGTATTAAACACTGGTTGTCCTTTAACTGGAGTGAGCTGTAAAAGATCTCCAAAAACTATGACGTGTTTACCTCCAAATAACACGTCATAGTCTCTCTTAAGAATTTGTTGCATTCTTAAATGCACAAAGGCAAGCATTAAGTTTGAAACCATGCTCACCTCATCAATAATGAGAACTTGCATCTTCTTCAACACTCTTGAAACTTCGAAGCATGCTTCTCCAGTTAGCTTGTGGTATTCTATTTTGTTCTCATGCTCCACTGGTAACATTAGCAAGCGATGTAAGGTAATTCCTTTTATGTTATAGGCTGCTAACCCAGTTGGAGCAGTTACCACACAAGACAAATTTGAAGCTGTTTTTTGCTGTAGGTAGCTTCTGATGACTTTTATTAAGAAACTTTTACCAGTTCCAGCTTGTCCACTCACATACATCCTGATTGGTTCAAATGATGTGCATGAGCACTGTTTTTTTTCATGTAGTAATCCATGATCAATGTTTTTGGTGACTTCTTCATAAATTTGTTTTTGTTCTTCATTCAGTTGTTGTTCCAGATTTAGTAAGTCGATTGAATCTTCCTGTGCTTGATTCATAGCTGTTTCTACTTCAGTCATGGCTACTGCAGCTTCATTTTCTACGATTGGTTGTCCTAGGGGATCTTGACTAAGTGTTCCTGAACTTTGGCTGTCTTGAGAACTGTCTCTAGCTACTTCAGCTGCAATTTTTGCTTCCTGTTCATTTTCTTCATTTAACATTTGGACATAAGTTGTGAAAGTACTGCATTCAATGCTGTCTTTGCTAGCATTGAAGGAATCTTCATAACTCTGGAATTCTCCAAGTAGTTCGTCCTCTGAACGCCATGGTTTAAACAGCTGCAAAAGTGCCAAGTAGTAAAATTCCTTTTGTCAGTAGTGTCGCAACTCAGCTTCCTGTGATTTATCAAACTTCCTTTTGTTTGCTTCACCAAACATCCTTCCTCACCAATGACTTTATATTTTCCATTGTTGATGTCTTCTGTGGCTTTCCGTGAAAAAATGTAGTTCTGCAGCACTTCATAGAGACACATGTTCTCAAGATGATGACTTCTTTTTGGGTAATATGTGTCCAACATGTTTGTTTTCAAAATATCTGTACTTTCTGGGTCATTCTCGGCCAAATATTCAATTTCTCCAACAGATTTCAGTACCCGATTTCTCATTCCTGCAAGGCCTAAGCTTACCCAAATTATTCTTCTGGATTTCTAGTAAAGACTTGCAGATGATAACCTATCTGAGCATTCGTAGGATCCAATTTCTCGATGCGATAACATCTTTAAACTGAAACTGTACAGCTTCTTACTGACAGTCTTCTCGTGAGAAATCTCTTCCAACATTTCCTTCAATTCTGTTTTCTTAGATTTAGTGATGTAAGATGTGACATACCGAGCAACAGCAATAGAATTGTCTGCCACATACTGAATATCCATGTTAGCATTCCACATGAATAACATGACTGGGTTGAAGTCATTTATAAATTTTGACTCTTCTTTTCTTCTTAGGTTGTATGTATTTTTGGGAGATTTTCTGGTTATAGTATGTCGCACAGCTGACATAAAACTGTTGACTCTTCCTTTTGAAAGAACAGGTCTAGGAAATCCAAATCGACACTTTGTGTAGAATTTATCTTTGGTCTTGTACTTCCGTCGACAGTATTTTCCACACCGATGACTTTGGAAACGTAAAACTTGTTCTTTTAACTTGTTCTCTTCTGTGCTATTAGGTATAGCACATGTTGCATATTCTTCAATGAAAGATAACACTGCTTCATCAGCATCTGTTCCAAATTTTGGGGCATCCTTGATCCACAACAGCATATGAATATGAGGAGCACCTCTTGCCTGGTACTCTTTTCTCCAAAAGAAATCCACTACTTCTCCAAGAGGTGGATTTTTTTTATTGCAGATGAAGGACATCATAGCCTCAAATCTATGATTGAAATATCTGCAAACATTAACCGGATCCAATGAGCACAGTTCTCCTGCTGTCTTGTATTCAATGTTTTTAATGTTTGAATTTGCCTCTCGTAGAAAATCCAATAAATCATCCCAAGCATACTCGGCACAGCTTAGGGTTACAAACCATGTAGGAGTTCCTAAATTCCGTAACATGCATTTTAATTCACCATGGCGTCGGTACCAATATTCATTTGTCCCACGCTGACAAGCCATCAGATTGATCAGTTGTGTTTCTAAATGATCATCTCGGTGCTGCACTTTCTCCATAAAATCCTTAGCAGACACATTATGTAGATGTACTCCACTTTTTTAAATGTGATTTACTGCATAAGATAATGCAGACAAGTCGCTTTCAAATAAAAGATGAAGCAAATAAGGAATACTTTGACGAAATCTTGAATCTTCAGCATATAGTCTAGTAGTCCGATACTCAGAAGCTGGAATCTGTTCTGGGCGTTCATCGTATCGTCCACCTTTTCCTGTAGGAAACAGCTGAGGAAAACATCGAGCTTCCAAGCTCTTCTCCCATACACTCACGGGAGTTCCTTTTGCTTTCTTCATCTGAAACAGATCAATAGTGTCTCCCATAACTTCTTTTGAATGAAGAGGATGTATGCTAAAATGTTCATAAATTTCTTCTTCCTTTGACTTGTCCACTTTTTCAATTTGTCCAGTTGGTGTTTCTGTGTCTTCTTGTAAATCTTCTTCTTCTTCATCTATATAAATTGATTCATACCATTTATTATTCCTTTTCAAATATAAATTTGCTCTTTGTACTTTCCGTACATCTTCCAGCTCCTGCCAAATCTTCTTATTCTTTGTAGGTACACCATTAACCAGAATAACTAATGGTTCAATTTCCAAAGTATCTGCATCAATAGTTTCCATATTTTTTTTCAAATCCAAGGGCAAATACACTACTCTACCTTTTAAACCTCTCAGTAAATCTGAAGGAGGTAATGTGTGCCTCCATTTTTCAACTGTCTTTCATTTCATATTGCCTTTCTACTGAAAGACACCTCCTGAGCGCATCCAGATCTCCTTGGAAGATGTTCACAGTGTGGATTGTAGGTCACAGCTATGTCTTCTGGAGTGAAAAATTTGCAGAAAAAAGAGGTATGGTGAGAGACCTTGCTTTGCCAAATGTAGACATTAAATGGATTGGTCAGAGAGCGTTAAAGTGGCACCAATTAATGCCTTTGGTGAAATCCTTTCTACATCTCCCACTGCCTAACCTTATAATTGTGCACTGTGGTGGAAATGACCTAGGCACTTTAACTGGGGTAGGTCTGGAAATGCTTATTAAGGACACCTTTGTGCAATTGATGTCGCTTTTTCCACAAACTGCCTTCGTATATTCTAACATATGCCAAAGGCAAAAGTGGAACTGGTCCAACCAATTTTGTCCGCAGATTGACAAAGCAAGGAAGCACGTCAACAAATCTATTTCTGCTTTCCTCAGAGACTATGGTATGGGTTCTATATACCACAACAACTTGCGTTACAACATGCAAGACATTTATAGAGGAGATGGTGTACACTTCACTTATGAAGGCAACAGAGTCTTCCTCTTGAACTTTAGACTGTGCATCGGTACTTACTTGTAGGAACCAAAAAACACACAATAAACACAAGGGCTCTTTTTAGAGCCACCTTATATCTTTTCACTTAATTGCAAATTTTTATTATTTTTTTGTTTTAAACATTTTTTCGGGTGCGCGCTGGCTGCGCGCACTCGGCGATATTTTTTTTCAAAATATAAATCTTTTTTTTTGCCCTACAAGGTCCTACTCTGACCCCCTTACAATGCCTAGTGGGTCAATATCTCCCCACTCTGCCCCCTTTTCACGTTCTCCCCCATTGTTTATCACCCCCTCTTTATGTGAGAGACAAAATGGCAGCCGCCGCTTTCTGATTTCCACCGATTCGAATGTTTACTGACATCTAACAACCAATCAGAAGTGCGCTCGCGCACGGCAGGGTGCGCGCACAGGACTTGCTCAGTGCGCGCACGCTGCACGCGTACAGATATATATATTGATTTAAATGCTAATTTCTCAGGAAATACTGAACAGATTTACATCAAACCTGCAAAAGGCACTTCATGGACCTTATGGCTACCTCTCTGCCAAATTTCACATATTTCTGTTTAGCCGTTCGGGCTGTAGCTGCGACTAAAGTCCCTATGGAAAAATGCATGGGGAAAACGCGTTTTGGGACCCCCCTTTTTTCTCAGCCCCCGCTTGACGAATCACCCCGAAACTTTCAGGGTAGGAGCTGAGCGGAGCGCCCCATTAGTTTTGAAAATTTCGCGAGGATTCGTCAACCGGCGCCAAAGTTATTCAAAATAGAATTTTGAGATTTCCTATGGAAACACGGTCCTAACTATAACTACCTACTGGCGACCGCCAGTAGGTAATATATATATATATATTCAGTGAAAAAACCATAGGTTTCACACATGTTATAGTTAGCTGTACATTTCACTCGTAAAAAACCAATGAAATTCCACGTTATAGTTAGTGCAGGCAACTATAACTCACGCGACCGCAATCCTCTGCTGATGATGTCAGATATTACATCACTGATGACATATGTGTCTTTATGAAAAATAAATATTAGTAATATATGTATAGCTAAAGATACAGTATTAGCATCAACAGAGGATTGCGGTCGCGTGAGTTATAATTGCCTGCACTAACTATAACGTGGAATTTCATTGGTTTTTTACGAGTGAAATGTACAGCTAACTATAACATGTGTGAAACCTATGGTTTTTTCACTGAATTTGCAAGGTTTTTTAAATGCTAATTCCTAACTATAACGTGTGTGAAACCTATGGTTTTTTCAGTGAATTTGTACGTTTTTTTAAATGCTAAGTTATGTATTTATTTTTAATTTTTGCACGCACGGTGCGCTTCGCGCACCGTGCGCGCGCTGTGGGCGCTGGGTGCGCTTCACGCACCGAGCACCCACATTGCGCATATCGTACCGTGCACGCCTCGCCATTTTTTTCAAAATATCAATTGTTTTTTTCTCCCTTGGGGGTCCTTAGATTTATATATTAAATGTGATTGTTAATTTTTTTTTTTTTATTATTATTTTTTTTTACCGTACGCGTACGGTAAGCTTACCGTACGCGAACCCCGCGATTTTTTTTAAAAATTATTAAATTTATTTTTCATAATTTTTGGTCCTTCGTGAACCCCCTGACGAACGCTAGGGGGTCTGCAACTCTCTTCGTTGCCCCCTTTTCATGTTATCAACCTTTTTTTTTCAGTGCGACAGACAGAAAATGGCGGCCGATACTTCCAGGTTTCGAACGATTCGAATGTTTACTTTGATCTAACAACCAATCAGAATCGCACTCGCTGGCGACTGCCAGTAGATAATATATATATATATATATTATCTACTGGCGGTCGCCAGTAAATAGTTATAGTTAGGACCGTGTTTCCATAGGAAATCCGCAACATTCTATTTGGAATAACTTTGGCGCCGGTTGACGAATCTTCGCAAAATTTTCAAAATAGGTGGGGCGCTCCGCTCCGCTTCTACCCTGAAAGTCTCGGGGGGATTCGTCAAGCGGGGGCTGAGAAAAAAGGGGGGTCCCAAAACACATTTTCCCCATGCAATTTTCCATAGGGACCTTTAGTCCAAGGTACAGTCCGAACGGCTGAACAGAATTACTTGAAATTTGGCAGAGAGGTAGTCCTCAGCTCAGGGAATTGCCTTTTGCAGGTCTGGTGTCAATCTGTTCAGTAGTTCCTGAGAAAATCAAAAGTAAAATCATATATATATGTGGGTGGAGCCTAACCACACATCTCATCCTGAGTTCTGATTGGCTGTCAGCGCTTCATCCAAGAAGTGTTGGCAGCCATCTTGGGACCAATATACATGATAGCACCTCATTAAAAAGCATTGCAGTTAAAAGAAGGTTTTAAGACTTTAGTTACGTTATAAATCATTTGTTGATGGTACCATACTCATTTTAGGAACTGTGGTATGTTCTAAGGTGATTTCACCATGTGAAAAAGCCTTCTGCTGAGATATCATGATTGAGAGAAAAATATTTTCTCATGCTTTTCCCACAGAGGTTTGGAAGGTGATCTATAAGCTAAACTGAGAGCTTATTTTCTGTAAATTCACATTATCTTTCTCAGTCATGTGAGAATGAAGTCTGACATTCTCAGTAAAGCATGTACATCCAACAAGGGCAGAGACTGTCAGTTGATGCCTTTGTGTTCTACTGCAGCTTCCCAGAGTGTTCCAAAGAACAACTAGAGCGCTAACAGTCCTACTTATGATAAACGTATGGCACACCTGAAGCCATCTTGCTTGGATTAAAGTGGTAACTCTAAAAACATTTAATTTAAAAAGGAACAAATTGAGGGGGTTCATTTTTCCATAAAAAGTATGATTAGTTCTGCAGAAAGAAAAATTAGGGCACATTTTGAGTGACTTCTCCAATCCTCTTCTATTTCATTAAAAAATTCTGACATGCAGACTGAAACATGCACTTTCAATACCAGCAGCAGTTTTCCCTGGTGAGCAGTAGCTTTACTACAGTGATCTAATGAGCAAAAAGAGTGCTAACATTCTGAAATTTATGGCAAATGTGTGACACATCTGAATGCCTTCTTGATGGAATCAATGTAAAAAACTGAAAGTATTACCTACTGAGGAGACTGCAGTAAATGAGGAAGTTAGGAAACTTCATAACAAATAAGTCTCCCAAGATGGCCACCAGAGACAAAAGAGCCCAAATGTAGCCCAAATATCACCCAGATGTAGCCCAAGTATAGCCCAATGACAGAATGTCCCAGAGTGTTCTTAAAAACAACTAGAGCGCTTACTGTCTTCATTATGACAAAAGTATGGCACACCTGAAGCCATCTTGATTGGAATAAACTGGTAACACTTAAAACATTTAATTTAAAAAGGAACACAATGAGGGGTTTCATTTTGCCATAGAAATTATGATTAATGCTGAAGAAAGAAAATGAGGGCACATTTTGAGTGACTTCTCAAATCCTCTTCTATTTCATTAAAAACTGAAAGCATTTCCTACTGAGGAGACTGCAGTACAAGAGGAAATTAGGAAACTCCATAACAAATAAATCTCCCAAGATGGCCACCGGAGACAAAAGAGCCCAAATGTAGCCCAAAATCACCCAGATGTAGCCCAAATATAGCCCAATGAGAGAAGTGTGTAAAACACTTATTATTTTGTGTTTTTGCAGTGTTATATAGTGCAGACTTGTCAGGTATAGGAGTGCTTTACATGAGCATTGGTTACATCACACAAGAACAAATTCATTGTGGTTGTAGACATGGGGAGACTAAGTGATTTGACCAGAATCACAGAATGTCGAGCTGAAGCAGAAACTCCAACCTGGTTCCCCAGTTGCAAAGTCTGCAGTTCTGGAAGTAACACCACATCCTCTCCCCTAAGTGCAACATTTAATCAAGTGGTCAACTGGATAAAAAAACATAAAGATAACAAATAATTTAAAAGTGCTTTGTCGCTATTTGAAAACTCAGAAAATATGTCCTTATTTTAGTCTTTTAGAGCACTAACCATAATTTTGATGCCAATAAGACCCTCTCATATATGTAATTTCTAAAGGAAATGCTCTAGGTATTACAGTTTTGATTACATCAAGATGACGTCAGGCGTTCCACACTTTTGTAATAAATATAGAATGTTAGCAATCTAGTTGTTCATTAGGATACTGTTGAGAGGCAGAGGCCAGGGGCACGGACTCTGAAAATTGAAGGCAGGTAGGAGGGTGCAAAGGCAACAATTTAACCACACTGAGCAGGCAGGAAGGGCCGTGGCAGCACAACAGACTATGGAGGGCAGTGGAAAGGGGGGCAGGGGCAACAAATCAACAATACAGGACTTGCAAGAGAGGCTGTGGCAATGTAATAGACCATTGTGGGCAGAAGGAAGAGGCAATGGTAGTACAACCATACATGCCAACAGACCCGATTCAGCCAGGAAACGTCCAATGTTTTTAAGCTCAAATGGGCTTTATTTGATTTGTCTCCTGTCTACAATATCCTCTTTTTCAATGTAACTCAAAGGGGAAAATCAATACCCCAGTTTTTTTTCAAAATCTCCCTCTTACCAAGTTCAAAATGTTCGCAAGTATGGTTCATTGGATCATGGAAGGAAATGGGGTAGGGACATGGACTTGGATAACAGAGGACAGAAGGGACATGGAGAGGTGCACCAAACTGACCCTGCAGGGCAGGCATCAGGGTTTGCAGAAGCACAATACACCACATAGGGCATGCGGGACGGGAGTGCAGCACAACAATCCATAGAAAGCAAGAGGGAGGGGACAGGACCATGCACATGGACAACAGAGAACAGAGGGGCAAGAGGCAATGGTAGCTAGCTGACCATAATGGACAGACAGGAGAGAAAGCTGCAGCATAACAGACCATAAAGGGCACGAGGGACGGATCAGGGGCATTACAATGGAACAGACAAGCCAGGAGGGAGGGAGTAGGGGTCTGCACATGTAAAAAGAGGGCTGGGGGCAAGGGGGCAGGGCAGGAGCAGCAAGATAGCCATGGAGGTCAGACAGGATGGGCACCAGAAGCAAGACACACCATGAAGAGCAACAGTGAGACTGTGATGGCATACACACAGACCATGGAGGAAAGGTGGGAGGGGGTCAGGGGCAGCTAACTGACCACACAGGGAAGGTGGGAGGGTTAGTGGCAGCACAATGGCTATGATGGGCAAGAAGGAGGGTGCAGGGGCATGCACAAATTACGATGGAGGATAGAAGAGAGGGTCAGGACCTGTGCACAGACAAGAAAGTTCAGGGGAAGGGGCCTCACAACAGACCGCACGGGGCAGGCAGGAGGAGCAGTTGCAGCACAACAGACCAGGGAGGGCAGAAGGGTGTGGCAGTACAATGGACCATGTAGGACAGGAGGAAGAGGATAGGGGCATGGCATATGGACAGGCAGGGTGGAGGTGGCAGGGACAGGTTACAGTCATCTGACAATGCTAGGCAGGTGGGAGGGGAGTGGCAGCTCAACAGAACACTCAGAGTAGATAGGAGTGGCAGGTCCATGGAACATGGTGGGCAAAAAGGATGGAGCAGGGGCATGCACAAAGACATCGGAGGGCAGGGGGAAGGAGAATAGGGGCAGCAAGCTAAGCACAGAGTTTAAGCAGGAGGTCAATGATGGGGCATAGAATTGGGCAATGGAGGGCAGGAGGAGTGGACTGGTACATCATACTAAATTGAGGGCAGTGGCAGCACATCAGACCATGCATGGCAGGAGGGAGGAGGCTAGTCCATGGATTCACACAACAGAGTATAGGGAGGAGGGGGATGGGGCAGCAAGCTAACTGTTCAGAGAAGGCGGGTATTAGGAACTTTATTGTTTTTAAAACGTGCGTCTGTTCGAACTACTTAAAATATGAACAAGTATGCAGCATAATCTCACTTTTATTCAGGAAGAAGAGGACGTTTGTGACTGTGACTCCGGGCTCACTTGGCAGAAACACCCCCTGACCCTCCACCCCCATCGCAAAATGTAATGCCCGTGAAAAGGGTAGGTGAACACATTGTTATATAGAACATAGTCCTGAGAGCACGATTGAAAATGAAAACTAGATATAGTGTATGGTATAAACTATGCACCAAAAAGTGTGATATAAGATGAACCGGGCGTGAAATATAATATGCAATACATTATGCGCAATGACAGATTCATTGGAGAGCGCGAGATAGCACAGGCACTTGCGCGTGCTATGCGATATGCGCCTTGGAGTGTAATATGCACAGGGCAGTGTTGTGTAACCTAACTAGTCTCTAAAGTTGTAATATAAAATATGTGCTGTGGAGTGTAACGTTGCATATGCACTGTGACAAAGATATGGATCCCAGATTGTAATATGTATGGCATAGCACTGTGCGTTATAACATAGGCATCGAGGAAGGCACGTTAGATGGGGAAATATAACCTGTGCGAAGACAAGTGTGGCATGACATATTCACGGGGTGGTGTTACAGTGCACATGGGCTAGAGAGTGTCATAGCATATGCACTAGCTGGTGGAATACAACACAGAGGTGTGTGGCACTTGGTAGGCAATGGTGGGTGTAACACAGCATTGGGCTCTGCCAGGAGCGCGCTGTGACTCTCAAGTGATAATCGTCCCCTTTCCAGACAGTAAAATAAAAAGTATTACACATCCGGCAGTGGATGTGTGTTTTATTAACTGTGAGGGGGGTTTCTTGCATAGTTTTGGTCGAATTTTTGTCAAATCCCCTTTGAATGGCTTGGTGTGCATGTGTATTAAATGTGCCCGTCAATAGCTACCCATGTTTGTATAAATAAACGACAAGGGTGTCTACCGGGATTAGGCACGGTAGGGCATCAGATATGTCAGAGCCTCACTAGTGGTGTAAATACATTCCACGTGGATACATTGTATGCATAGTCGCCTTTTAATGAATATCACGCAAATCGTCATGGTGATAGGTACGTACGGTTTGTCCAGCATGTCCTAGGTGTGTCTATAAATATATATTGTTTTAAAATAATAAAAAACAGTGGCCGGCCCTGGGGATTGGGGTCAAAAAAATATAATTAGGAGACAGGCCCTGGGGGATGGGGTCATCAGGGCCAATAAATTAGGGGTGGGCGGAATTTGCAAAATTAACTTTCGCAAATTATCGCGAAAATGTTTAAAATTATCGCAAACAAGCGGAAATATCGCGAAGATGCAGAAGTTTTTTTCCGGCATGTTCGCGAGATTTTCTGCATGGTTGCGGGTCGTTAACTTACCCATGTGGTTGCTTGCGGGCGCGGCCATCTTGTTTTGAGTTGTCTCGCGGTGCATGATCGCGAGAAGAAAGACGTGATCGCGCGACGCATGACGTCACTGCGGGCGCGAACTGTCGCGAGACAGCACAAATAGCTAAAAACAATACAACATCTCATGGAGAATGCGACCGGATCAAGAAAACTTGTCGGCGAACGCAGGGATTCAGGTAAGGCGATCGCGCGCACGTGAGAATGTATTATTTTACAGCGCGAGCAAGAAACAAATTATCGCCAAGCTGCGGAAACCGGAATTTTTTACGTTTTCGCGCTCTCCGCGGAGCGCGAAAATGTCAAATTAGCGCAATTTCCGCGAACGGAACGAAATTTTCGCCCAGGCCTACAATAAATTAGAATAAGAAGGGGAACCACACAGCCCCCCTTCTTAAAAAATTAAAATAAATAAAAGACTGGCATCGTGCCGGAGGCCATGCCCCCTCCTTGCAGCACTCTGCAAACGCGCCCCCTGGTGAGTTGTAAGTTGGGGAATTAATTCCTCTTCAATACTGAGGGTCCCTGAGGGCCAACTAGCCCAACAGGCATCTCCAGTATGTGCCAGGGAGCTGCGCTGCAGACAGGTGTTCTGAGGCCAAGCCCCTTTTTACACCTCTCTGCAGCGCAGCTCTGTGGCGCTTACTGGAGGTACCTAGTGGTCTAGTTTGACCCTAGGGCCCCGTAGGATTCAAGGGGACTTAATCTCTCAACTTAGAACAGCCACAGGGCGCGTTTACACAGTGGTGAAGGGAGGGGACGGGGCCTGAGGTGACGTGTGCAAACACGCACTATGGCACGTTTTAAATTGGGGATATAATTTCCCTTCAATACTGAGGGCCCCTGGGGGCTAACTAGCACACCAAGTGCTTCCAGTAAGCGCCACTGAGCTGCATTGCAGAGAGGTGGTCCAGGCCGTGCCACTTTTTACACCTCTCTGCAACGCAGCTCTGTGGCACTTACTGGAGGTACCTAGTGGACTAGTTGGACCCTAGGGACCCTCAGGATTCAAATGAACTTAATCTCCCAACTAAAAACGGACACAGGGCGTGTTTACACAGTGATGAAGGGAGGGGACGGGGCCCGAGTTAACATGTGCAAAAACGCCCTGTGGCCTGTTTTAAGAGGTAGTTTTAATCCCCCTTCCCTATTATATACTAGGGGCTTACAGAGGAGGTCATGCTAATCACAGGGGGACCCCAACACATAATGTTCCCTAGTGTATGTAGTTGTTTTCACTGTATTCTAAGTGTCTTTTAACATAGCACTGGCTCTAGGACTGGTTAGTCAGACTCAGTTACCACCAGTATCCGTCTGAAAAAGTTGAGGGTACAGGATGATTTTGCAACAAGGATTCTTTCTGCTCTTCTTTTTGTTCTTTCTGCACGTTATCCTTCTTCCTGCACTTTTCTTCGTCTTTGAGGACTTCTGTTGCTTCTTTCTGCACTTCTTTTTTTTCTTTCTGTGCATTTTTTCTTCTTTCTTCACATGTCCTATCTCTGTAGGCATAGTTAGAAATTAGCATTTAAAAAACCTTTGAAATTCACAGAAAAAAACATAGGTTTCAGGCACGTTATAGTTAGGAATTAGCATTTAAAAAACCTCAGAAATTCACTGAAAAAACCATAGGTTTCAGGGGTGTTATAGTTAGCTGGACTTTTCACTTGTACAAAACCATTGAAATTCCCCCGTTATAGTTAGTTCAGCTAACTATAACTCGCGCCCGCAATGCACTGCTGATGACGTCACATATTACATCACTCATGACATGGTCAGTGACATCACTCATGACATCACTGATGACATCACCCTTGTGATAGAGTGGCAGACCTCCTCTCACCCTAATATAACCTTTGATACACACATTCAAAAATAGAGACTAAAATTTTCAAAACAATGGACATACCAATACCAGTTACAACAACCTCTTCAGTAATTCTAAGATCCACATACACATCCACTCATTCACCAACAGTCCTATACAGTCACTCATACATGTACTCACTCATCATATGTACTCATACACCTCTACATCCTGTTACACAATGCCACTCATCCATAGAGTTACTCACACACATAGTCACTCATGCTAATAAAGAATCAAACATACATTTACTTGCATATACAGTTATACACACACCACCACACTTACTTCTACGGAAACTTACACATACTTAGTCTTTTAAACAATCACTTATAGAAACACATACTTATTCATACAGGAATTCTTTCAATCTCTCACTCTCACATATACTCACTTATATACACCAATAGTCACATATACTAGCTTAATGTAGTTACTCATAAAGACACTATTGAGACAGTCATTCACTCACTAACACACCCATACACACACTCATCCACCCATACAGTCCTGCACACATGCTGTCTTCAACACATACAAACAGTGAGTCACTCATTCATGCACCTATGCACTACGTAATACCCCCCACCGAACCATGCAGACACTCAGACTGATACTCAAAAAACAACTAATAACCTATATAGACACCCATGTAGCTACTCACCAACCCATGCAGCCACTTATACACAAAGTCAGAGACTGATACAGATATTTACATATTTAAACATTACTCACTAAGCCATGTATTCACTATGATACACTTAATCAGTCAGTTACACAATCAATTTTTCAAAAACAAATCATCCATTTAGACACTTATATACCCATTTATTCTTCCATCGACCTTGAGAAATACGTATATAAAACATATTTAATTTTCAAAAAAACAGACATTCACTGGATGATGTCATCAGTGATGTCATCAGTGATGTCATTTGAGATGTCATCAGTGATGTCATGAGTGATGTCACTGACCATGTCATGAGTGATGTAATATGTGACGTCATCAGCAGTGCATTGCGGGCGCGCGAGTTATAGTTAGCTGAACTAACTATAACGGGGGAATTTCAATGGTTTTGTACAAGTGAAAAGTCCAGCTAACTATAACACCTCTGAAACCTATGGTTTTTTCAGTGAATATATATATATATATATATATATATATATACTTGAAGATGAAGGATCACAAGAAAACACTAGCCAGCCAGGGCAAAAATCTGGATCCCAAAGGATATATATATATATATTCACTTAAAAAACCATAGGTTTCACACAGGTTATGGTTAGGTGGACATTTCACTTGTAAAAAACCAATGAAATTCCCCCGTTATAGTTAGTTCAGATAACTATAACTCGCACGCCCGCAATCCACTGCTTATGACGTCACACATTACATCACTCATGACATGGTCAATGGCATCACTCATGACATCACTGATGACATCATCCTTGTGATAGAGTGGTGGTCGCGCGAGTTATAGTTATCTGAACTAACTATAACGGGGGAATTGCATTGGTTTTTTACAAGTGAAATGTCCACCTAACCATAACCTGTGTGAAACCTATGGTTTTTTAAGTGAATATATATATATATATCCTTTGGCATCCAGATTTTTGCCCTGGCCTGCCCTGGCCTAACTATAACTATCTACTGGCGACCGCCAGTAGATAATATATATATATATATATATATATATATTTCTTGGATATATTACCTACTGGCGGTCGCCAGTAGGTAGTTATAGTTAGGACCCTGTTTCCATAGGAAATCCGCAACATTCTATTTGGAATAACTTTGGCGCCGGTCGACGAATCCTCGCGAAATTTTCAAAATAGGTGGGGCGCTCCGCTCCGCTCCTACACTGAAAGTCTCGGGGGGATTCGTCAAGCAGGGGCTGAGAAAAAAGGGGGGTCCCAAAACGCGTTTTTCCCATGCATTTTTCCATAGGACCTTTAGACTCAGCTACAGCCCGAACGGCTGAACAGAGTTACTTGAAATTTGGCAGAGAGGTAGTCCTCAGGTCAAGGAAGTGCCTTTTGTAGGTCTGGTGTAAATCTGTTCAGTAGTTCCTGAGAAAATAGCATTTAAATCAATATATATATCTGTGGCAGCTTACGGTGCGCTTACCGTGCGCTTACGGTAAGCTTACCGTACGCGTACGGTGACGTGCGCGAGCGCGATTCTGATTGGCTGTTAGATCTTAGTAAACATTCGAATCGGTCGAAACCAGGAAGCGGCGGCCGCCATTTCGTGTGTTTCACACAGAAAAAAAAAGGGAGATAACTTGAAAAGGGGGCAAGGAAGAGAGTTACAGACCCCCTAACATTTGAAAGGGGGTCAAAGAAGGACAGAAAAGTACAAAAAAAACATTTATTAATTTAAAAAAAAAATCGCGGGGTACGCGTACGGTAAGCTTACGGTGAGCTTACCGTACGCGTACGGTAGAAAAATAAAATAAAAAAAGAAATAAAATTCAGATTTAAGTGTTTAGATATTAGGGGGCTCTAAAAAGAGCCGTTGTGTTTATGAAGTGATTTGATTTTTTAGTGGTACCTACAAGTAAGTACCGATGCAGAGTCTAAGGTTCAAGAGGAAGACTCTGTTCCCTTCATCAGTGAAGTGTACACCATCTCCTCTATAAATGTCTTGCATGTTGTAACGCAAGTTGTTGTGGTAAATGGAACCCATACCATAGTCTCGGAGGAAAGCAGAAACAGATTTGTTGACGTGCTTTCTTGCTTTGTCAATCTGCGGACAAAAATGATTGGACCAGTTCCATTTTTGCCTTTGGCATATGTTAGAATATGCAAAGGCAGTTTTAGGGAAAAGTGAAAACAGTTGTGCAAAGGTCTCCTTCATAAGCATTTCCAGACCTACCCCAGTCAAAGTGCCTAGGTCATTGCCACCACAGTGCACTATTATGAGGTCAGGGTGTTGGATTTGCATGAAGGATTTCACCAATGGCATCAATTGGTGCCACTTTAACCCTCTCTGACCAATCCATTTAATGTCTACATTTGGCAAAGCAAGGTCTCTCACCATACCTGTTTTGTCTGCATACTTTTCACTCCAGAAGACATAGCTGTGCCCTACAATCCACACTGTGAACATCTTAAAAGGAGAACTGGATGCACTCAGGAGGTGTCTTTCAGTAGAATGGGAAAAAAATTAAAGACAGTTTGGAAATGGAGGCATACATATTTTTTTTTAAAAGAACTGATTTGGCTGTTTCATACCATTCTACACTAAAAACTAGGCTGTATGTGTAAATTTATAGAAGCATGTTTTGTATTGGTACAGAAAAATGTGTTACCAAAGAACAGTACTATGGATTTGCTGTTAGGTTTGAAAAGTCAAGCACTCCTGCTCTTTGGAAATGAAACATTGTGTGGTGAACTTCTGACCTAACTCTACACAGCAGTGTTTCAAGAGCTGTTGCTATGGTAGCAGGCAGAAGTCAAGTTGGGGGAAGGGTACTATGCTGAAGTCAAGTTGGGGGAAGGGTACTTTTGGAAAAGGGTTGGTTTTCAACCAATAGAAATGTGTGATTACATTTGAAAAAAAGGGGGAAGGACTGAGATTTGAAATTAACATGTATATGTGTGGAAAAAGAGAGGGAAATATTGCCATTATCTGGTTCTGCTGAGAGGAGAGAGGTGTACAGAACAGAGATCCTGGCTCTGATAATCTGCTGTTTGAGTGCCACATTTCTTTCACAACTAACTAATTTTAAAGGTGAGTTATGAGTTTGAGAGGGGATGTATATCGTAAAATAAGAAATGAATAATAGAATTGGAATTCCTTTTGTTGAAGTTGTGTTTATCGTTTTGTGTTTTGGGAGAAATTTAAATGTGAGGAACATGTAAAATAATATGGACTATGTTTTCACCATAAAATAAGGTGTATTGTTATAAATGAGGAATACTTTTAGGGTTTGAGGTTCCAGTCAGTAATGCAAATACATTCATCATCACTAAGGCAGGTTGCCTAAACCTTGCAAATTCACTGAAAAAACCATAGGTTTCACGCACGTTATAGTTAGGATTTAGCATTTAAAAAACCTTGCAAATTCAGTGAAAAAACCATAGGTTTCACACACGTTATAGTTAGCGGACATTTCACTCATAAAAAACCATTGAAATTCCCCCGTTATGGTTAGTTAAGCTAACTATAACTCGCGCACCCGCAATCCACTGCTGATGACGTAACATATTACATCACTCATGACATGGTCAGTGACATCACTCATGACATCACTGATGACATCTCAAATGACATCACTGATGACATCATCCTTGTAACAGAGTGGTAGACCTCCTCTCACCCTAATATAACCTTTGATACACACATTCAAAAATAGAGACTACAATTTTCAAAACAATGGACATACCAATACCAGTTACAATAACCTATTCAGTAATTCTTAGATCCACATACACATCCACTCATTCACCAACAGTCCTGTACAGTCACTCATACATGTACTCACTCGTCATATGTACTCATACACCTATACATCCTGTTACACATTGCCACTCATCCATAGAGTTACTCACACACATAGTCACTCATGCTAATAAAGAATCAAACATCCATTTACTTGCATATTCAATTACACACAAACCTCAACACGTACTTCTACAGAAACTTAAACATACTTACTCTTTTAAATAATCACTAATAAAAACACATACTTATTCATACAGGAACTATTTCAATCTCTCACTCTCACATATACTCACTTATATACAACAATAGTCAAATATACTTCTTTAAAACATATTAAGTAACTCATAAAGACATTATTGAGACAGTCATTCACTCACTAACACACCCATACACACACTCATCAAACCATACAGTCATGCACACATGCTGTCTTCAAAACATACAACCAGACAGACAATCATTCATGCACCTATGCACTACGTTAAACCCCCCACCGAACCATGCAGACACTCAGACTGATACTCAAAAAACAACCTAAAATCCAATATAAACACCCATATAGCTACTCACCAACCCATGCAGACACTTATACACAAAGTGAGAGACGGATACAGAAAATTACATATTTAAACATTACTCATTAAGCCATGTATTCACTAAGATACACTTAATCAGTCAGTTACACAATCAATTTTTCAAAAACAAATCATCCTTTTAGACACTTATATACCCATTTATTCTTCCATCGACCTTGAGATATACATATATAAAACATATTTAATTTTCAGAAAAACACACATTCACTGGATGATGTCATCAGTGATGTCATTTGAGATGTCATCAGTGATGTCATGAGTGATGTCACTGACCATGTCATGAGTGATGTAATATGTTACGTCATCAGCAGTGGATTGCGGGTGCGCGAGTTATAGTTAGCTTAACTAACTATAACGGGGGAATTTCAATGGTTTTTTATGAGTGAAATGTCCGCTAACTATAACGTGTATGAAACCTATGGTTTTTTCACTGAATATATATATATATCTATATTTCTTGGATATATATATGTATATATCCTCCAAACACTTCCAAAGGGAAATAATAGGTCGCACTCCGGCAATTGTTTTTCACAAAAAGCGTTTAGTGCTTTATTTTCAGGTTGCAGTACTCCTTCGGCAAAGAAACAACCATATACATATATATATATACTTACTTAAAATTAACCACTCTTACCAAGTGTATGCCTTTACCACTCATGCGTTTGTATTGGAATGGCATGTGTGGTAAAGGCATACGTGTGGTAAAAGTTTTCGTTGCAATGGTAGGTCGTTGTAGTATTTGCGCAGTGATACCTCCATTGTAATGGCACGCGTGGTAGTAGTACGCGTTGAAAAGTCACATATTCACCCCATCTACATATTGTTATTGAAAGATACCCATAACTCCTGCAGTTAATCCTATTTTTTACTACGTTTAAAAATGTCATCAGAATATAGCCTATAAGTAGAAGCCGCTAATCAACAATTGGCAAGTCTTGGCATTTTCTTAAGAATCGAAGCTAGCATGTAAGAAACATGTAATATGACTCATGAAGGATTGAACAATATTAATATATTCACAACAGTTACAAAAACTGTAAAACTTTTAACAACAATAAAACTATCAACCTGCTAGCCTCCTACTTGAGTTCTTAAATCCAGCCATGATTTGGTCAAAATCCACCTCCATTGTTATTCCCCTTCCTGCAGTGAAAATCACTAATCCACTCTTTCTGCCATGACTCATAGTTTACCTAAGAGGAGTGAACACCTGAGAGAGACATGAACATTTATTTTCACAAGTTGATGTCAAAGCAGCAAATGATACAACTATCTCATAGAGCCTACATAACTGTGAAAATGAATCTGGATAACCAGAGAAGTTCCATTCATGCCAGTTATGCACGGCCTGTAAAGATTATAGGCCAAGATACTGACAGAATCTAAGTGCCAAGGTTTATGGACAGACTTTATCCTCTGGAAAGACGGATACTAAAGTTCCCTAGTCACTGGTTGTTGAGCCTCTTTTGATAAATTTAGTTGGTAAATATTCTCTGCTAACAGAAGAATTTGTGGTGGGTGACCCAGTTGACAAAAAGGTTGAAGATAACTTAAAAGGAGCACATGCTGGTCTCAGCCTAATAATGAGAACTCTAATGTATGTTTGTGTGCTTCCCAGTCTCTGGTCAGAGACTTTCAGGTATTTTGGGCTGATTTAAATGTTGTCGGGAAGGGAATTCTGTTGCAATGGTAACGGAGTTCTCGCCCCGCCAATATTATGATCTGCTCACCCAATTATGATTTGGGTGGACCATAGACGACCAGCAAACAAACTCCAGAAACCACCCCATACTCCAGCAATCACAGCCAATGACATTCAGCCTACCCTCACCGCTTGTATCCCGGCCCCCACAGACCACTGCCTGCCACACATCTTCCACAGAACCACCACCACCATAGCACCCAAGCTACGACGCACCATCAACGCCTCCTTCAAAACCGGCCACTTTCTCAATGACTGGAAATGCACAAAAGTCAAACCCCTCCTCAAGAAACCTTCTGCAGACCCGAAGGACCTGAAAAACTACTGACCCATCTCTCTCCTTCCCTTTGCAGCCAAAGTCACAGAGAAGATCGTCAACGCCCAGCTGACCAGCTTCATCGAGGAGCACGCCATCCTTGACACTTCCCAATCCTGTTCCCGAAGCAACCACAGCACCAAGACCGCCCTCCTCGCCACCACAGACGACATCCGCATGCTCCTCGACCAAGGCCACACTGCGGCCCTCATCCTCTTAGACCTCTCTGCAGCCTTTGACACCGTCTCCCACCACACCCTCACTACCAGGCTCCATGACGCTGACATATGGGGAACAGCCCTTGATTGGCTCTGCTTCTACCTCACTGGTAGAACGCAAAGAATCAGACTCCTGCACTTCCTCTCTAAACCCACAGAGATCAACTGCAGAGCACCCCAAGGATCATCGCTCAGTCGCACGCTCTTCAATATCTACATGCCCCCTCTCGCCACCATCGTCAGACAGCATGGACTCAGCATAGTATCCTCTCCCTCACGAAGGAACCCAACGCCACCAGACTGAGCTTCCAGGAAGGAATGAAAGACATCACATCCTGGATGAGCAACAGCTGTCTGAAGCTCAACTTGGAGAAGACAGAAGTCCTCGTCCTCGGGCGCACCCCCTCAGCTTGGGACAACACGTCATGGCCACCACCCTCGGAAACCCACCATTCCCACGGACCACACACGGAACGTTGGCATCATACTCAACTCCTCCCTCACCATGAACTGCCAGATCAACGCTGTTGCCTCCACCTGCTTTAACACCCTCCGCATCCTTTGCAAGACCTTCAAATGGATCGCCCATGAATCCAGAAAGACCGCCACCCACGCACTCATAACCAGCAGACATGACTACCGAAACGCCCTCTATGTCAGAATCAACAGATCCCTGCTACGCAAACTCCAGACCGTCCAGAATACCACGACCAGACTCATCTTCAGAATTCCACGGCACAAACACATCACCCAACACCTATGAGACTTCCACTGGCTCCCCATCGAGTAGAGAGTAACCTTCAAGCTACTCACCCATGCTTTCAAATCCCTACACAACATCGGACCCCAATACCCTAACAACAGAGTCCCCTTTCACATACCCAAGAGAAATATCTGTCCCGCAACCTCGCCCTCGCTGAAACCCCACACATCTGCAGAACAAGAGCAGGTGGAAGACCCTTCTTCTACATCACAGCAAAAATTCAGAACAAGCTACTGATCACCATCAGACACTCACCAACTCTCCACACCATCAGAAAGATCCTTAAGACCTGGGTCTTCGACTGACCCGGAGTTTCGCCCCTCCCTTTTCCCCCCCAGTGCCTTGAGATCTTCACAGGTGAGTAGCGCGCTTAACGAACCCCTGATTGATTGATTGATTGATTGATTGACAGTCTCACAATGGTGGAGTTAACTTTATATCCACCCTCAGCCAAACTTCTCAGACAGCCCAATGGAGAGAGGACCGTTGGAGACTTGGCTGTATGTCTATCCACCTAATTTAGAAGGGTGAACCTATAGCCATTTTTCAATGCCCGTCACTGCCAGAAATAACTTGGTGGTATGTAGTTCGTGCAAAAAGCTTAATTCACCACCCCCGCCATGGGATAAAACTCACATGGTGAGCAGGGCATTGATTGTTACTTTCAAAAAAGAAGATCTCGCTCTGAGATTTTCTTTTTTTAAATAAATACAATTTAAATTTTTCCATACGGCTCTGTCAATTTTGATGGAGCCATTTGGCAATGTTGCAACACATTGGCAAGAACCGGCTTCATGGAAGTTCCTGTCAATGATTGAAATGTCTGCTGGATGAAAGACATTTCAAAACTTGGAGAGCGGCACCTCTGTCAGGGTGACAACATTATTTACTCTGTCAACCTCTCCATTGCTCCCCCACACCTTCTTCCCTTCCATCCCTCTGCCAGCCTGTCCACCAGTAAAAAAAGTGCTATGATGCGGCCAGGACAGGGAGCACATTTTTCAATTTTCACTCATGCGGCACAACAGCTGAGTTGCTGCGAAATTATTTTAAAAAGTCGACAAAATCAATTGCTGTCTCCTCAGCAAGACCTATTGGCTTTACCAATGCTTGTTTACTGTGTGCAGGAATGAATTAACTTTTGCACTGATTAGCCATTTCTAATGTTCACTGGCATACATTGTATTTTGGGTGCTTCACTCTGGGTATGATGTATTCTTTTTTACATGTTTAGTCTTTGGTTAATCTCTGGTGAAATCATACTGTCAGGATATTATTAAAATATTATTAATTTAAGTAAGGAATGGGATGAGGAAGGAGATGAGGAGGTAATACCTGGATTACGTGCTAGTAATCTTCATCACTCAGATTCCACTTTTGCCTCAAAGCTTACAAGTCTTCCTCCCACCCTGTATCCTTCCACAGACTTTTTGATAGAAGTTCTTGTAACATCAGGAAGGTCATACTGGAGGGGATAGTGTATGTGATAATGATTCATACACACAAGATCCATACTTAAGTAAAGACTTCTGGAATACAAAACATTTTGGACACAGTATACCCTGAGGCCTTTTACTCTGCAATTATCACTGGAACTCTAGAAACCATTCTGGGTCGGAAATACAACTGGAATTAAGGCTCCATACAAAGAGATTATAGCCCTGAAGAAGTGCTGGGCACAACCATTAAGCGCAATGAAACACGCGTTGGCTAAGGATATCATGTTTAAACTGAAGTGACTGTTTCAATGGAGGAACAAGAGTGTTTTTTGTTACTGTTAATGATATATAATATACACTGTTGGCGTGTGCAAGGGATTGTTGTTTTAGTGTATCAGTGGTTATCCACACATTGGGGAGGAGGGTGGCTCTCCAAACCCTTATGCACCGTAATCCTAATTACACACTAGTATACACCCACTGCGTATTTCCCAGGAGCGCCATTACCCTACATAATTCACCGACCGAAAAGTTCTGTTTATGTGAAGTAGTTCCTGTAGAAGGAATACACACAACGACAGCTTGGTAAGATGATGACTTACAGGCAAATACTTATTCTCATTTAATTAAGTACTGTACGAAGTGCAAAGTATCGGAGAAATGAAGATTATCGTAGGAAATTCAGGTACTCAAGGACATAATCAACCATAATATCTATTCAATATAAAAGAGTGCTATCCACTACTTATCACTCTTCACGATACAAGCAGAAATATGTGCAGCATAAGATTTTAGTAGCTCAGGATGCTTCCCACACAGGAAATATAACACTAGCCACTTTGCCAGCCATGAGCACAAGCTCTAGCTTTAACAGAAGTGGCCAAGACAACCCCATAAGTAAACATTTACTGCATAACAGACAACACAACTATGCGTGTAAGCTCTGGCTTGTGCCAAATTGGACAAGGCTTCATGGCATTTAAACACTGCTTGCACCATTCTGAACAAGGCAAACATTCATGGAAGCAAGCTCTGTCTTGTATCTACTTTTGGCAAGGAACACACAGCACTACAGAGCCATATCGATAGCATCAGCATGCTTCAAAAATACCAGTACAATACATTGACAGTCCAACATATGAAACCATTGATGTCTCATATTGCACAGACTGGTGTACAATTATTCTGTTAGAATTACGGCAATACTCAAGACTGTTTGTAATCCTTCAAACACAAATGTGACAAATGCAGGATGCCCTCTGCTCCTGCTTGTCTTTTTGATGCAAATCAGGACTTGGAATATACTTCCAAATCTGCAATGGAGCCAGAGTTAAGGGCCTGGACTATAGAGGAAACTAAAATCAGCCCAGGTAAACATGTTCAAATCAGCCCCACACTCAGTGCTTAATTTGTGCTTGTGGTTTCCAGCGCTTGGAACCATCACTTAATTGTCAACACCAACACCTCTTTCAGTCAGCCACATGGGGGCGCTGTTTGTCTAAATTAGAGGTGAACACAACAACAGTATTTTTCATAAATTCAATATAGATTAAAAATAACTAATACCCACTTCCCAAGCCATTCTTATAACATTGTGGGCCTGTTATTGTCTGAATTGTCACACTTGTAGGTGTGTGATTGTTATTAGATGTGCTGGTTCTGTCATTGGCAGCGCTGGCAGGGGCAATAAGCGGCGCAATTTGCAGTGGCCTCGTGACAAGGATCAAGGCACTGAGAGGCTTATTTCTTAGAGGCTTGGACCACCAGAGCGTCGCTTTTTCTGACACTCTGGCTGTGCAAATCTCGCAACCATATTATGATGCCACACAAAGCCACTTTGCGTGGCTTTGCATGGCCTCATATATATGGAGTAAGGCAAGCAGCGCAAGCCACTGCGTTGCCTCACTCTGCACCAGGGAGGTATTCCATGGGTGCTGGGGTGAGTTTTCTCACACAACACCCATTGATTTTTACGCTGCAGCAGATTTACTTAATCACGTAAACCTGGGGCAGGGCAAAAACCTTACGTCTCCCAAGAACTGGCATAATGAGGAGAAATATTTTTATTTCTCCTTCTTTTTTTCCTCTTTCCATTTGTGCTGCATTCTGCAGCACATATAGAAAGAGGAAAACGGCTCTCAGGATTGTTTTGGCACTGTCCTGAAAAAACAAATCCTGCATGCAGCAATGGTGGAAGGGTATCTGCGTTCGCGCTAGGCAAATTGTGCAGCAGCACAGGGTGAAAGTACAGGAACGCACCATATTTAAAAAATACAGTGCATTCCTGCCTCTTTACTTTGGCATAGGACAGTGCAGCGCGAAGAATTGCAGCACTGCCCTATTCAAATTCCTCATAACAGAGGCCCTAAGGGGCTTATTTAAGGGGGTTATTTACGAGAGCCCTGCGTCACTTTTGTACCAGGTACAGTGGTACATGCATGACGCAGGGCTTATAATCCGATATGTGAAGCTGAAAAAGCCACTCTGCGTTGCTTTGAGTGGCCTCGTAAATCATGAGTAAGGTGATGCAGCACAAATCAGGTCTTCACCTTACTCTGCACCCATGGGCGTTACGTTGTGCTTTCCCAAGCACCACCACTACATTTGACGCTGCCCCAGATTTACAAACTAAAGTAAACCTGGGGAAGTGCCAAATCTGTACGCCTCCCGAGGTGAGGCGTAACAAGGAGAAATAGGTTTATTTCTCATTGTTTGTTCCTCTTTTCATGTGTGCTGCATTCTGCAGCACACACATAGAAAGATGAAAACACCTCTTAGGATTGTTGTGGTGAAATGGTGCCTATGTTGACGCTAGGCTGCCGAAACGGCACCAGCGCAGGGAGAAAGGGCAGGAATACAACGTATCGCTCAAATACGGTGCATTCTTTCACTTTGGCGTATGGCAGCGCAGCAAGATGCCTTGCTGCTTTGCCCTATGCTAAAATCTGATAAATTAGGCCCTAATTTTGTTCTACAAATTTGGCACTGCCCACACCATGGAAGGCTGATTACAGATGATGCATCGTGATCTGCGATTCTTTGCAAATTAACCAAGAAGCAGGTGCGGTTTGCTTTTTTAGTTATCTCTGAACACAGGCTTGGTTGTAAATAATCGGTACCTTACGCAGACTTTTTTTTAATAATTCATATTTATTTATAAAGCAGACTCATTTATTTATAATCCCATTCGGAGAGAGTTAAAAATTAAAGTTAATTAGATATGACTGGATCTTACCCTTGTTAGCATACAATTTTGAGTATGTTAATAATATATCTTGTCAGCAACTTGCTTTTACTGAATCTTTTTCCAAATTTCCTTTATTTTTTTATATAATTAAAATGAATATTGGATTTCAAGCTCACATCCAATGTCTCCGGGATGTTCCCTACCACATGTTCTGCTTTACCTCTGGTTTCCATGTACTTTAGGCAGAATAAGCAAATACTTGAGAGTAGTAGTCCTAGCTTTGTGTTTCAGAAAGACCACAGGCCGCTGTTGCAAAGCAGTGTTTAAAAATGCTAAACAAAAGTTGAAGTTACAATAACCAGACAACCGTTTCCATCGCAAGCTCGACTATTGACGTGCACAAATATTACATGGATTTTCGGGAAGGCCTCATTTTTAATGTGTACTATAAAATATGTGACAATTGCATCTGGAATAGTTTCGTGTAGGGCCACTAGGCTTACCGCTTTGACGTTGTGTGTACGTACTTTACGTCCAGCACTAGAGTTAGATTGAATCCCAGAGGGAAGGGATGGATGAGAGGTCTGAGATGCGAGGAAGAACAGAAAGAAGAATGGCTAGTTTTGGTAGAGTTGGAAGGTAGAGTGGCACCAGTTGCAGGGGTCCCACTCTCTAATCCTTACTTGCCCTGTTCTACCCAACCACTAACTGCTATCTTTTCTTGGCCAGGGGGATCCTGAAATCCCCCTGAATGCTCTCAGCTTAAAACACATCCATCTCGAATTCATGACAGTTGACTGGTTTCACCCAGAAGGTTTCCCACCTTTTCTTGGGGGAAGTATGCATGGAAGGAAACACAGAAGCCCTGATTCACAAAGGTGAACTTACAATTTTCTGCACATTCGCGATTTGTTCATATTCGCAAAAATATGCAATAGTAGTAACTTTACAACTGCAGAGTCTCTCCGCACTAGTGAGGCTCTGCCTATAAAAAGATAGAACAGTCCTGTCCTTTTATGAGTGGATAGACTCCGCAGTCGTAAAGTTACTACCCGTAACATAGCTTTGTGAATACGAAAAAATTGTAAACTTACAAAAAAGTGTATGTTTACCTTTGTGAGTCAGGCCCTGTGTCTATTAATGGCAGTGCAGGCATTCATTTATGCTCATGTGATGAACCTATTAGAGTCAGCTAAGTCATCAACGAAACCATCTCCAACTGATACTCATAACTTTTGAAAAGTTAGGAATGCACGAAGGTGTGCATTCCATCATTTTGTTCATTGTACTTTAAAAATGTGTCCCTGCAACTGTTTGCACTCTGATATATAAAATGGATGAAACTGAAGGAAAAAACGGAGGGCCAGATTTACAAGAACTGGCACATCTCTGCATATTAGCAGAGATGCATCAGTTCATTAGCATCTCGTAAAAAACACCCTTGCGCCACCATGTATGCCCCGCATTTACAATGCGGCGTACCGTGGCACAAGGATAGACAGATGCGTGACGCATCTTTTGGCGCACAGCCAGCGCATTGCTGGAGTCATGTCGCAAGCACGATGCAACTCCAGCAATGGTTAGCTATGCCTATTCCTACCATGCTACGTCAGTTTGATGCAGTGCCGTCGTAAAAGTGACTCAGTGAAATCTGCGTCACTTTTACGAGGCTTTCTCATGTTGTAACGCCCACCCTGCATACATCGTACCTGACGCAGGTATAATGTAGCGCAAGGCTTTACAACATGACGCATCTCCCTAGATGCGTTACGTTGTAAATATGTCGCAACATGGCGCATTGTTTACGACGCCGCTGCATCACAGAAATGATGCAAAAGGGCCGTAAAGTTGTCGCTAGGGGCTTGTAAATCTGCCCCGGGGTATCACTTCAAAGGCAGTAGGATAACATCGAGTTTTCAGAAGGGAGCCCACGTGGTCATGTAAGAACTGCACCATATTCTACGAAGGACTTTTAAGATTTGTTTATTCAGGACTTATAAATGTAACGTGTCACATATACAGTTTCAAAATGTTTTCATACAAATTGTTTACAAATCGTTCATTGAAGGTTTGAGAATGAAACGGGGAGGGTAATCATATTTGTGTGAGTTGATTTTGAGTTTACAGATATGAGCGGGCAGTTCATTATTCAGCTGAGGGGTGGGTGGAGAACATATTTCTTTAAGGTTCGTGGTTTGAATCGGCACTTGGTCACGTGGTTGGGTCACACCTCCGTAGCAGTTTGAAATAGGTGTCACTTGAGATGTTTCACATGGAAACGCCATAGTGAAGGAGCGTGCAATTATGGTGGTTTCATGTTAGAGCGGAATAGGTGGTTACTTTTCGGTCACTGCTTGAAGATTATGTAGGTATAGATTTATTTGGCTTTATGTTGCTGGTCATGGTGCTAAGATTATGCAAGCACGTATTAGTTTTGAGCAGCGATTTTGTTGTTTTTTACAGAAATGTATTCACAATGGATATTTTTGTTTGTAGAAGGAGGCAGATTTAATTCTTTGCATGATGGCTCTCAAAAATGGGTGGGGAGTATTGAGTATCAAATTCATGTTGGAATTAGCTACGGCAAAACATAGAGGTGATTATTTATTAGGCAGTAAGTTTTATAATGAGTTCAAGTAATGAGTGTAATTTTATGGGAAACTATTCTAATTTGTATGTGTCCTTGTTTCCATTTCAGTCGCCTCTGACAAAGGGCTGTAGAGCCCGAGACGCATTGGGAGAAAAAGTATGAGGCTGCCCAGGATTAATTGTTAATCCCTACATGCCACTGACAAGGCCTGGATGGGCATGGCAGTGGCATTTGGAAAAGTGTGGAATAATGTTGTCTTCGAAGTGAATGGACAAAGAGAGGAAGAAGTTTGAAATAAAAACATGGATTAAACAAGGATTACTGGATTTACGTTGGTCTATTGTGAGGATAAATAATTTTTCTAAAGGCTGTGCGACTGATAGTTGGCGCGAGAGGATATGCCACATGCTCTCTGTACTGCCATTCCCGTTGACAGTGAACCAATCCATTTCTAAAGCTTAAGTAGGAGTTTTAGTTATGATGTATTCGTACATTTTGCAGCAGGTTTTCAAGATTTAGTGAGTAGTCAAGAGGAGCCAATGGTGTGCCATCATATTGGGGGTAATGTGATCATTTTCTTTCAGGGTTTGGATGAAACATGTTGCAGTGTTGAAGATGCCCTTGAAGGGTGTCAATTTGGCCTCTGGGAGGCCATAGAGCAGGGCATTACTGCCATCCAGATTCAAGAGAATGAAGGCTTTAACAGCAGTTCTGACGTCTCTTTCTGGAAGAACTGTTTTACTTTCTTTAGAAGAGTGGGCAGGGTGCAGAACATCTTTGTTTTTGTGGCAATGTGTTTCTTGAAGGTCAGGTTGGTGTCCTTGGTGATTTTAAGTGACAACATTTGAGGAAAGTTGGTGTTCATAGCTGTTAAGTTTCATGGCATTGAGCCAGGTGTGTACTGTATCTTTGTGAGAAATTGGCTTACTGGTTCGCTAGGGTGTGGGCACTTGTCAAGCAACAACCACAATCCTTGTCTGAGTAAGGCACATGCAAACCCCCTATTGACCTGTACTCAACCCCCTGGTAGAGTCCTACAGAGCAGTCAGGCTTGACTTAGACACAATGTGCAAAGTATTTGTGCAACACTTAAAACAGTAATAGAGAGAAAACACCACACAAAAAGGATCCTCCACCAGATTAAAAAAATAGAGCAATATGTAATAATAAAAGCAGACCAAAAAGACAAAAATTCAATCAGTAGAATCAGACTTATAAAGTTTAAACATTTTAGGAAAAATAGTGCAAAAAAGCACAAAACACCAACTAGGTATATCTGGTCGCTCTCGACCGGGGCAAAGTTACACTTTCATGCCGACCGTGATGGAGCGCAGGTCATATACAGTCACCAGGTTCGTCCCACAGATGTTTACATTCTCAAGTTCGTGCCAAAAGTACTGTTTGCATTTAAAAGGAATAGGAGGAGCAGGGAGAGCATCGTGGGAAGTTGTCGGTGAAGTGCGAAGAGCCAGCTGGTGTCGTACACAGGCATTGCTGGAGTGTCTCGTTGGATGTCCCTGCCAGTTGTCAATGTTGCAGTGTGAAGAGATGGTCTGATGGAGATTCGCATTGATTTGCAGTGTGAGACGTGAGATCTCGGTGCACACAGGCCAGTTTGTGGTCTCGAGGAGCCCAAAAACTTGATTTCAGCACCCTTGAGCCACACCAAGGGGCCAGTACCTGAGACACACCACGTGGGGGTCACAGACTCACTACAGCTGCTTCCATGGGCTGGTGCAGGATGTTGGAGAGTCTTCTATGTCCCTGGGGCTCAGATCAGGAGGCCAGCAGACCACTGGAGTAACGAACGTTGAGGGGGCCTCCCTGCAAGGCATGTAGAAGGGCCCCCTCTGGGCACAATCAGGAGCTCCGCAGCCAGAGTGCTGTGCTGTGGGGGCCCCCTAGTGCTTGTGGCCCCCCACACTGCAGGGGCTGCGGGGGCCTGTGTTACGCCCCTGCAGCAGACTAGCCCTTGGAGTCACTCTGGAGTCCTAAGTTCAAGATGAAGATGCAGGTCAATATCCTCTTCCCCAGGCAAGAGGGCAGCAGGTAAGCACATCAGTGCAGCGGTTCTTTCAGAGTAGCAGTCCAGCAGATTGGTAGCCCTTACAGCAGCACAGCTGTCCTGCTTCCTGGTAGAGTATCAAGTGGTCCAGAAATGTACTGAAGACTTGGTGTCTGAGTTCCAGTATGTATACACAGTTATGCCTTTGATGTGGGGAGAAGCTTCTAGACCTTCTACCTCTTTGATTTATACTGGGTGAATAGGATAGTCACTTCAGCTGCCATTGATGGATTTTGAGGTTGACTTAAAAGGCTCAAAATATCCTCATCAGAGGGATTTAATTCTTCTGATTATCTTTGACAAAAAATCTGGAGAAAAAAAATCATTGCCCTTACTATCCTGTTCCATGGTCCCTGTTCTAGGGCCTTTTGCTTTAGTGATATTGTTGCTCACAGTTCAAGTCAAAGTGTGCCAAGTCAGTAACCTACCAGTAAACTCTCCCTCCTTAATTAGTTTTGACCATATGTCTGTGCACTGAATATTTCCTTCTCCAGCAGGAAATGCTGTTGCCCTTCTTAGCTGACTCTCTATCTAGATAACTCTACTTAACATGAACCTGGTATCATCTGATTTTAGCAAGTTGGAGTGCACTTGAGTGCGTTTCAAATATATCATTATGAATTCTTTTAGAGTACTTTCAAAAGCTTTACCATTCCATCTTCATCTGTATTGTAGAAACCCTCCCAGACATTTCCCAGCAATAAAGAGCCTCTATCCTGCACAAAAAACAGCTGAGCCCTATTCCCCATTTCTCCAACAAAAAGTCCAGTTAAAAATAAAGCTTTGTTCGGTGACCACCTATAAGTGGGGCAGTTATTGAGGGTTAGAGAAATTGCTACATGGTAGACAGTTACAGATGGTATAGAATCTGAATAAAGAAAAAATATATTCTTGAAGTTGTTTGAAAAAGATCAGGAAAAAGTTCCACTGCTCTTGATTAGTGTTCAGCAGACGCTGAAGGTCGAATTGAACCAGAACACACTTTAACCTATTCATGCTCCCATCACTTTTGGTTTTCTTTGAGTGTCTTTTAAATTTCCCAGATCTAACTCTGGGATTTGAACAAAAAATTAAAATTGCCTCTGATTATAAAGTTCTTTGAAAATTGAGCTGAATGGAAAAACAAATCATTGAATCTGGCTCTTCGCGGATTGACCTATTTACTGGGGCATATTAGAAGCCCCTATCACCATGGGAACGTCACTTTTTTAACGTTTCTGTGGTGATAGGGGCTTCACCTTATTTACAAGGCAGCGTTAAGCCACTTAATGTGGCCTAACGCTGCCTTGTAAATAAGGCCCCCTTTCCTGCAATGCTTAGCATGAAAGGGGAGGGTAATTAGTGTTGCTGTGCGCTTTCTACTATAACACCCATTGAGCCTGATGCTACCTCCTATTTACAAGAGAGGCATCGCCAGAATTAAGACCAGGGAAAACCTGGTCTTACCCAGGCAAAACGAGGAGAAATGTTTTATTTCTCCTCGTTTTTGCTGTTTTCATGTGTGCTGTGTTGTGCAGCACACATAAAAACAGCAAAAGGTCAGTGATTGTTTATGTACAGGAAGGTCCCCCTTCCTGCACATAAACAATCATTTAAAAAAAATGCTGTTTTGCAACTTCTTTGTGTGCTGCATTAAGCAACACACATAAAAGTTACAAAACAGCATTTAAAGATTGCTTATGTGCAGGAAGGGGGACCTTCCTGCACATAAACAATTGTCCCCTGCACACAGACACCCTTGCACTATGGTGCATGGGTGCCTGCGTTGCTGCTAGGCCGCTAAGTGTAGCACCAGCTCATGAGGAAACACAGGGCTGGACCATATTCTTGTAGATATGGTTCAGCCCTGCATTTCCGAAGTGGTGGAGAAAGGCTTTAAACCAGGAAGGCTAACACCTCACTCCGCCATTTCCTTTGTACATATGCCCCACTGAGACCAATGCAATTGGTGCTTGATCTCTTCAAATCTCTACAATCAACCATCTTCATATTTAATTTGTATATGAGTTAATAGCTCCGATCCTAAACCTCTTGCTAGCCAGTATTACGCAACCCATGTGAACGGCACATGTAGAAGAAAGCTGCATTAGCTGGAAGGGAGTCCATTTAAATAGCTTCAGCTTATCCTTTCTGAAATGGGTCTACTGAAGGAATACTTTAAAGGATTTTTGTTTCTCTAGCTAGGCCAGGAGTGCCTGGTAATTCTTTCTAATATTTAAGCCATTCACATTCATTGACAAAACCCTAAACTTGTGCATGTTCATAGTAGACAGATATTGGATATTACATCAGATGTGCCTGGAAGCCTCCCTAGAAATTATTTCACAATCCCCAGTATCATGTCTCTCTAACTTCTTCTAAACTCTGACCTCTATTTTAAAAAAAAGTGTCTCTAGCTTCTCCAGAAACGGACTATCTTAACCTGGGCAGCAATTCCAACTGTTAACTAATGCCTTTCCACCCATCCGCCTCCGACTCACCCCTTCCTGTGATCCAAAATACTCCTCCTTTACCTCCCTTGGCTGGCACCCCTGTGTCTTCTCTGCCTATTGCTCAGGTACCCCCACGATCTTCCCCTTTCAAGTTCGGTCACATCACCTACAACTTCACAACTCTACTAAAACAATGATACCGACACAGTGTCCTCATCCTTAAAGCATCATACATTGTGTGTTATACCTCAATAATATTAAAAAGTAAAAAACTCCCCCTTCCCTCTATATTTGCGTGCAAACAGACAAAAAACTCAGACTGAAGGCAGGGATCTGAGCCTTGAATACTTTGAAAGCAGTTATGTGCCATTCAGCCATTCAAATTTACTTTCATTATCATCATCTTGTAACTTTAAAACACTTCAATCAATTAGTTATCATTACGTACAGTTCTCTGGCCCTGTCTTTTTTGAAGGTTATAAAGATATAAATGTGCTGCTTCTACCTCCTGTAAGATCTTGAATTACTTATTTAAATCTGGCAGGCTGCATTAGCATAGCTTGAGCCCAATGAGTAAAAGCAATGGTATAAAAAGCTGAAGCTCTCTCCGACGTCTTGACATCTCAAAGGTCATATCTGTAAGACCTGAAAATTGAAGTTGTCTGTGGATTTAAAGCTTTGCTGTTTTGTTGATTGTGAGAAGACTCTTTCTCAGATTCTGAAGTCTCTTAAGTTCACCAATATTGTAAAAGTGTGTGTGGCACTAGAATAAAAGATTGCCATCTGATCAATAATTCAGCAGAAGCCAATGCTGTGTCATCCAGGTCAGGCACAGACATAGGGATTGAGGATATTTCAGGATTTTGAGGCATTCAAGTTTCCAATATTGCCTTAGCATTGGTGTACTATCCAACTCTTGTATGGGCTGGTTCTTATTACACCTAGAGTCTTTCCTAAAATTAGTTGACTGTGGGTTGAGTGGAGCTCCCGTTATTTCATCCCCCTCTTGTGTCCTTTCCCTGATTGGCCTGACTGGAGTCAACCACTGATCTGTCTGTGTGAGTATAACCTGTGCTCAGCAAACCAGTCTCCTTGTTTCAGCCTGCTGGCATGGTCTTAGAGGACTAATTATGAAAGACATGGTAGATTTTCATGGCCCCTTTGTCTGTACCATTTTCAAAGCCTTGAGATTGAGCCTGTATCCGCTCAATTGGGACACCCACTGCTAATGACTCCTGCATCACAGTTTCTCCTTGAGCAGTTTGCTCTTACACCTATGCTGTCAGATGTTGCCTGAGAGGTAACAGCACAGTACGTTCATATACATTTCTTGAGATGTAATTTAAGGTTGCTGGATCTTTGGGTTGCTAACCAGGGTTCTTTCACCCTGAATTGTTTTAGTCCAGTTCGCATTAAATATTAGCTTAGGCACACTCTTAGTAAGATAAATGTTAAATTGTTCAATCACGTTGGCACAATGATACTTCATTTTGTCCCTCACTAAGTTATGTCACTTGGCTATTCGTGCGTTCATGGGTGTGACGCGTCAACGTTGCACTTTTCTTTCAGGTTAAATGATCACTGGTTCCTTCCATTTTGGATCATTGATGGCTGGCAAAGACATATGATTCAGCTTCTGAGCAGCTGCATAATAATTTGTCTGTATTTCATTACCTAGAATGGCTCTTATGAACAGGAGATGATATTTATATCCCAGGGTGCCAACATTTTTGTGATGATGTGCAAATATGGCAGTATTTTTAATTGCCGGAAGACTTGCTTCTCCTCATCAGCATGGTTGGCTGAAAATGTAATATGTCCAAAGCTAACACCACCTGACATATGAAACCTGATTCTGAATATCTACAGTGCTGAACATCCTCCTGTACATTTCTCAGGCTCTCCAGGACATCCATGGCATGACATTCCCATTACTCAAGCACCTTTCCCAGTTGCTGATGCCCAGGTTTTAATGGAGCGCTATGCATGAAACAGTCTAATAGACAATGGGCATATTTGTTCAGAAATAGGTTCCCAAGTCTGTTCCTCCGGACCTAATGGCATCCAATCCACTGGGCAGTACTCCTTTCCCTAAAACCTCTTTTAACAAAGCAGACAATGTACTCTTTCCCCAAAACCTGTAAAGGCTGATGTGAATAATTGTAGCAGATTGTTGTAAATAGAAGTAGTCCATTCATGTAGGTTCTTCATTTAAATTTAGTCAGGTAAGATGTTACAAGAAGGAGAGTCCCACCAGGAGCAGCCTCACTGCTACTCAGCCCATCCATCAACTGACTTGCACACATGAACATTCCACTCACCAACAATCTCTCACACAGTCACCCAGGCTGAGCAGCAGTATAACACATCTCCTTCCTTTATAATGGAATACAAACCCTCAGAACGAAAGTTGAAGGTGGCAAATTCATGTAGAAAGACTGAAGTAGATAGAAAGAGACAGAAGAAGACAATTACAAAACACTAATGCACCATCTCCCTTCTTATCACAACACAACCCACATTCCCACACCAAAACTACCAACAAACCAAAGTACCAGAATCATTCAAGCTGACCAAGCAAACACAAGAAAAGTACAAGGGTGCCAACAACAAAAGTGTGAAGGAGAACCATCCAATAAGGAGAAAAATAAACAGAATGCACGTGTGGAGGATAAGCACACAAAACATAACATCACATCACCACAATAGTTGCAAACCTTCCCACAACAACACAAGTTGGGGTGGGATGTGTGGGAAAAGGACCACACAGAACATATGCACTTTCCCCAACAGCAAGTTGGGGTGTGATGTGTGGATGGGACTCCACGCGGAACAAAACGCTCCCATCGCAAACCTTGATGTGCGAGGGAAAACACTCCCTACGCAAACCTTGATGTGCAAGGGAAGGAAAATGCAATGCAGACGAAAATAAGAAACAACCTGGAAATACGGTAAGTAAATGCACATAAGGTAAGAACATGTGCACTTCCCCCAACAAAATATGGGATGGGATGTGTAGAAAACACTCTACACGGAACCTAAGCAAGCACACAACACTTCACTCAATGACTTCAGCACTCCCCCCCAAAAAAGAAGGGGTGGAATGTGTGGTATAACACCACACGAAACATAAGAAAACGCACACAGCAACACCCAACCACTACTGAACTTCCCCCAACACACCCACAGAAAAGCATTGAATCATAAAGAATCGTGCATTAAAGAAACAAAAAAAAACAACGAACACTAGCACTACACAGTAAAATACGGCATTAGAACACAGGAAATATGCAACACTGAGCAAGTACACATGCGAACCTCCGATAAGCGACTCCTCACCCAAAGTGCCAAACAGCTGCCAAAAGATGCTTTCCAGGTGAAAAAGTGTAAGTTTACAAGGATCAGTGTAAACGCAGCTGAAAAACTTCCAGATTGCCAAACAGTCACCAGGCACAGGGCAGACATCATGGCAAAAGAAAAGGGCAAGAATAATAATACACAGTCTGCAGACAGTGTGGCAAAAGTAAACTGCCTTTGCGTTTGCCTCAAATATGAAAGAACAGGCAGATGAAAACATTAACAGAAGTACCTTGAGTTTAAAAGGGCATTCAGACGGAAATTCTCAGGTGAAAGAAACATGAGGAAAAATTGACAATCCACACGCCAAAAGTTAAGTGAATCACACAGCATGACACAGAGACTGGTTTCAACATCCGTTTTCCTGGAGGTAGTAACGCACATTGGATGGAATGCCAGGTGCTACTGGCAAACCAAAGATGGTGACACGTACTGCACACTGTGCCGGATGGCTCACAGTGCGTTGAAGAAGCTGCACGTCCATCAGCAGCAGAGCAGTGTGGAAGAAATGAGGTAGGAATGAATCCCAAAAAGGCGCAAGAGGATTACCTGAACACAGACGAATTTGAGGAGAAGGCTCATGAAGGTAGGAGTGCGTGATTGGCACGCGTGTCCTTTTCAAACCGCAACACTGTGGTTAAACTGTCATGAGGTAAAGAGGCCTGCCGGGGGCAACATTTATTTTAAAAAAAACATGGCTCACCTCGCACGTCAACCAGGTCGAGTAGTAAACCATGAATGCTGTATGTAAGCTACCATTGGGAACAGCACCAAACCACCAAAGCTAGGAAAAATGAAACCCACTAGTTAAAGCATAAATGCAATTTGGCATCAGGTCCTGAGCTCAAACCTTCCTTGTAGGCACACCTGTAGTTGGCACTATCAGCACACCTTAGGTCTTCACAAGAGCTCCTCAGGTTGTTCCTAGTGTGCACCGGCAGTCCAAATCCACAGCTGGCAGAAAGGCACACAGAATGGAGAAAACGGGGAGTGCAGCAGGAACTAGGGTTGGATCACAGCAAGTAGACTCCTTAAAAATCAAAGACACTGTTGCCCGCAAAAGTTGAAGAAACTCTTTTTGAAGAAGTTAATTCCCAAGGTACAGCAACACGTAAAACACTTTCAGGGTCGCAGGAGTCAGGTTGAAAGTGCAAGAGGAACTGGCACAATAGGGTTGTGGGCGATCGATGTAAAGGTCTCCCAGCTGCATTCGACACCGTCTGCCACCACACCCTACATACACGCCTCCACAATGCAGGAATCCATGCCAAAGCCCTGGACTGGACCTCCTCCTTCCTCACCGACAGAACCCAGAGCGTCCACCTCCCTCCATTCCATTCGGAAGCCACGAAAATCACCTGCTGTGTACCCCAAGGATCTTAACTCAGGTCAACCCTTTGCAACGTCTACATGGCACCGCTCGCCAACATCGTCCGATCACACAACCTCAACATCATCTCTTACACCAACGATATCCAGCTGATCCTCTCCCTCACCAAGGACCCCGCCACCACCAAAACCAACCTCCACGAAGGAATGAAGGCCGTCGCCGAATG
Organism: Triturus cristatus; assembly: GCF_964204655.1. Classification (NCBI taxonomy): domain Eukaryota; kingdom Metazoa; phylum Chordata; class Amphibia; order Caudata; family Salamandridae; genus Triturus; species Triturus cristatus. The sequence continues at coordinate 210,074,220 of NC_140588.1, read as the reverse complement.
GATGATGAACAGTCACCTGAAACTGAACTCAGACAAGACAGAGGTCATCACCCTCGGCTCCACCCCCTCCGCCTGGGACGACTCCTGGTGGCCGACCGCACTGGGAGCCGCACCGACACCGTCCGACCACGCACGCAACCTGGGGTTAATCCTGGACTCATCACTCTCAATGACCCAGCAAGTCAACGCCGTCTCCTCCTCCTGCTTCAACACCCTCCGCATGCTTCGCAAGATCTTCAGATGGATCCCCACCAAAACCAGGAGGACAGTCGCACAGGCCCTCGTCAGCAGCAGACTGGACTACGGCAACGCCCTCTATGCTGGAACCACGGCCAAACTCCAGAAAAGACTACAATGCATACAGAACGCCTCCGCACAACTCGTACTTGACATCACCCGCCGCACCCACATCACAGCTCACCTGAGAGACCTGAACTGGCTCCCAGTCAACAAGAGGATCACCTTCAAGCTCCTCACCCACGCTCACAAGGCACTCCATGACACCGGACCAGTATACCTCAACAACCGTCTCACCTTCTACACCCCGAACTGCCAGCTTCGCTCCACTGATCGTGCCCTCGCTAATGTCCCACACATCCACAGGTCAACCACTGGCAGCAGATCTTTCTCCTACCTCGCCGCCAAAACATGGAACACCCTCCCCACCAACCTGTGACAGACTCAAGACCTGCTGACCTTCAGGAGATGACTCAAAACCTGGCTGTTCGAGCAGTAGCTGCATCCCCCCTCTGCCCTGAGCACCTTGAGACCCACACGGGTGTGTACTGCGCTCTACAAATGCTTGAATAATTGATTGATTGATTGTTGGGGCTCAGGGGTGCCAGGTTGCTTTAAATACCAAGGGGTCAATTACGATGTCCGCCTGCCACCGCAACGGCAAAAGGGACCACTCGCCATAGGTGCGGCGGTCCCGCCATCAACATTATGATGCTCCCACCACACTGGCGGGCGCATCCCTCATTTTTTACATTTTAGTCCTCAAAAAGTCACCAAAGAAAGATGATGGATTCAGGGTATTTTGTAAAAGGTCATAGTTAGATTCACAATCCTCTTGATGGTGAAAGAACCAATAGATTTTAGGCTTAACTTCTGCAGTACTGATAAATGTGAGTGTTTCATAGCCGGCCAAACAATATTACCGATTGCGGGAAAAGAAACAGCGGTTTGAGGATGATCCACATGTGCTTTGTTTTGTTTTTTATTTCTTCCAACCTGCTACATGGCTCTTGTAAAACAGTATGTAGGTGTGAGTGGAGTCCCTGCACAATAGGAATTGGGAACTGTTATTGTGACTCTGTCAGGCACTCATCTGGCATGACAGCTGTTCAGGAAAAAAGTTAGATACAGAGGAAAACATTATGAATGTCGTGGTACATGACTTTTACTGGCCACAATATCTCATGTGAGAAGTTGGCCTGGTACATGCTGTCCACTAATTATACTGGGCACCCTGTTCCAGTCCAAACAACCCCTTATTGGTTATAGGTTAAAGACAACCTTTATTGAAAGCTAACCTAGTGGTAGCTATGGAGAGCAGCCTTCAGGCTAAGTCTTGAAGGAATGTAAAGCAGCTTGTTTTACCAATCTATAATCTCTTGAATGCCTAAATGAAAGACAACCACACCAGGTATATATATAAAATATATGTATTTATTTCTAAACACACCCTCTTAGTCTCTTTATGAGACTAGAGGTCAAAACACATAAGTTACACTTCAAATATCACAGTAATAAGCACAAATACACGTCAGGCCCTAGGGGCGAGCCAAACCATATACTAAAATAGTGGTATAAGAACCATGACTTCACAAGACACAAGGCCTAGAGCCTGTAGAATCGCTGGGACCCAAGGAACCACCCAAGGTATTGATGCAGGGGACCCACGGGGGCCATGTGCAGTGTGCGAACACAGCCTCAAGCTCCCGTTAGCTTCTATGGGGAAAGTCGCGGTTCGATTTTTAAAGATTAGGGACACTTAGAAACGAGTCAGAACCAAACCCTTTGGGACTTCGGAAGTTCTAGGGTCAACACCCACTGGAGCACTGGAGTACTCGAGTTATCTCACCCAGGGAAGCCAGGTGCATAGGTGTCAAATGGTGTCGGGTCGCGTCAACAATTTCAATGGGAGCTGGCAAAGAAGTGCTGCTGCCGGGTAGATGCGAAGAGTTCGAAGAGATCCAAGCCTGGATCGGAGTCGTGAAGAACCTGAGAGCAGAGGGGACAGAGTCTGGGTCACTTGCCAGTGACCAGGAAGGCATGCCCACCGATGTCGGGTGATTTCAGGTGAAGAAGGTGAAGCTTGACTCTTCAGCCACGAGGACCAGGAGGTGTCGAGGATGACCAGGAGCTGGAGTCAAGCTGTGCCACAAAGGATGTCGAGTGCTGCAGCGTCGGTGCACGGATTGGACACAACAAGCCTCGGCAACAGCAACCCGCGCAGAAAGAAGAAAGTTGCTTCGGTGCAGACCAGCAAGGTCTGAAGGACTCACCACTTGGTTGAGAGTCAGGGCACATCTGGAGCAACCAAGGAAGCCCAAGGAAATTCAAAGTTACCCCCTCAGGGACCCACCAGTCAATGGACCTCAAGAGGAAACACAAAATGGTCGTTCACGGGTCACTCTGGGTGACTAGGCTGACAACCTTCAGTGGTTGTTCTGCTCGAGATGGGGGCTACAAGTATGCCCAAGCCCGACTTCAAGAGATGCCGAGAAGTCAAAGCACTTGCAAAAGTGCACAGTGACCAGGAGTTCCGGTTCCACGCTATTCATGAGGGCTGTGGGTCTCAGCTTTGCTGGGGACTCGGGTCGGCCTCTGAGATGTCTGGAAATCTTCTTCCTGGGCTGCAAATACTTCGGAGTCTGGCAGGAGCTTTGGAAATGCAGACCGGCAAATTGCTTTGTTGGTGTCTGCCAAGCAGGGGAGTCACTCCTTGACCACAAGCGAGATTTCTTCAGTCCTCTAGTCGTTAGTAGGGCGTCGAAGTTTCAGGATTCAGCTTCAGAGTTTTGTCCAGCGATATCTTAAGCTCTGGTTAGAGGTTCCTTACTTATACCTAAGGAAGGCGTTGGACTAACTCTGGGACCCACCTATGGGAGGGTTTGGAAAGAGGGGCGGCTACACCCATTTCCTTTGTCCAGTTTCGAGCCAGAGCAGGGGCTAGAAGCCCCTGAACCAGTTTGAGCTGGACTATGCACAGGGACACCAAATGTGCCCCCAGTGCAGGACTTCAAAGCACTCTGAGAGTGCTCCCTCCCAGCCCCAATACACATAAGCCTGTCTGGGAGGTGGTTACACCTCCCTGTGAAAGGAAACCTATCGTCCAGGCCTCCCCTACCAGAGTTTCGGTCAGCAGCAGGAGGCCAGACCCGTGTCTGTGACTGCAGCATCCATTTTGTGATGCTAGGGCTCTATTAGATTTCTACCAGGTATACCAGTACTGCCATGTTTCTCCCTCTAGAAGGGTGAGATCATATCCTCACATCGAGAACTGATGTGGGGGTATGATTCCAAGGTGTTTGACACCAAACGCGATATGTTTCCGTGCAGCCAGTCCAAAGTTAGCATTAACCGTTTAAGGTATAATGCACTTAAGAGTATATGGTCAGGCTGCAGCACTGACAACCCCGGAGAAGAGATTCTGAAGGCTGCAGAGGGGCTTAGCTCCTCCCTGGGCACCCTCTCACATATAACCAAGCACCCTGGCTTCAGGATTGATAAGGCCTGCCATAGCGGTGACTGATAGGTTACTATGTGCAGTGATAGGTGAGGTATAGTGAACCTATACCTCAGTAAGGGGTGCATGCACCATCTTTCCCAGGCTGCAGTAGCAGACCTGTGGAGTCTTTTTGTATGGCTTTCCAGGGGTGGCACAATACATGCTTCAGCCCCTGGTAGACCTCTGCGGTACCTATGTCCTGGGTACATAGTATACCATGTACTAGGGACTCAAAAGGGTACCCCAGAATCAAATCTGGAGTGTACCTAAAGTACATGCAATCAATTTAGAGAGGAAGCAGCTAGGCTGGGGTCCTGAATGGCAAGGTCCCAGCCAGACTAAAATCGAAAAACAGTGAAACACCAGCAAAAAGTCGAGGTAAACATGTGAAGCAGATCCTACTCTCCTACACCTCACTTCAGCAAATCATTGAAGAAGCAATTGTACAGATTGTTTCAAACATTCTATCCAGGCATTGTCAGTGGCTGACACAAGAGCATTAATAGCCAGGATTTGGAAAACAACTGTCCCAAAATTTAAAGCAAATTGTATCCTGACAATCTGATAAGTACCATGGGTGTACTGCGTAGGCACCACAGAGGTACAACTTTGTGAAATGGATTAGTTTTGGATATTGTCAAGTAACACTGAGATAAGTCACACTGTTTAGGTCTCTCTATTCTAAACAAGCCCGAAGTTCACCCCCTTTCTTAAGGATGAAGAAAAGAGTGAGTGTCAGGAAGCAGTACTGGAGTCTAGGGTTAATGATTAAGAGATGGTGAACGTGGAGGACTGAGTCTCTAAATCCGCTTGAGCTGAGTCTATCTCAGGAAAGGAAAGACTGGATGTCTTTTCAGAATGGTGCATTGTCTGGCATGAGGCTTTAAGTGTGTGTGGAGTACACACTATGCAATGGTGCTGTAACAACAAATTGATTTACTCACCTGACCATGAAGTACTACTTGGATGTAACTGGCGCAATTCTCTCCAGCATAATTACTCATAGTTACAGCAAAATTACTCATAATTACAGCAAAATTACTCCAGAGGATGCATTGTGTGCTAATAAAATAGTGCCAAATGCTATAGGTTTTGAAAAGCAGTGGCATATTTTATTAACTGGAATGTCCCCAGTAAAGTGCACTGAATGTGCCAGGCAAATCAAATGCTTCTAGTGAGTTTGCAACAATGGTTGTGCCACCCACATGAGTAGCCCTGTAAAGGTTTCTGAGATATACCACTGTAATGTCTGCACACATAGTGGTAAACTACATGTTAAGCTGGCAAGTGCATCTACTTGCCAGGTCCTAACCTTCTCTTTTATGACATGTAAGGCACCCCTCAGGTAGGCTCAAGGTACCCCATGGGCAGGGTGCAGTGTATGTTAAAGGTAGGGCATGTTCTGGTGTGTACTACTTGTCCTAAGAGTGAAATACTTTTCAGTGTTGAAAGGCTGGCTGTTCCATGGGCTTTCATTGTAGCTGCACTGTAACATTTTACATGTGTAACTTTTAATTGGGTACAACTGAAAATTTGGAGTTTAGGCTCTCTGAACTCAGAATTTAATAACACACCTTTTATTAGAGGTGTTTTTTAAATTGTATGTTTGAAAATGCCACTTTTGAAAAGTGTGCATTTTCTTATTTACCCATCCTGTGTTCCTTTTTTGTGTATTCACTGTCTGGCTTTGGAGTGCCAGGAGCTGGGGATGAGCATTCAATCTATACAGTCACAAAGGGGGTTAAGGTATGCCCTGCCCTGTTGGGTGACTCATGGCTAGGCTGAATAGAACTGGTCTGCATTTAGAGTGGTGGGAGGAGTTTTCATTAACACCTGAATAGGCTGCCTCTGCTCTGCACAATGCTGTCCCCACCTCCTGTAGTGAAGCTGGACCAGGGATGACAGAACAGGTTTTTACTGAGCTCAGAGACTACAAATACATAATGGGGTATAAGTATTAGACCTAAAACCACTGAACTTTAGATTACTTATGGGATACAAGGACCCTGCCAAGAAGAACAGCTAACGAGCTGTCAGAAGTACTGCCATTTTGCTGTGTGTTGCTTTGTTGGGTTGGCCTACAGTTGCTGTTTCTGGCTGTGGGCAGTGGAAAGGACTGGACTTTTGCCTTGCTGTGGTATCCTGCTTACGATGATTCTCCAAGGGCTTGAAGTAAAGCTTGCCTCCTGTTCTGAAGTCTCATCTGCTGTACTCCTGATTGCCAAATTCCAGTTCCTGGGCCCTTGGAATTGTGTGATTGGTGCTGCAACACAAGGAAAACAACACTGATGCTGTCAGGACTGTGGTGAGTAACACAGCAACGTGCACTGAGGCCGTGGGCAACGCTCATGAAGTACACAATGCACCACCCTGCCTGCAAGGCAGCTCCGACACCCACCGATGCCCACTGATGCCTGCAAGTTATCGATCTCTCTGACACTAGCGCTTGCACCGCCGCCAGTTGCCCCCAGCACCTGCATCTTGGCATCGCAGAGCCGATAAATAACGTGGGTGACTTTCTGAACTCATCATCAAGGCACTTCTGAACGGATCTGCCACCTCACTGCTGATGCCGCCTCACCTCCCCTGAAAGCACAGCCTCAACGTCTTTTCAATCCTCACGGATAAGATGCCTAGCCTCACCTGTGGCCGTAAGGAGCTGGGCTTGCGTTGGCCATTGATGCCCCACCTCCACGACACTGTACGCCGTCTTTTGACTTCGTTTTCCAAGGTACTGTTGCTTGGGGGTCCTTGTGACTCAGTGACTGACCCGCGGACCTCACTGTCATTGCTATACATTAGATTTGTGCATTTCACAATGTCGTAATAGACCCAATTGGAGCTATATGAGCTGTATTTTTGCAGTAATCCATTTAAAAGTCAGATTTTGAATTGGGTATGTTAGAATTGTGTCATTTTGGTCTTTTTTAGTTTACATAAAGATACTTTATTTTTCTAAACTAGTGTGATGTCTATTTGTAGTGTTTTCATTGTTTTACTGTGTGTTTGGGTGCAAATACTTTACACATTACCTTTGGGATAAGCCTATCTGTTCATGACAACCTACCAAGGGGGTGAGCAGGGGTTATCTAAAGTGAGTAACTCCCTTATCCTGACTAGAAGCAAGGGTTTCCACGTGGTCAATGTGCATACCTCTCCTAGAGACCCCAATTTCTCACAGTTACTCAAACTGGCATAATCGCTTACTTTCGGTAACTTCACATCATGAGACTAAAGCGTTGTTACTGAAATTACTCCAATTACTCTGGCATAATTGCAATTCCTCCCTCATAGTCCACAGTGTCTTAGCTAGGCAAAGATATTACAATATTACAGAAGCCAGGGCCTTGCTGAATGGATCTACGATTTACTTTTCGAAGAACAATTGCTTTCTTTAGAGCTGCTGAAATGACATTGGGAATACAGAGAAGCATTCTGAAAGTCAAGTTGTGTGTTTAGAAACTAACTTGAACTATGCAACTTTTAATATAAACTTTCTAAACACTAAAGAATTTTACAATAAATTGAGGTTTAACTAGTGATGGAACAAAAGGCATTCTTAAGTCAGTTTTATATTGCTCATGCTCTGTATATACATATATGTCAATTTATAAAGTATTAGAGTTGTAGTCATGTTATGTATATTGCTAAGCTAGGAATTACAGAACATTTTCTGTTATGTTCCTTTCAGTGACCAGGAGTCAAATAGAAACTGTAACTCATCTTTCACAGAGATTATAGACCAACAAAATTTGAAGGAATAATTGAAATCATAGAGAGTATATCATGGAATCCATGGAATCATGGAGAGTATATATTAAAAATACTCATTACTTGTATTAGCATGACTTAAACAAGAGATTAGGCACTAGAAGATCCCTAAATACCACTAATCAAGATCAGATGCAAATGTCAGATAAGATATGCATGTGCCATGGCATATAGGGAGGGAGAGTGACCAGGAAGGTCACTGACTGTTATGATTAAGCATCCATCTGCTGCTAACACTATTACCCACATTGTAGATAATTCAAACACCTACCATCACAAAACACCCAGATTCTGAAAACGTTTAGCAAAACTATACTCATTTGTGTGGTCTTAATCTACTACATACATCACTGACTATTTCAAGGACATGGCAATAGGCTGAATCAATGTCTATTCTGGCCATATACCATTGCCGAAACACTATTCAGGCATAATAGAACCATATTTGTTGACATTGTCTGAGGAGCCTCTTGCATAGCATGTACTGCCCCCCCACTATGTGCAAGGCCACGTTGGTGACTTTACCAAAACCGGGAAAACTGACGGAGCACTGTGAATCATACAGTTGGGTGCCCCTCCTTAACTGTAATGCTAAAATCCTAACCAAATTAATTGCCTGAACCTCTTAATAGTAGATCTGTTGAGACAAGACCAGTCAGGTTCTGTCTCTGGTCTCTCCACTGCCTCAAATTTGCATACATTGTTCGCATTGATACAAGACCTCAAATTGCACCATAGTGTGATTGCTGTCTTCCTAGATGCCTCAAAGGGATTTGAGTCTTTGGAATGGGGCAACTTGTTGACTATACGGTCTAATATGGGACAACCTGGTGTATTTTAGGACTGGATTGCATGTTTATATTCCTCCCCTAATGTCAGGATCCATATAAATGACCATTTGTACAAGGTGTAAGACTAAGCTGCCTCCTGTGCCCATTATATGCGCTCTTACCCATGAACCTTTAGCTGTTAAACTCCAACAAACCTACACAAATCACACCATTAGATACACTTCTTGGCTTATTCTTCTATCACCATATTCTGATAACTCTATACCTTGGGGATCCTGGAAAATGTCTTAATGAGATAATATGTGAATAGTTTAGATTTAGGGGCTGTTTGGAATTGCTATTAACTAGGGCAAGTTGCAAATATTTCTCAGTACGTATGGGATTATCTGATTAAACCTAGAATTCCCGCTGTAGTGGTGAGACTAGTTGGTCAAATACCTTGACATATGGATGAACCGTGATTTGTATAAGGTCATCAAGGAGAAATTTGGGCAGAAAATACACAACATGACTGACCAAATTATCTGCTCATTGTTCCTCCTCTGTCATATGCCAGCAGAATTGAACTCACGAAAATGGTACTCCTACCTAAATTGCTGTGCCTGTTCATTAATATCCTACTTTCGCTCACTAAATATATTTTTCTGAAGATCCTCACTCAGGGGCCAAATCACAAAGGTAATCTGAGCCGATAGTCTAACTTTACCACATTTGGTATTCAGAAGTCATTTACAAATTTTGGCATTCACAAAAGTCATTTACGACTCATATCGTTACGTCCACATCCAGACCAGAATACCCACAATCGGGCCGGAATATTTGCACTCTGGCCTTTTGATCATTGCCTTCAATTCTAAACACCTGTGTTCATGCTTACCATCCCTCACCATGCCCCAGCTGAAACCCTGCAGCCCAACAGCCAATTGCAGCCCTGCAGCAAATATCAATTGAGAGCTAACACATTCAAACCTTCCAACATGTCAAATAATGTTTTCGTTGCTGTGCCTCTTGCCATGTGCCAAGAAGAGTTGAGGAGTAGGATGATGAAGAGCAGGAGAGTAGATAAGATATTCAGGCAAAGGATTAACCTATTTGGGATATCCAGCCAAAATGTCAGGGCCAGATACTGTTTTCCCCAAGATGTCATCTTGGAGAGGGTTTGTGAGTGGGAGGAGGAACTTGACTCTGTGACCTGTCACTTCCATGCCATCCCAGCCTACCTTAAGATCCTTACTGCTCTCCATTTTTCGCTACAGGGTCATTCCAAAGGGTCACCAGTGACCCTGTGGGCATCTCTTAGGCAAGCCAGTCGCAGAACGTGCATCAGGTTCTGAGCTGCATCAATATGAGATCCCACACCCATAGAAAAATGCGCCATACACAAGACAGGAGGCAAAGTGCAGCTAGGGATTTCTATATCATTTCCCGGTTCCCACATGTGCTGGGTGCTATTGATTATACCCATGTGGTTCTTCAGCCACCCCACCACATTGCACACATCTTCTGCAACACCAATGGCATTCCATTAATGTGCAGGGTGTCTGTGAAGCCAGTGGTAGATTCATTGATGTGTATGCAGGTTTTCCAGGCAGTACCTATGACAGCTTTGTATTCCGCATGTCACCTCTTGCTCGGTGGATGGCTGCAGGATAATTTGGTAACATGTGGCTACTGGGTAAGTACTAAGCACAAAACGTGGGATATATACAAATATGATGTATGAATGCCATCTCACTTAAACAACTATTTTACAATAAGATTCATCATGCCACACACATGGCCTGAACAGGCATTGCAGATACCAAAGTATAGATCATGTTCTTTAGATATGTAAGAGGAAAATGTAATTGATTGCACTATTTTCCTTCTTCAGGTGATGTTTGGTATGCATTCTCCCCTCAACTCCTCAGACCATACAGACGTGCAGCCACTGTACCTCAGCGTATGCATAATAGGGCACACATATGAACTCGATCCATCATTCAGCATACTTTTTGGTCTCCTGAAGTCACAATTCGGATGTCTTGATCGCACGGGGCAGGGTGCTGATGTATTCCCCTGAAGTTGTGTGCAAGATCATATTACCCTGTTTTATCTTGCCTAACATAGCTTAAAGTCATGGCTTACACATACCTCTTGTAACTCATCTAGATCTGAATCCAGGCAGCAGGGCCATTACGCCGAAAAGAGGGGAAGGGAAAGCAAGTTTGTGTCAAGCTGGTTGGCACTTTTTTCACCTAAGCTACCTGTTGTGTTACGAACAAAATGTGGTTTGCAGTCTGTTGTCAATGACGAAAGCTGGACATTTCAACTCAGTCCAAAAATTCCATTCTGAGACCACTTTGCAAGCCTCACTAAATGTATGTAAACCACAGCTGTTGACAGGAGTCAAAAGATTGGCCAATCATTAGGTTGGGTGCATATGTCAGCAATCAGTGTTGTCAGTGTCCCTTAGGAATCCATTTCCTCAGTGGATCAAATGTATGTGTATTTGTGAACCCACCCAGGACCTTTTGACAATGTGTGCCTGCTTCACAAAGGGGTCTAACTATTGCATTGTGGAGTATTTGCCCCCAACTGAATTGAATCGACTCCCCCACAAATGAGGGGCCCCCACTTTGAGGGATGATGAGCTTGGTGAATCAGGCCCTATGTGTCAGGGATACATAGCACTTCTTCCCCTGAATTTACCTTAACACTCTATTCAACTCTTGAGTCGTGTGCAAAATATGGACTACATGTACCTTAATGCGAAGGAGCAATCTCTTCTGGGATGTGAAGTTGTGCCTGGCCCCACCCTTTTCCCAAGTCAAACATAATTCAATGGTCTATTCTACCTTTGGTTTCACGTTTCTAATTTTCCTTTTATGTGGCATTTTTTGGGATCTCTGCTACAAAGCAGCAGGATGGCAGAGGATCTGATCTGTGACAGAGGAAGACTCAGAATGAACAGCAAATGGCTGCCAGCAACTTCCAGTGATGTATTCTTAGCCTACAACTTCCTGTATGTCATTTTCTGTTTGAAAGAATGGGTTCTGGTCCGCTTCCAGAGATTCTGGCCTGAGTCCGTACTCTCCGATCTGCCATGAGCGACGCCTCGGCTCCACATAAGGTACATATGCTCCGCGATGGGAGAGTACGCACTCGTGCCAGGCATATTCTGTTTATTCGGAGTCATCCTTGGTACCAGATCAGATCCTCTGCCATCCTGATGCTCAGTACAACCCAAGTACCTCCCACATGGCTGAGGTATATGAGGTGAAAGAACCAGCTTTCACTGAAAGGGAATTGGATATCCAAGCAGAGGGGGTGCTTGAAAAATTCCCTCAGCTCTATGGGGGGCCTGAGGACCAGTTGAGCAATGCAGCGCTTACCAAACTCTGGTCCACCATTGGAGAGCCCTTCAGTGCAATGGGTGTCTGTTAGATATGGGGGTCTCTAGTTGGCCCAGGTAGGTACTTGTGACAAATAGGGACCCTTGCCTCTAGTCAGGGTAAGGGGGTACACTCCTAAAATAACCCCTGCTCACCCCCTTGGTAGCTTGGCATGAGCAGACAGACTTATCTCAGAGGCAGTGTGTAAAGCATTTGTGACCACATACAGTAACCAAGTGACAACACTACAGATGGACACCACACAAGGTTTTATATCAAAATTACGTATACTTTATATAGATTTACCACAAGACCATAAACGACAAAAATACACAATACTATTACTTTAAGATGGTAGTTTTAGCTTAGTTCAGTTCAGTTCTTAAGATGTGACACTTTGCGTCAATGTACCTTACGATGCGTTGCGCTTCCATGACAAGCAATGTTGCAGCGATGGAAATGCGGCAAAGTTCTGGTGCAAAGAAATAAAGACGTGAAGATCTTCCAGATGCAGCCCGCTTCTCCAGGGATGCGAGAAGTTCTCGGTTCGATGAATGGACTGCAGCGGCGACACCCTTGTTCAGAAGTGCGACGGCAACAGCTTCAGCTGCGACACTCTTCTCCCAGTTTGCGTGAAGCTTCCGCACAATGCGACAACTACAGCGGCGATATCCTTGTTCAGAAATGCGACGGCAGTAGCTCTGATGGTGGCGCACTTCTCTTGGGATGTGAGGCACTTTCCTCAATGCGGTGCAATGTGACAGATCCAGCGGTGACACCCTTGTTCAGAAGTGCGACGGCAGCAACAGCGACACACTTATTCCTCGTTGCGAGACCCTTCTCTCGATGCGGTGCAGTGCGACAACTCCAGCGGCGACACCCTTGTTCAGAAGTGCGATGGCAGGCAGCAGCGACGGCGACACGCTTCCTCTTCGTTGCGAGACCCTTCTCTCGATGCGGTGCAGTGCGACATCTCCAGCGGTGACACCCTTGTTCAGAAGTGCGACGGCAGCAGCAGCGACGGTGACACACTTCGGCTTCGTTGAGTCGTGCTTCCAGCTCCTTGCGAAACGCAGTCCCTCAGAAGGCCCAAAACAGCAGCAGGCACTTCCAAAGAACTGGGTTGAAGTCTGTTGTCCCTGAGACTTCAGCAGGAGGCAAGCTCTGTTCCAAGCCCTTGGAGATCCTTACAAGTTGAAATAAGCACACAAAGTGTCTTCTCCTTCCTTTGGCAGTCAGGCAAACCACTGCAGGCCAATCCCCCAAGCAACACCTCAGCTTAGGGATAGTCTCTCCTCAGTTTCTTCAGGTTCCGCTCCTCAGTAAAGGTTTCTTCTTGTTCCAAAAGTGATCTAAATTCTTGGGATCAGGGTTCCACTACTTATACCCCAAAATCCTTTGTTCTCTGAGGGGAGAGGGGCCTTTGCCTAGTCCAAATCTTAGCACTCTGTTTATCAGACTTCTCTTTTCCTTTCACAGTGTAGGACAGAAACATCAGACGCCCCACAGGAGGTAGAGCCAGCATAGTGGAGGGAAAGCACAGCCCTGGAGCACTATTCAGGTCCCAGGTGCAACTCCTCCCTCCCATCTAGATGCAGATTTCTCTATTCACCACTGGGCGGACTCACCCTGTCTCCTGGAATCCCCCAGCCCTGTCACTCAAACTCCAGACAAGGCATACACAACCTAGCAGAGGCAGGCTTGGAAAGTTAGACAAGAAAATACTTGCTTTCTAAAAGTGGTATTTTCAAACACAGAATGTTAAAACCAACTTCACTAAAATATGCATTTTATCTTTCTGAGTTCAGGCATACTAAACTCGAATTTCTACCATGTTCCCTGAGTCAGTTATGATTATAAAATGTAATAATCTAACTGACCATTCTGGCCTATGGAGAACAGGTAGCCTTGCAATAGTGAAAAACGAAAATGGCTGTAATTCACTATTAGGACATGTCACACACACCAGGGCATGTCCTACCTTATACTTACAATGCAGCCTGCCCTTGGGCCTACCATAGGGGTGTCTGATATGAAGAAAAGGGAAGGTTTAGGGACTGGCAAGTGGGTGCACTTGCCCAGTCAACATGACAGTACCAGACTGCACACAAGTTCTGCAATGGCAGGCCTTAGACACAATTTTACAGGCTGCTTCTGTGGGTGGCACAACCCGTGCTGCAAGCCCACCAGCATCATTTGGATTTACACGCCCTGGGCACACTCAGTGTACTGTACTATTGTCTGACAAGTAAACCAAATCAGTCAATTATGGAATCACCAATTCATACATCAATTTACAATAGGGAGAGCATATGTACTTTAGCACTGATCAGCAATGGTAAAGTGCCCAGAGTCATAAAACAGCCAACAACAGGTCAGAAAAAATGCAGGAGGAAGGCAAAAAGTTCAGGGATGACCCTGCAAAAAGGGCCAAGTCCAACAGTGTCTATGCCAGGTGGGGTAGGGTATGCTGTAATGTTGGGAGGACCTAAAATGCTGGGCTCGTATCAAGGCCAAGGAAATCTTGGGTGAGTCCTCCCAGCACCATGTACACTGGCCCGCCTATCGCCACTGTACAAGAGGGTCCTGAGGGTAGCCTGGCCGACCCTCCATGCTCATCTAGAGGAGCAGGAGAGAGCTAGTAAGCACATTAACTGCAATATGTGACTGAAAGTATGATGTGAGCTGTATCATCATGTGACCCATGCCTCAATTTATCTATTCAGTGAAAATGCAGCAGTCATCATGAGGCCAAAGGCTCGCTGTAGCACCTAAAATGCACTGAGCAGATTGCATTCTGGGAGTGGTAGCTTTTGTATGCTACCGCTTTGTTCGCCCTAAGTTGGCAGGGTATGCCCAGACATGGGTCCCTTGCTCACTTTGTAACTGGATTTAAGCTAGACTGGCTGATGAAGGGTGTTACCCAGAAACCGGTCCCAGGATGATTGTTTCTGGTTCAGGGAAGACCTGGCTTGGCAGTTCGGGCTGGACTGTTCCCATGAGGCACAGGGTCAAGACTGATTTGCATATAGCTGGGTCTGCACTGAGGTAACAAAGTGAGCTAAAGAATGATGATGGATTCAACCCAGATCTGTGACTGGGGGTGAGTGTCTTTAAAGTTTCAGCGCTCCGTCCATCATCTCCTTGTGTTTTCTTTGTTCACCGGGGGAAAAGAGCCACATGTGTGCATTTGGATATAAAATTGGACTGCCAGCACCATAACCAGTGAACCAAGGGCATTATAACTGATGTGTGTATTGGATAAGGAATGGTACAGACATTGTCCAGTGTGTGGATGAGAGGCCTATGGCTGTTAGATTCTGTGACTTGCATTGCCTTTGGTGAGATTGGCTTCAGATTAAGACAGATTGTCATGTGCCATGGAGTTAAAACTGACTTTGAGAACCTTGCCCCGCTCTTAAGTGATACCAACTTCTCTAAGTTTGTCCACATTCACACGTTTTCCCAACAGTGGCTTTTATGTCATTTGTCCAGTCAAGGTAGCTGTAAAAACTAGCCACAACTGTTCACCAGGGTATGGCACTACCTGAGCAGTCTTCGAAGGCAAAATGTGGCACTAGAATGTCTGCTGTTGTGAGGGAATATCAAATTGTTACACTAGCAAAGCTAATATTTCAGCACCTATTTGGAGATGTGCACCCAAATCTGCACTTTTGTTGTCACATACAATGCTACACAGCAGATGACATTTGTTAGAATGTGTAACAGTGCAGAGACTCCATATCACAGGACCATTCCACTACCATCAGTACTGTCTCTGATCTCCTTTTGTATACTGGCATTGGAAGATGCCAATTGAGCAATGATAGGGAACAGACTACAAAAATGCAGAAGGTGAGGGTTGATCAGTACAGAAGTGTAAGCCATCAATTTTCAAGTCATATGTCTATGTGCAAGTCAAATCAGGACATCACAGTGAACATCCACATACTTTAGGCCCAAAGTCACTTATATTTGTATAGTGTGATCAGTGGATAACAAAGTCATCCCTTCCCTCATGCAGTCATGTGTGCCGTTCTGATGTGTACAACCGCTACATTATGATTTGTCTTCCATTTCAGTGGGCTCAGCTGGCCAAGAGGATCAGAACCCAGGTCAGAGCAGGGCATCGTTGGGCCACCGGCAGCCACAAGCTCTCTCCACAATGAAGAAGAAGAGGAAGAGGGACTTTCTACATTAGAAGAAAGGGGAATTGCGCCCACCCTGACTGAGACAGACCACACCACAAGTGTTACGTACAGGGTGGAGGCTGAGGAGATTGTAGGGGGGTGAAGAACTGGACACCTCTGGCCGGGGCGGTAGGAGATTGACTCTCCCCCTGACTATTCACAACTTTATTTTGGCGAGGTGTCCACGGGGCAGCCCATAACATACCTTAGGCCTGCCATCAGCCCCTTCCTGACTCTAGAGAATCCATTGCATGGGGGCCTCCAGCTGCATCCCCTGCTAATATTCCCCTTCCAAATGACTGCCAGGAAGACCCAATATTGGCTCCGACCCCGAGACACCATGCCCCTCATGTTGTACCCAAACCCCTCCCTGTGTTGTAACCCCTGTGGCTGCACCCCAGGAAGTGATGGGGGCATGTAAGCATCAGCCAGACATGTCTTCTTGCATAATGCTGCAGATCTTCACTGAGGTACGCCTGATGCTAGAGGAACTTGCAAGATCTATGGCCACCCTCACTGCTAGAGTCACTTACTTGGGTGCAGCTATGTTGTCTGTCTTAGCCCAAAGTCCCTCCCACACCACCCTCAATGTTTCCCCTGTACATTGCCCCACACTGTTTCTGCCCGTACTCCTTGTGTATCCCAACCCCATGTGGTGCCTTGTCCTGCACCGGCCAGCCAGGTGCCTGCTTCAGATTCAGAGGATTTGAACATTATGGAGATAGAGGATGACCAGAAGGACGGTTGACTTGGACTTTGACTTTGTTTTGGAAATTTTGTTCCTTTGCCCCTTGTATGTATACTGGTTCTCCTGACACTTCCTGACGTGTTTTATTTATGTTGCCTTCTCCCCTCAAAAAGACATTCTATATGTGAACTTATTTTTTGGCTCAAACGTTTTCTTGTTAACTTTATTCTAAATGTTGTGTTCAAAGTATGGCCATATACCTAGGGAGTAGTTATTCGCTGTCCACATGATAGCTTGTTGCACTGATGGGGTTACACTTTTGCATGTGTCACTCACACACATTCATCCTCACATCTCTAGGCCGCCACAAGAGTAAACAATTGGACATCAGTACATAATATGCAACTTAGTCTTGAGTTGTGGGTACATTCACCTTTTATTTACATATGTTCAGGATGATATTTCTTCCTGTGATCAGGAGGGATCATGCTTGCCACTTTGCAAATTTAGTGGTGAGGATCACTTTGAATAAGTGTGTTTGTGTTGTGTCCAAGGTGCAATTTGGTGTGGTACAGAGGGAAGTTTCTTGACAGGGGCTGATGGTGTCTGTACAGTTGGTGGGAGTGCCTGGACAAGGGTGGTGATGGATGTGCAGGTGGAAGGGTGCCTGGACAGGGAGTGGTGGTGGATGTGTATGTAGAGGGAGTGCCGGGACAGGGGGCGGTGGTGGATGTGTACTCTTGCTGTGAGTCTGTGCAGTTTGTGGTACAGGTGTGTGGGTGTGATGTGTTGCAAGTAGATGTGATGGCACCCTTCCCTGTGTTAACCTTGAAGGGAGACTTTGCATAGGTTTCATCATGCCCTCCATTATCTTCATGGACAAGACATGGTGTATTTTACTCTCTTCCCTATAGATGGATATAATGTCATTGATCTTCTTGGACATATCTTGCTAAGATCTATCCATCCTGTCCAATGCCTGGGTCAGTCTTCCACCACCTGAGGGATTTGTCGCATGTCCTGCAGTGCCTTGGACATCTCTGACACGGTAGCCCCTATGGCGCAAATGTTCTGCCTCACATCAGCCTGCTGTTGGAAGTCCACCTCCCACTGGCCACCATGGCCATCTTCTAGCCCCCTCTGCATGGGGCGACCATGGCTGAGACCTCCATGTCTACCAGCAGGTGGGAGGGTGGCAGGTCTGTGGACACTCTGTGGACAGGAGATTGGTGCCCAGGGGATACTTGTACCACACTGGGGGGTACCTCTCTTAGATGGTAAAGAAAATGCCTGGGATGCACTGTATAGGGAGGATTTCATAGGGGATCCACCACGTCTGTCCTGGATGTGAGGACTGTGAGGGAGTGAGCTCTGTGTTGGGGTGTGTGAGAGCTGTGGCTTGTTAGTGCTATGCTGAAGACTGGCAATCATGAGTTTTTGATGTTGAGGCAATTTGCTGGGCGGAGGGGGTGACCTTGCATATCTTGGTCAGTGTGACAAATGTTCTGGTCCCGGCATCTGACTCATCATCCTCTGTGAGAAGGTCCAGATAGTCTCCATCATCCTCTACTTCAGCAGCCTCCTCTGATACGCCCACCTCCTCCTCCTGCGCAGTACTTGCAGTTCATTGTTAAGCACTACAAACAGCTCCAAGGGTTCCCCCTTTCAGCACCAGTGGCACACAGAAGGCATCCCTTGATTGTTGAAGCAATATCCTGAAGTGACGTGCAGAGCAGTCAAGCATGAACTCGATGTGGACAAACCTTGTCCTTGTAAGTGTGCTGCTTTTATATGGGTTGTATTGCAGGTGGTGTCAATTGACTTCATCTGCTCCAAGTGGGGGAAATGGTAAGCACTTACACAGGTGTTTAGCATTGAAGCCAATGATCATCCACCCTGAGTGTGGAAATTCCGGCCCTAGTGCAGACCTAAATTTACGAGTCGTAAATGACTTTTGTGAATATCAAAAGTCAGAAGGTTAGATTTTTGGCTCAGATTACCTTTGCGAAGCGGCCCGTCAATGTTTCAGGCACGCCTTGGAGAATAAACAACCCCCTATTGAATAGGAAACCCTTGTGCTGCCCTTCCACTAGGGGATACTGAGGCACCAGATCAGGAACTGTCAGGAACTAGCTCTTACCTTTTAGAGAACATGTGACCCAGTGGGGTACAGACCAATCCAAAGAAGCCAACTCCCAGCTCTTCTGGCAGTCTGCCTCTTCCACAAACATAATCACCACTTGAGACCTAGTAAGCCCTAGAGAAGAAAGGGGAATAGGACATGAGAAGAACACCTTCGATGTAACTTCATTCGTCATGTTTTGTCTGACCTTAGTTTAGGATATCCCTGTTAGTAAGTAAGTCTGCTTTCTATAGGAAGTCAATTGTTTTTAAAGTGTTTGCCCTAAGCTAAATGTAAGAAAAGTTTGTATATTAATGTAAACTGTGATTCCCAGTTCCTTTCCTGCCCTCTCTCCTTCAACTGCCCTGTGAGTGCATGACCTACGTTATTATTGTCTCTTTCCCACTTTCACTTACATGTATTTTCCAATACTCTCAGGAACTGATTTCTGCTTTTTAAGTGTGGTTTGAAATGAAAAAGGCACTGTTGAATCTTCAACTTTAACACTGATCTAACCATTGTTAGACCTAGCATTTTTGGAGTGTTTTTCCCTTGTCTTTTTTGTTTCTGTCCTCCTGTTTTTGACTGTGTGCTGCATTTCGTTTTTTGCTTGTTTTAGAACTCAGGGTACAAGTGCTCCCTGTGTAAATTGTGATTGTGATTGTGATTGGTTATCCATAATTGGCATATTTTATTTACTATCCCTAGTAAAGTACACTGTGTGTGCCCAGGAACTGTAAACCAAATGCTACTAGTGGGCCAGCAGCACTGATTGTTCCACCCACATGAGTAGCCCTGCAACCATATATCAGACCTGCTACTGTGGTGTCTGTGTGGGCAGTTTGAAACTGCCATGTCGACCTGGCAAGTGCACCCACTTGCCTGACCTACAACTTCCCTTTTTCTAAATGTAAGGCACCCCTAAGATGGATGTTTGATGTATTCACGCATGCTTTTACAACACATGCCTTTGCAACGTGGGCTATACAACAAGCACATTGTTACCATGCGTTCCATTACAACGCAAGTCGTTAAAACGACTTTCCTTAGGGAAGCGCTGGAATTTGGAATAGTATATTTTACTATTCCAACTCCAGTCTGAGCAACAGTGTGGAAGGTGTTAGATTTAAAAACCAACAATGCGTTCCCTAAAGCAAGTTGTTGTAACGACTTGCGTTGTAATGTAATGAATGGTAACAAAGTGTTTGTTGTTTTGCCCGCGTTGCAAAGGCATATGTTTTAAAAGCATGCGTCTGAGTGCAGATGGCAGTGGGGCTGTTTGTGCATTCACTTTATACAGTCACACAGGGGGAGTTGAGGAGTGCATAGCCTGATGGCCCATCACCTGGCTGATTGGTCTTCCTGTGCTATAGTGGTGTAAGGTGTTGTCACTGACACCTGAATCTTGCTGTGCCTCTCGACAGACAAAGCTGTCTTCATCCCCCGGCAGTGTGTCTGGAGCCAGGTCAGGGAAAGGCAGGTTCTTGTGCACTACAGAGACTTTCCTTTGAAGTTTCCCTTCTTCAAAAGAAGAGACTGGTATAACCTTTGTAGCTGGGACACCGTAACTTCGGAACACTTCTGGACTAAGAGGACATTGTTTCAAGAAGAAGAGCTGGATGATAAAGAAGGGGAACTGCCACTCTGCTTGTTGCTGTGTTGTGCTGGCCTGCTGCTTCCCGCTTCTGTCATGGGAGTGAAAGGTAGGACTTTGTTTTCTATATGCTGCCTGCCAAGGTTCTCCAAGCACTTGTGTGTGCTTGCCTCTTGTTAAGAAGTCTCAGGGCCATCAAAGATTTCATCTGCAGTGCCTGAACTCCTCTGCTGGGTGTTCTGACCTGCCAAGTGGTGCCAATTCCAGTTCTGGGCGGTGGTTTTACTGCTAAGAACCAAGAAAATCCATGCATCGACTACCCAGCATTTGTTTTTCCAATGCAGCACCACCGTGCAGTTGAAAGGTCAATGCAGCTCGAGTACCAAGCACCAAGTCACCGATATCCATATCACCCGCTCTGACTTTGACGATGCCCTGCTGTGCGTCTGAAGAAATCGACGCATCACCTGCTTCACGCCTGGAACATTGACGCAGTGCCTGTTCCGCTGCAGCCCTATCAATCAAGCACATCTAGATTTTGGACCATCATCCCTATGCACCAAGTTCTTCATCGATATTGCGAGCAGCAACAAACCAAGGGGCATATTTACAACAAAGTGGCAGAGCGCGGCGTTAGCCTGCTTGGCTTAACGCCCGCTCCACCACTTCAGAAATGTAGGGCTACACCATATTTCCAACAATATGGTGCAGCCCTGCGTTTCCCCCTGCACTGGCACTAAATTTAGCAGCCTAGCTCCAATACAGGCACCCTTGCACCATCGTGCAAGGGTGTCTGCGTTGAGGGGAAGATTGTTTATTTGCAGGAAGGACTCCCTTTCTGCACATAAACAATGAGGCATGCAATTTTAGTGCAAACAGTTAGCAATATAGAACCATATTTAACCTCGAACTTGTCACCAAAGTCATCTGTTGACTCATTTCAGGTTGAACTTATTTCCCCGCCTTCTCCCCTCTAATCACGGCTGTTTTTCGTGCTTGGACCTGCCCTGTTGTGATTGTGACAATACAACGATCAACAGTACTGTGCATGTTTTGCCCAACATACAATAACCTGTGGTAAGAGTTTCTATCCCTGATTATAAAGCCAATACATTTTAGACAAGTCAGGCCTGCTTTATTGTTTTTACAGCTTTTAAACTCTCCTTCTGTTTGATTTTCTCTTGTACGTTTTTTGGCGGGGTTTTAATACATGAACGAGCTTGACTATGACAATTTGTATGTACATTTTTTATGTTATTCTATGGGGGATATTCTCAAGAACACGTGAAAACTACCGCAAAGTAGCTTAACGCAACTCTTCACATCGCAGTCTATCGCAGGAAAATAACACTGTATTAACGTGGTATTCCCAACACGGCCGCACCATGCGATAGACCCACCACAACGTGACAAATTAACGCAATCAAATTAACACGATGCCGCAAAAATGCGAAACACCAACACGAAAAAAGAGGCAATTACGCAAATCGCGATACAGAAATCAGCGAAAACCAGCCACAGGCCTGCAATCCCCACGTGACATGCGGGAGAATGCACTACAAAAGTTGGAAAAAAAACACATACAAAATCCAAACAACAGCGAAGCACAATGGAGGCAACCGGAGCAAGTGCAGAGGACAACTAGAAGCCCACAAGCCCCTCGAGGACCAGCCTGGGTCCTCTGGGTCAAGGAAGGGCAAGGAGAAGAAGAGTAGGAAGAAAACGTTCAGTCCGCAGGAAAACAGCATCCTGATAAAGGAGGTGATAGAACACCATCAACTACTGTTCGTCACCTCCACTGTGCCACTGGGAACCAAAAATGGAATATGGCAGACCATCGTGGACAAGGTAAATGCAGTCGGAGTGCTGAAGAGGACAATGGAAGAGGTCAAGAGGTGCTGGAATGATGTCAAGCGCAAAACCAAGCAGAAACTCGCAAACAACCGGAAGGCAGCAATTCAGACTGGAGGTGGGAGCCCAGTGCCGCCGGAGGAG
The DNA here is from genome assembly GCF_964204655.1 of Triturus cristatus. Taxonomy (NCBI): domain Eukaryota; kingdom Metazoa; phylum Chordata; class Amphibia; order Caudata; family Salamandridae; genus Triturus; species Triturus cristatus. The sequence goes on along the minus strand of NC_140588.1, from coordinate 210,051,959 downwards.
CTGGACGAGATGGAGGAAATGGTGTCCACAGTCATCAGTGGGGAGACGGTGGCAGGAGTCGGGGGCCTGGACACTGCTCACCATGACCGGACACAACAGCATCAGGGTGAGTAACGACCAGGGACTGGGGGGACGGGGGAGATGGGCACAATGGCACAAATGCACAAGTAAGCATAGCACAGCTACAAACAAACCATGCCCAGACCCCCAACTCCCACCAACATACCAATGCATCCAAGTATGCAACATCTCAGCACTGTATAAGCACAGAAGTCAGAGGCACATGCATGTCAGGGATAAGGGGCAGCCAAATCAGAGCTGCAGGGGTGACTCCCACAAAATGCGGCACACACACATTACCTGCAGAGCACATCAACAATGATGTGGCACAATCTGCAACACATCCACCACAGAACAGAGGACACAACTGGTGTTGCTTGTGTGCAGAAACTGGTCAATCACATGTGGCATCGCAGGGAAATGTGAGTTGACAATGTACAAGTACGAACACACATCCGTGATGTTGTCGGAATGTCCATTGTCCCACACCATATAGGCAGGTCCCCACAAACAGTCACAATGTACACTGTCATGCAGTCTGAATGTAAACATGTACAAAGCGACAACGTACATGTGAACACAAAGTTAAACTGCATCTCCCCTTCACATTGCAGAGGGCAATTCAACACCTCCTGCAGAGCAGTCCTAACCTCTCTTCTCTGATGACGAAGAGGACCACGACACCTTTGACTCCGATGCCCTCAAACAGCTCGTGGAGACCTTCCGCAGCCCACTTCCGGGAGCAGGGCAGCCCAGCTGCTACAAGGAGAACCCAACCCCTGCACAGTACACACAGCAGGCAGCACCCACCACCACAGCTGCCTCCCAGGATACCCACAACGAACACATGGCCTTCAAATGTCGTGTGTTGGGGTGCCAGGAGAAGCTGGCTGAACAGGTGCAGGTGGGGTTTGACAGCATGGCAGACAAACTAGATGCCATACATGGGTGTCTAAGTTCCATCAGGGGCCACTCACAGTCCCTAACGGCCACCGACAGTCCGCTCCATGACCTCCAATGAACCATGGCTGACATCCCCAGAGTCCTGGCTCTGAGACAAGAACGACTGTGTAGTCAGAGTGGCTCCAGCGAGCTCACCCAAGAATTGGGACTCATGCGGAGGCTCATGGAGAACATGGAGCGGACGTGGGCGGAAAGATCGGCTGCCACGGCTGCACATGAGCGAGAGGTAGCTGGGTCCTTCAATGCCATAAAGGCCCTCCTCATGGCATTGGTGCCACAAGGCCTGGCGCTGATGCATGCTGATGCTACCACTCCATCCACATCCCCGGCCCCTGATGTGTCAGTGCCACACACTGCTGGAGACAGAACACCACCACCCACATGTGAGGCACCTGAAACAGCAGAGGACGAAGATGTGGATGAATCTGCCCTCTTGATCAGATGGAAGCGGTAGCATCCATCTCTACCATATGGCCTGTTTCTGCTTGGTTTTGCCTTCTGCATCATCACCTTCCACTGTCCCCCGATGCACTCAGCGACACTCACCTTGGACCTCGACATGGATTGCCATATCCTGTTTGGTCACCAATGACACAGCTATCAGACTGCAGACTGGACTCCTCCTCTTCTGAAGTACTTGTCATTCACTGAAGGACTCTGGCTGGCCCTCCACAGGTGTTCAATGTGGCATGGGGTTTGCATGGCCCTGTACTGCTCCAGCTATGACACTCCATTGAATGTGCATTAAACATTAATTGTCACAACGATGTGTCATGTCTATGATCTTGCAAGTGTGGAGGTATGGATGAATGTAGGGTCAATGATTCCCCCTTACTTCCATGTTGCTCATGTTGTGGGACTTGGGTCACAGGGAGACACATTGCCGATTGCGTTTCGAGTGGCGCCGACACGAGAATGGAGACACACGCATTAGTCACTTCCCTGTCCAGCCCAGAACGTAAGCACGCCCAGAGCCCCAGGGTCATTGTTCACACCCTTACACTGGACTGGCATGCGCCAGGCCAGCCCACTCGGCTTATGCTCATGGGGGGGGACAACAACGCTACATGTCCCAGGTCTTCCCTGTAGGGATCTGCTGCTCACAGGTCTAGTTGTCAGCATGCCACAGCCACTCCCTCTCAGCTAGTTCACACTCACACCACACCCATTCAGCACCGGCATCACAGGACATGTGGCCCTGCCAATAAAAAGGGACTGGCGCACGTGCTGGACACCATTTCCACTCTGTCACTGGGTTTCGCAGTGTGGGTTTCCTTTCTGCCTGAGGGCCTAGGGCCCTGCCACAGCACATTGCACAGTGCAGGGGGTGACATGATGGCATCTGCACCACGGGACTCAATTATTAATGGTCCATTGCTTGCTGTTCACAGACTTGGTGGCACCGGATACACTGCGGCAGGCAAAGGCACACCGCCACGGGAAGGTGTCTTTCGGTGCACTGAGGTAGGTGCACCGTAAGTGCTGAGTGGATGTTCAGCCTGCGATGATGCACCGTCCAGGCAGTCCGAAATGGTGGCATAGGTGTGAGCCCTGCTGGACCGCAGTGTAGGCCTTAGTCAGCGGGCAGCGCTGGCCTACCGCCATGTGGTGTCGCCTCGCAGTTCACAGAGTTAGTGGCACCTCTAGTGCTGAGCGGGTGTGCAGCCTGCGATGAGGCCGGGTGCACTGATATGTTCTCTGCCATAGCAAAATCAAGACTCAGAATCAACTGTATGGCCTGGTGGCCCGTGGTGCAGTGCTTCATGATGTGGAGGGTACCATGGTCGCGGGTCCCGGGCTTGGTGCTCCCAGTGGCACGTGGTGGGCCCTCTTGAAGATACGACAGTGGCGGAAGGTGAGCAAGGAGGCCTGGTTGTGCTGGGGCGGGTAATCACTGCTGGGCGGTGGGAGGGGCTAGGGTGCAGCAGCCTGTGTGCGCAGGGGCGGGTAAGCGCGGATGGCGTGTGCTATTGTATGGACTCTGCCATTCATGTCTCTGGCAACTGTTTCAGATGAGGGACCTGGGGGACTGCAGTGTGTACCGGCACGTGTTTGAGGACACACCGGTGGCTGCAGGTGAGCAGTGAGGCCTGGGTCTGCAGTGTTGGAACTTTCTCCCTCCCTCTCTTTCTCTCCCTCTCTTTCTCTCTCCCTCTCTCTATCTTTCTCCCTCTCTCTCTCCCTCTCTTTCCCTCTCCCTCTTTCTCTCTCTCTCTCTTTCTCTCTCCCTCTATCTCTCTTTCTCTCTCCCTCTCTTTGTCTCTCCCCCTCTCCCTCCCTCTCTCTCTCCCTCTCTCCCCCTCTCCCCTTCTCTCTCTCTCTCTCTCTTTCGCTCTCTCTGTACTTTGATGGGCGCATGACACACCTTCTTATCTGTATTCCTGTCATGCAGGCTGTGACTTACAGAATTCCCACAGAAGACCCGCCATGCCTCTACGACATTGTTGTTTTTTGTTTGATCTGCAATAAAGTTTTGATTTGGAATATATGATTTGGATGTATGATTCTCATTTTTCTGGCCGCACCTATATGTTAGGTGTTGTGATTGTGCGACTTCAGAGGATTTGTTTGGTTCATGGTTTCGTGGTGTTGATGTGCATTCTCTTTGTCCAAGGGAGGGGGGATGGCTGGTGGGGTCCAGGGGGTGATGGCGATGGGTGTTGTTGTCCTATTGGGTCTCCGGGCTGCATGTTCAGTTGCTCGGGGGTATCTGATGTTCTTCATGTTTGGCTATGGGCTGTGCTCCCTTGGCTGCTGCCGGCTGTTGTCCGACTTTACACCAGGTCAGAGCAGGTGTTAGTTTCCGGCTGCCTTATCAAATCTTGTGTTGTCTTATCGCCGATCTGGCTGGTCATTGAAAATGTTGTGGAGTGGTGTTGTCCCAGCTTTTTGCACCAGAACGCCTACTCTGCATCTCATTAGCGATAGTTGCCGGGGTCATCCGTGGCGATGTTTTTTGAGGATGCTATCGCAGGAAAAATGGTGATATGGGCTGTTAGCACCAGCTTGTGAATGGGGCGGTAATTTTATCGTGACTTTGGCTGCGATAAAGTGCATATAACTCAGCGATAGCTCCTTGAGAATATGCCCCTATGTCTTTTATGATTTTACTTGTAAAATCGAATAAAGAAAATTGACTGACTCATCCATGTTCTGAACTATTTTGAACACTTTTAAAAGTGATATCTTTACCTGTGTATGCTGGATTTTTGTCATTTTGTTCTTGTTTGATCAAGATAAAGATTGGTTATTTTTCAAAACTAATATGGTGGTATTTTGTAGTGTTTTCACTGTGTTATTGTGTGTGTGTATGTACAAATGCTTTACACATTGACTCCGAGATAATCCTGACTGCTCATGCCAAGCTACCAAGGGGGTGAGAAGGTGATATCTTGGGTGTGTAACTCCCTTACCCTGACTTGAATAAGGCCCCACTACCTGGACAGGGTGAAAACCACTGCCAACAAGAGATCCTCATTTCTAACAACCCTTCTATATCTTTCCTGCAATTTTCTAATAGTGCCTGATTTTCCATTGTACAGTTATAAATCCTAAATGTTAACTAGAAGGAATTATTTTCATTCCTTGAATCTTTAGATTAAACAGAAAAATCAGACCACAGAATTCCTTGAAGTTTCTCAAGAGTTCATAATTCTTGAAAGTCCTTTCATTTTCACAGAAGGTTTCAAGACATTTTTAATCGTGACTTCAGGTTATCCTTTTCATAGAGGGACTTGAACTTGACAAGTGAAGAGCACTCACTTCAAGCAAAATAGCAAATCATTAAATACTTATGTGATTTTTAGTGCTGTACGCACATGCATTAAAATAATGAATATACAGACTTCAGTAGGTCCATTTAAAGTTGTTTTGTTGTTTGTTTAAAGTACTGGAAGAGAAGGTGCCACGAAGATCCTCCAGTCATGGATCACGAAAATGCTGGGAATTGTACCTTTCAGGGAACTTTAAGTGAAGGAGGCCAGATCAGGCAGTATGATATCCCCCTGTGTTAAAAAATGGCCACTGGTCTTGCAAGATTCAAGATTCTCAACAGAATCGGAATTCCAAATTTGTTTTATAAATAGATACTCATCGTGTACGACATGCCAGTCCTACTTCACAACGGGGCATGCTTGAAAGGACCTTGTCCTCAAGCACACTTTTCCTATCACCTGTTCCATCCCTCTTCCTTTCTGACGCACCTGGAGGTTAACTGCCCTACATTGACTTAGACAACTAATTGGGTCCCAACCCCATACAATACATTTAATATGTCTATGGCTACCTGCACTTCTAAAACTCGAAGTGAGCTGGTGTAAGAGATTGGGCTTTTGGTTGAGAAGGGTGAAAATCCTCCTTAAGTAACAACCACAATTCTTGTGAGGGTAAACCACAAAAGTCATTAAATTAACCTGTGCTTAATCCTCTGGTAGCTTGGCACAAAAGCAATCAGGCTAAACTTAAAGGTACTTTGCTAAGTATGTATGCAGCATGCAAACAAAAAAACACAACACAATAAAAATCCCACACTAAATTTAGATAAATTAAGAAATATTTAATGCAGTAAATACAACAACAACAATTTAAATCCAACAAGTACAACAGGAGCTATTAAGTTTTGTAAAGTTCTTAGTGAAAAATAACGTCTAAAGGATCAAAGTGTCAATCGCGGGTATTTAGTCATTCAAGACTGGAGCAAATTCAAAAGTCAAGGCCAACCATGATGGAATGATGTTCAAATACAGGAGCTGGATTACCTTTGGACTTTAAATTTTGAAGAAAAGTGGGGAAGAAAGAGGAGTTCAGTGGTTAAGTCAGCATGCTGTGTCTTAGGAGGAGCCTTTATCCCTGGGGAGCCCTGATTGAGGTATAGGTGAAGCCATCCACTATGGCAGAAAAAAACCCAGAGTGGTTAAAGTCAGATTTCCAGGCAGAGGAGGTCATCATCATCAATAGAGCCTGTTGCGGTTGAGCCCGGTGAAGATTTTTACCTTTAGATTTAGACACCTTTTTGGAAGTTGAAAACCTCCAGTCTGATAAAGCTGCAAGCTGTAGCTCAAGAGGGCTCCACAAAGCCAGACGCTGTCGCTCAGAGGATCCACTGAAAAGGATTTGCTGCTGCAGAGAAGAATGTAGCGGGGGTTACTGTGAAGTCAGGCTAACTTGAGATACACCTTGGGAAGATCAGCTGGCAGATAGATTACAGTCTTATGTGGGTTTTCAGACACCTTTGATGAAAAAGTCCCAACTGTTAGAGTTAGGCAAGAGTAGAATCTCTAAAACAACTTTCAAGGGTCCGTGACCTAAGGGCAGCCCTTAGGGGGTTTGGTCACTCCAGAAAATGCCTGGTACAGGTTTCAAGACCTCTGGAGCATGTTATGTCCCTGTAGCTCACACAGAAAGCCAACCAACTATCCGTGTAAGCCACTCTGGCAGTCCTGGTTTCAAGGCGAGAGTTCTCTCTCCTTTAAGCATCAAACAGGCCTCAAGCAGCAGGGCAGTCCTCTAAAAAACAAGGCAAGATTCAAGGAGTAGGCAAGCATCTGGAAAACAAGGTAGACCTGGAGCAGCAGGGCAGACCACTAGAGTAAAAGTCAGACCTTCTGAAGTCTTCCCCAGTGCCAAGAGTGTACTGAGAAGGTTGTTCAGGGGGTCCAATATATATACTTGCTGCCAGCCTTTGAAGTGAGGGTGACATCTAGGCTACCCCCACATTTGGTTCTGGAAAGATCTTCCTCTGCCAAGGCGCTAAGTAATCTGGAGTGACAAAATACTGGTGTCTGGATCTGTGTGTCTGTTCTAGTGGCAGCCTTTTAAATGTAAGTGGGCCAGGGTACAATTCCACCCCATCCATCCCGGCAGGATGACTTTTTCTGCCAATACCTAGCCACCCTCTGTCTCACTGGGAAGAATACATGAAGGCCAACTGCCAAGATATTCACAAAGTCATGTGACCAAGGCCATAGGTTGTAGGAACAAAATGGGTAGGACAAGAAAACCCCAAATTTCTAAAAGTGCTATTCTCAGAATAGTGACTTAACATGTGACCCAACCATTAATGTAGGATTTAAATTAGAATTCATTTGATTCCGATGTTGATATCCTGATCTGTTGCTGGTCAAAAGTTAGCACTCAATAAATGTATTAAGGTAGGCCAATGTTATCATATGGGAGCAATAGGTCTTACAGAAGTGAAAAGTCAATTTAGTAGTTCACAAACAACACACGCCCAACCTTTTAAATAGAATGCAGCTGACCACATAGGCTGTTTAGAGCCTACCTTAGAAATGACATATGTTTTAAAAAGGAAGGTTTAGGGCAGGCCAGGCAAGCAGTTTATTTTTTCAGGTCAAATTGGCAGTTTAAACCAGGACTACAGACTTCAATGGCAGGCCTAGGACATGTGTTAAGGGGCTACCTAAGTTGGTGGAATAATAAGTGCTGCAGGCCTACTAGTAGTATTTGATTTACCAGCCCTGGAAATGCCACTTTAATATGGAATTGTAAGTAAACTAAATATGCCAATCATGGTAAGGTAATTGTTTCATGTTTTAGGGAAAGTGCACACACACTTTAGCATTGGTTAGCAGTAGTAAAGTACAGAGAGTTCTAGGGATGAAGGCCAAAGTTTTGGGGAAGACCATACCAAGGTTGACAGGTCTAACATGCAGGCAAGCCGGTTGGTCTCAGGGTTTCTACTCACCTTTCCTTCCCTTTTGCCACCACCCACCAATACTTAGGAGCCAATTGTGTTTGCTCAATTGGCTAAACAGAGTTTCATCATATGAGGGAACTTATATAAGAATAAATCATTTATATACTTGGATGTCTTCAATGGAACTGTGCCATGTTCCTCCATAGACACATTTCTTTATCTGGAGCATCCACCGCTGACATTGTTACAGAGCCTACAACATGTCTCAAACTACAAAAACTCCTTGAAGCTAGCTCCAAAAAGCAATTGCTTTCTAATTTATATGATGTTGCATTGGAGGAAACCCCCGATCACGAGTGAACCGCAAGATCTAAATAGAAGGAGATTTGCCTAGAAATAATAGATTTCAGGTGGAAATTCTGTTGCACTGAAATAGATATGATGTGCCCTAGCAGCAGGGTTTGCATAATTCACTATTAGATACTGTAGAGAGCATATTACACTCAATAATCACTGCAAAGTTTTTGTCTCTTGAAAGATTCAAATTGTGATAGATGTGAGCAACACAGGACGGACCTTTTACACTTGTCTTGGTCTGTAATTGTATGCAGGCCTACTTTTGAGAACCACCCTCATGACAACCGCACAACATTACAATATCATTAATATTGATTGAATAACAAACCACATTGACCTGTTGCAACTATCAAGATGTCACTAGGTAGTAGAGTTCCTGAAGTTTACAAGATGTTTATTTTGTTTTTAAATATTTAATATTTGTGCAAAGTCCGTCAAGTTAATTGTCAACTTTGTGGACAGGCTTGACAATGTACAATTTTACATTGACTGTTGCAATTAATATGGATTTGTAAATAAAAGTTCTGGTAAGACTTTTGAGACCCAAGTACAGTGTTTATGTTTTAGGGAACAAAAATGGCCTCAGTGATGTGCAACTCAGGAGATGTGCCCATTCAGATTGGCACAGCTTGTTGGGAATGTAAGCCACTTACAGCCCTGCTGCATCACGTACTAATCTTATGCTAATAAAAGGAATCCCTGTATCACCACGTGTACTGTGATAATTTACACATATCAGCTCACTGAGCTGAGTGTATGCCACTCTGCCAAAGTGACGACTAGCACCAGCGGTTTGTAGGGGTGCGCTTGTAGAAAAGGGCATCACTGCAGCATTTTTCCTGCTGTGCCAACCCCAAATTGGACTTGCAAAAGTGGTAAATATAATGATAGCATTTACTGCAAGAGGATACCAGGCATAGAGACCGTATAGTACATTTCAAAGGAGAAGATTAGTATGTTTAATAAAGACAGTGGTGGCTAGCATAGGACGTGCTGCGGGGCGGTAAGGCGGGGTTTGGGAGGGGCAGGGTGGGGGGTTAGTAAACTCAGACATACAACGGAACGGAGGAAAGAAATACTTCTTTCCTCCATTCCGTTATGTGTCCGAGTTAACTAACCTCCACCCTGCCCCTCCCCCGCCTCACCGCCCCGCAGCACACCCTATGCGAGCCACCACTGAATAAAGATATATGTTCGGGCCAACATGGAGCAAGTCACATGCAAATACCAGGCTTTGGAGAGATCTTTGTATTCTTTGAATTGTATCAATTCATTATAACCTATTAGCTTGCCTTTTCTATGACGGATATTTCTATTTTCCATGAATGTCCAAAGGTTTTCAGGTACTGTTGAACTCCATTTGCCTAACCATGTTCCTACTCGTGTACACTTGGATTTCCAATGTTAGCTAGCTCAAGCGACTCAACAAACTAAGGGGTAAATTCTCAAGATAACGCGTAAACTGACCGCGACTAAATCAACGCCACGCTGCAAAAATGCGAAACGCAAATGCAAAAAAAGCTGCGATGAGGCCAATCGCGATACAAAATTCAGTGAAAACCAGCTACAGGCCTGCAATTCACACGCATCAGGCAGGAACAATCACCATAAAAGTAGAAAAAAAATGACAAACAAATGCCAAACAACAACCAAGCACAATGGATGTTGCCGGAGCAAGTACAGAGGAGAACCATAACCCCACAAACCCCCCGGAGGACCTGCCTGGGACCTCGGGTCAGGGAAGGGTAAGGACAAGAAGAGTAGGAAGAAACGCTTCAGTCCGCAGGAAAATGGGATCCTGATAACGGAGGTGGTCGAACACCATCAACTACTGTTCGTCACCTCCACTGTGTCATTGGCAACAAAAAATTGACTATGGCAGTCCATCGTGGACAAGGTGAATGCAGTCAGAGTGCTGAAGAGGACAATGGAAGAGGTCAAGAGGCGCTGGAATGACGTGAAGCACAAAACAAAGCTGAAACTCGCCAACAACTGGAAGGCAGCAATGCAGACTGGTGGTGGGAGTCCTGCGCCACAGGAGGAGCTGAACAACATAGAGGAAAGGGTGTCCACAGTCATCAGTGGGGAGACGGTGGCAGGAGTCGGGGGACTGGACACTGCTCAACAGGACCAGACACAACAGCACCAGGGTGAGTAACGACCAGGGACTGGGGGGACGGGGGGAAATGGACACAATAGCACACATGCACAATTGAGCTAAGCACATCTGCGGACAAACCATGCCCCAGACCCCAACTCCCACCAAGAGAACAATGTACCCAAGTATGCTACATTTCAGCACTGTACAAGCACAGAAGTCAAAGGCACACCGCATGAAAGGGATAAGGGGCAGCAAAACAGAGCAGCAGGGGCTCCCCCAATGCAGCACACACACATAACATGCAGGGCACATCAACACTGACAACAAAGTGGCACAAACCCCAACACGTCCACAACAGAACACAGGACATAACTGGCGCCCACTGGGTGTAGACTCTGGCCAATCACAAGTGGCATTGCAGGGAAATGTGAGTAGACAATGCACAAGTTTAAACACACATCCATGATGTTGTCGAAATGTCCACTGTCCTGCAGCAAATAGGCAGCCCTCCAAAACAGCCACAATGTACACAGTCATGCAGTCTGTGTGTGAACATGTACAAGCCAACAACAGACATGTGAACACATTGTCAAACTGCATCTCCCCTTCACATTGCAGAGGGACAGTCAACACCTCCTGCAGAGCAGCCCGAACCTCTCTTCTCTGATGACAAAGAGGACCACCGCAGCTTCGACTCCGACGCCCTCCGAGAGTTCATTGACATTCTCTGCAGCCGACCTACAGGATCAGGGCAGCCCAGCTGCAATAGGGACACCCCACCCCCTGCATAGACCACACAGCAGACAGCACTCACCACCACGGCTGCCTCCCAGGACCCCCACGAAGAACACATTGCCTTCCAACGCCGTGTGTTGGGATGCCAGGAGCAGCTGGCTGAACAGGTGCGGGTGGGCTTCGATCGCATGGCAGACAAACTTGATGCCATACGTGGGTGTCTAAGTCCGATCAGGGACCACTCACAGTCCCTAACGGATACCCGCAGTCTGCTCCATGCACTCCAATGAACCATGGCTGACAATGCCAGAGTTCGGACTCTGAGACAAGAACGACTGTCTAGTCAGAGTGGCTCCAGCAAGCTCGCCCGGGAGTTGGGACTCATGCGCAGACTAATGGAGAACATGGAGCGGGCCAATGCGGAAAGAGCGGCTGCCACGGCTGCACACCAGCGAGAGGTAGCTGGGTTCCACAATTACCTCAAAACCATCCTTATGGCATTGCTGCCACAAGGCCTGGTGCCGATGCATGCTGCTGCTACGACTACATCCACATCTCCGCCCCTGAAGTGTTAGTGCCACACAGTGCGGCAGACATTCCACCCCCGGTCCCGGAGGTGTCACTGCCACACAGTGCTGGAGAAAGGCTAGCACCACCCACAAGGCACATGACACAGCAGAGGATGAAGATGGGTATGAAACTGCCTTACTGGTACGTAGACAACTGTAGCATTCATCTCTGCCACATGGCTGTTTTCAGCTTGATTCTGCCCTCTGCATCATCACCTACCACTGTACCCCGATACACTCTGTGACACTCACCTTGGACCTCACAATGGACTGTCATTTTCTGTATGATCGCCAATGACACAGCTATCAGACTGCGGACTGAACTCTTCCTCTTCCTTTGGACTTGTCATTCCCTGAAGGACCCTGGCTGGCCCTCCACGGGCCAGCATTTGAAAGTGGGGTTTGCATGACCTTGTACTGCACCAGATGCAACACTTACTGAATGTGCATTAAACATTCCGAATCACACAGATGTGTCATTTCTATGGTCTTTCAAGTCTGGTAGTATGGATGAATGTAGGGTCAGTGAATTCCTCTTATGTCCATGTGGCTCATGTCGTTGGAATTGGGTCACAGGGTGACACATTGCCGAATGTTGTCCTGGTGGCACCGACACAACCACAGCGCCACACACATTTGTTACTTCCTTGTCAAGCCCCGTACGGAACAACACCCAGAGCCCCGGGGTCATTGTTCAAACCCTTACGCTGGACTGGCATACACCAGGCCAACCCACTCCGCCTACGCTCACGCGGGGGGGGGACAACGCTACATGTCCCAGGTCTTCCCTCTAGGGATCTGCTGGTCACAGGTCTAGTTGTCAGCATGCCACAGCCACTCCCTCACTGCTGGTGTACACCCACACCACACCCATCCAGTACACGCGTCACAGCACATGTGACCCTGCCAATACAAAGGGACAGGCGCACATGCTCGACGCCAGTTCCAACCTCTCTCGGGGTGTATCCGTGTGGTGTGCAGGTAGGCATGGGGGCCCAGGGGCCTGCGACATCACATTCCGCAGGCCCGAAGGTGACATTATGCCGTCCACACCATGTGACCCTATCATAGAGGGTCCATGACTTGCGGGGCACAGACTTGGTAGCACCGGATACACTGCGGCCGGCACAGGCACACCGCCACCAGACGGTGACTTTCAGTGCACTGAGGTAGGGGTACCTTAAGTGCTGAGCGGGTGTGCAACCTGCGATGATGCCCCGTCTCGGTGGTCCGGACTGCTCAGGTTTTGTGTGCCCTGCTGGACCGCAGTGTTGGCCTAAGCCAGCGGACAGCGGGGGCCTACCTCCATGTGGCGTGGCCTTGCGTGTCACAAAGTTAGTGGCACCTCAGGGGCTGAGCGGGTGTGCAGCCTACCGATGAGGCAGGGTGCACTGGTATGTCCTCTGCCATGGCGAAATCAAAGCAGATCATTTCTGTTCTATTTTTATTTTAATACATTTTCATTTGTTGCTTCGAAGGCGAATGTGTGATGCTCATTTTTGTGATGACACAAGCATGTCACCAGATGTGATTGGGCGATATGCTTGTTATTTGGTACATGATTCCATGTAGTTGATGTGGCATGTCTTTGGCCGGGGGGTGTCGGGGAGGGGGGGTCCTGGGGGTGGTGGCGGTGAGTGTTGTGGCCCTCTTGGGTGTCCGGCACACATGTTCAGTGGCTCCATGGCATCTGTTGTTCTTCAGGTGTGGCTCTGGGCTGGGCTCCCTTTTCTGTTGCAGGCTGGCATCTGACTTTGCACCAGGTCAGAGCAGGTGTTAGTTTTCTGCTGCTTACGTGCCTTATCGCATGTTTTGTGGTGTTTTCGCGGATGTGGCTGGTCGTTGAGAATGTTGCGGAGTGGTGTTGTTGCAGCTTTTTGCACGGGAATGATTATTCTGCATTTTATTAGCGATAGTTGCCGGGGTCATCTGTGGCGATGTTTTTTGCGGCTGCTATCGCGGGTAAACTGGTGCTATGGGCTGCTAGCATCAGCTTGTGAATGGGGTGATACATTTTTCGCGAGTTTGGCTGCGCTAAAGTCGGCGATAGCTTCTTGAGAATAGGGCCCTAAGTAGATAGTCAGATCTCTGTATTCAAAAAGTAATAGATGCAAATCTTTATTTACAAATAGTTTGAGAACAGAAATTATAATAATGACCAGCACTGCAAAAAGTGTCTCTTGACTCTTGGATCTTGTAAGCTACTCCCCTCTCCAGCGCTGCCTCAGCTGCCTGGCTCTCCCTGACAATGCAGCTGTGCCCCAGTACTAATAGCCACCAGTTTGGTATCGCTGCCAGGGACTTTGTTTCAACTCCCCTCACTGTTTTGTATTCAATTCTTTTATTGCCTGGGTCTGGGTTGCTGTTTGCTGTTTTTGCTGTTGTTTTTATGTGGGCTTACACAGTGTTGCTTCCTCGCCACCCCATTTAGGCCCATAGACCGCACACCACCTGCTCCCACTGTTTCCCCTCAGGTTTCCCACCCCCACAGGATCCCACTCCATGCCCTCCTGCCTCCCGGCCATGCCAAAGGAGCGCCAAAGGCAAGCCCATCTATACCTGTCCATGCCTGGACTGCACCCAGTACCAGGTACTGTGGCCCTCCACTTTCCCACCAATACTCCACCACAGATCTCAATGCCCTGGACGCAACAGCAACTGCTGCCTCTCATCGCCTCGCTTCACAGTGGGATCTATCGCCTGAATCTGATGCCAGTTCACCTACACCCAAGGACCGAATGACATTGTAGCAACCAACATCATGCCATCTCCATTGGCCGTGACTTCCTGGAACAACTCAACTGCCTCCTGATTAATGCCAGATTGCTCTGCAAACACGTCACCGAAGTCTAGGACATCATCTCCACCCTTGCACCTGAAGTGATGTTCATTATAAAGACCTGGCTCACCCTAACATCTGCCCCGGACATCGCCATCACAACATTCATCGGCTGCAAGATAAAACATAGTGACTGCATTAACAGACACCAAGGTGGCATAGAAATTGTACACAATCGATCATCTGTACCACCACGGATCATGATACTTCCATGGTCATGGAACACATGAACTTGCAGCTAAGCTAAGCAGACAAAACCTCCATGAAAGGAACCCTCGCTCACAGACCCACCAGGACCGCAAAACAGTCTCAGTGACACCATCGGCAAATTCATCACTGCGTTCACTTCCTAGAAGACCTCAAATTCCACCTGGACGACCCCACGAACACCAATTCCACTAACCTCTTGGAACGATTGGACAATTTCGGCCTCAAGCAGCTGGTCGCAGACCCATGCACAAAGTAGAACACAAGCTGGACCCCATTTTTTTGTCCAGTAACAGAATCAGATACAGCACACCACAAAGCTCACCTAGTTGGACCAATCCATCATCCACTTCACCATTGCCATTGCTGGCCTCCCTGCGCCAACCCCAACCACCACAGCACACCTTTCCATAGCTGGACCCAGCACCAATGGACCGACACCCTGAGCATCACACAGCCCAACATCACCCCTGACCTGATCCAGACAGTAGAGAACTTCAACCCCTGGATCACTAGCGCTGTCGACCGTGTCACCCCCACCAAACAAGCCAAAACTCATAGACCCACCAACCAAGCCGCTTAGTACAACCCTGTTCTTAGCACGTTGAAGCACCGATGTAAACAACCGGAAACAAGATGGTAAACCAACAGGAACCATACTAACCATTAAGGGTGGGCGTCAAATTCCGTTCTGCTCGCGGAAATGCGATATTTTGACATTTTCGCGTTCCGCGGAGAGTGCGAAAATGCCAAAACCTTCGCAACCTGCCGCGAAACGGAAGTATTTTTCTTGTTTGCGCTTTAAAAATGCTTTCTTGCGTGTGTGATCGCCTTACCGGTATCCCTGTGTTCGCCGATGAGTTTTCCAATCCATTCGCGTGCGCCACGAGATGTTGATAGCCAGTCGCGCTATCCCGTGAGAGTTCACGATCGCGATCACGTCATTCTCCTCGCCATCAGACACCGCAAGAGTCTGCGATCGCGAACACGTCATTTTCCAGCACGAGAGAGAGCGTGAGGTCGCAAACACGTCAATCTCTACCGCGACAAAGACCATGAGATCGTGAACACGTCATTTTGGGAGCGCCATCGACATCCGGCGGAAGTGTGGTGAAGGTCCCGATCGCGAACACGCCAAATTTTCGATTTGGAGAAGAATATTAACTCTAGCTGCATAAAACCTTCTCTAAATGATGATTTGGGTGTAAAAAACTCCTCTGATTGACATTTGGCTGTCCTTTTTTGTGCAAGGAGTCCTTTTTAAAAAAAAAAAAAACTTTTGGGGGGGAGAGGGATGAAGTGCCACAGAGTTTCCAACTTCCTGTTCCTGTCCATCAGGCTCCTCCCAGTGCTTTGTCCATCTCCTGTTCATTGTGCCTTTGGATTTCAGCTGGAAGGATCACTCTTTGTGTCTGCTGCATCATTATCATTGGATTTGAGGACTTTTGAATTTGATATTTTACAAGTAAGTTGGTGTTGTGTCTGTTTGATTGGGGGCATTGCAGTTGCTGCAACTACAATTTTGGTACTTATCATTCTTTTTTTTAAATTGCTGGGGGTAGCCAGTAGGCCCAGAGCTAGTCATGGGTGTGTGCATGATGAAGCAACTGTTCCTTTGGTGTGTGTTGAATGTTTTTCAAACATCATTTAGGGCATGGATGGCATTGGATTGAGTTGGAAAATGTCTTTTTTGGGGGGGATTTCTGTTTTTGGGGGTGTGTTAAAGAAATGCCTTTGTTATGTGTGCCTGGTGTGTTGGTGTGCACCCTGCAGACCTTGTTTTGCCCTGTGGGTTTTTGCATTTTATTGCATTAAAAAGGCACAGCAGTGTGGTTTAGCATGCATCTTTTGCCTGGCTTCTTTATAGGCCTTTTGGCAGTTCATTGATTACCAGGCCTCTAGCTTGGTGCTTGTGATTTGCGAGTGTGCATGTGGCTGTGGGCCTTTTCTGGTGGGAGTTATTAGTGTGCAGCTTTTGCCAAATATATATAGGCCTGCATGGTATTCCTTTGTGGCCTAGGCTGCTTGTTGTGGGCCTGGCCATGAGGCTGGCGGCCATTTTGAAGGCAGGATGTGTGTTTTTTGCAACAGGCCTGCATTGTCTGTCTTCTCTTTCTTGTAGTTGGGTGGGCCTGGCCATGTGGCTGGTGGTCATTTTGAAGCCTAGGCCTGCAAGCTTGTGTGGCCTTGTCTGCCCACGGGCCTGCCTTCATCCAGTAGGCTCAGAGCAGGTAGCCAAAAGTGCATTAAACAAGTGTTTATCTGTGTGTCTTGTTGAATTTAAACATCATTTAGGGCATGGATGGCATTGGATTGAGTTGTAAAATGTGTTTTTTGGGGGGATTTCTGTTTTTGGGGGTGTGTTAAAGAAATGCCTTTGTTGTGTGCGCCTGGTGTGTTGGTGTGCACCCTGCAGACCTTGTTTTGCCCTGTGGATTTTTGTTTTTGCATTTTATTGCATTAAAAAGGCACAGCAGTGTGGTTTTGCATGCATCTTTTGCCTGGCTTCTTTATAGGCCTTTTGGCAGTTCATTGATTGCCAGGTCTCCAGCTTGTTGCTTGTGATTTGTGAGTGTGCATGTGGCTGTGGGCCTTTTCTTGTGGGAGTTATTAGTGTGCAGCTTTTGCCATATACATATATATAGGCCTGCATGGTATTCCTTTGTGGCCTAGGCTGCTTGTTGTGGGCCTGGCCATGAGGCTGGTGGCCATTTTGAAGGCAGGCAGTGTGTTTTTTGCAACAGGCCTGCATTATCTGTCTTCTCTTTCTTGCAGTTGGGTGGGACTGGCCATGTGGCTGGCGGCCATTTTGAAGCCTAGGCCTGCAAGCTTGTGTGGCCTTTTGTGCCCACGGGCCTGCCTTCATCCAGTAGGCTCAGAGCAGGTAGCCACAAGTGCATTAAACAAGTGTTTATCTGTGTGTCCTGTTGAATTTAAACATCATTTAGGGCATGGATGGCATTGGATTGATTTGCAAAATGTGTTTTTTTGGGGGATTTCTGTTTTTGGGGGTGTGTTAAAGAAATGCCTTTGTTGTGTGTGCCTGGTGTGTACCCTGCAGACCTTGTTTTGCCCTGTGGATTTTCGTTTTTGCATTGTATTGCATTAAAAAGGCACAGCAGTGTGGTTTAGCATGCATTCATTTGCCTGGCTTCTTTATAGGCCTTTTGGCAGTTCATTGATTGCCAGGCCTCCAGCTTGTTGCTTGTGAGTGTCCATGTGGCTTGTGGCCTTTTCTGGTGGGAGTTAATATGGGCCTGCATGGTTTTCCTATTGGCTTATTGCTTCCATCCATCTCCTTTGCCAGCAGCAACTCCCTTCCATTACATTTGTATTTGTGTGGTTGTTCTCATTCTTTCCTATCCTTACTGAGAGTGTAGTGTGTATACTGTACACAGTAAGTAGTATACCATAGCCCTTGTTGCCAAAGTCTCACAAATGGCTACACTATATCTTCAATTTTTTTGTTTTTACTAGTAGGAATTGAACCACAACAACAAATGCAACATTTCACTGATGTTCTTCTCCTGGCTTATTTGCTTTTAGTGGCACAAAAAGACACAGGAGGAGGTAACTATCAACATCATCCATTGTACTGCCAGACAGAAGCCCTGCTGTGGACCACATCACGTCCAACTGTGACCACAGACATCTCTGCAACTTGTGCACCTGCGTCCTGTCTGACCTCTGAAGAAAATGGGCCCAAAGAAAGGTACCAGGTCCTCCAGTACCAAGAAAGTTGCCGGTGAGAAGAAGGAACAGAAAAAGCAAGAGGCACTAACCACGACTGGTGTGCCGGCAAATGTGGTTTTTGGGACCAAAAAACACCCCCCCCGCAGCATCGTTGTCCGGCGGGAACCAAGCTGGGAGCAGCACATCCGCACCAGTGGGCCAACCCCACCAACCTAGGCCCAAGCCCATGAGTGTCGCAGAGGTAGCCAGTCTACTAACGAGCAGCGATGTTGAAATGTCAATATCGCAAAGTACTACACAATCAACGCATGCGGCAACTCAGCAGATAAGTCTGCAGCAGCAGCCGCAGCCGCAGGAACAGCAGCAGCAGCCGCAGCCGCAAGAACAGCAGCAGTAGGCGCAGCCGCAGGAACAGCAGCAGCAGGCGCAGCCGCAAGAACAGCAACAGCAGGTGCAGGCGCAAGAACTGCAGAAGCCGCAAGAACCGCAGCAGCCGCAAAAACTGCCACAACAATAGCCCACAATAGTAGTTGTTCTTCCTGAAGTAGGGGCATTTCAGGAAATCGAGCTTCCTGCAGACAAAGAGGGTCAAGCCACTGTTTCAGAAGATCCATTGTCATCCAGAACCCCAGCAAGGAAAAGGAGGGTTATTCCATCATCTTCTTCTTCAAGCCCCGCTTCTGATGATCTTGATGCCACTTGGAAGCCACCAGCTCAGTTTGAGAGTGATGCTTGCCACAAGACAAGGCTAGTGAAAAGGAAGGTTCCAGAAAGCCTTAGAGTTATGGAGGTAGATGTACAAGAGGGAGATGATGATGATGACGAGCCAATCATCACAGACATCACTCCTGGCTCAAAGGATATAGAGACCAACATTATTACCCTATCCAAAATGGCTGCAAGGGATGTAGCACAGATGCCACCAACACAGGTAACACCACCACGACCTCCAGCTTCCATATTTTCATTTGCAAAGAAAAGGCAGGTACCTACATCCAGCTCAACCACTACCACAGTAGGTAGTGGTAGAAGTCGCAGTGTAGCTGCTCAGAGTCACATTCCAAGCACACCCTCCACTTCATCTGGTATTGAAAGGCACATAAAGCAGCACCAGAAAGTTCTCCTCCCCAGTTTGGGACTTCTTTTCGGTTAGCAGTAAGGAGGAGAACATTACTATATGCTCAATTTGTCGCCATGCTGTTCGGCGGGGTAAGCTTGGTACAAACTATGGTACCGGAGGCCAAACAAGTCATCTCAAAATACACCACACTATTGTGTGGGAGGCTCACCTACTTCGCTTAGAACAAAGTAAAACTCAACCCATTGTTGTTGGGCATGAAGAATCAGGGGACGATATTATTGCGGTGGAAGGTGAACAAGAGGGAGACAATTCTAGCCCTGTCCCCAGTAGTGTAGTAGTACCGGCCACATCCTCCTCAGCAACATCTCAGTGGCACCGCAGTAAGAGTCTGAGTCAGGCTGAGACACCAAGGCGACCAAGTACTACTGCAATGATTATGAAACAAAGTGCGTCGTTGAGCCTAACTGGGTTGAAGAAAACTGCACCACAAAGGAAAATAATCCAGACTACCATTGACAGCATGCTTAGGTTGGAGGGGCAGTACCAATGCAACTACCCAACGGCACAGTTGTACAATGCGAAGCTGGCTAAAATGTTAGCGCTGGACCTTCTCCCTTTTTAATTTGTGGAAGGGGTGGGTTTCCTTGAATTTGTGCAAACCATCTGCCCTAAATGGAAGGTTCCCAGCCGGTCCTATTTTGCAAGAGTTGCTGTTCACAATATCCACCTAACAACAGACATGTGGACCAGTTGCCAAGCCACTGATTACATGTGCATCACTGCACACTGGGTCTCATTTGTGGGGGTTAGAGATAAGCTATCCAAAGGTGCTGTTGACGCAGCTGAGATTTTTAAAGCTACTCGGAAACATGCAACTGTATCCATGTTCGCCATGGAGAAATCTCATACTGCTGTAAACATATTGGAAGAGTTTCAGAGCAAGGTTTTTGAATGGCTGCGCCTAAGAGGGCTTAAGATTGGTTTTGTTTCTATGGTTAATGGCAGTAATGGATTTAAGGCCATGGAGCTTGGTTCCTATTTCAGGGTTCCGTGTTTGGCGCACTGCATTAACATTATTGTTCAAGACTTTCTGAAAAAAGAAGCAATAGTCAGCAACTTATTGACCATCTGCAGAAGAATATGCACTCATTTCCGCCATTCTTTTAAAGCTCGGAAGCAGCTGAGGATCATTCAACGTGACTATAGAATGCCAGTCAAAGCACTCGTCCAGGAGGTGGCAACACGTTGGAACTCAACTTATTACATGCTTGACCATCTGTTTGAGCAGTACAGGCCAATCAGTGAGTATGACATGCAAAGAGGGGATGCTACTGTGAAAGGCATGAGCCTTCAGATAGACCAATGGTGCCTAGTTAAATGCCTGACTGAGATGCTTCTTCCTTTCGAGGTCTTCACACGTGAAGTCAGCAAGAAGGACAGTACTATGGGCCAAGCTATCCCATTGTTGCAAATGCTAGAGCATCAACTGAAGGAGGTGTCAGAAGCATACAAAGATGTAGAGGAAAAGAAAGAAGCCTATGAGTTGGTGGAGAGCTTAGCTCGTCGCTTAGCTGACAATACAAGGGTGCAAAATAAGATTTTGTCACAA
The DNA here is from genome assembly GCF_964204655.1 of Triturus cristatus. Lineage (NCBI taxonomy): Eukaryota > Metazoa > Chordata > Amphibia > Caudata > Salamandridae > Triturus > Triturus cristatus. The sequence goes on along the minus strand of NC_140588.1, from coordinate 210,031,090 downwards.
AAGCATTACATTTGTGCCACAATTCTGGATCCACGGACAAAATGGGCACTGAAGAAATTAATTCCTTTTTCAGAAATGGATGTTGCCCGGTACAAAACGTGGCTAGCTGAGTCAGCGAGTACATTGGAAAATGAACGGCTGCTAATTAAAAGCTCGCTAGATAAACCCACAACAAGTACTGCAGCAGGGCATCCGGCGTCAAGCTCAACTTGGGAGCCTGAGCGCAGTGCGTTTGCCCCAGAACACTCACCAACACAGCAAGAGCTGTATCTTCAGGCCAAGTAAAATCATTACAGGATTGGTATTTACAGCAAGGCATTGGTAAGTCCAGTGCTGATGCAACAAGAAAAGAGCTTGAAGAAAGATTTGCACCCCTGAACATTGAGCCGATGGTTCAGGCCTATCTGGACGACCCAACAGAGGTGTACATTGATCGAAACCCATTGAGGTATTGGTATGGGAAAAGGGCCCAATGGCCAGTGCTCAGCAGGCTGGCGATAAACCATCTGGCTTGCCCTGTCGCAAGTGTCTCTTCAGAACGTGTTTTCAGTGCTGCTGGTTCCATTGTAACAGTGAGAAGGACCAGTCTCTCACCCAAAAACGTGGAGAGGTTAACAATGATCAAAATGAATCAGCACTTTATACCACCGAATTTCACAATACATGAATCAAGGGAGGAAGATGAGGACAGCGGCTCAGTTGACGGAACTGGTGTGTTAGATGATGATTACCTACTTCTGGTTGAACCCCCAGAGTTTGAGGACGAGCTATACTTCTCTGACAATTAGGCTTGCACTTCCAGTTCTTACTGTCTTCCTCACTTATTTTCTTTTATTGGTGTATCTGTCTATCTGGTTAGAAACTTTGAATCACAGCAAATCCATCACCACCGTCTTCTAATTGATTTATTGCCATATACAAGTTTCGGCTGGCTGTGCTGCATATCACAGTACACTCCTCAAAATCCTGCTCCTCCATCCTCCTGAATCTCCCTAAATCCATTGCCCTCAAGAAGTCAGATGATGATGATTGGATGATGCAAAATAGAAGAAAAAATAAAAAATATTTCCAAGTCCCCCCAAAATAAGTGGAACATGATTGATGATGACTACTATAGCTATCCTCCTTTGTGATCCGAGAGAGACTGCCCATTAACTAAAGATGAGAAGGAACAGGTAATGAATGATGCCATGCATTGGAAGCTGACTGAGTGATTTTGTTGTTGTTTGTTGTGCATGAAGTTACTTCATTGTGTACTTTATGTAATAATCTACACACTAAAAGTAACTCAGGTCCCTTTTCCCTTCCTGTTTTTTTAATACCAAATTTGTACTTCTACTGCAGGCCGATACATTGCATTTTGAATATAGGAAGGGGACTCACTCGGTACACCCAGAATGAGTTTAACAACACCATCATGATGACCACAGTGACATAGTATCTTCACAGTCACTCAGTACATGGATCGGAGATGATTGATGGAATAAGTCAAGCCGTTTCATGAGTGGCATATAAGGTGAAGAAGTAAACAACAACCACAGCAAACCTAACTGTCTGTGTAGCGGTGAAGTCAAGTGTAGCGGTGGTATGACTGCAGTAAATTGTAAAATACCATGTTGCTTTGTCAAACTCTTTCAAAAAATGTACACTAAATGGAGGATGTGCAAAGGGTGCCGTCACCGTGGGCCTGCTCTGTCCTGTTGGTATTGTAGGTTAATGCTGGAAACAGACTAGAGTAGAGTTGATGCATCCATGCCGCCTCGGTATGTGTTCTTGTTGCACTACAACATTAACTTGTCCATTTTTTTCAACTTGGTTTCAATCTCAATATCCCTTTTGGTTTTGCATCTACAATTGCAGGCCGGGCCTTACCCTGTGCTATACTTGGGAAAACAACAATGCACACTTACCTTACCAATGAATCTACATATGCCAGGCAAGCAGTGGAGTCACCCAAGATTGGGCGGAGCATCCATGGAAGGGAGGACCAAGAGGAATGCCGAGATTCAACTCACCATTTGACCCGGATAACACAGTAACAGTATCAATTTTCATCTTTTAAATAATTTGATTCATTTTTTGTCTACAATCATTACAACAGTGTGTTCTTGTTGTTATTACTATTGTTATTAGGTTTGCTCTCTGTCTATAATTCATCCCTACAGATATTTTAAAATTTTCTTTGCTGTCTGTAAAAGTAATCCCGGTAACACTGAACACAAACTGTATGTAATCCGGGTCTCTCCTTATCATCAATCATCATGCATGCCTTATTTCCTTTTTCTCCCTTAACATATTGATATGGATATGGTAGTCTACAAAGATTCTGTTGTTTGATGTTTGTCCATGCAAACTGTTTTTATTTCTCAAACCTTTCCCCAAAACCCCCTCCCCAACCATTCAACAAACCCTAACCCTCTTCCCCCGGGCTGTGTGACTTATTGAGGTATGACTACATTAAATGTACATCAATAATTTATCACATACTTGCTGGGGCGGATGTGGCAAAAGCAACAGTACTTCAATTTCAAGGCAGGGCGGGGATCTTCTTCTGCTTGTCCACCTGAGCAGTATATTTGTTAGGTAATTTTTTTACCAAAGGAACCGGCTAATACATCAGCAATAATTCACAGCATTGATTGGATTAATGGATTTCATTCGTTGTCATACTCCTACACAGCACTAACAGTTACGCTTGTGTCAGTGTGCTGTAGGCCTAGTCAAGTGACTCAACACAACTAGAGTTGCTGTGTACTACTAGGCTATCTCCACCACCATTATGTTTTGTTGTATTTGGGCATTTTATTGTTTGGCAGTAAGTTCTGTTCTGTACTGTACTTCATTCTACTACTCCTCGAAGACTCTCTCTCCGGCTACTGACTGTCTCATTTTCTATTTTGGCAAATGATGCTGCCAGTGTCTACTACTACCACCACCACAACCATGGCATGTTAGGAAAGAAAACCATCATCACCATGCAGCCATCGCTGTGCCTAAGTTCAACATCAAGCAAAGGTAAGAGAAGTGTGGGGGAGGCATAATTGATAATGGACATATTTTCATTAATTCCATTTCACACACCCCTTTGAGTCCAGTTGCAGAGTGTCTAGAGTAGAAGAGACTGACAGTACTAGTAGTAGTACAAGTCACTCGGTGAGGGGTGCCACATCTATCTGTTTCTGTCTTACAAAGTCATACAATTATTAAAATCAAACACTGGCTGTGTGCGGCCCTGCACCAGCTAGGAAAGAAGGATACAGTGCGATGTAAAACAGTAACCCCACCCAGAAAACATTAACAACATTGTATGCAAACTTAAGTAGAAATATATTATTTAATACCCTAACAAAAATAAACTATGTAAAAAAAATCCCACACCTGACCCACCCCTCTACCTAACCCCAACCAATATCCGTAAAGAAAAGGTCATTGTCCAAAAGAGGAAACCCAATGCCCGGATCCCACCCACCCCAAGAATAATTAAAAAACGGGCAATAAGAACGGGGTCTAAGTTCGGCGGGCTTTTTTCAGGAGGGCACAAACTTGCTCCTCCAGGCGGGCAACACGGCGCTTCTATGCGCGGCAGTTGCATTCACGGGGGCAGCACTGATGGAGGGGCGGCGGTGGGCAGCTGCCAGACGGTGGTGCCATACCACTGGAGGGCGGTGGCTGGGGCCCGGGGCATTGGAGGAGACTGCAGCTGCTGCCGCCTCCTCCTCCTCCTCTTCCAGGACCACAGCCGTCGATATTCGTTCTGTATTGCCTCCAGTTTCCGACGCCGTGCCTTGGCTGCCAACTCCTTCCGGTCAGGTTTCCCCTTGGAAGGAGTAGCTATATATGAAGAAGAAAAAACAAGACTATTGTAAAATATACTCTTAGCAAAGCAGTAAGACAAATATTTCTACACATAGTGTCACGGTAGCACTGGCAAGCACATAACATTTGTGGTATGTATGTACTATCCTCCCACTATCTTGGACTTTAACATTTGTGGGAGTTTCAGGCATTCAACCAACCATGCATCTGATTCCTAGTAGCCACCAGTATGCATGCTGCATGCATCCCACAAATCCTTCTCTGCCAGCCATAAATCTTAAATCTCGCCCGTCCTTCTTCCTTCCACTCTTTGTTCCCTTTTCGTTCAACCCTTCTATCAAGGTCATCTGATCTGACTTTTAGTTTTCTCCATAAAAATTTCACAGCTGAGTTGAAATCATCAGATAGAAGAGGCCATTGGTTACTCAACAACACTCCCGCCACTTATGCTTTTACTAATGCTAAGTAAAGGGTGTCTTCAACCGTTCAAAACAACCTCTTACTTAGTAAGTCAACTGTACAGTATTATACAGTACGCCCTTGCAGTGAGTGTAATGTAAATAAGTAAGGATTAGGAATCTAATTTACGAGGGGGGCGTGGCTAGCGCCCGAAGAGAATGGCGGCGCCGACGTGAGGGCTCCGTCCGAGCCGGAGCTTGCAGGCGGTTCGCGAGTCTCCCGCAAATCGTAAAGGGAAGCTTTTAACCCCTGAAGATGCCGGGAATGCCTTAAATTCATTTCCGCTGCTGTGGCGGTATCATTTGGGACTCTGCTGCTCTTTTTTGTCCCGGTTGCGGCTCGGCAACGGCCGCGGCCGCCATTTTATTTTTTTTTTTCTCTACACACCCAGGCTCCCTTCAGCAACGCGCCTTTCCGCACATTGGCATTCTGGCTGTTTGGATGACTGCACAACGCTTCCAGCTCCACTAGCGACGCAGATGGCACACTCCTGCATTTTTAGGTGACTTTATTAATATTTCTATGGCTTTCTGGTGATTTACTGGATATTTTTTGTCCTCCTCAAGCCCGGCAGCCATTTTGAGATTTCCTTTAGCATCTCTCAGCTCTTGATATTTTTCCTCCCTGGCCTGGCATATTTACTCTCTTTTTATATTTATTTTTTCGTGTTCTTGGTACTTTGCGAAGCGTCTGTTTCACTTCCAGTCGCACTGTGTGATCCTAGTGACCCGGCACTTCAAAGCCGCGTCGATGGCTGATTGCTCCACCAAAGTCCATAAGCGCAATTACATTAAAAATTCCAAGCTTTTCACGGAACTGGCCCACCTGGAAGCCTCTCAATCCCTTTCCTTCACTGAGATGTCGTCGCAGATGGATCCCTCTTCACAGTCTTCAGCGAAAACGATGCCTAAGAGGTTGAAAAAAGATCCACCTTCGCCTCCCAAGTCCTCTTCGACTGTCTCGATGGAGCTACTTCTTGATGAGATACGGGCCTTACGCCCTTTTATGGAGGAAACCAACGCCAAACTACAGGTTCTTACTGACAGTTGGGCTCTGATGGATGAAAGAGTGTCGTCAGTGGAACGTGATGTCTCTTCTCTCCAAGACTTTGCTGCCAAGGTCACCCATCTGCATGCACAGATCTCCTCTCTCCAGAAGCAGGTGGAGGACTTAGAAAATCGAAACAGGCGCAACAATCTTCGCCTTTATGGCCTGGTGGAAGGATGCGAGGGGAGTGATTCCGTTAACTTCTTCAAGTCTTTTCTTCCCAAGCTTTTACACTTGCCCGAGGACACAACGCTCAATATCCAGCGCGCCCACAGGCTTGGACGAGTTCCCTCCTCTCCTTCTGCGCCAGGAAAGCCCAGAGGTGTAATAATGTACTTCCTGGAATACACGGATCTCCTTAAAGTTCTTTCAGCTGCCAGAGCCTCTCCCCGCCTCACATGGTCGGGCTCCACTTTGTTTTTTGCGCAAGATTATGCCAGAGCCACTGCAAATCGCCGTAAGGCCTTCTTGGACATGAGACCTGACCTTCGCTCCATTGGTGCCAGATACGGTCTCTTTCATCCTTGCTTATTCAAAGTCACTTACAACAATAAAACTACGACATACAAAGAACCCACACGACTTAGGAGCTTCCTGAACTCATGCGGCCAGACCAACATGGAGCTTTCTGAACCTTCCCCTTCTCTCCCACGTGACTCTCTCCGCAGTTGTAGCACAGTGCTCCAGTTTTATGTATTGCTGAGTTTTCTAACTCAAATGTTCTTAGACATGTATTTTTCCTGATGAGTTTTTGCTGTTTATCGAATCACTTGTTATTCGCGTTGTAGTTTCTCGGTTCACCCTATCCATTGTTTGTTTGTGCTTCTGTCATTTGTTCTCGCCTAACTTTGTTATCTTCCTTCCCTCATAGCTTCTTCTCCCGCGTTCCGTCTTGTTCCTCTGGTCGGACGTCTCACGGACCCCGAGTGCCTTGCCTTCTCCAGTTGGTTCTACCTCCCTCTCCTTGTCTCCACGTACGTCTTTGTTTGTTCCTGCTCCTGGTTGTCTCTCCCCTAGTCCACCCTATGTAAGTATCCCTCAAACCCTTATGGGATTGTCTGTTTTTGCCTTGTTTCATTTGACTTTGATTTGTCTTTTTATGTTTTCAGGTTCATTGGTGTCAATATCTTCTTTGCGACCTTTTTCATATTTTCTTTCTTTTTCCCTCTTTTTCTTTACTCTTTACTGCATCTTTTGGTCATGCTTTTCTTTCCTTGTCCATTTTTTCCCCCAACCACTTCATTTCCCCCTTGACTCATACTTATGTTCCTCTCTTTTTAGCCGTCCTCTCTCTCATTCCTTATTACTGTCTCTAGACTGCATTTTATCATCTCACTGATTTTAGTAGCACTTTGGTTTTCCTCTATCTTTATGGTACCTTTTAATCTTCTCCTAATCCTCTTTCTCTGGTTTATTTTATTTCTTCTTTACTTTTTCTCCTTCCTTTCTCTTTCTGCGTTTTCTATTCTTCATGAGGCTTTTTTTTCAATGCTCTAATCTCTTTCCACATTGCTTTTTCAATAATCTTTAATGTCAGTACGTATTGTATCATGGAACGTTAAAGGTCTTCACTCTCCCATTAAGCGGCAAAAAATTCTCTCCCACCTAGCCAAGCTGAATACAGACATTGCCTTTTTGCAAGAAACACATTTGTCTGATACCGAAGCTGCTAAGCTCAAAAGGGGATGGGTGGGTAATGTTATCTCTGCTCCCGGAGATGGTAAAAGAAATGGTGTCGCTGTGTTAATTCGCAAATCCTCTATTTCGCTCCTGACCTCTGATTCAGATCCCGATGGCAGATGGTTGTATGTCAAACTTTCCTCGAAGGGTGTCCCCATGTCCCTTCTCAATATTTATGCACCCACTGGCGGCGACACCGCCTTTTGGCGTACAATGGCTTCCCGTATCTCAGAATACATCGATGATAATTTTATTCTGGCAGGCGACTGCAACTTGCCCCTGGACCCCTTTTTAGACAGGCTTTCCAAAACATCCTATATCCCTAACAAGTCTCACAAATTATTCGGTCAGGCGATATCCCAACACAAACTTGTTGATCCTTGGCGTTTATGTAACCCTACTACTAAAGAGTTTACCTTTTACTCCCCATCTCACCATTCACAGTCCCGCATTGATTATATTTTTCTTTCCCATCACATTTCTCAATCCCTCACTCATGCCGATATTGGACCCATCCTGTTCTCCGACCACGCCCCTGTTTTGGTTAACATTGATATCTTACCCAAATCCACTGGACCAAAAAGATGGCGCTTTAATAATACTCTCCTTCTTGATCCCAAATTCACAACTTCCTTTGTTGAATTTACCTTAGAATTTTTTGCCATTAATGATACGCCCAACATGCCCAAACACACTATCTGGGATGCTTATAAGGCTGCAGCAAGGGGTTTCATCATTGACTATGTGGCTAAAAAGCGTAAAATTGCCCGCCAACGTATTAGTGAACTTCTCCTCACGATCAAAAAACTGGAGCATTCTTTTTACACCTCCCACTCGCAGGAAAATTTGACTACCCTTATTGAAGCTAAGATGCAATTCAATAAGCAGTCCACTGATGATGCATCGTTATACCTGTTGAAATCTAGCTCAAAATTTTATGGAGGTAAGAATAGAGCGGGGAGGGTGTTAGCCAACTATTTGAAAGTTAAACAACATAAATTGAATATTGAATCTGTTTTTGATGTTAATTCCGTTCTAAGGCACACTGATGCTGATATTCTAGAGGAATTTTCCCGTTTTTACTCCACGCTTTACTCTTCTGGAACTCACCCTACTACCCAATCCCTTGATACCTTTTTCTCTAGTATTCAGGCTCCCCCCAATTTTCCTGTTGATTTATCCATTCTTGAAACGCCCATCTCCAGTTCCGAATTACACATTGCACTCCAGTCTCTTAAGAGGGATAAAGCCCCAGGTCCAGATGGATTTACAGTTGAATTTTATTTGCAGTTCTCTAAACTACTATTACCTAGACTACACTCTCTTATTGACTCCTTTATCCTCACTGGTACCTCGTCTGGCACTTTTTCAGACGCCCACATTTGCATAATACCCAAAGAAGGAAAAGATACTCAGTATTGTAAGAACTACAGACCAATCTCTCTAGTTAACATTGATTATAAGATATATGCTAAATCCCTTGCCATAAGATTAGACGCCTTTCTTCCTGAATTGTTGGGCCCAGAGCAGTCTGGATTTGTCAAAGGTCGTTTCATCTCGGATAATACCAGACTTTTGTTCAATGTTCTATCCAAGTCATCGCGATTCCAAGGTTCACTAGCAGCAATTGCTTTGGACGCAGAAAAAGCGTTTGACAGGGTAGAATGGACTTTCCTTTTTTCCGCCCTCAGATGGTTTGGATTTGGTCCTAATTTTATTTCCTTTGTTTCTTTTCTTTATTCCAACCCTAGAGCAGCGGTCTGTGCCAATGGCCTAGTCTCTCCTTTCTTCAACTTAGGTAGGGGAGTTCGTCAGGGTTGTCCCCTTTCCCCCTTCCTTTTTAATCTGGCCTTAGAACCCTTTCTCTCGAAACTCCGCCAAAATCCTAATTTGCATGGCTTCCAATTTTCTCAAACACACGTTAAACTTGCTGCCTATGCAGACGACATCCTTCTTTTTCTTTCCAATCCTACCATCTCCATTCCTGCATTCTTAACTGAAGTCCATGAATATTCCCAAATCTCTGGCTATAAACTTAATAACGACAAATGTGAAATTTTACCCCTTACTAAGTTTACCTACAAGCCCGATTTCGTTGCATCCAACTTCTCTTGGAATACTTCACACATCAAATACCTTGGTTTGCAAATTGCTCCCTCCCTTCCCGATACTGTTTCGTTATGCCTTAACATGTGTACACAGAGATTGTCTGATCTCACTTCCAGATGGCATCCGCTCTACCTTTCCAGGTGGGGTCGCCTAGACACGATTAAAATGATGCTTTCCCCAATAGTCCTTTATACTATCTCCAATATTCCAGTTCCTATACCGGCTAAATTTTTTAGGAAAATCAACAGCATTCTCTCTGCCTTTCTCTGGTCCGGCAAAAAGGCGCGTATGTCCTTGTTTAGACTGCGACTCCCTAAATCAGAAGGTGGGGTCAACTTTTCAAATTTTCCCTCTTATCATAAAGCTTTCCTTCTAAGACAAGCTTCCTTATGGTTGCGAGATCCTGCTGAATCTCCTCCTTTATGGCTTGTTATTGAGCGTTTATCTCTATCCCCCTTTACATTCGCTGAATATCTCTCATTTTCTCGCAAACCCCAACTCACTTCCACTCCCATCCACAAATTCACCACCAAACTTCTTCTTTCCATCTCCCCAAGCCCTCCTTCCTCAGTAGCCGAATTTCTTAACACCACCATTTGGCACAATAACAGTATCCTTATTAATCACAAGCCCTTTTATTGGAAATCCTGGAGACAAAGAGGACTGATTTGGGTATACCACCTCTTCTCTGGCTCTGATTTTTTATCTTTCTCCGTTCTTTGCCAAAATTTCAGTCTCCCCCACTCTTTTGCCCGTAAATACCTCATACTCAAGAATGCAGTTTTGTCCACCTACGCCCAACTTTCCAACTCTCCCGTCCAGCCTGACCCTTCCAATCCCACTCGACGCCTTCATGCCTTGCTCCGTACTCATACTACTGCCTCCTTAATTTACCACTCTTTTCACCAGACTCTTACGCCCAGGCCAAAATCCACGGTAGAGGTACAATGGGAGTCTGATTTTGATACCTCTTGGCCCACCTCTCTTTGGGATAAAATATGGACCAAACTGCGCAAATCTTCCAGGGCTGCCTCCCTTACGCAAACCTTATTTTTTATCTACAACAGACTTCTTCTGTCTCCCCATATGTTGAATAAGAGATTTCCTTTACTTCCTGACCATTGTTGGTCCTGCTCGACACCCAAGGCTACTCTTTTCCACATGCTTTTTTCCTGTACTGCTGTACACAATTTTTGGAAACTGGTTTGGGCCCAGATTAATACTATATTTCACACTACATTTCCCTTCTCCTTCACCAACGTGTTTTTAGGAAGCCTCTCTTCCTGCTGGGCAGATGTTGTTTTTAACACACAGATTGTTGATTTGTTGTTAGCTGTTGCATTCCAGCAAATCACTGTTAATTGGAAAAATTTTGCTAACATTTCCTTTAAAGCATGGTGGTACAATATATGTCATAATCATAGGTTGGACACTGTTTTTATCTACCCTCTTAGTCTGGCTAAAAAACGACATGCTCTTTGGCTTCCTGTGACATCGTATCTTGATTTTTGTGCTAAGCGCCCACCTCACTTGCATCCCTCTCAGCAGGAGGTCTCCAAGCCTCCCTGATTGACCTTTTTTTTTGTTCCGTTGCATTTGTATAATCCATTTTGATACATATTGTCCCCAATACTGCTTTTCATTATAGAGCCTCAATTATTTGTTATTTCTCAATCTCATGTTTACTTCCACAGCCATGTTTATTACTTCATCTCTCGTATTGATGTTACGTTCCAGTTTTTCTTATGTAATGACACCCTTATTTCTCTAATAAAGATCTTTTGAACTTAAAGGAATCTAATTTACCACCACTCGCCACTGCTGCTGGCTCACCCCCTGCAGCCCCTCCTGCAATTGCCGCCTCCTCCTCTCCTCCGTCAGCAGCCACGTCGCCGCTGGCCCTGGCACTGGTGGTTGGTAGTGTGCCTTAAAAAAACATTACACATTTTTTAGATGTCATTTTCCACCTTCCCCTATTTTTCACTAGCAAGATTGAAAAATGAGTTAATAGTAATACATACATATACAACATACATCACTAGTACAAATCATGTAGTAGTAGAGTAGACACTAGTAGTTATATGGTCCCTAGAGTCATTTTACCTTTGTGTCTTTTATTTTAGCACAATCGTCGTTAACTCGCAGCTTGTTGTATAAAGAGTGACGCCTTTGTTCTGTATGTGAAAAATCCCTACAATAGTAGTTGTATGTCCTATCCTATCAAAATAGTAAAATCTGGTTGGGCATTTTGTTTGTGGAAATTGTCGAAAAACATCAAGATTAAAAAAGCCTCAAAGATTAGGAAGAATAGAAGGAGTAGAAGAGGATAACCCAAAGGACTGGACTCATCAATGGCTAGAGCTACTGGTGAATCTGAATTTTATTTAAAACCTTTTAAATAAAGAGTGGCCAACTGGGCATGCTTAGCTACAGACAGACTAATAGTAGTAGTACAGAGAGTCATAGCAGAGGCAGTTAGAGGCAGGGATAACAAGAATCTAGAAACAGATAGTCTAGATCGAAGGGTAATTGTTGGTAAAAAATAGCATTAGGAAACGGAAACAATAGTTCGGGAAAAAAATATGGTGCAGTAAAAGTTAGTGAATAAGAATTAATATTAAAAACAGGAAGACTTACTGGGGCCAGCAGAAGAGCCCTCGTTTTGGTCCTCCTGGACTGGAACTGCTCCCGCCGACTCTGCCCCCGTCTTCTTGCCCCTGGGTGCTGATCATGAAAGATATAAGAAAGGAAGAGACAAACATTGATGATTGGTGTGAAACAATTAAAATATTTTTATAAGACTGTCAAAAAACAACAATTGCAATAAAATGACCTATCTAATCTGGTCGACAAGTAGTATCTCGGGATTCGCGGACCGACTCGTTATTATTTATCTACACTAATCCAGTGTTCCATTGTGATTACAGAATACTAACTAAGCCTAAGTAGTACGTACCACCTGACCGAGCCCACCTATTCCAGGCGTGCCAATTGTACATTAAGTAAGCATTTCCACTTCTTTTAGTCCTCAAAAATGCATAAATGGAGGACATATGCCTGTATTTTTGCATACTCAAAAATCAGATAGGAGGGAGAAAGAAGGGCTTAGGTCCACTCAGCTTCCTTATCTCAATATATCAAAAATCAATGGGAGAGTGGATCACTGGTCCTGGGAGAACCAGGGTATTGCATGGTTAGTACTTTGTACTGTTTAAGAAACCCTCATTCACGTTTGGTAAAGGATCCAGATTAGCGGTATATCTTGATTCTCCGCTAGATTGTCATTAACGTGATCGCATAATCATTGGGTTAATCCAATGCTTCCTCCACCCGGAGGCTTTTACCACTGGTGGTCACAGTAGTGATCGTGAATAAAAAAGTGAGGTGATTTGTGGTGAAAAGGTGTTGTTTAAAAAAATCTCGTAAAGCCAGTAGATTTCTTTATTGGTACTGGGTTCGGGATAAGTTTAAAAAGTTATTGTAATTGTGCACACGTCAGACTTATTATGGTCTAGTGCACTTTTAAAATTGGTGTCCAAAAAAAGGTCGACATGTTTCAGCCCTCGTCAGCCCCGAGGGGTCAAGTGGGCTTTCTTCAGGACCTGGTGCAGAATAGAGTGGCCTTAAGTTCAGGCACCCTTGTGGAAGTGCGGGAAATTACCGGGTCCTAGGAGGCAGAGTCAGCACAGGTCCCAGACCAACGCCGAAGAGAGCGTGAAGCGACCCCCCTAGAGTACTCGTTGTGGCCTGAAACCAAGGAGACCAGAATGAATGTGCGACCAAAAAGGAATCAATAATTTCCCGCACTTCCACAAGGGTGCCTGAACTTAAGGCCACTCTATTCTGCACCAGGTCCTGAAGAAAGCCCACTTGACCCCTCGGGGCTGACGAGGGCTGAAACATGTCGACCTTTTTTTGGACACCAATTTTAAAAGTGCACTAGACCATAATAAGTCTGACGTGTGCACAATTACAATAACTTTTTAAACTTATCCCGAACCCAGTACCAATAAAGAAATCTACTGGCTTTACAAGATTTTTTTAAACAACACCTTTTCTCCACAAATCACCTCACTTTTTTATTCACGATCACTACTGTGACCACCAGTGTTAAAAGCCTCCGGGTGGAGGAAGCATTGGATTAGCCCAATGATTATGCGATCACGTTAATGACAATCTAGCGGAGAATCAAGATATACCGCTAATCTCGATCCTTTACCAAACGTGAATGAGGGTTTCTTAAACAGTACAAAGTACTAACCATGCAATACCCTGGTTCTCCCAGGACCAGTGATCCACTCTCCCATTGATTTTTGATGTATTTTTGCATACACAAAATTGTTGGTCCGTTGATGCAGATGTTCTGCTAGTGCTAAGCCTATTAGCACTCACTGAAAAAACTACAAAAGGTTCTACTAAGGACTGGGGTAAGCAGTAGCAGCACTCAGCAGCACGTAATGTAATAGAAGGGGCGTCGCAGACCACTAAAAAATTACAAACTTATAATAAGTAACTAAACCTAAGTATCAATCCACCCCTATCTCTTAGTGACAGGACAAAGGAAGGACTAGAGTCACTCTAGCATTACCTAACTTAAGTTTTTTAAAATAAACTCTTACATAATCAGGCAAAACGAGCGCAAACGCAAAGTTGCAAATAACAAGATTAGTAGCGCAGAACACCAGTGTCATAACAATCACAGAAGACTTTTAAACGTAAATTACCTGCAATGTATGTAAGCAGCAGCATTCTAGCTGGTCGGAAAAAAAATGTATTCGCAATATATAACACAGCTGAAGAACAGACACAAAGTAGTAATAATTAAATAGCTACTCACCAAGACCCGGGACCTCCACTCCTAGCAGGTCCAGCAGGTCCTGCTCCCTGTCCAGGATATCGGACAACCGGTGCGTCAGCTGGTTCTGGCTGCGCCGGAAACCCGAGCAACGAAACACTGCCCGGCGCACCTTCCCCCACTGCTGCCGACGCTCCCTAAGCCCGTACCCGGACGCAGGCCTGCCGCCTGCTGCCAGGGTCAAGGGGAGGTGGCGCTGCACAAAAAAACCAGTGCAGCCAATTCCACCTCCCCAAATAAGGCCCGTGCCTGCACCCCTCGTGGGCGTCGCCTTCTGCAAGGAAGGCGGTCACGGCTCAGGCTGCGATGCCCCCTGTGGCCCTTTGCCATGGTTCTGGGGTAGGTGGGGGGCGGAAAAGAAAAGGTAAAAATTAAAAAAGCAAGTAAAAGAAATAAAAAAAAGCAGGTAATAGAAAAAGAGTGAAAAAGTAGTTAAAAACACAAAAAAGTAGACAAAAACAAAAAATATAGAATCAGGAAAATAGAGAGAGGGATAATAAATAAAAAAGATCAAAAAAAAGTTTTCAGAAGCAAAGGATTGAAAAGATATAGGGAGGATTGAAAAGCAGGCCCCAGAACCATAGCATAGAGTAAAAAACAAGATGGCCGTGCCCATTGCGACCGCATGGGCAAGTTCGCGAGATATTTTCCCCCGAGCACGCAAAAAGCATTGCGAACACGCAATACGTGTTCCCGAACAGGAACTACATAACGCGAACAAGCGCGAGCCTGCATTGCGTGACCCGGAACAGGAAATAGCATCGCGATCGGGTGGGACAAGTGAAAACAAGATGGCTGCGCCCATTAGCGACCGCATGGGCAAGTTGGCGACACATTCCCAACGCAATCACGCAAAAAACATCGCGAACAGGCGGGACTTCCGCGTCTTCGGGATATTTCCGCTCGTTCGAGATAATTTTTAGCGTTTTCACAAAGATTTGCATAACACGATTACGCAATTTCCTCCCACCCTTACTAACCATGCCATCTTCAAATTGGCCCTCAACAACTACCACCACCAGCTCAAAGCCTCGAAAAAGGAGGTGCTGACATATCGGATTGAGACCAGCATCAAATCAAGGAACTGTTTACTATCATCAGAGAGTTCACCTGCCCGTCAGCCACTGAAAACTTGATCCCCTCCTCACAGGAACCCTACAAGGCCATCGCCAACCACTTCCACAATAAGATAGCATCCATCTACAGAAACTTCAATCCCCAACCCACCAACCTCCTCGGCATCCCATCGACCACTGCAGATGACCACCGGCTCACCAAATGGGAACAACTCAGTACACTCATTACAACTACCCTAATGAACTCCATCCACTCGGGAGCTCCCACTGACCCATGCCCACACTGACTTTTTAGCCTCAAAAGTGACAGGATCAGCCACTAAATCACCACCATCCTCAATGCCTCCATCACCACAGCCACCTTTCCTGGTGCCTGGTAACACATAGAGGTCAGACCCCTCCTCAAGAAACCCTCTGCAGCGCCCAGCGAGCTTCAAAAATACCATCCCATCACATTGCTTCTGTTTCCCACCAAAGTCCTGGAGAAGGCCATCAACCTCCAACTCACTAAACACCTGGAGAAAAACAACCTGCTGGACCTTTCCTAATCAGGACTCAGAGTCAATCACAGCACAAAGATAGCCCTGATCACTGCAACAGACAACGTCTCCACCATTCTCAAATGAGGAGAATCAGCAGCCCTGATCCTCCTCGACCTCTCTGCAGCCTTCGTCACCATCTCCCACCACACTCTCATTGATAGACTGCACCATATCGGAATCATAGGCGATGCACTCAGATGGATGGCATCCTTTTTCACGATGCACACCCAGAGAACCTTTTTGCCCTCCCTTCACTTCCCAACCCAAGCTCACCATCTGCTGCATCCTGCAAGGATCATCCCACAGTCCAACCCTTTTCAACATCTACATGACACCTCTCGCAGACATCGTCCTCCAAACCCTCGACATCAACATAATCTCATATGCTAACAACACCCAGCTCGTCCTCTCACTCTCAGCAGAGTCCACCACGATGAAGACCAACTTCCACAACAGTATGAAGAACATTTCACCCTGCATGAAGAACAATTGACTGAAGCTCAACACAGGCAAAACGAAAGCACTGATCTTTGGCAAACACACCTCCCTCTGGATTGGCTACTGGTGGCCATCGGAACTCAGACCCACCCTCACACACAACTTCAGCATCAGCCTCGCTTCAGGTCAACTCTGCTCAGCTTTCTTCCACACTCTCTGGATGCTCAGCAAAGTGTTCAGGTGGCTCCCCATCAACACCAGGAGGATGGTGATGCAGACCCTCATCATCAGCCGATTGAACTATGGCAAAGCACTCTATGCAGGCACCCCCACTAAACTCATGGAAAGACTCCAGAGGATACAGAACACAGCAGCTAGACTGATCCTTAGCATGCCCAAGAGGACTCACATAACCCAGCACCTGAAAGAGCTTCACTGGCTCCCAATCCAGAAAAGATGCCAATTCAATATTCTGACCCACACCTACAAAGCCCTCCATGACCAAGAACCTGCCTACATGAACCACTGCCTGAATTTTCACCTAGCTCCCAGGAACCACCGTTCCATTCACCTCGCTCTCACAAAGATACCACAAATCCAGTGTTGCCGCGCTGGAGGACGCTCTTTCTCCCACTTTTCTCCCAAATCCTGCTACGCCCTTCTCCTCCACCTCCGTACTTCACCCTCATTGACTCACTTCAGGAAGGGACTCAAGAGCTGGCTTTTCAAATGATACAAGCAGCACAGGGCCTGGATACCCTCTTGGGTGATTAGTCACACTATATAACTGCTGCTTGATTAATTGATTGAACAACAACCTTTGTACCTTTTGGGGTCAATATCTAACCAATCAAATTTTGTATCACAAAGACAGTAAGGCACAATAATAATTGTAACAAAAACAATAACATTTGTTAAAATAATGAGCTACAGAAAAAATAAACAGCACTTGTACAGCTGGGGTCAGGATACAATCATCCAACTTTGTTTTATCACTTAGAGAGTTAGGCACAATATTAACAATAACAAACACAAAAAACATCAGTTAAAATAATGAGCAACACAAAAAATAAACAGCACTTGCACCGCTGGGATCGGGATGCAAACTTTTCTCTATCACTAAGAGAGTAAGACACTATAACAACAACACTAGAATCGACTGAAAACCTTTTTTCCATTGTGAGTATTGGTCTGGTGACCTCGGTGTCTCAGTTCTTTATTACAAACACTATTTCTGAATGACAGAGATGCATGTAGGGAAATACCACAGGAGCCTGCAGCCCCTGCAACCAGGGGGCCTAACTTTTCTTGTGCTGCCAGTCATCCAAAGGGCCCCCACGCAGCCCCCAGGCCAACAAATATTTGTGGGAAATGGCATACACGGCGGCCCTCATCACAACTGCAGAAAGACCCCAGCCATTTTGCGTTATACCACTGTAGAGGAGCCAGTCGAAATGTGGCAACTTTATGAAATAGGTCACATGTACTCTTGCTTTAGTTCTCAGTGCCCCTCGAAGTACAGTATGGTATTTGAATCCTGTTGAATTCAATTAGGCGAAATCTGCCATAAATCTTCACACCAGCAAAATTTCCCACCCAAAGTGTGATTTCAACAGCAGACACTGAAAAATGGCTGATTGGCCAAAGGAACTGGGTAGAGGTATCAGAATATCCTCACCAAAATATCGTCTGATTGAATAACCATGCCGTAGATATTGTTTTCAAACATATCACTCCTTTGGAGTTAATCGCTGAAAATGTAATATGTATTGGCAGTTGATATTTTTATAAACAATGGGGGCTTATTTACAAGAAACTGACGCATCTGTATTGATGCGTCAGTTTCCCTGCGTTTTGCGTGCAAAACCCTTGTGCCACCATGGTTTACAAAAGCATCCACCAACCATCATTGAAAAATCACTCACCATTCTCACAACTACTCAGGGTGAAGAGGATAGTTTCAGATGACTCTGAATTGCCAGTACAAACTAAGAAGATGATCCGTCGGTTCCAAGACCGTGGATACCCGCATGTAATTCTACAAAACGCCACCACCAAAGTTGCCAACAAAACCCAATGCGCATTGTTACAACCATCGACTCGCAGTGACCAGCAACGTATGGTAGTGGTCTCTCGGTACTCCACCATGAGCCATCATTTTAAACAATCCATTAAAAAACACTGGACTTTATTGGCCCTAGAAACCGATTTCAATGGAATATTCCGGGAGATGCCCATGTTTGCGTACACTAGGAGTGAGAACATTCAAGAACTGATCAGACCGACCATCAAACCACCAGTCACAGAATACCGGGGGACCATCCCCTGTCACAACTGCAGTAATTGCCACAACATTATCAAAGGCAACAAGATCATGCATCCCATGAAGGGCACTCCCATCAAGCTACGTGTCAATGCCACCTGCGACACTACCAACGTGATCTACCTAATTGAAATGCCCATGTGGACTCGTATACGTTGGCAAGACATAAAGGGAAATCAAAACCTGCATACATGAACATAAAAGCAATATACGCACCATTAACATGAAGTCAACTGTCGCTGCACACTTTGCACAACTGAAATTTACTGTTTTGGAGACCGTTGAAAAAATTGAAGGCAGAGACAACAACACTTTTCTTTTACAAAGAGAGAACTTTTGGAAATATAAGCTGGAATTTTTGAAACCTAAGGGCCTCAATGACCGCACAGAATTTATTAATATCTATAATTAATGTAACTCATTGCATTGTGCAGTTCCTGTATAGGCTCACAATACATTCTATAAATTGTGACAGTGTTTCTTCATGACAGCATTCAGCTTAATTTTCATGTGGTCGCTTTTAATTCTTCATTATTCTTTTATCATTATCCTTTTATAATCGTTGGCAAACACGCCTGCATAATTTTTTAAGTTTTTTAAGTTTTTGCACCCCTCACAACATGGCACGATATCGTTCTCATATCACTGCACTCGTATACGCTCTAGTTTTTTGAAGTCGACGATATTCCGTCGTCACTGACGATCCCATTAACTAACAACAATTCTGTCTCCCTCCGTAAACCCGATGCAGGTTTAGCGTTAACCGCACTCAGACCCGGAAGGTAAGAAAGGCTTTAACCCAAGTGAAGAATCTTTTTTACAGTGTTTCATAACCTTCCTGGCACACTTAATCGTTTTGCGGGTATTAACCGGCGTTTCACGGAGAGCGCTTCAGCCACATGCGTTCACAGCCCAGCGTTTCACATTCTTGCATGGTTGCACTTTCTCGGTCTAATATTTCCTCACACATGCTGTCACTTATCGCCCCAGACACTCGTTTTGTTTTGTTTTATTGCAGCTTTGCGTTCTTTCACTGTTTCACTCGGATTCTGCAGAATTTCAGTCATACAGTGACTGAATACTCCAAACGGTGATTTAAAGCAATGCTGCACATCGAGATTACGCTTGTTTCCTTTTCTTTTTTACCATCTTTATTGAACACACCATGCATGCCATTGTAGAACTGCTTGTAGCGAATGATTTATTTCTTCCTTGCATCTTTTTGTTCACCTTGGGCACTATTGTACTAACCTACCAGGCACATGAATATAATGTTCTCACTGACGTGGTCCCTCATTGTGACACCAGTTCATTTTGCTGTTTAGAAACCCCTGATGAAGGGCCCCCAGTGAGCCCAAAATGCATTGTAATCACATTTAAAAGAAATTCAACTGCATCAGGATGATGCTCCTTCATCGTTTAACAGAATTTATCTTCCTATGAGACAAATAAAGTTTTCTTGCAACTTTTGAGACAAGACTGGTCTTACCTCTACTGATTGAACCTCACGTACAAAATTCAAATCTCGCCAACGCGATCTATCGACGTAGCGCCCAGAGGGACGTTATCTAATGGCAAGTAACGCTTGATGGATTTTTGATAAGTACACACCCTGGTTCAGAGAGTGATACCTCTGTGGCACACGACAACTTGTTTAACCTCCATCCACCCGGCTTGTGCACGTCCAACCTCCAGCACATCCACCATGGATGTGCCATAATTACAATACGGCTCACCATGGTACAAGGATTGAGAGATGCGTCAGAAATTTCGACTCATCTGGCGGCGCAAATGTCACGCATTGCTGGAATCGCGTTGCAAGCACAACACAACTCCAGCAATGCATGGGAGGCCTATTCCTAATACACTATGTCACTCCTTACGGTTTTGAGGCAGTAGCGTCCCAGAAGTGGCGCAGTGAAATCTTGTACATTTTACTGTCACTTCCATGAGGCTTTTCCTGTGGGAACGCCCACCCTGCATACATTATACCTGACACAGGTATGATGTGGCGCAGGGCTTTACAAGGTGATGCATCTCCCTAGATGTGTCACGTTGTAAATGGGCAACAACGCAGCGCATTGTTTAAGCCATCACAGTGTCACAAGAAGTGATGCAAGGGGCTTGTAAATCTGCTCTAATATGTATTTTGCTGATGATATTCTGACATACCTACGGAACTGATCTTACAGTCAGTGCTCCACTGGTGATTGGGGAGGAACAGGCTCAGTTCAAGAGGAACCAGTTACAAATTTATGCAAGTAGACATTCCATGTTTCAATTTTATGGTGCTACTCATACTAAAAGAGACACATTATGCGTGTAGTCTAGGAAATGGCAGGGCTGGGACACCAATTAAACCCATTGCTTTCTAACTCTGAGAAATTGGGATTTTTTGTTGTCCTACCAAACTCCTAACAAACATTTATACCAGTATATCTATTTAATAGAATAGGCAGAAAGGAACATCCCTTGTTTCTCTTTTGAGAAAGAAAGAGGTGAATTCTTCAAAGGGAAAGAGAGTCAATGAATAATATAGGAATGCCTAATTATGCAATTCTTTAGTTTCCCAAGCATGTACTTTACTCTAAGTGGAAGCAAATATGTTGTGTTTGGCAATGCCTCACTCTTTGCCTGTGTCCTTAATGTTAAGGTATTTTCAGTTTCTCTCCTCTCAAGGTTCACCAGGGCTTGGAAGCAGGGCATTGCAGATGGCCCCAGCCTAGGGGCGTAGGATATAAATTGTAACTTCAAGAGTCCTGTTACACAGTCCTGGTAGGTCAATGTTCAGACATCGCTTACAGGAGATAAGGACAAAGCCAACACATAGAATTGGCAATGGGCGCTCAGTTTCGGTGTAGTTGGGAGGGACCAGAGGGATTAAAGCCAGGTTCAATCAAAGGGTTGCTCTATTAAAACAAAAATGTGGCTATACATTGCTGTGAACGTTTTCCTGGAAATGTTCATGTAAACATGGAATATAAGCCGACATACACAGGGAAAACTTATAACACATGGCACAAGCCAATGCATTCATGGAGAGAGAAGTTAGGTTTTCCAGATTTAGTGATTGCAAGGAAAAGGTATGTGGTCGCGATAAATTCAAATGACTGTTCATTAACAAATTACAGTGAAGCAGATATATGTTAGTTGGACAAGTGGTGTAAATAAAAAAAATACATATAGAAATAAAATGAATTTACCACTAGAAAAAAACATACACTACTGTAAGGCTGTCATTACAATTTTCCCGAAATTAATTTGAACACAAACGGAAGTCTGCTGCCAAATCAGGATTAGGAGATGTGTGAAGCACCAAGTCACCTGCTGTGAAATGTGCTCTTCATTTTAACATCTGTCAGGATATTCACTGTACTACAAGAACATCTCATTGACTTTGATCATCAAATATGAAAGTCACGCTGTCACTGTCATTGAAGACGGCCTGGCATGCATCCATGCTGATTTAGAAGTCTTCCAAGGGAACATCACACCCTTGAATACTTTGGTAGATCAAGCAAAGTACCACAACACCTATAGGACACGTTTTGGAAGCTCCCTTGAGGGATGCCAGAAAAACCTAGAGGAACATGGTGTGCTAAATGGCATTAATCGATCCATTTAAGACATGTGTGGTTGTCTGGGAAATGTGGTTATACACATGTGAGACTGCAATATGCAAAATGTCAACATACATGTCGAAAGACGTGAAGAGATCTCTGGCAGACTGAATGGGAATGTCAGAAGTATTGCACATGACACAAGTGTCTTGGTGATGCATAACATAAGCATCAATGTGTCACAATCCAGATCAGTGCGAATTTCCATGGCAATGCAGCTCCTCACAGAGATGTTGGAACCTTTAGGCTTTGTTCTACCAGTTAGGTCTTAGGACACGTGTTCGGCAACATTGATTTGTCATCAACCACGTGGGA
The DNA here is from genome assembly GCF_964204655.1 of Triturus cristatus. NCBI lineage: Eukaryota > Metazoa > Chordata > Amphibia > Caudata > Salamandridae > Triturus > Triturus cristatus. Next base: position 210,008,810 of record NC_140588.1, on the reverse strand, counting down.
CACGGAAGTGATGACAGGAAAGCAGAATGAAGGAGTGCTTCGCACTGGAAATAAGACACAGTGGGCCTGATTAAAAAAGGACAGACCTATCTTTTTATGTGAGGAGACTCTCCCACGAGTGCTGAGACTCTGCAGTCCTAATAATTCTATTGCTATAATGTATTTGTGAATACCCCAAAAAATCTTTAACTTTTACAAAAGTGTAAGTTTACCTTTGTGAATCAGGCCCTCGGTAACTCCAATATTGTCACCTCTAGTTTACATTGTCTCTGCTTTCAATGCATACACTGTGTATACTGTAAGTTGAGTACATGAATGTGGCATCATTTACATGTCAGATGTGTTGGGATAGAGTGCTGCCTAATTGCTGCATATATTCATCTACTTTATGTGGGGTTAATCTTATTTCAAAATCTAAATGTTATGCACAATTCCATGTTCAATAGTTTATCTTTAAAGATGTTCCCCTGTTCAGGTTGACGATGATTAAACAATGTAGAGAGACTCATAGATTACGTTGTTCTTTGTGATCTAGTATATCCTTCAATTTCCAACCTGCAAGGATGTGGTCTATTTCCTTGTTATTGTTTGCATGTTGACTAAAGTGCAACTGATCACAATCATGTCACACTCTATTTCTGATCTTACAACCATCTCTCACCAGAAAAGCGTAGGCATCAAGAGCTATATTTCAGAAATTCAAAGAATTTCTCTACGGTGCTGCAGCTCTTACTCTGAGCAGTGTTGTTTACTTGTTCTAGTTCAGTCATAAGATTGATTAGGTAGTTGATAGAGGACCGTGCCTTCTTAATGAGTTTTTCGTAGATGGAATGATTTCCAGAGTTCAATGATCGTTTCCAAACATGGTGTTTTTTTTCTTCAAATTTTAATAAAACAAAGGACAGCCGACACATGTTTCACCCATTTGGCCTGACGGCTGTGGGCTTTCTCAAGGCAGGTAGTCGTCGCTGGTAATCCAATCCTGTAAACGATATGTGTGGCGGTCTCTGCGGTCCCAGGATTGAATCGATCATTGAACTCTGGAAATTATTCCATTTACGAAAAACTCATTAAGAAGGCACGGTCCTCTATCAACTACCTAAACTTGTACTTCGTAATGGCTTTTGGGCGTAGCCATTTATGAGGCATGTGCCACTCTCAAAATTGGGCCCTGACCACTGTAGCATTAAAGCCCAGAGTCTGCCACCCATTTCAGTAACCAGTCATAAGATTGATGTGTAGTGTCATGATCCTTGGCTTCAATGCTTCAATGCTTCAATACTTTACCCTGTTCATCTATACCAGGGAGTTATCTTACATGTGAGTGGATATCTTCTTTTAAAGTTTTCACATGCCCATGTGTGTCATTCAACAAATCACCAGTATGCTTTGCCCATAAACACCACTTTCAAACCCTTGTTTCATTGTACAATATCTAGATCATATGAACTGTGCTAACTTGGCTGCCAGAAATGTGGAAAGGTATTTTGCATCATATATTATCTGTGCATATGTTTAATGTTCCTGAAATTAGAGTCATATTAGCAGGCCATACAAGTGTAACATATGTGCAATCTATGTCACATTACTTGAAGGAAATTGGTGAGGGCATATAAGCTATCCTTTTCTAGTTGCATATTAATACCCAGCTTGTTGAACTTCATCTGCTGTATTTTAATGGTCTGGGTTGTGCCCAACATGACAAACAAATAACAATAATGTGGTAAGTATGTTAGACACCAGCTACTGCAGTGGGGGCTAGCTGTTATATATAGGAACACGTGGAAAGGGACCATCAACCCTCACAATAATGGCCCTATCGTGGAAACCCTAATGTTCAAGATTCTATTAAATAACCATTATGCTTTTAATGGCATTTTACTTTATTGGCCCCCTGGGCCCCCTGGACCCCGGGCCGGGTTTGTGAATATCATAGGTTCCTCCCTGGACATCATAACTCAGTCATCCGATTTTACACTCTTGGGAGATTTTAATCTTCACCTTGAAGATCCCTTAGATAGAGATGCTGTTCATTTTCTCAACATTACAACTAGTTTAGGCCTCACTCAGCAGGTAACAGGTAGCACCCACTCAGGGGGACATTTACTGGATGGTTTGTTTACAATCAATAAATCCTTGCATTGTCTCCCCTCACTCCTGCTTGTGTGGTCAGACCATAAGGCAGTAATGGTTTCACTCTTCATCCAAAACCCTCAGGCAGGGAATAGGAATTATAAACAGTGGAAAAGGTTACGACCTTGGAATAGGCTTGTAACTGAGGATCTTAAAAGCTCCCTGTCCCGGGACCCTCCTGCTTTTTCAGAGAATCCTTCTGAGGCAGCTGTCACTTTTGAGGATTGACTAAAGAGCTCTATTGATCAGGTGCTTCCGGTCAAATCCTCTATCTGCCACAGTTCAAGACACTTTGAAATTTGGTTTTCTGAAGAACTTAGACTTCAGAGACAAAAGTGCCGTCGTTTGGAGAGGAAGTGGAGATCTTCCAATGACACTAGCAATAGGATGGTTTATAAACAAGCTTTACTTGATTACAAAAAACTAGTACTTAAGGAGAAAGCCTCCTATTTCACTACAGCCATGATAAACGCTAAAAACTCATTGAAGGAACTTTTCTCCACAGTAAAAATGGTAGCCAAATGCCCTGAGGTAACCGTTTGACCCTTAAACCAAACTTTCTGTAACTCCCTGGCCTCGTTTTTTCAAGACAAATTAAATGTGGTTTACCACGGGTTCTTACAAAGTGGTACCTCAGGGACGTCGCTGTCGCTAGGGTCCCCTGGCACTGCATCAGTGGCAAAGGAAACCTCCCCAATATCCATTGAAAGTAGTGACCCTCACGAACTTCTTTCCTTTCCTTTACTAACAACGGAGGAGGTCATTAATCTTCTGTTGTCCACCAACTCTGGGTCCCCATTAGATCCTTGTCCCCCCAACTTTTACATCTTTTGCCAGAGGTTTTTGCTTCGCACCTGACCCCTATTTTTAATCAAATGTTTCTCTCCGGGATCTTTCCGGCGAACTGGACATTGGCATCTGTTTTCCCTCTTCTAAAAAAAGTTAATTTGGATGGAGCAGATCCTAATAATTACCAACCAATTTCCAGACTCCCCCTGCCTGCAAATATGGGGGAGAAAGCCATGAATATCGTTATTTCTGATTATATGGAAAAACATGCCTGTCTAGATACTTCCCAGTTTGGCTTTAGGAAGCAACACAGCACTGAACTGGCATTGATTTCAGCATGTGAAATGATTATGCAGACCATTGATGCAGGAGGCAATGCAGCACTTGTGCTGCTTGATCTCTCTGCAGCATTTGATACGGTAAACCATCAGAAATTATTGCAAGTCCTGGAGGTGGCTGGTATCAAAGGGAAAGCGCTCGCTTTACTAAAATCATTTTTGTCTGGTCGGGAGCAATTTGTGGCTCCTGCTGATTTCAAGTCACCATGTGGAGTACCACTGGGCTCGTCATTGAGCCCTACCCTTTTTAATATCTATGTTGCACCACTGGCTAGGCTAATTAGATCCCTGGGTTTCTCTGCTATCTCGTATGCAGATGACACTCAGATTGTGGTCTCAGTGTCAAGTTCTCCTGACGATACAGCAGCACAGTTCCATACCTGTCTCCGTCAGGTGAGGGACTGGATGTCCTTGAATTGTTTGAAGCTGAACGCTAGTAAGACTGATGTCTTACTTTTTGGCAACCACACTAACTTTTGGACCCCTGTTCTTTGGCCCGCAGAATTGGGGTTGCTTCCCAATCCAAAAAATAAGGTCATAAACTTGGGGGTTATGTTCAACTAGACACTCTCCTTTGAGGGCCATGCTAACCAAGTGACATCAGCCTCCTTCTATATGTTAAAAATATTGAGAAAGATCCTTTCATATATCCCAGTGGATTTGAGGAAATTAGTGGTTTCGGCTCCTGCGCTATCTAGAGCCGACTACTGTAATGGTCTTTTCATGAACCTTCATAAAAAATGCCTCAATAAGTTGCAGATAGTGCAAAATGCTGCAGCACGGTTATGGTTGAATATTCCAAAATATAAATCGTCTGCCACAGTGCTCAAAATGCTTCATTGGTTGCGAGTAGAAAGACGGATAGAGTTTAAGGCTCTCTGCATTGCATTTAAAGACACTCATGACAAAGGGCCAGCATTCTTTAAACAGAATTTGCGGCCGTATGTTCCTGCCCACCATCTTTGCTCAGCATGCTCTCATAACCTGGTAGTTTCCAGGTTTAAAAAGTGCGCCTGGGGTGGCAGGTGTTTTATGGTAAGCACGACCAGACTTTGGAATACTCTTCCAGTGCGGCTTAAGAAAGAAACTCACCTGTTGCCATTCAGTAAGGCATTAAAGACGTGGCTTTTCAATCTTTGAGGCTGTCTTTTACTGGTCCGGTATGTCTTGTGCTGAGCTAGCGCCATGATACCCTCAGGTGAATGTTTCGCGCTTTATACATTTCCTTTTCATTTCATGTACTCTGAAAGGTCCTTAGCCAGAAGATGCAGTACAGTGACTACTTTCAGATTTGAATGGATTGCATAAGTGTTTGAATATTGACTTAAGGGAAGGCACAATGTGTTCTAGGAAGTCTAATATACTTGTACTTCTTAATCTAACACTTTGAAAATATCCTTTGATAATCCAACCAATGTGAGCCTCACATACATTTTCCCAAACAGCATTTCCCTGTGGTTCGTTTCTAGCCAATCCCATCATTCATTTCAGATTAAATTGGGGAGTGTTACAAAGGACTTTTGTTGACACTGAAAGCTGCTCAATGCTTCCATCCATTTTTGTTGGGTGCAACATTTTGGCTCCATTTGTACATGCGCCAAATAGTGCTACATTGCATGGGGCTAGTAAACCCCAGTTTGTGTTAGTGATTATTTTATTTTGAATTGTTTCCGCTCTGTTATGTCCACTCTGCGTGCATTTTCAGGATTCTGAAGAAATCCAATATTATTGCAAGCAGTGCTAACTTTTTTTTTTTGTTTTTACTGTAATGTGCTGTTGTATCCAATAGATGATTTCACGCTAAGGTGTTTTGTTGGGTTGACCTTGCGCCAACACTCTGTGTTCGTAGATCTGGTTCTGAAAATTCACATTGTTTTTAAAAGTTCAACTTTAAATGTTGTGACGGTGGGAAACTTGCTGTTTGTATGTGCCCTTCAAGCTAACATAGAGGGTCGATACATTAGCACACAAAGACTACGTTGTTGTGCGCGCTCTCTCTTAAGTCGGATATCTCAAGGTTGATGGAGAAATCTTTCAGTTGTATTCACAAACAATAATGGTAATTAAAATGGAAATGTGTTTCAGGAAATGTTCGTCCTTTTTCAGGATTTGATCTTTAGGTCTGAGATTTCAAAACTGAATTCACTTACAAAGCCGGATTCTCATTTTACTTATCACTTCCCCATTAGCACTTGTGTTTATCTGTGCTCAAGGCCCCCTCGAAGGTCCTATAACTTTATCCAATGTTACAAACATAGTAAGTAACTTTCTTTTTTTACCAACACCATTATCTTCCTATTCGAAAATAAGATCAGTCAATGTTAACTATTGAAACTAAAGTACAGGAAAGGAGCAAATGTATTCCAGGGGGGATGGACATTTTATCACATAAAACACCAAGGTCCTGATTCACAAAGGTAAATTTACAATTTTGTGTTAGTTTACGATTGTTTGCTATTCACAAAGGATTTGTTCTAATCAGTGCTTTAAATGTGCCGGTACTGTCCGGTACAGAGTACCGGCACTTTTTTATTTTGAGATGGAGAGTACCGGCACATCTCAAGGAAGACGTAATACTTTTAATTGGAGAGTACCGGCACTTCTGAGAATCAAGCAGGTACTCTGGTACAGAGTACCGGTACTTCTATTTTTCCATTTAAAAAACTGGTTCTAATAGTATCTTTACAACTGCGGAGTCCGCAGTCCTACATTTACTACTAGTCAAATACCTTTGTGAATAGCAAACAATCATAAACTAATGCAAAAGTGTGCGTTTTCTTTTGTGATTCAGTCCCAAAGTACTTACTTGAAAATCATAAAAAAACAATTGTCATCAGTTTACCATGAATTTTTCATTTATTATTATTATATTTTAGTGGCGCTCCCTTAGTAATGCCCATCTGATTACAAAACTAAGCAGTATGTCACAGTGTGGGCAAGAAGTGATTTGAAGAAAATACTTAAATGTGTCCTTGGTGGATTTGAACAATTTGTGGTGATATGTATCTTCTATAAGATTGAGGGATACCAACAAGAATCTTTTTTGTTCCAATGAAAGGTTCAAGAAACTCTGGGGCAGATTTATGTTTCCTGGCGCATCCCTGCAAATCAGCAAGGATGCGCCAGGAATGATGCGTCACGCAAGTTTACCCTTGCGCCACACATGATGCGCCGCATTTACAATGCGGCGCATCATGGCACAGGAATAAACAGATGCGTGACGCATCCGATGGCGTGAGGTTGGCGCAGTGCTTCAGTTGCGTCGCAAGCGCGACGCAACTCCAGCACTGTTCCACCCTACCCTATCCCTAACATGCTGCGTCAAGCCTTACGCCTGCTTTAAGCAGGCGCAGGGTTTTGGCGCATCAGCGTTGGGAAAGTGACTCAGTCAAATCTTATACATTTGACTGAGTCACTTTTCAGGGGCGTTCCTGCGACGGAACGCCCCCCCCCCTCTGTCGACACGCCCATGTGAAACCTGACGCAGGTTTTACATGGCGCAGGGCTTTACATCGTGACACATCTCCATAGATGCGTCACAATGTAAATATGGCGCAATGTGGCGCAGGGTTTACACCGCCGCTGCGTCACAAAAGTGACGGCGGCGGCGTAAAAGTGGTGCATCTCCAATATAGATCTGCCCCTCTGTATTACCCAAAATTAGAACGTAGTTAGACATTTCTTTGTGATCATGGGCGCAGTTTTCGTTCTCTGCCTGCATTTTGGTAACTTAAGACCAAGCTGGTAACCTGTTTTCAGATAAACTGAAGCAGCTGGATTGGCCCAGGGGCCTTTCATCCATACCTCATAACCACAGAATGCTAGGCATACATTTTCATATCAAGAACATTTTTGCTCACTTTCCCAGGACTTTATTCAGAAAGAAACACTTGTTAAGACTGAATAAATGTAATTACATTTTTAATAGGCTACAATTTCCGCACTGGATATGGCTGACTAAGAATCTAGTGATGCTCAAATTAAATTAGCAGAGTTACAAAGTACGAATAATGAAAGCAATTTGAAAAAAGCCCTCCGGGAAAGAATGAATAGCTGATGCACTTTTACAACGGTAGCAATGAAACAAAAACAAGAAAAGGAAAAAAAAATCCTCTTAGCAAAGAAGATTCATTTTGTTAATTACGAAACCTGCCAAAGTGGAGGAAAAGTACATTAATGACAGACAGACATAATGGATCAATGCTGATGTTAGGATCTTGGTTAAGTGCGTTACTGCATGTTTAGAAACACATATGTCTAAATCTATTGATCGATTCTACACTCCTTTTTTATGAAGTAGAATAATAGCAATATCAAAGCCCAGCTTTTAGACTAGATTACCATGTGAAGTACCTTTCAGCTTGCCAATAACTCTGAACCCGGTAATGCGTTTGACACTGTTTATTGGTCATTCTTTGCACTGGTGCTAAGTGGGAAACAGCCATTACTATGCGGTTTTTACCACGCGTAGCCATTACATCGCATGCGTTACAACGCATGCGATATAGCAACGCGCAGCGTTTACTACGCATGACATTACATCGCATGCGCTTTTATAACACATGCGATGTAATGGCTATCCAAGTCGTTGTGAGGAAACTGAGGCTGTTTCCTCACAACGACATGCACCGCCCCTCGAAGCAGGAAGCAGGAACCGGGAGCAGAGACAGCGACACTGGAGAGGAACCATGAGGAAAGAAAGGTAAGGGGGTTTGCACTTGGGGTGGGGGTTACTTTTGTAGGGTTTAGGGTAGTGTCAAAGTAGTGTTGTAATGTTTGTGTGGGGTTGTGTTTTACATTTTCTGGGTGGTTGTTTAGTGTAGTGTAGAGTTTTAGGGTTGTGTCAGTGTTTTAGGGTTTAGTGTAGTGTTGTAGTGTTTGTGTAGTGATTTAGGGTAGTGTCATTGTTTCGAGGGTTTAGTGTAGTGTTGTAGTGTTTATGTAGTGTAGTGTTTTAGGGTAGTGTCAGTGTTTTAGGGTTTAGTGTAGTGTTTTAGTGTTTGTGTAGTGTAGGGTTTTAGGGTAGTGTTGTAGTTTTTGTGTAGTGTAGTGTTTTAGGGTTTAGGGTAGTGTTGTAGTGTTTGTGTAGTGTAGTGTTTTAGGGTTTAGGGTAGTGTTGTGTTTGTGTAGTGTAGTGTTTTAGGGTAGTGTTGTAGTGTTTGTGTAGTGTAGTGTTTTAGGGTTTAGGGTAGTGTTGGAGTGTTTGTGTAGTGTTTTAGGGTTTAGGGTAGTGTTGTAGTGTAGTGTTTTAGGGCTTAGGGTAGTGTTTGATTAGTGTTTTAGGGTAGAGTTGGAGTGTTCTTGTAGTGTAGCGTTTTAGGGTTTAGGGTAGTGTACTAGGGTTTAGGGTAGTGTAGTGTTTGTGTAGTGTAGTGTTTTTGGGTTTAGGGTAGTGTTGTAGTGTTTGTGTAGTGTTTTAGGGTAGTGTCGGTGGAATCGTGCAGGGTAGTGTAGTGTTATTGTAGGGAGAGGACTGGGAGACGGGGGAGGGTTGTGTAGGGGTAGTGTAGTCACTTACCTTGCAAACTTTAACCACGAGTATAGCTTTACCACGCTTGCCTTTGTGTTGTAATGGCATGCGTGGTAAAGGCATAGTCGTAGTAAAAGTTTGCGATGTAATGGCATGTCGTTGTCATTGACATCGCGTAGAAATACCCGCGTTGTAATGGCATGTGTGGTATTAGTATGCGATGTAATGACATACATTTGTGCTCAGTTTATTCTAGTTTATAACCCCATACAGAAATGCAATGAATGCTCAATATGTGAGCTTTAAAATTCTCAGAGCCTCTTTTTTCCTTTTATTGTGTATGTGGCCCATCGGTTCAACATACTTTTTGAGTTCATGGTCAAATGACAGTCCTGTGTTTAAGAGATAGAATCATACCTCAGAGTGGTTTGACCAAACTATAATTTGCACTTCTTCAATAGCACTTCATAAGGATGCAAACAGTAGTTACTTTTACATTAATTGTTAAAAACAGAAACCATCTTTATTTTGTCCATTAGGACATACAAAGCTAAATGTGTACAATTGCATCCGGATAATGGTGAGGTTCCAAATTCAACCTGTCCAGAATACTTGGATGTTGCAAGCATCCCAAATATTAATTCATTCACAGTGCTTTCATCTTAATTGCTTTAAATTAATAAGTTTGCTTGTTTTCACAAGTGTTATTCAGAAAACAAAAATCCCTCCCGAATACAGTACATTCTGGTACATATCCAGATTCCTAGTTCAATATAGATGTCCAGATGTGAGATATTTTATTCATTTTAATATTTTTATTTACAGTAGCACGTTTTCTATGCAGATGGTGTGCAGCCTAAACTAAATTAGTCTCTCTATCACCTAGGCAATTCGAGGAGAACTTATTTGTGTAAAAACGTTGGGGTATATTCACAAGAACGTGTACTAAACATCACCAAAAAATGTTAACGCAACTTTACACATCGCAGCCTATCGCAGGAAAAGAACCCAGTGTCAACATGGAATTCACAACAAGGCGACCCCATGCGACAATTTGCCGAAACCGCGGCCAATGCCCGCGATACAACCACCTTGACGGAGATAAAAACACAAACCCCAACGCAAAAAAACCTGCGATGGGCCAAAGCGCGATGAGGAAATCAGCACTAAGCAGCGCCAGGCCTGCAACACACACCAGGCAGGTGGGAAAAATCACCATAAAAGTTGTACAAAACACCCAAACACAAACTGACCAACACCCAAGCACCATGGAGGCAGCCAGAGCTGGCGCAGAGGACGAGCCCAACCCCTCAAGCACCCCGTACGACCAGCCCGGGACCTCGGGGACTGGGAAGGGCAAGGACAAGAAGAAGAGGAAGATGAAGTTCAGTCCGCAGGCGAACAGGATCATAGTCACGGAGGTGATGGAACACCATCAAAAACTGTTTGTCACCTTCAATGTGTCATTGGGCACCAAAAATGGAATATGGCGGGACATCGTGGAGAAAGGTGAATGCCGTCGGACAGCAGATGAGGATAATGGACGAGGGCAAGAGGTGATGGAAGGACATCAAGCGAAAGACCAAGGAGAAACTCGCAGCCAACCAGAAGGCAGCAATGCAGACTGGAGGTGGGGGCCCAGCGCCACAGCTCGTCCTGGATGACATGGAGGAGCTGGTGTTGACAGTCATCTGTGTGGATACTGTTGCCGGAGTCGGGGGAGCGGACACTGCTCGACAGGACACAACACAACCGCAACAGGCTGAGTGACCACCAGGTACTGGGGGGATGGGTGGAGATGGCCACAATGGCACACATGCACAATCAAGCAGAGCACAGTGCACACCCTCAATGACTCTGGGTCATAATGTACAATGCCATGTTGTCTGAATGTCAACATGTACCATGCGGCTACATACATGTGGACACATTGCAATACACCATCTCCCCTTCAAATTGCAGGGCCACCATCAACACCTCCTGCAGAATAGTCCCAGCCACTCTTCACAGATGACGAGGAGGACAACCCCAGCATCAACGCACAAGCCGTCCTAGCCCCTTCTGTGCTCATGACGGCTGGGAGCGGTCATGAGACACGGTGAGCGTGTGCTCATGACGGCTCCCGGCCGTCATAACACATGGCCCCAGAAATCCCTCTGGTGTGGGCACCAGAGGGATTCCCTTTACACCCTCAGAGCCTCGGGAGCTGGGGAAGAGCTTCCCCAGCTCCCGAAGCCCCCCCACCCCTGGTTTCCCTGAAATGATGATCGGCACGCATGACACGCTGACGTAATTTCAGTGAAATCAAAACTGAAATGAGACAAGAGGCTCATTTCAGTTTCCCTTTCTACATGTTCAGGGGGCTATCTCAGCCCCCTGAGCACGTAGAAAGACAGGAGAGGGTCTCCCAATAAAAATGGTGCCTCACTCATGTGGGAGGTCCAAGTAACCGCGACAGGCAAGGGCCCAAAACATTTTGTGATAGGCAATTTTGATGTTGCCTCAATACGTTTTGGGCCCTTGCTTGTCGCGGGTACTTGGGCCTCCCACATGAGTGAGGCACCATTTTTATCGGGAGACCTGGGGGAATGCTGGGTGGTAGGAAATATGTGTTAGCCTGGTGATGCCACAACTTTCCCACACAAAAATGTGTGAAAAAAGTGATTTTTTCAGCTAAAATAGAGGTTTGCAGGGGATTCTGGGAAAGGAAACGTTGGGGGATCCATGCAAGCCATACCTCCCTGGAATCCCCCTGGTGTCTAGTTTTCAGAAATGTGTGAGTTTGATAGGTTTCCCTAGATGGCCGCCGAGCACGGGGCCAAAAACCTAGGTGACCCCCCTTGCAAAGGAAAAAAAGACCTCTTATCTGACCTATCTTATTTTAACAGTAATAGTCACTTGTACTTTACAAAATCTTGTACTTTACACACAGAACGTCTTCAAACTGGGTTTTTCTATAAAAAAGAAAATAACGAAGCCTATCCCATTGAGAATTCATGTATACCATCTAGATGGAATCTCAATAGCGCTCTAGAAAGTGTGGCCGTCCTCCCTCCCTTCTTTTCTTCTTTGAAATAATAGGAACACAAGAATGACCTATTGTCCAATATATCAGGACACATAATTCTTACTATTTGCCGATTTAATAGAGGAGTTAATCTCTAGAAGCGTCTGTGTTTATTACGCAAGTCGAAATACGGATTAGGTGCCTTGGAACCAGAGGGCACCCCACGCCAGATAATATATAGAGAACCCCCACCTTTCGCCGCTTAGACGATAAAGACATTTCTAAAAACATATTGGTCCTGATGAAGGAGATGTGAAAATCGCATATAGTCTCCGAAACGTGCGTAGACCAAGAGCAACAACCACACATCTGGGAGATCCATAGAAGAATCCAATCTCAATGTTTTGACTAAATTATTCCAGGACTTTGTAAGAACTATTCTAACCCTTGGATTATAATCTAAGTAGGATCTAACACCAGAGTTGGTTTGCGTTTTTAACAAAAAGTAAATCCCTTTTCTTGTGTGGAATGACTGATGTTATGTAAGAGTGAATGACAGGTGAGAATGGTAATTTGATAGTTTTTCTTGGGGGTCTCTCTCATATGTTCCTTTGAACTGTTTTGTTTTCTAAATTCCACAAATTTTTGTAATTCAATTAATGTGGAAACATTTTTGTGGAAATGTATGAACTGTATATAAATTATATACTAAAAGAAAATATATGAATGCTTTGTTATATATAAAAAAGAAAACAATAAAAAGATGAAACTGCTTTTGAAATAATACTGTATTCTGGGGATTTTGTAAAGTACAAGTGACTATTACTGTAAAAATAAGATAGCTCAGATAAGAGGTATTTTTTTCCTTTGTCTTTCTCCCCTCCTCTTGGACCTAAAAGTATTTAGGGGAATCCTTCTTTACATACATCTAGACCCCCCTTGCAAAACCAGGTTGTTTTGAGATAGGCAATTTTGATGTCGCTTCAATAGGTTTTGGGCCCTTGCCTGTTGCAGTTACTTGGGCCTCCCACACGAGTGAGGCACCATTTTCATCGGGAGACCCGGGGGAATGCTGGGTGGTAGGAAATTTGTGTCAGCCCATTGATGCCACAACTTCCCCACACAAAAATTTGCGGAAAAGGTGATTTTTTCAGCTAAAATCGAGGCTTGCAGGGTATTCTGGGTAAGGAAACGTTGGTGGATCCATGCAAGCCATACCTCCCTGGAATCCCCAGTTGTATAGTTTTCAGAAATGTGTGGGTTTGGTAGGTTTCCCTAGATGGCCGCCAAGCATGGGGCCAAAAACCCAGGTTACCCCCCTTGCGAAACGTTTTGCGATAGGGAATTTTGATGTCGCCTCAATACGCTTTGGGCCTTTGCCTGTCGCGGGTACTAGGGCCTCCCCCACAAGTGAGGCACCATTTTTATTGGGAGACCCGGAGTAATGCTGGGTGGTAGGAAATTTGTGTCAGCCCGGTGAAGCCACAACTTTCCCACACAAACATTTGTGAAAAAAGTGATTTTTTCAGCTAAATTTGAGGTTTGCAGGGGATTCTGGGTAAGGAAACATTGGGGGATCCACGCAAGCCATTCCTCCCTGGAATCCCCTGGATGTCTAGCTGTTGGAAATGTGTGGGTTTGGTAGGTTTCCCTAGATGGCCACCGAGCACGGGGCCAAAAACCCAGGTGACCCCCCTTGCGAAACCAGGTCATTTTGAGATAGACAATTTTGATGTAGCCTCAATATGTTTTGGGCCCTTGCCTGTTGCGGGTACTTGGGCCTCCCACACGAGTGAGGTACCATTTTTATCGGTTGATCTGGGGGAACGCTGGGTGGTAGGAAATTTGTGTCAGCCCAGTGATGCCACAACTTATCCACACAAAAATGTGCGGAAACAGTGATTTTTTTCAGCTATATTTGAGGTTTGCAGGGGACTCTGGGAAAGGAAACGTTGGGGGATCCACGCAAGCCATACCTCCCTGGATTCCCCCGGGTGTCTAGTTTTCAGAGATGTGTGGGTTTGGTAGGTTTCCCTAGATGGCCACCGAGCACAGGGCCAAGAACCCAGGTGACACCCTTCGAAACCAGGCCGTTTTGAGATAGGCAATTTTGATGTCGCCTCAATACATTTTGGGCCCTTTTCTGCCGCGTGTACTTCGGCCTCCCACATGAGTGAGGCACCATATTTATCGGGAGACCCGGGGGAATGCTGGGTGGTAGGAAATTTGTGTCAGCTCGGTGATGCCACAACTTTCCCACACAAAAATTTGTGAAAAAAGTGATTTTTTCAGCTAAATATGAGGTTTGCAGGGGATTCTGGGTAAGGAAACGTTGGGGGATCCACGCCAGCCATACCTCCTTGGAATCCCCTGGGTGTCTAGCTTTCAAAAATGTATTGGTTTGCTATGTTTCCCTAGGTGCCGACAGAGCTAGGGTTCAAAAACTACACCTAGGCACTTTGGCAAAAAAGGGTCATTTTTCACTGTGAAATTGTGGTGTGTCCACGTTGCGTCTTGAGCCGTTTCCTGTCGCGGGCACTAGGTCTACCCATGCAAGTGAGGTACCAATTTTCTTGGAAGACTTTGGGTAACGCGGGGTGGGTGGAAATTTGGGGATCCACGCAGATTCCAGAACTTTCCACCACAGAAATGTGAGGAAAATTTATTTTTTTAAAATATTTTTTTAGGTTTGCAAGGGATTCTGGGTAACAGTACCTGGTGAGAGCCAGTCAAGCCACCCCATTCCCCTGGGTGTCTATTTTTGAAAAATGTATAGGGTTGCTAGGTTTCCCTAGGTGCCGGCAGAGATAGAGTTCAAAAACTACAGCTAGGCACTTGGCAAAAAAAGGGTAATTTTTCATTGTGAAAATGTGGTGTGTTCACGTTGCGTTTTGAGCCGTTTCCTGTCGTGGGCACTATGCCTACCCACACAAGTGAGGTACCATTTTTATTGGGAGACTTAGGGTAATACAGATTTGTAAAGCAACTGTTATTACCTATTGACTTTTGATGCATTTCTGCCTTCCAAATGTAAGACAATGTGTAAAAAATAAGTAATTTTGAAAAATGATTGATAATTCCCATGCTAGTATGAGTATTCCCAGTTTTGGAAATGTGCAAATATCTACTGTTTTAAACTCTATATTTTGTTCCCATTTCAGAGATAAATAGGTGTCTTTCATACCGATTTTCCATGTACACATTTTCACAGAATAATTGCTATATACCCGGTACGGATCTCTGACATATTATCGACAGACACATTATCGAACTACACAAATATCGCATCAAATATATCGACATCAAAAATATCGACATTGTATACTTATTTAAAAAACTACACTAATATCGACACTACAATATCGTAATACAATTATATTGATCACACAAAAATCGCACACATAAATATCGCAATACTAAATATCGACATGAGTAAATAAATATGACACATGTCACAAATATCGATAACCAAAATATAGACATCATTAATATCGTTTTTTTTAAATATATCGACAATTCTAATACTAATAAAACCAATACTTTAAACAACATAAAGACAATATTTTCCGAAAACATACATTTTCAAATGAGATTCTACTTAAACATAAACATAACATTTATAGCGATCTCAATATTTAACAACATAATAAAAAAACACTGAAATAATTATCACATTGGCATTTCGAACACATTTAAAAAAAATTACTACACATTATAAACAATCTTTTTATATATAATGATTTAAAACTCTCCTCCTTTAAAACTAAATATACTCTTACTTAGCATTTTCCATAAAAGGAAACCAATTAACTAAAAAAAATTCAAACCATCCAATAGAAAGGCCACATACAGAAAACAACCAATAACATTCAAGAAACAATTTAAAACCACTATATAAACCAATTAAAACAAGTCTTCTACTGTGCCTTAAACCAAAGCATTGAACGAAGAAGAAACTCTGCTAAACAGAAGAAACCTACATCCTACTACTATTCTAAAAACGTAAGTAAATATTCTTTTCTAACTAAACTGCCAAATTAAACTAAAACACTAATTTATCTTTACTCAAATAAATAACTAACTTATATATTCCATCTCTTTATGTTTCCACTACAGATATTACTCCAAACAGCTAAAGAAAATATTGAAGATTGCCAGAAAAGACTCACTAAAAAGTAAGTATACTATCAAAATACTTTATAAAATATTAATTAAATCCTACTCAAACCCCAAAACATCCTAAACCCCTAAACAAATCCATGTTCTCTTTTTTAAGTTTTAAAAAACCTGTATAAATTAACACCTATAGTCTATACCACTGGGCATGAGGGAAGGCTCTGTTTGCTTAGGGAGAGGTTGGGCTACTGCATCTTATTTATTAGGGAGGAGGGGCACATAGTAAGAGGGGTAAGGGACGGGGGTACATTGACATGTGGTGGGGGAGGGGGGGGTAGAGAACTGAGTGGAAAGGTTGTTCCTTCTCCTGAATAATTGGTCTTGATGATAAATGTGTGGTACTTCCGGGACAGGTGAAGGTGGGGGAATGTTTTTTGAGTTGTTGATTTGTAAAACAATAAAATACGTTTCAACAAAAAAAATATAGTCTATACCAAACAGCAATACCACCCCACTTAAAAAACTAAACCAACCAAAACATTCTGGTGCCGATCACGATCCTGTAAAAACCGGGTACGAACCGTCGGACGGAGCAAATTCTCCGTCCGACGCGTACCCGGTCGTCAAAATTTACAAACAAGGAATTACGATTCGCACGGAACACCATTTCCGTACGATTCGTAAAAAAGCCCGACCGAACAAAATAAACCTACCAATGCGATCCGGGAAAGGGCCGACCTGACGTCGGGACGCTCGCAGCCTGCCATTCACGAACCAGGAATCACGATTCGCACCGACGTCATCCCGCACGGTGAATATTTTCCGGCTGCCAAAAACTGCCGGGAAATCAGGACGACGCGAACAAGGACCACCAGTACGCGACGGACAGACAGGACTCCGCGATCAAGGAGGACCAGTACGCGACGGACACACAGGACGACGCAAACAAGGAGGACCCGTACGCGACGGACAGACATGGACCCGAACCTACGTGTCATCCCGGCCCTCATAGCAGTCCACCTCCTCTACAGGTTCCGACGCAGATGCCGCAGAAGGTCAGAAAAACTAAGGGAGGGGGGAAAGTGGGGGGGGTGGGGGTGGCAGGACCAGGGCAGGCCACAAAACCCCCACCAAAGTCACACACCACACATGCCCAGGACATACCTGACACCCATGCCCTGGTCACTACGAGGGGATGGGGGCATGTCCAGCTAAGCCAGCGACCGCCACAACGGAAGTCCGTCACCACGCGAACCGGCAACACAACCAGACCGGTACGTCCCGTACCCACGCCTCAAGAGCGTGGGTACGAGACGTACCACGCCCACACCCACGTCACCCCAACAATGGCGGGACGGATCGTACCCACGTGGCAAAGGCCTGGGTACGGCCCGCACAAGCATCACATAGCGTGTGGACGGAGATGTACGGACCCTACCCCCACCCCCCCTATGCATGGAACGTACACCCACCCCACCAGTGTAAGTACGACTTGTACCCTCACCCTCGTATGCATGGAGCGTACCCCCACCCCAACAGTGTAAGTACGACCCGTACCCTCACCCGCGTATGCATGGAGCGTACCCCCACCCCAACCGCGTATGTACGTACCGTACCCCCACCCCAACAGTGTAAGTACGACCCGTACCCTCACCCTCATATGCATGGAGCGTACCCCCACCCCAACAGTGTAAGTACGACCTGTACCCTCACCCTCGTATGCATGGAGCGTACCCCCACCCCAACAGTGTAAGTACGACCCGTACCCTCACCCGCGTATGCATGGAGCGTACCCCCACCCCAACCGCGTATGTACGTACCGTACCCCCACCCCAACAGTGTAAGTACGACCCGTACCCTCACCCTCGTATGCATGGAGCGTACCCCCACCCCAACAGTGTAAGTACGACCCGTACCCTCACCCTCGTATGCATGGAGCGTACCCCCACCCCAACAGTGTAAGTACGACCCGTACCCTCACCCGCGTATGCATGGAGCGTACCCCCACCCCAACCGCGTATGTACGTACCGTACCCCCACCCCAACAGTGTAAGTACGACCCGTACCCTCACCCTCTTATGCATGGAGCGTACCCCCACCCCAACAGTGTAAGTACGACCCGAACCCTCACCCGCGTATGCATGGAGCGTACCCCCACCCCAACAGTGTAAGTACGACCCGTACCCTCACCCGCGTATGCATGGAGCGTACCCCCACCCCAACCGCGTATGTACGTACCGTACCCCCACCCCAACAGTGTAAGTACGACCCGTACCCTCACCCTCGTATGCATGGAGCGTACCCCCACCCCAACAGTGTAAGTACGACCCGTACCCTCACCCGCGTATGCATGGAGCGTACCCCCACCCCAACAGTGTAAGTACAACCCGTACCCTCACCCGCGTATGCATGGAGCGTACCCCCACCCCAACAGTGTAAGTACGACCCGTACCCTCACCCTCGTATGCATGGAGCGTACCCCCACCCCAAAAGTGTAAGTACGACCCGTACCCTCACCTCGAATGCATGGAGCGTACCCCCACCGTGTATGTTCCAAGCATACATATCCAGAAATAGGAGGTGTGTGTGCTATTTACCAAACTTAATTAACATACTACTCCCACTCCACACTGAACTTAATTAATTTACTATCCTCACTCCAACCTATATTAAATTATAGTAGGTGCTGGACACTGAACTAAATTAATTTACTATTCCCACTCCAGTCTATATTTAATTAAGATAAGTGCTGGACACTGAACTTAATTAATTTACTATTCTCACTCCAACCTATATTAAATTAGGGTAGGTGCTGGACACTGAACTAAAATAATTTACTATTCCCACTCCAGTCTATATTAAATTAAGATAAGTGCTGGACACTGAACTTAATAAATTTACTATTCTCACTCCAACCTATATTTAATTAGAGTATGTGCTGGACACTGAACTGAATTAATTTACTATTCCCACTCCAGTCTATATTTAATTAAGATAAGTGCTGGACACTGAACTAAATTAATTTACTATTCCCACTCCAATCTATATTTAATTAAGATAAGTGCTGGACACTGAACTTAATTAATTTACTATTCTCACTCCAACCTATATTACATTAGAGTAGGTGCTGCACACTGAACTTAATTAATTAACTATTCCCACTCCAGTCTATATTTAATTAAGATAACTGCTGGACACTGAACTTAATTAATTTACTATTCTCACTCCAACCTATATTTAATTAGAGTATGTGCTGGACACTGAACTGAATTAATTTACTATTCCCACTCCAGTCTATATTTAATTAAGATAAGTGCTGGACACTGAACTTAATTAATTTACTATTCTCACTCCAACCTATATTACATTAGAGTAGGTGCTGGACACTGAACTTAATTAATTAACTATTCCCACTCCAGTCTATATTTAATTAAGATAAGTGCTGGACACTGAAGTTAATAATTTACTATTCTCACTCCAACCTATATTACATTAGAGTAGGTGCTGGACACTGAACTTAATTAATTTACTATTTCCACTCCAGTCTATATTTAATTAAGATAAGTGCTGGACACTGAACTTAATTAATTTACTATTCTCACTCCAACCTATATTAAATTAGGGTAGGTGCTGGACACTGAACTAAATTAATTTACTATTCCCACTCCAGTCTATATTAAATTGAAATAAGTGCTGGACACTGTACTTAATTAATGTCCTATTCTCACTCCAACCTATATTTAATTATAGTATGTGCTGGACACTGAACTGAATTAATTTACTATTCCCACTCCAGTCTATAATTAATGAAGATAAGTGCTGGACACTGAACTAAATTAATTTACTATTCCCACTCCAGTCTATAGTTAATTAAGATAAGTGCTGGACACTGAACTTAATTAATTTACTATTCTCACTCCAACCTATATTACATTAGAGTAGGTGCTGCACACTGAACTTAATTAATTAACTATTCCCACTCCAGACTATATTTAATTAAGATAACTGCTGGACACTGAACTTAATTAATTTACTATTCTCACTCCAACCTATATTAAATTAGGGTAGGTGCTGGACACTGAACTAAAATAATTTACTAATCCCACTCCAGTCTATATTAAATTAAGATAAGTGCTGGACACTGAACTTAATAAATTTACTATTCTCACTCCAACCTATATTTAATTAGAGTATGTGCTGGACACTGAACTGAATTAATTTACTATTCCCACTCCAGTCTATATTTAATTAAGATAAGTGCTGGACACTGAACTTAATTAATTTACTATTCTCACTCCAACCTATATTACATTAGAGTAGGTGCTGGACACTGAACTTAATTAATTAACTATTCCCACTCCAGTCTATATTTAATTAAGATAAGTGCTGGACACTGAACTTAATTAATTTACTATTCTCACTCCAACCTATATTTAATTAGAGTAGGTGCTGGACACTGAACTGAATTAATTTACTATTCCCACTCCAGTCTATATTTAATTAAGATAAGTGCTGGACACTAAACTTAATTAATTTACTATTCTCACTCCAACCTATATTAAATTAGGGTAGGTGCTGGACACTGAACTAAAATAATTTACTATTCCCACTCCAGTCTATATTAAATTAAAATAAGTGCTGGACACTGAACTTAATAACTTTACTATTCTCACTCCAACCTATATTTAATTAGAGTATGTGCTGGACACTGAACTGAATTAATTTACTATTCCCACTCCAGTCTATATTTAATTAAGATAAGTGCTGGACACTGAACTTAATAAATTTACTATTCTCACTCCAAACTATATTTAATTAGAGTATGTGCTGGACACTGAACTGAATTAATTTACTATTCCCACTCCAGTCTATATTTAATTAAGATAAGTGCTGGACACTGAACCTAATTAAGTTACTATTCTCACTCCAAACTATATTAAATTACAGTAGGTGCTGGACAATGAACTGAATAAATTTACTATTCCCACTCCAGTCTATATTTAATTAAGATAAGTGCTGGACACTGAACTTAATTAATTTACTATTCTGACTCAAATCTATATTTAAGTATGGGATTTGTAAAATTCTAAATTATATTTAAATTTTCTAAATAATTATTTTTTTAAATTAAAAAATATATAAACATTTTTATTTAACTTCCCACCCTTATCCCCTATAACCCAACATTCCGCTCCTAAAATTATTTGTAAAATTCTAAATTTAATTTACAATTTCTAAATAATTTTTATAAAAAATTAACAAATATATAAACATTTTTAAAACACTTCCCACCCTTATCCCCTATAAACCAACATCCCGCTCCTAAAAATATTTGTAAAATTCGAAATTTAATTTACAATTTCTAAATAATTTTAATAAAAAATTAACAAATATATAAACATTTTTAAAACACTTCCCACCCTTATCCCCTATAAACCAACATCCCACTCCTAAAAATATTTGTAAAAATCTAAATTTAATTTAAAATTTCGAAATACATTTTTTTCAAATTTAAACAATATATAAACATTTTTAAAACACTTCCCACCTTTATCCCCTATAAACCAACATCCCACTCCTAAAAATATTTGTAAAATTCTAAATTTAATTTACAATTTCTAAATAACGTTTTTTTTAAATTAACAAATATATAAACATTTTTAAAACACTTCCCACCGTTATCCCCTATAAACCAACATCCCGCTCCTAAAATTATTTGTAAAATTCTAAATTTAATTTACAATTTCTAAATTATTTTTGTTTTAAATTAAACAATATATAAACATTTTTAAAACACTTCCCACCCTTATCCCCTATAAACCAACATCCTGCTCCTAAAATTAAATATACATTTCACATTTTAAATAAAATTTACTAATTAAATTTTACAATATATTAAAAAAATAAATTTACTTTTTTAAAACACTCCCCACCCTTATCCCCTATAACCCAACATCCCGCCCCTAAAACAATATAAATATTTCTCATATTATATACATTTTAACTATTTATACAAACAACTTCAAAATATTTACTAAACACACAATGACGATATTTTCACATGTTGATATTATTACTAACGATATTACTTACATCGACATATAAGTAAAAAAAAAAAACGATATTTTTCACATCGATATTATCTATTTCGATATTTTGTACATTCGATATTTTTGACTCGATATGATGTCCCTCGATATTTAAAAGTCGATATATAGACTGCTCACCACCCGGTACATAATAAAAAACCATTGCAAGTCCTTGCTCAGTTTTTGGCTCTGGGTTCGTCGGGTTCTATAGATCCCCAAAACCAGTAAGGTCCAGCGAATGTAACGGTATATTGCTTTCAAAGAGCTGTCATAATTGCAGGTGAAAACGTTGACAAAAAAGGCTGTTTTTTTCAACTAATTTTTCAAATTTTCCTATATTTAACTGTTAGTGTCTATAAAGAAACCTTGAAGGATCTACACAAAGGACCCCTTGCTAAATTCAAAATGTTGTCTACTTTTGAAAATTGTATAGCTTTCCAGGATCCATTATTGCTTTCATACCCATGTCTACCATTAACTGAAGGCAGGTTGAAAGCACAAACAATAGCAAAAATAGGCTATGTCTCAGAAAAATGCCAAAACTGTGTAAAAACTTTTGGTTTTCTGACAAAAGTCAGTCATTCCCAAAAGCTGGGAAAATGGTGATTTCATTCCCACAAATCCTTTTTTAATACCATTTCTAGGGAAAACCCCAGATGCTTTCATTTGCAACACTTTTTTCCAATCATTCCAAAAAAACAAAATTTAGCGGTATTTTGGCTAATTTCTGGGTCCCCTCCAGGGGATTCCACAAACCCTGGGTACCTTTAGAATCCCCAGGATGTTGGAAGAAAAGGACGCAAATTTGGCATGGATACCTTATGTGGTCAAAACGTTACAGGGGTCTAAGCGCGAACTACCCCAAAAAGCCAAAAAAAGGCTTAGCACAGGGGGGGGGGGAAGGCCTAGCAGCGAAGGGGCTAGACATCATTGACATCATCGGCGACTGACCTCCAGGATCAGGGCTGCCCAGCTGCATCGAGGAGACCCCACCCACCACCCAAACCACCCAGCAGGAGGCTCCAATGGCCCCGGTAGTCTCCCAAGACCCCCAGACCCCCAGGAAGAACACATGGCTTTAAAACACCGTGTGCTGGATGGCCAGAGGGAGATGGCTGAGCAGGTGCGGGTGGGGTTCGACCTCATGGCTACCAAACTGGACGCCATCCATGGGTGTCTAGGCCCGCTCCATGGTCTCCAACGAGCTCTGACTGACATTGCTGAAGTCATGACATGGAGAGAAGAACACCTGTCCGTTCAGAGGGGCTCCAGCGATACCAGCCGTGAGCTGGCAAACATGCGGAGGCTCATGGAGGACAGGGTGTGGATGGAGGCGGAAAGGATGGCAGCCACCGCTGCACACCAGCGAAATGTAGCTGGGATCTACCATGCCCTGCAGATCCTCATCATGGCATTGCTGCCACAAGGCGTGGCAATGATGAATGCTGCCGCCCCCACACCATCCACATCTCCGCCCCCTGGTGTTCCATTGCCTCACAGTGCGGCAGACATATCCACTCCGGCACCTGATGTGTCAGTGGCACACAGTGCCTCAGCCGGTACTGCAACATCCCCATTGGTGGGGCAGAGCACACATCCGGGAACAAGGACGTGGATGGTTTTGTTATCAGGAGGCACTAGCATTCATTTCTGCCACCTGGCCTGTTATTGCTTGGTGCCACACATGGCCCCATGACCTTCCACCGCCCCTCGATACACTACAATGCACTCACCTTGGACAGCAACATGGACTGCCATATCATGTTTGATGACCAATGACACGGCAACCAGACAGCGGACTGTACCCTTCTTCTTCCGCAGTACATGTCATCCCCGGATGGACTCTGTCTGGCCCTCCACTGACCCATATTGTGTAGTGTGCTTGGCATTGCCCTGTACCGCTCCAGCTGCAAAACTGCACTGGATGTGCAATAAACATCCAGTTTCGCACTGCTGTGTTATGTCTTTCATTTCATCCTTCATGTATGAATGTGTGGATGAATGTAGGGACAGTGATTTCCCTTGTGTCAATGATGCTCATCCTGTGGGATGCCAGTCAGAGGATGCTACATTGCCTATAGTGTTCCGGGTGCCGTAGACACTACAACACACACACACACACACATCAGTCACTACCATGTCCAGACATGGACTGAACCACGCCCAGAGCCCACAAGTCATTGTTGCAAGCCCTGCGCTGGTCCGGCGTACGGCAGGCCAAACCACTCTGCTTATGCTCCGAGGGGGGGCCCTCATTGCTACCCGTCGCAGGCATACTCGCTGGTGGTGTGCAGGTCACTGGTCTAGTTGTCAGCATGTCAAAGCCACTCCCAGAGGGCAGGCTGGCACACACACCACACCCATCCGGCACAGGTGTTACAGGCTATGTGAATCTAAGGGGACGACAATGTCACATTCCCCTCTGCCTGTGGTGACTGGATGACGGACGCTCCATGGTTCTCAATCATAAAGGGCCCATGAGTTATTGCACACAGGGTTAGTGGCACCCGAGGCCTTGCGGCCGTCACGGGCCTACCACCACATGGTGCTGACTGGGGTTGCACAGGGTTAGTGGCACCCAAAGTTTTGCGGATGGCACAGGCACCCCGCCTCGGGACGGGGACTTTGGGTGCACTGAGGTAGGGGCACCTTAAGTGCTGAGCGGGTGTGCAGCCTGCGATGATGCTCCGTCCCGGCAGTCCGGACAGCTCAGGTTTTGAATGCCCTGCTGAACCACAGTATAGGCCAGAGCCAGTGGGCAGCGCGGGCCTACCGCCACGTGGCGTCACTTCCGGGATCACAGAGTTAGTGGCACCTATTGGGCTGAGCGGGTGTGCAGCCTGCGATGAGGCCGAGTGCACTGGTATGTCCTCTGCCATGGAGTAATCAAGACCCAGCACCAAACGTGAGACCTGGTGGCCTGCGGAGTGGGGCTGCATGATGTGGAGGGTGCCATGTCCGTGGGCCCTGGGCTTGTGGTTTGCAGCGGCACATGGTGGGACCTCCTGTCTGCACGCCAGTGGCAGAAGGTGAGCAGTGAGGGCTGGGTGTGCACGGGCGGGCATGCTCCGATGGGCGCCAGGAGGGGCTGGGGTGCCTCTGCCTGGGTGTGCATGGGCGGGCACCCCCTGGTGTTCCATTGCCTCACAGTGCGGCAGACATATCCACTCCGGCACCTGATGTGTCAGTGGCACACAGTGCCTCAGCCGGTACTGCAACATCCCCATTGATGGGGCAGAGCACACATCCGGGAACAAGGATGTGGATGGTTTTGTTATCAGGAGGCACTAGCATTCATTTCTGCCACCTGGCCTGTCATTGCTTAGTGCCACACATGGCCCCATGACCTTCCACTGACCCTCGATACACTACAATACACTCACCTTGGACAGCAACATGGACTGCCATATCATGTTTGATGACCAATGACACGGCAACCAGACTGCGGACTGTACCCTTCTTCTTCCGCAGTACATGTCATCCCCGGATGGACTCTGTCTGGCCCTCCACGGACCCATATTGTGTATTGTGCTTGGCATTGCCCTGTACCGCTCCAGCTGCAAAACTGCACTGGATTTGCAATAAACATCCAGTTTCTCACTGCTGTGTTATGTCTTTCATCATTCATGTATGAATGTGTGGATAAATGTAGGGACAGTGATTTCCCTTGCTACAATGATGCTCGTCCTGTGGGATGCCAGTCAGAGGGTGCTACATTGCCCATAGTGTTCCGGGTGCCGTAGACACTACAACAGGGACACACACATCAGTCACTACCATGTCCAGACATGGACTGAACCACGCCCAGAGCCCACGAGTCATTGTTGCAAGCCCTGCGCTGAGACCTGGTGGCCTGCGGAGTGGGGCTGCATGATGTGGAGGGTGCCATGTCCATGGGCCCTGGGTTTGTGGTTTGCAGCGGCACATGGTGGGACCTCCTGTCTGCACGCCAGTGGCAGAAGGTGAGCAGTGAGGGCTGGGTGTGCATGGGCGGGCATGCTCCGATGGGCGCCAGGAGGGGCTGGGGTGCCTCTGCCTGGGTGTGCATGGGCGGGCATGCAATGTTGTCTCGTGCAATTGTGTGTACTGTGCTAATCATGTATCTGGACTTTAGATGACGGGTCTGTCTCAGATGTGTGACCGGGTGAACTGCTATACATACCGGCAAGTGGTTGGAGACACCCCAGTGGCAGCAGGTGAGTAGTGTGGCCTGGGGGCGCAGTGGCGGCACTCTCTCTCTCTCCCTCTCGTCTTCTCTCTCTCTCTCCCATACTCATCTTCTCTCTCTCTCCCTCTCTTCTCTTTCTCTCTCCCCCTCTCTTCTTCTCTCTCTCTCTCTCTCTCTCTCTCTCGCTCCCCCTCTCTTCTTCCCTCTCTCTCTCTCTCCCTTTCTCTTCTTCTCTCTCTCTCCCTCTCTCTCTCCCTCTCTTCTTATCTCTCTCTCCCTCTCTCCTCTCTCTCTCTTTCGCTCTCTCTCTTTCCTTTGATGTGCACAGGGCACACCTTCTCATCATGATTTTTGTCTTGCAGGCTGTGACCTACGGATTGTCCTGAGGGAAGCCGCCATGTGTCTCCATTTCATTTCATTGTTCATTTTAATAAAGTTTCATTTGTTGCTTCGAAAGTGAATGTGTGATGCTCATTTTTGTGACGACACATGCATGTCACCAGTTGTGATTGTGCGACATCATGCGGATTATTTTGTACATGTTTAGGTGTAGCTGATGTGGTATGTCTTTGGTCGGGGGTGCCGGGGGGAGTCTTGGGGGTGCTGGCGGCGGGTATTGTTGCCCTTTCATCCCTCCAGGCCACATGTTCAGTTGCCCGGGTGCATCTGTTGTTCTTCAGGTGTGGCTCTGGGCTGGGCTCCCTTTTGTGGTGCAGGCTGTGGTCCGACTTTGCACCAGGTCCGAGCAGGTGTTATTTTCCTGCTGCTAACCCGCCTTATCGCCTGGTTTGTGTTCTTATCGCAGTTCTGGCTAGTTTTTGTGAATGTTGTGGAGTGGTGTTGTTGCAGCTTTTGGCATGGGAACGCCTACTCTGCATCTCATTAGCGATAGTTGCGGGGGTCATCTGTGGCGATGTTTTTTGCAGCTGCTATAGCTGGTAAACTGGTGCTGTGGGATGTTAACACCAGCTTGTGATTGGGGCAATACGTTTATCGCTACTTTGGCTGCGATAAAGTGCTGTTGACTCTGCGATAGATCCTTGTGAATATGGCCCTTAGAAAGCAGGTATCATTAATCTCAAAATCACTTTGAGAGCGATACCTTGCCATTTATTTTGTGGTTCGGGTTGTGGACTTTAAGATGGACAGAGGCATATGTAATAGATATTCATGAAAAATTGGACGATTTAAGAGATCATGGTATACTGGCATTGTCAATACTATTTGATTTGCAACTACATTGGGTATTGTAGACAAGGACATTCTATTGGACCAACTTGGCCAATTTAGAGTCTAGGCAAGGGACTTGCAGTCACCTACTACTCCTTAAAAGTAAGAGGGCATCAGTCTGAGCATGGCCAAATTACATCACAGATGAGGTCCCCAGGAATCAGCTCTACTCTTTTTTCTTTAGTGTCTGTGCACTTCCAGGTTGATAAAAGAGCATAGTTTCCAGCATCAAATGTATGTTGACAGCGCACTAAGTTATTGTGGTGGTCTTTGTTTATTTGAACAAAACCACTAAGGTGAATCAATGCTTACATCAATTCCAGGCATTACATAAAGGGTAGACCCAAAGGTACTGGGACCTGGTTATAGGGTGGTCCCAGTAAACTAAATTTTCAGCAAGACAATCTAATACACACATGTTAGAAATGGGATTTCTGGTTGGCTAAGGCTTGCGCCCAAGCCAGGCAGAAACCACCACTCTAGTCAGGGCAAGGAAGTTACACGCCAAAGATAACCCCTGCTCACCCCCCTTGGTAGCTTGGCACGAGCAGACAGGCTTATCCCGGAGGCAATGTGTAAAGCGTTGGCGCGCGCACCTAGCAACAACACCCAAGGCCCACCACAAAAGAAACTCCACACAAGGTATTATATAGAAATAGCCTTTGTATTATACCAAAACACATTAGATAAAAACACACACTTTACAATGTGCCAACAGGCATGGGCAGAATTTACAAGGGATTATATGTACAGGGGACAGGGCCACATGGACCACTGTCAGGAATTAGCACTTTTAGAACTTAGCACTTAGAACATAGGATATAAAATTACTGTAGCACAAAAAAGAACATGTAGCGCACACCCAGTAACTACTGGTAACAGGTAAGTACCACCTACGCAACCCTAACCACCTTAGGAAAATGTCACGCAGGGAACCAGGACCTCACTAGCACCACCTGTACTAGGAGAAAACAACCACCTAAGTATCACAATACCTGTAGGGGTAGAAACACATTACACATGACGCATAAAAACACATTCTGAGGTGTAAACACAAGGCACATGACGCATAAAACACATTCAGAGGTGCAGGTTAGGAACAATAGCGCAAAACTCACATTAGCCACCACCTGTGGCAGTCCCTAGGCCAACTGGCCTTGTTGGGGCTAGGACGCCCTGTCCAGCAGAGTCAGGGGCCTAAACGGAGCAGCTGCCCACGAAGAGCTGGGCAGCTGTAAAACACTGAGGCTGGGCCCAACGTTGGAGCCTTCCAGGGCTCTGAATACCCAACACTCGTGGCCCCCTGAGCCCCTCTGGGCTCTAAACAACAAAGAAATGCCCCCGTTGGAGCCTTACAGGCTCAAGAAACAAATGTGCCCCGTTAGAGCCTCGTGGGCTCGAAAACACTCCCTTCGGTGGAGTCCTCACTCGGGGGAGTCTCTAATGACACAGATGCCCCCCTGAGCCTTGAAGGCTCTGAATTAGCTGTGGGGCGCGTTGGAGCGCACCAGCGCTCAGCAACCACCTAGGCTGCTTTGTGCACCCTCCCGGCCAGAGCCCCACTCACCGGGATGAAGCCTCTGGTCCCGGTCACCGGCAGCGCAAGGGTGGAGTCCCGCTCTGGGACTCAGGAAATCCCGACACCACTCACCGGATTCCTCAGCTTCTTCCGGGTGGTTCTCTCAGCGCGGGGCTCTCCTCACTCCGAGGAGCTCCGCTGCACTTGGCTGGCTTCTTCCGCTTTGTTGCAGGAGCGCGGGGTAGGCTCCCGTCCGCTTCCTGTAATCGGAGTGCGGCTTCCTCCTTCGAGGCCCCGGTCACGTGGGCCACACTCCCTCCCGCTGGACCAATCCCAGCGTGGCAGGGAGATGACGCGGCTGGGACTCCGGGCTGCGGCGGTGATTGTCGGTCGCAGTGATGCGGGGTGGGCACCCGCTAGGGAGATCAAAATGAAAGCGGCGAAGTCCCTGGCGGGGTGGGCACCCGTTAGGGATAGTAACTTTCCAATAAAGCGGGGTAGGCTCCCGCTCGAGCACCACAATGCGGGGTGGGCACCCGCTTCCCAGTACAGCAAAGACGGGGCAAACGCCGAGTGGGCACTGGCTTACAGCAATAAAGCGCTCCTGAGCGCTAAAGGCAAATCAAAGCGCTTCCAGGCGCTTAGGTACACAAATAAAGCGCTCCCAGCGCTTTAGGGGAAAATAACCACAAAGTCCAGCAAAGTTCTCCCCTGCATGCAGCAAGGCAGGGGTGGGGGGGGCAAGGCTGGACCCAGAGCCAGCTCACTGGGCCTCCAGGCAGGGAGGTAGTCCAAGTGGCGGTCCTCTGGTCCAGCAGCAGCAGCAGCCCCCCTCAGGCAGGATCCTGGAAGAGAAAAAATTGTAAGGGGACTCAGCCCCTTCTTATACATCTTTTTCCTTTGTCTCAAGGTGCAGGGAAGGGGCGAACCAGTCACAACTGGTTCCTGAGCACTTTATTTTGCTCAGCCCCTCTCCCTATTCAGAGAGCAGGCCAGGGTCATCAGTCGCACAACAGGGGGCGGAGCCAGCATTGTGTGGGGAAAGCCCAGCCCTATTCAGGTCCTAGGTGTACTCCTCTCACCCATCTGGCTGCTGATCTCCCCATTCACCACTGGGCGACTCCTCCTGACTGGGGATTCCCTAGCCCGTCAAATGACCTCAGTCAGCCAATCACGTGACAGGCAGTCTCTACACATTTATGCCAGCATCCAGAAGTGGCACTTCCATACTAGCTACATATATGCCGCACACGCAGCATTTCATCCCACGAATCTGTACATACCAGACTCGACCCTGCACACCCCACGCATCAGGAACTACCAGGGACACATACATTCCCCATGCATTCCTATGGGAGGGCAGGCCTATCTCACCACATGCACTCAGAGTGCGCACGCACTTTACTCTGGGTCACAGGGAAAGTGCACAGAAACCAAAAATCACTACCACCAGGTCACCAATAAAAGCAAAAAGTTCAGGGGTGAACCTGGCAGAAGGGCCAAGTCCAACACAACCCCCTTCCAGCCAAAACGCAGGGCAGACCAATCACCACCGTGATGGACTTCCCTGCTTGGGGCGATAGAACACGGACGCGGGCCCGCAACTGCAGGGACACCCTCCTGTTCTACGCCACAGTGAACCCATGGGATTCCTTCTAAAACCACTGTCCGGACCAACTGGGCTACCCCACTGGTACTCCCAAGCTGTCCGCGGCCAAGACCAGGCCCTAGGCCACCCAGTTGCCACCGGTCCTTGCCTAACCACAGAGTGGGGGGTAGTAACCCCCGGCACATAGCGGCCATTCTCCACTCTTCCTGTCTGCAAGACAGGACTAGACTGCCACTGGTTCTCCGGCCTAGGGTCTGCACTCCCAGGCGGACCAGGAGTCTCAGGGAAGGCTCTCCTCCCCCTACCTCCTCTCCTAGGGTTCCTCCTCCTCCGGCGAGGGGTACACCTAAAACGCCATTCCAACCCAGGGTTTAACCCCTCAGGTTGCACCGGGGTCAGAGGTGGGCTCTCCCACCCTCTGCACCCCCTTCCAGAGTCCTGCTCCCTAAAAACTGGGGCGGTACCTCTGGAAGAAGAACCGGTCAGGACACTGGTTACAGTCGTCCTACCCTTCAGGTCAGGCTGATCCTGAACCTGGCCTCCCAACCTCCGGTCTAAAACCTTTGGTGGAATAATCGCTTGGCAATCAAGGACTTCTGGGGATTTACACTCCATCCCCCTGAGGCTAACAAATGACACATAAGTCGGGTGACTGTCTGTCTGGCGCGGATCTCCCGTCCCCTGTCCCTCTGACAGTGTGCAGAGATCCCCAGAACAGAAGTGGTGTCACCATGGTCACTACACGGGATCCTAGCCCAACTGGGAAGTCCCTGACCCACCGGCTCTTCCACTGGGGAACTCATCCCCCAATCACTCTTCACGCTGGACTCCTGTACCCTCCCTACCGGAGCGGTACTGCCAGACTCTAGAACCACAGGAGCCCTGTTTACAGGCGCTCCAGGTCCTCTACTCACTAAGAGATCTTCCTCAAGTGGACTAACAGGACAGCCTAGGTCCCCAACCTGGTGTTCCCTCAAGAAACCATCCAAGTCCTGAGGTAGGGCTTCATGCGTCTGGGGACCCTCGGTCACCCTCTTACTCCCGCTCCACTGAGTCAGGCAGTAAGCCCCTACACCCTCCTCGCTATCCTGGGACCTAGCTGGGCTACACTGAGCCTCCTCCACCACGCTGGGCTGGACGATCTCTGACCCACTATTGTTGGAATCACTCACTAATGACTCTAAAGAACCTCTGGCCCTTTCCCAGCAGTCTGCTTCCTCTGCAAGTTCCCATGGACAAAAAGAGCCATACCTCAACAGGTGTTGGCGCAACCCTGGCGAACAACTACGGAGCATCTGCTCTTTGGTAATCATATTGAGCGTTCCATCCAAATCCTGCGCCGGGTTGAGCTTCACCCAATTGTCCCGTGCCTTATCACATTCATCCACAAACTCCTCCCAGGACTGGTGAGACAGCTTCCTACTGCCCCTGAATTTCAACCTATACTCCTCTTCTTGGGAAACAGTTACCAGACTGGGGGAATTGGGACTGGGATTTCCTACACTGAAATCTATATAGCTGCCACCACTGGACTCAACCCTCCCTGGGGAGCCCAGAAAACTAAGACTGCGCGCAGGGAATAGTCTGCCCTCCAGAGCTACTTTGCCTCTGGTGGAGGCCCTCTCAGCCTCCTCTATCCTCTCCTGCGCCAAGACCCTCTCAGTCTCTAGCTGTTGCTTCTTGACCTCCAGCTGCGCCATAGCCTGGACATGCTCTAACCTGAGCTTTTCTAACGTCAGCTGGTGCTCCCTTTCTTTCCTCCTATCTTCCCACTCCTCTGGGGACAGGGAAAGGGATGAGGCGCTGCCTCCTACGCTGGACCCAGCAAGGAACTCCCTACCTATGGGGTCTTCACTCTCTACTGGCGTCCAGGTACTGTCATCTTCTTCAGAATCTTCAGGGCTCCCTACAGACCCACCACCCTCCAGGTGTGAGGCCCGGGCCCTTTCTTCCTCACTGCGCTCACGTTCCCATTCACCTTTTTGCCATCCGATCATGTGGTTCCTCAGTTCGTACACAGTGTCTGACTCTCTCACCCCTATGTCTCTCTCTCTACAGAACCTTTCCAACTCCTGCATACTGTAAAAAACTAGATCACTGAGATCAAAAGCAGGCTCCATTCTGGCGGACGTTCTGGTGAAAAGATTACACAGGGAACCTAGGGGTCTGAGCTTAACACAGGAGCACACAATTCACAAAAAGGGTTCAGCAAGCTCTCTATCCCAGAAAACTCACACTCACTTGCCTAGTGCCACACACCATTCATCCACACACAACCCTCCCCTCGGACTGGTAAGGCAGTTTCTACCACCCCTGATTCCTCAACCTGACCACAAGTGACACAGGTACCAACTCTGGGCGCAGGGCGGGGAACAAATGTACTGGACACTATTATGCTGCCACCACTGGATCCCACCCTTACTGGTGAATCCAGAAAACAAACTGCACTTAGGGGGATGATCTACCCTCCCGAGCTATGGACACCTAACTCACAGTGCACAAGAAACACATTTCCAAAGAAATGACATTTAAAAGCAAACTTAGAACAATAATCCCTATACCATGTGATTATGTAAATGCAGAGTTTTGTGGTGCAGCCAGTTGCCGCTGCGGTACAGCGCAAACGCAAGTCCAAATCCCACCGCTGATCACCAATGTTAGAAATGGGATTTCTGGTTGGCTAAGGCTTGCGCCCAAGCCAGGCAGAAACCACCACTCTAGTCAGGGCAAGGAAGTTACACGCCAAAGATAACCCCTGCTCACCCCCTTGGTAGCTTGGCACGAGCAGACAGGCTTATCCCGGAGGCAATGTGTAAAGCGTTTGCGCGCGCACCCAGCAACAACACCCAAGTCCCACCACAAAAGAAACTCCACACAAGGTATTATATAGAAATAGCCTTTGTATTATACCAAAACACATTAGATAAAAACACACACTTTACAATGTGCCAACAAGCACAGGCAGCATTTACAAGGGATTATATGTACAGGGGACAGGGCCACATGGACCACTGTCAGGAATTAGCACTTTTAGAATTTAGCACTTAGATCATAGGATATAAAATTGCTGTAGCACAAAATAGAACATGTAGCGCACACCCAGTAACTACTGGTAACAGGTAAGTACCACCTACGCAACCCTAACCACCTTAAGAAAATGTCACGCAGGGAACCAGGACCTCACTAGCACCACCTGTACTAGGAGAAAACAACCACCTAAGTATCACAATACCTGTAGGGGTAGAAACACATTACACATGACGCATAAAAACACATTCAGAGGTGTAAACACAAGGCACATGACGCATAAAACACATTCAGAGGTGCAGGTTAGGAACAATAGTGCAAAACTCACATTAGCCACCACCTGTGGCAGTCCCTAGGCCAACTGGCCTTGTTGGGGCTAGGACGCCCTGTCCAGCAGAGTCAGGAGCCTAAACGGAGCAGCTGCCCACGAAGTGCTGGGCAGCTGTAAAACACTGAGGCTGGGCCCAACGTTGGAGCCTTCCAGGGCTCTGAATACCCAACACTCGTGGCCCCCTGAGCCCCTCTGGGCTCTAAACAACAAAGAAATGCCCCCGTTGGAGCCTCACAGGCTCAAGAAACAAATGTGCCCCGTTAGAGCCTCGTAGGCTCGAAAACATTCCCTTCGGTGGAGTCCTCACTCGGGGGACTCTCTAATGACACAGATGCCCCCCTGAGCCTTGCAGGCTCTGAATTAGCTGTGGGGCGCGTTGGAGCGCACTAGCGCTCAGCAACCACCTAGGCTGCTTTGTGCACCCTCCCGGCCAGAGCCCCACTCACCGGGATGAAGCCGCTGGTCCCGGTCACCGGCAGCGCGAGGGTGGAGTCCCGCTCGTCCAGCCATGACCATCAGCTTGGATCGTTATATACACATCTACAAAAGGGAAATGTTGCCAAAAGTTGAAGGACCCCGCAAGGGACCATGCTGTTACGCTTAAACTTAAAATAAAATGACAAAATCGGGAAAAGAAATAAGCAGACCTGCTATAGCTCCCAGAAGAACATCCCACGAGCGTAATGAGTCTGGGAAGAAACACATGGTGGTATAAAACTCTGCAGCATTTAAAGAAACCTGTATACTACAGCGATGTGAAAAACAAACTCACCGCTCCTCGGTGGTCTGAAACGTAGCGGGAGGGGATCGGGCCACAAGGAATCAATCCTGAGATAACAAAGGGCAGGCGTTAGGACTGAAGCAGGACGTTACTGAAAAACAGACTAAGAAATGGGGCATAGCAATCCCCTGTGCTTACCTCTTCGGATGTAGGCTGTAATCACGTTTGAGATGAAGGGAAAAGAGCCGGTCTCTTGGCTCCATTTAAGTAACCGTGTGCAACGCGCACAGCGCGTTCCCTCACATTTTAAGTGTAGACGCTTGGTAAAAGCGACGTCATACCGTTACCGTCAAGGTACGGAAAGAAACAACAGGCTAAAACGCATAGGTGCAAGAGTCCCAAAAGGAACAGAAGAAAGTTAGAAAGGGAATGCATCATCATTAATATGCACAGTTGTAATGAAACTAGCGTTCTCGGGGGTTCTCTCATCAGGTATAATAACATTTAAAAAAAACAAAAAGGCCTTAACCAAATAAGTAAAGATACATCAACATAAGTACAATTGAAAATCAGCAAAGGTTAACATCCCCGTGGGGCAGCACAACATGGCGCAGAGCCTATACATGTTTTAGATATTATAGATCTTATGCATATGATCGGGTGATGCTAGGTAGAACACATCAAGGATCAAAGATAATTCCGTTCTAAGTATAATGTTAACCATATCAATGTGAACGTGGGGACGCGGGCCAACTCAACTTGGCGCTCAGCCTATACATGTATTACACATTATAGATCTTATACATATGAGTAGATGGCATTCGAGATACCTCAGCAAAAGGCATTGGTAGCACCGTTCTTAGTACATTGTTAACAAAGTATTTCGGTGAATGTGCCACAGTGATACTGTAAACCCTGTTTGGGGGGAAGAGAAGAAGAAACACTGAGGTGAGGCATGCTAACTGCGCATTGCTAGTGTCTTGTTCATTCAGTCCACTGTGTATGGAGTCAAAGCGTGTCATCCATTTGGACTCCCTCGTATTCAAGATCAATCCCATATTTCCTCCCCTTAGTCCAAGGTTCGCTATCTCAAGAACTATCCATTTGAGATCTTCTGGCCCATGAGTCGCTGTTTTGTAGTGTTCTACTAGAGGTGCCCCTGGCACCTCACACCTTATCCTGCTCCAATGTTGTAGTATTCTTGCTTTGATTTTTTGCTGGGTCTGGCCCACATATATGAGGCCACATGGACATATGATAGCGTAAATTATGTTGCTGGTGTTGCAATTGGTGAATGCTTTTAAATCAATACCGTGTTGTTGGTGAGTGAAAGTTTTTGTTTGGATGGTCATTCCACATGCTTTGCATTGACCACACTTGAAATGGCCGAGGGCCATTGGTAGATTCGGGGATGTTAACCTTTGCTGATTTTCAATTGTACTTATGTTGATGTATCTTTACTTATTAGGTTAAGGCGTTTTTGTTTTTCTAAATGTTATTATACCTGACGAGAGAACCCCAGAGAACACTAGTTTCATTACAACTGTGCATATTAATAATGATGCATTCCCTTTCTAACTTTCTTCTGTTGCTTTCGGGACTCTTGCACCTATGCGTTTTAGCCTGTTGTTTCTTTCCGTACCTTGACGGTAACGGTATGATGCCGCTTTTACCAAGCGTCTACACTTAGAATGTGTGGAACGCGCTGTGCGCGTTGCACACGGTTACTTAAATGGAGCCAAGAGGCCGGCTCTTTTCCCTTCATCTCAAACGTGATTACAGCCTACATCCGAAGCGGTAAGCACAGGGGATTGCTATGCCCCATTTCTTAGTCTGTTTTTCAGTAACGTCCTGCTTCAGTCCTAACGCCTGCCCTTTGTTATCTCAGGATTGATTCCTTGTGGCCCGATCCCCTCCCGCTACGTTTCAGTCCAATGAGGAGCGGTGAGTTTGTTTTTTACATCGCTGTAGTATACAGGTTTCTTTAAATGCTGCAAAGTTTTATACCACCATGTATTTCTCCCCAGACTCATTACCCTCGTGGGACGTTCTTCTGGGAGCTATAGCAGGTCTGCTTATTTCTTTTCCCGATTTTGTCATTTTATTTTAAGTTTAAGCGTAACAGCACGGTCCCTTGCAGGGTCCTTCAACTTTTGGCAACATTTCCCTTTTGTAGATGTGTATATAACGATCCAAGCTGGTCATGGCTGGATGTTTACAGATAAAACTTGATGGGACATACCTGATAATCTGAATAGCATGGAGTTTTTCCGCTCCCCAGAAATCCGGAGCCTGCGCGCCGTCTCTCCCTTACTCAAGCCCTCCGTGCAGGGTTTTTCACGGTGCCCTTGTTCTAAGGAGGAGTGCTCCCCCATCGGGATTTGCTCCCCCTACGTCAGAGGGGAGCTTACAAATATAGCATAAAGCTATCGAGCTCTGCTCCCCCATCGGTATGTGCTCCCCCTACGTCTTTTGCTTGTTGGTGCCTGGCCATAAGTCTATGCCTCCCCTAAAGCGCTGCAGCTATTTTACCTACCTGACCCAAAACCTTTCCTTTTTTAGGCAATACTTTTGAATATATTTTCATATGTAGCATATGCATCAGGCATTTGAACATCTTTATTTTTCCGAAATTTTTGTTATTTAAAGTATTTTTAGATTTTGAAAAAAGGAGTTTATTCGTGAATGAGTAATGCCATAATTGTTTCTACAAATATGTATATATTTATACATAAATATAATAGTGCCTTTCCCCACCACCCTGTGCTCAGCCTTCTTTTTTTTATTTTTGTGTTATTTCGCACTTAGGCCCTTGTAAATTTTTGTCCACATAAGGTATCAATGTTAATTTTTTCCACTTTTTCCCAACAACCGCAGTATTGGAAAGGTGCGCAGGGTTTTTTAATTCCCCTGGAAGGTACCCATACATTTTCTAAATATTTTAATTTTTTGCCTTTTTAAATGAAAAATATCTACATTCGAAAGGGTCTGCTGTGTTTCCTGTAAATGGCATCAACAATGTGCTTGTGGTGATAAAATCTTCATCATCTCTGATTTCAGGGGCAAGTAAACTTTTGACAGTAATTTAAATTTTCTTTGAAGTTTTTAAATCTTTCTGTGGTAGGAATGGGTTTTCAAAACAAAAATGGAGCCCCGAAAACTAGACATTTCTGAAAAGTAGACAAAATTATGAATTAAGTAATGGGGACATTTGTCTAAATATTTGAATCCGCCTAACCCTTCTTTTTTTGGGATATGTAGGACTTATAGGTTCACCAAGAACCCGCGGAACACAGATCCAAAAACTGAGCTGCATCTTCTACTTGTTTCATTGTGTACTGTGTTTATCGCAATTCATTTGGTAAATATAAACAGATAAATATAGGTACAAAAGAAAGCCAAATATTTCTTAAACAAAATATAGCTTTTACAAGCAGTGTGTTTTGCACATCTCCTGTAAGCAGCACCCGCTGCAAAGCCAAAGTGGCATGTCTTGCATTGCCATGCACAACGTAGCATGCACCTCTTTGTGCCTGCCACCTTGTAGTTGACAATGAGGGTGGTACCATAGGTAGCCCCCAAGTGCAGCCCCCCACCCCTCTAACCCCTAGACCCCCAAAGCAATTCCCGCCAGCCTTTTCATGGCGGTGAAGCCGCCATGGATAGGTCTTCTAATTACACCATCCTAATATGGATGGTGGTGCCTGCTAGGCACCTCCAACATATTAGGGGCCAATTATGCCCAGTTGGCATTTGGAATGATTGCCTGACGGCGCAAAAGCGGCAGACGCACTTTGCATCTGCTGGGAACCCCCGCCATTGTAATATGACGGTTGGTTTAAGTTGTTACGATGTGGTGGTGGTCGCCACTGCAGGCTCGGCGGTGTCGAACGTTACGACATACTAATGAGCCTCCAAGTGAAATCCAGTATGGGGTCACTTCTGTGTCTCTCTTCATGTTCTATGTCCCAGAATCCCTTGCAAACCTTAAACTTTAAAAAAAATTAAACACATTTTTCTCTTACTACTAGGATGTAAAGTTATTGAATCTGCCTTGGCCCACAAAATTCTACCCACCCTGTATTCCATAATTCTCCTGATAAAAATGGTAGCTGACTTGCGTGTGTAGGCCTAGTGCCTGCAGCAGGAAATGTCCCAAAATGCAATGTAGACACACCACATTTTTAAAGTGAAAACTGACCCTTATTTTTCCAAGTGCCAAGCTTTGGATTTTGCACCTAGCGAAACCTAGCAAATTTATACATTGTTTAAAACTAAACATGTCTCAAAACTAGACATCTGGGCGAATACAGGGATTTATGGCTTGCGTGTATCCTCCAAAAAATATTCCTGACCTGAATTCCGTGCAAACCTCAATTTTAGTTTTAAAAATCACATTTTCCACATATTTTGGTGCCGATTCCGATCCAGTAAAACCCGGGTACAAATGGTCGTAAGGAGCGTTTTCTCCGTCCGACTCGTACCCGGGAAAAACACCTTACAAACACGCAAGTACGATTCGCACACAAATACCATTTCCGTACGAGTCGTACAAAAGACCGACTGGTAAAAAAATACATACAAATCTGAATCTGGACGGCGCATACGCGATGTCCGGACGGAGTCAGGCAGCGTTTTACGGACCAGCAAGTATGATTCGTGCCTACGTCACTCCGCACGTAGCATTTTTTACGGGAGACAAAAACTGTCGGGAAATTGAGGACGACGCGAACAAGGAGCACCGGTACGCGACGGACAGCGATGGACCCCAACCTACGCGTCATCCCGGCCCTCATAGCCTACGACCTCGTGTTCAGAAACCGACGCAGACGCCGCAGAATGTCAGAGCAACCCCCATTGGCAAAGGGGGGGGGTGCAAGGGGCATGAAACATAACCCACACCCCAACAAAAACAAATATATCCTGCGCATTAATTACCTCCATGGTCTGGTCACTTAAGGTGGCGTGTCCACCAATCCCACGTCCCGCCACAATGGAAGTGGACGCGTACCCGTCACCACCACAATGGTGGTACGGGACGCACCCACGCCCCCCAGAGCGTACCACCATTGCAGTGGTGATGTAGGTGTACGCCCCCAGAGCGTGGGTATGGTCCGTACACGCGTACCCCTACATCACCACTGCAATGGTGATACGGCCCGTACCCACGCCCCCCAGAGCGTGGGTACGGGCCGTACCACGCGTACCCCTACGTCACCGCCACAATGGTGTTACGGCCCGTACCCACGCCCCCCAGAGCGTGGGTACGGGCCGTACCATGCGTACCAGTATGTCACCGCCACAATGGTGGTACGGCCCATACCCACGCCCCCCAGAGCGTGGGTACGGGCCGTACCACCATTGCAGTGGTGATGTAGGTGTACGCGTGTATGGACCGTACCCACGCCCCCAGAGCGTGGGTTCGGTCCGTACACGCATATCCCTACATCACCACTGCAAGGGTGGTACGGCCCGTACCCACGCTCTGGGGGGCGTGGGTACGGGCCATACCACCATTGTGGCGGTGACATTGGGGTACGCGTGGTACGGCCCGTACCCACGCCCCATCAGAGCGTTGGTACGGGCCGTACCACGCGTACCCCTACATCACCACTGCAATGGTGGTACGGCCCATACCCACGCCCCATCAGAGCGTTGGTACGGGCCGTACCACGCGTACCCCTACATCACCACTGCAATGGTGGTACGGCCTGTACCCACGCCCCCCAGAGCGTGGGTACGGGCCGTACCACGCATACCCCTACGTCACCGCCACAATGGTGGTACGGCCCGTACCCACGCCCCCCAGAGCGTGGGTACGGGCCGTACCACACGTACCCCTACAGTCCCATTACATGATGGATACAAGGCGTACACACGCCACGGATGTAGGTGTACGGCTTGGTGTAGCACACCAGATATAAATTGGGGGTGGAGTATGCCCAGGACAGCAGTGTACCACAGCAAGGGCGCACGTGGGTGGGTGGGTGGGTGCAGAGGACTCCCAGCAGTGGACAGAGACATGGGGTGGGTGCAGAGGAATACCAGCAGTGGACAGGGACATGGGGGTGGGTGCAGAGGAATACCAGCAGTGGACAGAGACATGGGGGTGGGTGCACAGGAATACCAGCAGTGGACAGAGACATGGGGGTGGGTGCAGAGGAATACCAGCAGTGGACAGGGACATGTGGGGTGTACATAATTATCAGATGACCACAACTCCATGGGTGTATGTACACATCCCTAACTTTGGACAATGATGATAGTGCCATAACAACACATCACTGACAGCAGTGTCCCACTCCCAGGATGATGGATGTCTTTCCCCCACTGCATGACACACCACATGTGGGTGTGAAGACAAATAACACATGCATACCCACCCCTGGCAGATGCAGCACAATACACACACTGAGATCATGCCACAAGACTGTATACTCATGTCACTGCCCACTAAACTAAGAGAGCCAAAGCGAACACACACTGTCACGCACATCCCAGGACTGATAGGAATGTTCAGGTGCCGGGACCAGCCACCAAGATGTTGTCTCTCATGGAAGGAATAGGGTGGAGTTCCTACACATACAATGCCCACAATTGTCAGGCAGGTGTTCAAATACCCAGCAGAACAAGTCCCATATGTGTGCTAGCCTGGGATTACACACATGCATTGTGCGGAAAAGGGACAAATTCACCATGAAGGCATGGCAAAATACTCAATACACAAGTACAGTGAGTACCAAGGATGGCACAGATCATGCAGCTGGAGACATTGCAGAGCAGGCATGGCCAGAGTAGAAGGGATCCATCACCAACAAAGGAAATGTAGACACAGGGCGACACAAATATTGTGCAACTCTCTGCAGGGAAGATGACATGTGCCACAGAGGAAGGAACACTCCTTCGGACAATGTCTCCAAACACAAAGAGCATAAACGACAAAGAATCTTTGCAGAGACCTTCTGATGGCACGCAGATACCAGGTTCCACCCCATGAGCAGCAGACTACAACATTTCCCTGAAGCATAACACATGCCCACAACCCCCACTCCTGTAGCATCAGCAGCAACATCAATACCTGATTTACAAGACATTTCGAACGAAAATAGAAAATGCTTTATTCAGCATGAAAATAATAATGTGTAAACGAGACTATTCACAAAGGCCAATGGCCAGTCCATATCATCAGTCCTTGGGGGGGGGGGGACACATGGCCATGCGTCTCCCCTAGCTTGTCTGCACAACAGAAGACTCTGTGTCGTCGACTGGGGGGGGGGGGCATC
Organism: Triturus cristatus; assembly: GCF_964204655.1. Classification (NCBI taxonomy): domain Eukaryota; kingdom Metazoa; phylum Chordata; class Amphibia; order Caudata; family Salamandridae; genus Triturus; species Triturus cristatus. The sequence goes on along the minus strand of NC_140588.1, from coordinate 209,966,980 downwards.
ATGTGGGGAAGGACCAGGCACCGCAGGGACAGGAGGGAGAAGGGTAGGTGTGGTGGGTGCAGGGACGGACGACTCCACCACAGGGGGAGGGGCAGCGCCAAAGGTGGAGGTGAGCTCGGCGCTTCACACTTCTGCCAGTTCTTCAAGCGTCTCCCCTGCACCCGGAGAAACAACAGGCCCCAAGTAGGGGGGGTGGGTCGGAGGGATGTGTTGCAGCGCTACTGGGGGAGGTGGTGGGCAGGCTGGGGGACTTAACTCCCCTACCCGTGGAGTGCCTTGACCGTTTCCGGCCAGGTGAAGTAGTGGGCCTGAGGCCCAGCCCAGCAAAGTAGGCCTCCTTCTCCAAATCTGGGGCAGGGGAGCCAAGGGGAGTGACATCGGAGGGACTGGGGAGTGAGTCATGTGGACGAGGACTGTGGCTGCGTGCCTGCCTGTGTGCCCCAGACCAAATGGGTGTGCCTGCTTACCCCTGAGTGTGCGTGTCAGGAGGTGTGCGTTTGCCCATACGTGGTGGTGTGCTGCTTGTGTCTGGTGGGGTGCGTGTGTGTGGATGTCTTGCTGTGCTTGGGACAGGCATTGGTGTGGGACTTGTGGATGGGGCAGGGGTAGGGGGGGAGGCAGCGCTGCAGGTGACTCGCTACTGCCGTCAGTGACGAGTCCAGGGACCTCAGCAACATCCGTTGGTCAGACATCGCTGATGACATGCCCTCCATGTACGACACCATCTGGGTCAGCAGTCTGGTGTGGCCATGGAGGACAGTCAGGATCGATGTTTGCCCAACTTGCAACTGCCGCTGAATATCCACAGACTCGGCAGTGAGGGCAGCAGGGGGGACAGGGGCAGGGGGTGCGGTGCCTGGCACGAAGGAGACACGTTGTGGCCTAGCACGGACAGAAGGGACCCAAGCAAGTGGGAGGGCGCTGATGGAATGGAGGGGGCAGCCATAGATGTACTGCTGCTTTCAGCTGTGGGAGCAGCCTCCGCCCCCCCTGGGAGCTCAGCCTCGGACCCGTCTGCCTCGTAGTCAGTGTTGGTACTGGGCAGGTCCTCCGCCTCACTCCCCTCGCCCTCCGTGCCACTTGATTCCGCCGACTCCACAGCACTGGTGGCACCAGTGCTCGATCCCTCCTCCATGTCCATGCCGGTGTCTCCCTCGGTGTCCTCCGATGATGCTGTGGGCAAGGTGAAGAGACAGGAAGAAATCAGTCACCTGTATACATCTGACACATGAGTCCAAACAAAATAGGCAACAGTGCATATCAGGAAAGGCATCATGAGTAACATCTAGGATACTCCCCACATATGTAAGCCCTGCACTCCCCAGTTGTATGACCCACCATGCCACTTGGGAACAATAAAAATTGGGGCACAACAGCAAAAAACTAGAAATACCAAGATCATGAGAAGCTAGTGTCTGGGATCATTTGAGCACAGCAAGACTATGAAGGCATGCCACCTCTTGTGCACTGTGAACCAAACAGTATTGTCGCACCCAAGGCAAAATACCACATGCCAATGCAGAAGGTGTTCCCACACTCAGAGACCTGTGAGTACTTTTGACACCCCAACGAAATACATTGTGACTCCTGGAGAATCACAACCCTTCACACAATGGACATGTCTATCATGTGTGAATGTGGCACTCTGTGAACATAACACACATGTGTCTGTATAGCATAAGTCACACAAGGATGAGCACACCAAACTACATGTACACAGTCATTGTTGGAGCTGCCAGACTCATTCAAATCAGCCACTGGTAGGCAGAAATGGCGTATCAGTAAGTACATATACATGTACAAAAGCTGGCGACACACAACAAACACACATGTACCTACCCCCTTCCTGCTGCTGTAACTCCTGTATCCGCCTATCCAGGTCAGGGAAGACCACCGCCAGGACACGCTTCATCTGGTGGGTCAGGCGCCGGTGCCCGCCATGCTTGCGAGGAGACTCATCCTTCAACATGACCCGGGCGATCCTAGGGGGCCAGCACCGGATGTCCTGCCATCTCTTGCTCACTTGTGCCAGGCGCCGACTGCGACCCTCCACCGATTGCACGGCCTTGACGGCGTCCTTCCAGATCTTCCCCTTGTGGTAGGCGGTTACCTGTGTGGATGACAAAGTGGGACAACATCACTACACCTGCACCATGTCACAGAGACACACATTTGAACATCTTTTATTTGTTGAACAGGGCATAGTATGCTGGCAAGTAATAGCACCTAAGTCATAGCGACTAATTCCACTGGAGACGCTACAATGCACTACATGGCATAGTAAGTACACAGGTGGCATGAGGGGTGCCAAACAATCCCTGATCATGGCACACACTGTGCATCCCAAGCAACACAAGGCTGATGGACAGCACCTCCAAGCAGTCACATGCCCCAGGCCACTGACTTAACCTCAGCAGAGTACACAGACACACACAGGCACACATCAATCACCAGCCATTGGCAACAGCGGATGCAAACATCACTCTGCACATGTGCCACTTGCCAGGGGGGGGGGTCACAGGTGTGGGGCTAGCTCAGCAAGTCAGACACACAGCACGGCTTACTTCACACATCAGATGGATTTAGCAGTTGCATCCACTATGCAGCTGTGGTGCAACACTCCACATAGACACTCACCCACATGACAAGAAACATTCACACACATCAATGTTCAGGGGGCGTACACATCATTTTGACACTCACCACTCTCACCACAGCTCCACTCAACTCTCACACACATTTGTGGGTGCAGTCACCTGTCACACCGGGGTGACCACTGCATCACCGCAGGACAATAGAACAAGAATTCCCAAGAGGATTAGGCTGGCTGAATGTGCCATGCACTAAGCAGTGAATGTCACAGTAAGCACAATGCAAGTGAGGAGTGCACACATGAACTACATCAAGCCCTGCATGAGAGACATAAGCCATCCCCCCCCCTGGGACCCAGTCCAACCAACATAGCATGTCTGTCACACCTGGACACAATGCCATAAGTGACAGACACAATAAAGGTGCACAGGCAAAGGTAGTGGAGTCAGCACTCACTTGCTCCCCTGGTCGACCATACAGCATGGGGTACTGTGGGAGGATCACATCCAGCAGGGCCTGGTTCTCCTCCTGTGTGAAAGGCTGGGCCCTCTCCACAGTTCTTGACATGGTGCCAGAGGTAGACAATACAGCAGCAGTGGTATCGACTGACATGTTGTGCAGGCAAGTGCCCTCTCATGGGTTCTGCCTGCCTTATATCTGCCTTGCTGGCCTATTTCATTTACAGGAGTACAGAGTGATTGGTCAGACTCATTTGCATCCTACGTTTCCTCCAATCCCTGTAAACCTACACCAGTGACAGCCTTTGCATCTTTCGATTTTGCAGCATCATGTCAAGTCAACAACCACTTTTCAACAATGTATAATGTTGCCAACTGATTTTTCCAGACCACATGATGTAAAAATTTGAACTTGAAACTCGGTATCCATGACAACCAGCATGCATTTAGACCCTAATACTTGTCCCTCATGTGTCTCCATTGTAATTCTTACATCCCCACACAGGTACGGCGCGTTACACACGTACCCCTAGGGCACCGTCACTACAGTGATATGGACCGTACACGCGTGAGTACGTGCCTATCACTATAGTTGTGTTACTGTAGGTCAGAGTGATCAGCACGTACTCACGTGTTTACGGGCCGTACACTCGTGAGTGCGTGCCGATCACTCTGCCCTACAGTAACACAACTATAGTGATCAGTGATCGGCACGTACTCACGCGTGTACGGGCCGTACACGCGTGAGTACGTGCCTATCACTATAGTTGTGTTACCGTCGGCCCTAGTGATCGGCACGTACTCACGCGTGTACGGGCCGTACACGCGTGAGTACGTGCCGATCACTGATCACTATAGTTGTGTTACTGTAGGTCAGAGTGATTGGCACGTACTCACGCGTGTACGGCCCATACACGCGTGAGTACGTGCCGATCACTGAGCACTATAGTTGTGTTACTGTAGGTCAGACTGATCGGCACGTACTCACGAGTGTACGGCCCGTACACGCGTGAGTACGTGCAGAACACTGATCACTATAGTTGTGTTACTGTAGGGCAGAGTGATCAGCACGTACTCAAGCGTGTACGGCAGGTACTCACGCGTGAGTACGGGCCGTACACACGCCCTCAGAGCGTGTGTAATGCGTTTCACAGCTTACACTGGTGATAGGAGGCGCACACAAAAGGAATGGAGGTGTCAGACTCGCACAAGGCTGGACATCAAGTCATTGTCAGTGCAGTCCTTCATGTGCAGGGCCTAGGTGTGTCAGGCAGTGATGCGGCACATGTGTCCTCATGTAGTGGCACAATAGATGTGTGATTAGCTGTTTACACATGTCATGTGTGATGGGGCACTACGTGGCACACTTCCCCTTCACACTTTGCACATGTGTGCATGTGGGACACACGTGTCAAGCACTGCATCACTGGTATGGCACAGTCAGCAACACCCGCAACTGTCCCCTGATGCAAGGTACATGGATAATTACACCTGACATGTGACTACCAGCGTGCCACGATGTGACTGTCATGTGTGTGTCATGTCTTCCCATGAGCTTGGCGTTGGTGTTCCGTCAACTCCATCTGCTGTTGCAGCATCCAACATGTGTCTGTGTGCATATGTGCATGACACACATATACGCACACCATGCCGCATGTGGACTCACACTTTGCATGTGTCATGATGGTTCGAAGATGACTTCCTGACATGAGGCAAGATCTGCATTCTCTCAATGTCTGTGTCATCAGTTTTTGACATGTACCCCTTCATGGAAATGTGTGTTATCTGTCCTTATACAGATGACATGTGACCTGCGCGTCTAGACTCCCGGCAGCTGTCTGTATGATATGACATCCTTCAAATGCTGATATGTGGATGTCTGTAACTCATGTAATGTGTCTGGCTTGTCACTTACACTGGCACACAGCTATTTTAATGGCATGTCATGTCAACATTGCCATGCAACTATTGTGGCTGGCACTTCGTAGGAGTATCACCTGGCTGGCCTACGTGTCCTGGATGTATTGCAGAGGCCAGACTCTGTATTAAGCAGATGTGTATTAGCTGTTGAACATGTGCTCACCTCAGTGACATTGGTGTGGTAATGTACTCACTCTTTGTTATTCCTTCCAAATCTCTGCAGGGCACCGCCTTTCCCCAGACGAATGCCAGACCTGGATGCCATGCGTGAACATGACTGCATACGCAGATACCGCTTCTCGCAAGAGTTGATAGAGGACTTGACCCGCCGGCTTGCACCACACCTCCAACCACAACACAGGTATCCTACGGCTCTGACCACCAAGATGAAGGTGATGGCAGCCCTACATTTTTTTGCCACCGGCACGTTTCAATTGACCATAGCTGATGTTTGTGGCATGTCCCAGACAATGTTCAGCCGTGTCCTGCATGATGTTTTAGAAGCCATGTTGGTGCACCTGGATGACTTCATCCATTTCCCCACTCGTGAGCAGTTGACACGTGTCAAGGGTGAGTTCTATGCCCTGGGAGGGATGCCTCATGTAATTGGGGCCATTGATGGGACACATGTGGCTTTGGTACCACCACAGGCACAGGAGGTAGCCTATAGGAACAGAAAACATTATCACTCCATTAATGCCCTTGTGGTGTGTCTTGCTAACATGCTGATATCCCATGTCTGTTCACGTTTTCCAGGGTCCGCACACGATGCATACATCATGAGGCGTAGCAGGGTGCCAGAAATGATGCTGCAGCTGCACGTGGAACGAGCATGTCTTGTTGGTGGGTATACTCTGTTAGTCCTGTGTTTAGCGCTATCTTTGTATCGTACGGCATCTCCTGACCCACTTCTTCACCTGATGTTTCCATGTAGGGGACTCTGGCTATCCCAACATGCCATGGCTGATGACGCCTCTCCGCAACCTCAGAACAGCCGCAGAACAGCAGTACAACGACACCCATGGGCAGACGAGGCGCGTGATTGAGAGGACATTTGGATTCCTGAGGAGCAGATTCCGGTGCCTCCACAGGACCGGCGGCGCCCTCCCATATGCCCCGGTGAAGGTCTGCAAAATCTTCATTGTGTGCTGCATGCTGCACAACATGGCAGTGGAGAAGGCCGTGCCACTCATCCTGGATCCCGATGAGCAGGATCATCCACCCGTGGAGGATGAAGGGCTTGGGCAAGTGAAGATGAGGATGAGGATGAGGACATCCGGAGTCAGCTTATCTGCAACTTCTTCTCATTATGGTGAGTCCCTGTGTCTGAGTGTGCACGCTTTGAGCCTTGTGTGGCATGTGTTGCAATGTGTGTGTCCAGCTGACTGTGTGCTAAGTGACTTGGAGTTGTGTTCTGATGTCATTAAAGTGATGATGTCATTCCACACCTTTTTGCTGGGACAATAAATTATTAAGAGCATGGTGACAACATCATTCCTTGTGGATTACTAGCTCTTTGCTGACTTGTTGTGTGTCTGTCCTCCACAGGTTATTGCGCCGGTCGTCTGCTCATGTCATCATTGCCCTCCTGCTATTCCTCATGAGTATTGCTACGTGTGCTGGATCAGAGTAACATGAACAGACATGGTGAAATGTCATTTGGGGGAAGGAGTGTGGATGGCATTTTGTGTGTGGTACGTGTTTGTGATATGTGGGGACTGCTCCTGTGCATGTTGTGTTACCATGCATACATGTCGACTAACCATGGGCCACATGACGTGTTGCATGGCTCCCATGAATTGATATGCACCCTTCCTGACAGTCATCTGTAATGGTTTGTGGATTCTGACAAAGGCATCAATGTGTGTAAAACGTCCCTCAGGCACATATGGGATGCTAATGGTGGACATAGTGTGGGACATCCCTATATGAGGCTCATTGGGGAATTGCAGACTCTCCGTGTGCAGCAACGGGTGTTAGGCTCAACCCCTTCACTTGTGTGCCAGCTCTGTAGGACTTGCCACATCTTTGTGTTGAAGGTGGTGTCCAGTGTAGGTCACACATGGTCAGCCAAATGACCTGTGAGTGTGTTCCAATTGATGCATTTCCCTTAGTGTGAGGCTGAGTAATAAAGGTGTTCGTCACACTCCAAGGTGCCTCATCTCTGTCAATGCAGGTCTCTTGACACTTTGCACGTGGCATATCTGGCATAGTTGTGGAAGATTATGCAGAGGAGTCCATGTGTAGTTTAGCAACATGCATGCAGTTGCTCATGGATTATGCTCCATATTGGGCATGAAGTACATGGTCGTGTATGTTATTTTGCATGTTGGTCCACACAATGGGCCATCAACAGCTGCTGAGGGTGTGTCTCCTGTGCGCAGGTCGGCCTTCAGTTTCCTGATCCGGCGTCATGCCTCTTTGGTGATTGTGCATGCATTGTCTCTGGGTGTGCCATGTGACACTGGACACTCCTTACTTTACACATGCGCCTGTTGCAGTTATCCTTCTGACATCCTAGTCTTGGTGTGCAAATTCGGGCATTTTGCAAGGAGATGCCGCCTGCTGCTGCGGGCCCTGCAGCAAGGGCCCACAGAGTATCCTGATTTGGCAACACACACGCCTCCAAGATGCTCCTCACTTCCTCCCTCCACCCATTCATTTGGCTGTCCTCAGCTTGTCTATGCCACTGTTGCCGCCACGTGGTGCCAAAGGCTGGACCATCAGCAAATGCAAGGTGAACATTGCACCACCCTCCTGTCCTTGCATGACCCACATCACACTGCAGTCTGATGTAGCAGCCACACTCCGAGCTATGTCCATCCGCACATCTGACGCCTGCTGTCAGACATACCCTGGGCACACACACGACACCTTTGCATGCTGAGTGTGCAACTCCAACTGCCTACACTGAGCTGCCCTGCCTTCCAGGCCCTGTCACACCAACCAGGTCACGTCCCTAATACTCCCCACCGGCTCAGTAGCACAGCAAGGGCATGGGAGTGGGACTCAAGGCTTCAGCATCTAGTATGGTGTCATTGTCTGGGACATGGCACAGGTATCATCTCTCAGCATGTCAATCTACAGAGTGTCCAGGACCCCCCTCTCCACCATCACATGCGCACAGCACCTCATCATCAGCTCGTATGCCATTGACAGCCAGGTGCTCCACACCCTCAACAAAGACACAGACATTGGCAGTTCCATCATTCAAGTATGCATGAGATCCATTGATGAATGGCTGAACACGAGCCACCTGAGGCTGGACTTGTACAGGACTGAGGTGATCATCTGAGGATTGTCCCCTTCCAGCTGGGTCAAGTGCTTGTGTCCCACACGCAGAAGCCCTGCACAAGCACCCAGTGGCCACACACACAAGATGGCGTTCATCATGTTTGGCTCGCTCACATTTCCCATGGTAGTCCACAGCATCTGTACCTCATGCTGCAACGCCCTCTGCATTATGCACATGATCCACAGATAGATCCACTCCAAGAAAGACAGACCATCCCCCAGGTCCATTACAACATCCGTGTCAAATACTGGCCTGCCCTCTACGGAGCAAGTACATCCAAACTCCCAGGAAAGTTGTCCACATCCAGGGTGCATCTGCACACCTCAGCTTCAACACCCTGCACCCCAGCCACCTTACCGTCCACCATAGATAGCTGCAATGGATCACTGTCTGTTATCCTAGATCCCGTTGGGCCATCTCCGTGCATACAACCTTGCCCTGGCCACCGTTCTTCACATCCACCGTACTCCAGCATACAGGACATTGTCCTCCCACCAGGCCACACATACCTGGGACTCCGTCCCCGGGAACCTCCACATGAGCCATGACCTCTACGCCTTGATGATACTCTCCCAAATGGGTCTGTCCGCACAGTTTAGCAAGCCCCTACTCAGCAGCCAGAGGCCATCACAGGTGAGTGTTGTGCTCCATGCCTACATTGAATGATACCTTGTGACCCATGTGTGTCCTGTAGCAGACTCTGATCCCAGGGTATGGATGGCTGAAGTTAGTTCAACACTCAGGCATAGTTTGACTTTTCCACACACATATGTGGTTGAATAATGCAATATGACAGGAACGTCTCATGACCAAAGTAATATATTTATTTGCGGTGAGGTACGTGTATTGGTAGATGAAAATAGGGACTCTACCGGGTGAATAGAATCCAAAGTTCACAGGGGGAGATGGTATCCTTGTCATTGGAAGTCATCAGAGTCCAGACCACAGTGTTGGTCATCATTGGTCAGACTGTGACCAGCAAGTCCATGTGTTAGAGAATGTCATTGGATGAGGTGCTGCTGTTGCGCCAGGTGCCAGGCCAGGTGACCTGGGAGATGTGGATGTTCCGCTGACTCTCACGGTCTTTTCCATGGACGACCCACCTTCCTCCGGGGACCCTCAGATGCAGGCCTTGGCGATGCTTGGGACGCTCCGTCAGACTCATCCTCCTCCTCCTCCTCCCTCACTGTGTCTGGTGCTGGTCTACGCCTGGTGGCACAGGGAGGGTTGCCCATGCTTTGGGCGATCTGACGGAGTGATTGGCTCATGTGCCTGTGCACCGCCAGGAGCTCAGACAGTCTTGCCTCCATCCGTCCTTGCTGTTGTTGATGACTGGCATGATGCTCGACCTGCAGGTTCTTTATCTCATCGAGGGTCCCCTGCATCTCTGAGAGTCTGGACACGACCTGGTTGATGCCTCTGGTGTCACGCCGGTATGAGTCCAGGATGTTGCGTATGTGTGACATACCGGTGTCCTGAGCTGGCTGGTCAGGTTCGCGCCTCCGCCTGCCTCCACTCCCACCACCCCTGCCCACTTGAGCCTGGCCTGCCGTTGTGGGCACATCGGGTCTACAGGACCCCTGAGGGATGGCATTTGCAGGGTTGGCTGCCTCCTCCTGGGTGCCCGGAGAACCTTGTCCCTCCTGGTCAGACTGGCTCTGTTGTTCTGTGCGAGCAGGGCTCCTGGGTTTGTCCTGGGATGTGGCAGGAATGGGGGTGGTGGTTGGCACAGATGTACCTGACACAGGTACTGCAGGGGCTTGTGCACCAGAGGGTACAGGTTGGTCGGGGTCAACCATGGAGTGGTGAGAGTCGTCGCTGCCGGTGGGATCATCGTCACGCGGAGCCTGTGCCTGTGATTCTTCCCCCCCAGTGTTGGGGGGAGATCGACGACGTTGCCCTGTGTGTGAGAGAGAGACAATGTTAATGGTGTTTCATGCGACATCTATCTTTCATACATATTCAAGTTGACACAGTTACTCCAGGTAGTTGGATGTGCCTAGCATTCCTCTCAATGTCCACTTGGGGATGGGTATGTTGCGGGGGACAGATTGGGATGTTCTCCTGAGTGTTTGACCTGTAGATTGTTGGCTATGATGCTTATTTGGCTGTGGATTGGTCTTGTTGTGTCACATGTCCATTGTGGGAGTGTGTAAATCCGTTGCCTGCCCCGGGGGTGTGTGCTTGTGTTAGGGGGGGTTTGTGACCGGGCCTGCTGTTGTGTGTGGTGTGAGGTGTAATTGGGTCTCCCAGGTGATGTGTCTGTCCCCTCATGGTGCATGCAGGCATGACATTGAGTGTGAGTGCCTGTGCTAGATACCTGTGCTTGTGGAGTTGGTGTTTGAGTGTACAGTGGTCCCAGGAGGGCCTTGTGCTGCATACAGCAGGGCCAAGTGTCAGCTACATTGTCAGTACTTTGCCAGTCCCTGTGCATTGTGCATGGCTATGTACCTATGCCATGTGGGCTGACGGCATTGGTGTCTGCGTCTCATTTTCACAATGTGTTGTGTGGAGCCCACCCTCCCAGCCTCCCGGACATCCAGTCTTGTGATTGTGGTTGCTGTAGCCTTGGACATGGCTTTGCCTTGATTTGTGAAGGGTGCATGGTGACGTTAGTGGCATGAGCTTGGTTTTTGAGTGTGGTTGTGTGCGGTAAGGTCTTTTGGGGAAGTTGCGTGCATTTGGTGTACATGTGGTGTGGACCCCATTGCCCCCATGTTACGTAAGTTGTTTGTGTATTTACCAGGCTCTGCGACTCCTTCGACTCCGTGTACTCCCACCGGCGGTAGCAGGTGCATCACCTTCTCCTCCCAGGGATGGTAGTGTACGGGTCTGCGGGGCGGCTCACCTCCAGTGATGTTACTGTTGGCATATTCTTCGTTCATTTTCCTCTTGAGCGCCCTGCGCAGATCGTACCACCTGGCTTGTCATTCATGCCTGGTCCTTCTGATGGGCGCAACAGCATTCACCTTATCTACAATCCTCTGCCACATGGCAGATTTTTCTGCTATGCTGGTCTGTCTGACCAATGTTCCAAAGAGCTGTGGCTCGACTCTGATGACTTCGTTGACAAGGAGGTCCAGCTCCGCCGTTGTGAACTTTGGATTCTTGTCTGTAGGCATGGTTTGGGGTGTGCGTGTGGGTGTGGATGGTTGTGGGTGTGTGGGTGTGAATGTGACGGTGTGTGTATGAATGTGAAGAGGGGGATGTTTGTGAAGGAGGTTGTGTGAAGGTGTGTGAGTGGAGGTGTAGTGCAGGTATGAGTAATGTAGAGTTGTTTCTCTGTGGGGTCTGGCAGCAGTGGGTCTGTTGCAAAGGCTCATGGGTTATGTGTGTGGGCCCTTTTTATTGGTCCATTTTTGGGTGTGGCTGTGTTTGAATTTTGGTGGGTGTGTTATAAGAGGTGGTTGTGATTTAGGGCCTCTGTTTGCCTGTTTGGATGTGCCAGGTCAGTCATTGAGATGTATTTAGTCATGTAGACGTGTTTTGTGGTGTTGTGCGAGTCGAATTGACCCTCCTTGTGCTGTTTTACAGTGTCCTGGTTCTGTAAGACTAGTTTTCGCGTAGGTACGATCCGTACATACGCGATGCTGGGTGAAGGTGCTGGGGTACGGTGTTGGAGTGTGGCGCGTACATGCGGTGGGGGTACGGTGTGTACACGTGCGGCCCTGGGGTACAGCGCGTACATTTGGGGGTACAGCGCGTACATGGGGGGGTGAGGTGCGTACATGTGGTGGGGGTACGGTGCGTACACGTGCGTCCCTGGGCTACGGCACGTTCATGCAGAGGTACGGCGCGTACATGGGGGGGTAAGGCTCGTACATGGGGGGTTAAGCACGTACATGGGGGGGTAAGGCACGTACATGGGGGGGTGGTGGTATGGCACGTACAGGTGCGGTGCTGGTATACAGTGCGGACAGGGGGGGTTAGGTGCGTACATGGGGGTACGGCATGTACAGTTGCGGGGCTGGGGTACAGTGCGGACAGGGTGGTGTATGGTGCTGACATATTTGGGGGTGGGGGGGCTGTACGGCTCATACACGGGCATTAGTTTACCGTGTACATGTGTGCTACTGCGTTGGCTCCGTACGGGCCATTTTACGTGCAAATGTGTATTCGGACGGACGTCGGGATCGTACTTGCGCGCTCGGACTTGTGTTTTACGATTTGCACTTAAAAATGTCCGCCTCACTCTCGTACACTTTTCCCGACTATATTCGGACGTAAAAACTATCCGACGCACTGTCGTACCCTTTTCCCGACGCTATTCGTAGTTATTTTTCACTACCGATTCGTACTTGCCTGTTTGTACGGTACTTGTACGACTCGTAGGTAAATAATACGGATACGGGTCATACGCTAATTATTTTTACCGGATCGGAATCAGCACCTTTGTGTGTGATCACCATGCTGGCACAAATGTCTTACCACACAGAGTCCTCTCAGTCTTCCGAGTAAAATGATACCTCACTTGGTCGGGTGTCCAATACAGAATTGGCATAATTTTTTTTTTACGCCTCTAAGTTAGCCTGAATGACCGTTTGAATTCCATTACGACTGCTATCATGAAAATGAGGCACTCGTAAAGTAATCTTACAGGCATATTACGATGCATCTTTAAAGGCTCTGATGAAGGGTCGGAGGCTTTTACAGCTGAATGCTAATCATCCCTTAAATTATGTTATAATTTTAAATAATATTTTTTGTAATTTATCACTTGAACCTGAAATACAGGTTTATACATAAAAAAAATTTTATCCATAAATTATTTTTCTATATTTACACTTTTTTTAAATTACTTTTTCAACATTTTTGTATAATTTTTGGTACAAATAATCAACAACCAATTATTCAAACCATTCTGTGCTGAATCAGCGTTACATGCAAGGACATGGTGAAAAGTCTCCTTTGGGTATAGGATGCAGCACGGCTTTTTGGGTGTGGTATTTGTTTACAATGTGTGTGCACTGCTCCTGTGCTTGTTTTCTTACTATGCATACATGTCGACTCAGCATGGGGCACATGACATGTGGCAGTATTCACATGAATTGATAGTCACACTTGGTGACAGTCATCTGTAATGGGACTGTGGATTGTGATGAAGGCATCAATGTGTGTCACACTGCCCTCGGAAACATACGGGATGCACCGGCTTGACATAGTGTGGGACATCCCCATTAGAGGCTCAATGGTGAATAGCAGCCTCTCTGTGACCAGCAGGGGGTGTTTGGCTCAACCCTGTCACTTGTGTGCCAGTTCAATGGATTTCCAGCATCTGTGGTGCAAAGGGGGGTGCCAGTGTTGGCCCCACATGTTCATCCACCTGACCTGTGCGTCTGTTCATATTGATGCATTTGCCTTCATGCGAGCATGAATAATAAAGGTGTCCCTCATGCTCCAAGGTGCCGCATCTCTGTCAATGCAGGTCTCTTGCCACTGTGCATGCGGCATCTCTTGTTTTGTTATCAGAGATTGTGCATATGAGTCTATGTGCAGAGTAGCAAGATGCAGGCTGTTTGTCAGGGATTAGAATCTGTATTGTGCATGAAGTCCATGGCTGTGTAGGTATTTTTGCATCTCTGTCCCCACAACGGGCACTCAACACCTGCTGAGTGTTTGTTTCCTGTGCGCATCTCGCCCTTCAGTTTCCTGATCCATTGTCAGTCATCTTTGCTGATTGTGCATCCATTGTCTCTGTGTGTGCCATGTTGAACCAGACACTTCTTCCTTAACATACACCTTTTGCAGTAGTCCTTTCTGACATCCTTGTCTTTGTGTGAAACTTGTGGCATGGTTTTCAGGACATGCCGCCTGCTGGTGCAGGCCCTGCAGCAAGGGCACACAGTTTCTATATTTGGCCTCACACACACGCCTCTAAGATGCTCCTCCCTTCCTCCCTCCACCCATTCATTTGGGTGTAATCAGCTTGTGTGTGACACAGTTGCGACCACGCGGTGCCAAAGGCTGGACCGTCTGCACATGCTACGTGCACATTGCACGAGCCTCATGTCCTTGCATGAGCCACATCATGCTACAGTATGATGTTGCAGCCACCCTCCAAGCAATGTCCATCCAAAACATCTGTCCCCTGCACTCAGGCATGCAGTAAGCGCCCACACGACACCTTTGCATAATGAGTGTGCAACTCCAACTGCCTACACAGTGCTGGCACGCCTTCCAGGCCCTGTCACACCAACCAGGTCATGTCCCTCCTACTCCGCACCGGCTATGTACCCCAACAAGCCCATGGGAGTGGTACTCAAGGCCTCTGCATGTAGTATGGTGTCGTTGTCGGACACATGGCAGAGGTATCATGTCTCAGCGTGTCAGTCTACAATGTGTCCTGGATCCCCCTCTACACCATCACATGCGCACAGCACCTCATCATCATCTCGTGTGCCATTGACAGCCAGGTGCTCCTCACCCTCCCCAAAGACGCTGACCTTGCCAGTTCTCATATTCAATAATGCATGAGATCCATTGGCAGATGGCTGAACATGTACAGGACTGAGGTGATCATCTGCGGATTGTCCCCTTACAGCTCGGTCAACTGCTTGTGTCCCACCCGCAAGAGCCCTGCACAAGCACCCAGTGGCCACGCACACAAGCTGGTGTGCATCATGTATTGCTTGATCACATGTGCTATGCTGATCACCAGCATCTGTACCTCATACTGCAGCGCACTCTGCATTATGCACATGATCCCCAGTTCGATCCACCTCAAGGCAAGACAGACCATCCTCCAGGTCCACTACAACATCCGTTCCAAATCCTACCCTGCCCTCTACGGAGCAAGTAAATTACCACTCACATTATACTTGTCCACATCCAGGGTGCATCTGCACAGCTGTGCTTCAACATCCGGCGACCCTGCCACATCACCGTCCAGCAGAGATAGCTGCAATGGATCACTGTCTGCTGCAGGATGACCTTCACAATCCACACCCACACTCAGGATGCAGTCCACGACCACACTCAGGATGCAGTCCACGAGCCCAAAACAACCTTGTGGCACTGTCATCCAAGACCCCATTGTGCCATCTCCATGCTTCCAACCTTGGCCTGGCCACCATTCTCCACATCCACCTTACTCCAGCATGCAGGGCACAGTTCTCGCACCTGACTACATATACCTGGGACTCCCACCCCAGGACACTCCACATGAGCCCTGACCTCTGCGCATGAATGATGCTCTTCAAAATAGGTCTGTCCGCACAGTTGTGCAAGCCCCCCCTCAGCAGGTTGAGCCCATCACGGGTGAGTATAGTGCTCCATGTCTGTATTGAATGATACATTGTAACCCATGTGTGTCCTGTGCCAGACTCAGATCCCATGGTATGGATGGTTGGAGTTACTTCAACATTCAGGCATTGTTTGACATTACAACACACATGTAATGGAATAATGCAAAATGACGGCATCATCTCATGATTGTGAGGATTTTTATTTGTGTTGGGGTACGTGTTTGGGTGGATGAAAAGAGGTGCTCGCCGGGTGTCTAGAATCCAAAGTTCACAGGGGGAGTTGGTATCCTTGGCATTGGAAGTCAGCAAAGTCCATGGCACAGTCTTGGTCATCATTGGTCAGACTGTGACCAGCAAGTCCATGTGGCAGAGAATGTCATTGGATGAGGTGCTGCTGTTGCGCCAGAGGGCCAGGTGCCAGGCCAGGTGACGTGGGAGATGTTGATGGTCCGCTGACTCTCACGGTCTTTTCCGTGGACGACCCACCTTCCTCTGGGGACCCTCAGATGCAGGCCGCGACGATGTTTGTGATGCTCTATCGGACGAATCCTCCTCCTCCTCATCCCTCCCTGTGGCTGGTGGTGATCTTCACCTGGTGGCACAGGGAGGGTTGCCCATGTTGTCGGCAATCCGACGG
Organism: Triturus cristatus; assembly: GCF_964204655.1. Lineage (NCBI taxonomy): Eukaryota > Metazoa > Chordata > Amphibia > Caudata > Salamandridae > Triturus > Triturus cristatus. The sequence goes on along the minus strand of NC_140588.1, from coordinate 209,950,834 downwards.
AGTGAACGGCTCATGTCCGTTTGCACCGCCACGAGCTCAGACACTCTTGCCTCCATCCGTCCTTGGTGTTGTCGTTGACTGGCATGTTGCTCGGCCTGCAGGGTCTTCATCTCCTCGAGGGTCCCCTTGATGTCTGTGAGGGTCGACACAACCTGGCTGATGGCCCTGGTGTCACGTTGGTATGTGTCGAGGATGTGGCGTACGTGTGCCATACCGGTTCCCTCAGCTGGCCGGTCAGGTGCTCGCCTCCGCCGTCCTCCACTCCCACCACCCCTGCCCACACGAGCCTGGCCTGCCGTTGTGGGCACATCAGGTCTACGGGACCCCTGAGGGATGGCATTTGCGGGGTCGCCTGCCTCCTCCTGGGTGCCCGGAGAACCTTGTCCCTCCTGGTCAGACTGGCTGTGTTGTCCAGTGCGAGCAGGGCTCCTGGGTGTGTCCTGGGATGTGGCAGGAATGGGGGTGGTGGTTGGCACAGTTGTACCTGATGCAGGTGCTGAAGGGGCTTGGGCACCAGAGGGTACAGGTTGGTCGGGGTCAACCACGGAGTGGTGAGAGTCGTCGCTGCCGGTGGGATCATCGTCACGCGGAGCCTGGGCCTGTGATTCTTCCCCCCCAGAGTTGGGGGGAGATCGACGACGTTGCCCTGTGTGTGAGAGAGAGACAATGTTAATGGTGTTTCATGCGACATCCATGATTGATACATATTCATGTTGGCACAGTTCCTCTAGGTAGTTTGATATGGCTAGCATTCCTCTCAATGTACACTTGTGGATGGGTATGTTGCGGGGGACAGATTGATATGTACTCCTGAGTCTTTGGCCTGTCTAATGAGTGGTAGGATGCTTATTTGGCTATGGATTGGTCTTGTTGTGTCACATGTCCATTGTGTCAGTGTCAAAATCCGTTGCCTGCCACGGGGGTGTGTGCTTGTGTAAGGGGGGGGGGGGTTTGACCGGGCATGCTGTTGGGTGTGGTGTGATTTGTCATTGGGTCTACCAGGTGATGTCTCTATCCCCTCATGGTGCATGCTGGCATGACAGTGAATGTGAGTTCCTGTGGTAGGTAGAGGCATGTGGAGTTGGTGTTTGAGTGTACAGTGGTCACAGGAGGTCCTTGTGCTGTCTACAGCAGGGCCAAGTGTCATCTACCTTGTCTGTACTTGGCAAGTCCCTGTGCATTGAGCATGGTGCATGGGTATGTCCCTAGGCCACTGCTTTCCTGTTGGTGACACACATTTTGTAGATGCTTCATTTTGGGACTCAGTAAGTCTGTTTAGCGAGCGAGATTAGCGAGCGAGGCAGTACCGCCTGACGGTTTGCACTTTAAGTGGGCAAATGGTGCATTTTCAAAACAATTAGAGTAAGCAGGAAGGTTACTTATGTATTTGTGAATCAGTTTTAACAAACACAGTGATTGGCAAAACTGTGTGTAAGGTTAGGTTTGTGCCTGAAGCAAGAATCTACTCATGCACAGATTGACACATGCCCCAGTGATTTACAACACTAGAAGGGCTGGTTCACGCACTGCCAAACCTTGTAACCATGCACACAGTCCACCTGCTGACGAGCGAGCAAGCCCAAACCACCCAAGGGGGATTTGGTCTCCCTCTGTCTCCCTCTCTCCATCCCTCTGTCTGTCTCCCTCCCTCTATCTCCCTCTCCCTCCGTCTGTCTGTCACCCTCTGTCACCTCAGCCCAGCTTCCTGGGCACACACACTTTGCAGGTCTTTCACAGGCCATTTGCTTGTTCATGAGGCTTAGTTTTGAATCTCCCGGCCCCCATAGAGCAGAGTGTCTCTGAGTCTGCGCTGCTGCGGCGGTGTGTGCTGACACTCTTTCAAAGGGATGCCTCTTCATTAGCTGCTGTTATGTGCAAAATGGCTGTTCATACCGATGTCATCCTGCGACGCGCCCACCATTTGCAGGCGACACAGTACTGTGTCGGGACACACTGTTTGGAAAGCTCTGCCCTAGGCCATATGGGCTGAGGGCATTGGTGTCTGCTTCTGCGTTGCACAATGTGTTTTGAGAGGCCCACCCTCCCGGCATTGCGGACATCCAGTCTTGTGTTGGTATTTTGTGTGGGCTGTGACTTGGCATGGCCTTGCTTGATGAATGGGGCATGGACCCGTTAGTGGCATGTGCGTTTTTTTTTAGTGTGGTTGTGTCCGGTGTGGGCTTTGAGGTAGTTGCGTGTATTATTTGGAGTTGGCTTGCGGATGCGGTTCCCCCATGTAACGTGAGTTGTTTGTGTACTCACCAGGCTATGCGACTCCTTCAAGCCCATGTACTCCCACCGGCGGAAGCGTGCCCATCACCTTCTCCTCCCAGGTATGGTAATGTACTGGTCTGCGGGGGGCAAAGCCTCCAGTGATGTTTGTCTGGGCGTGCTATTCATTCATTTTTCTCTTTACCGCCCTCCGCAGATCGTACCACCTGGCTTGGCATTCATGCCTGGTCCTTCTGATGGCCGCAACAGCATTCACCCGATCGACGATCCTCTGCCACATGGCTGATTTCTCCGCTATGCTGGTCTGTCTGACCAATGTTCCAAATAGCTGTGGCTCGACTCTGATGACTTCGTTGACAAGGATGTCCAGCTCCTCCCTTGTGAACTTTGGATCCTTGTCTGTGGGCATGGTGTGGGGTGTGGGTGTGGATGGTTGTGGGTGTGTGGTTGTGACAGTGTGTGTGTGAATGTGATTAGGGGGTGTTTGTGAAGGTGGTTGTGTGAAGGTGTGCAAGTGTAAGGTGTAGTCAGGATTCAGGTATGGTGCAGTGGTTTGTATGTTGGGTCTGTCAGCAGTGGGTCTGTTGCAAAGGCTCATGGTTTGTGTGTGTGGGCCCTTTTTATTGGTCCATTTGTGGGTGTGGCTGTGTTTGAAATTTGGGTGGGTGTGTTATAAGATGTGGTTGTGGTTTGGGCCTCTGTTTACCTGTTTGGATGTTGCAGGTCAGTGTATTCCATGTATTTGGGCTTGTTGGACGTGTTTTGTGGTGTTGTGCGATTCGAATTGACCCTCCTTGTGGTGTTTTGCAGTGTCCTGGTTCAGTACGAGTGTTTTTTGCGTCTGTAAGGTGCGTACATCGGCCATGTTGTTGTACAGTGCTCACATTTGCAATGGTTTGGTACGATTCGTAAATGCACGATGCTGGGTGAGGGTGCTGGTGTAGGGGCATGGGGTACAGGTCGTACTTACGGGGGGCTGGGGGTACGGCACGTACATTCGGGGGACCGGGGGTACGGCGCGTACATACGGGGGGCTGGGGGTACGTCGCGTACATAGGTGGGGCTGGGGGTACGGCACGTACATACAGGGGACCGGGGGTATGGCACGTACATACGGGGGCTGGGGGTACGGCGCGTACATACGGGGGGGGTGTTCAGCGCGTATGCGGGCACATGTTTAGACATCTGCATGGTTGCTATTGGAGTTCGCTCCGTACGGTGTTTTTTTCATACGGTTGTACATTTGGACGGACGGGACGGATCGTACTTGCACGCTTGGGCATCAATTTTACGAATTGTACGTAAAAATGTACGGGGATGTGTCGGGGAATTTTTTCAATCCGACGACGTGTCGAGGAATTTTCCCAATGCGATTCATATGTAGTTTTTCACATACGAATCGTACTTGCCGGTTTGTGCGGGACTTGTACGAATCGTACGTAAAAAAATACGGATCCGATTCGTACGGGGAATATTTTTAACGGATCGGAATCGGCACCTAAGTGTATTAGGTAAGTACTATTTTTTTTTTAAATTTAGAGGTGGCTTTTCAAATTTTATAGTCTTATAGGGGAGATAATAAAAATAAGTACGTTTAAGTAAAAATTAATATTTTTCTTTCTTTTTGGGTCAAGCCAATTTCTTAAGTTTTTTTAATTCAATATAATATTTAGTCATGTGATATATGCATTTATCCTTAGTATATGTTTTGCTCAATATGTAATATTAAATATATTTTCAATTGAATTTTTATCAGATTTATATATATATATTTTTTGTGAATAAGTTTGCTGTTTTTAATATTTTTATTCTTTTTAATTTGTTACTGACTGTAGTGATAATATTAATTCTATTTATTGATTGCAGTGTGAATTTTAACATTTAGCTTGCTACTATCCAACACTATCCTTACTGTTGCACTCAATGGAGTATGAATAATAATTTTTGCTCCTCTGCTATCCAACACTTTCTCAACTCTTTCACTCATTGGAGTTCTAACATTATTTTTTACCAGTCCACTATCCAACACTTTCCCTACTGTTGCACTCATTGCATTTCTAATTGTAAATTTCTACCCCTCCGCTATCCAACACTTTCACTACTGTTACACTCATTTTATTGTGAAGCTTAATTTATACCCCTCTGCTTTCCAACACTTTCACTACTGTTTCAATTATTGTAGTGGGAATAGTAAATGTTATCCCTCGCAAATTAAATTTTTTCCCTACTGTTGCACTCATTTTGTTGGCAATAGTACATTTTACCCAGCCACTACCCAACACTTTCACCACTGATGCGGTTAGGAATTCCTCCTAATGGCATTTGCTCCTTCCAAATTGGATCAGGAACGTGTTTTCCTGACCAAGGGTCCAATTATGATGCGGTTAGGAACATATGCTCCCATTTAAGTCCAGGGGAGTCCAACCATATGGTATCTGGAAGCATCCGGATGCATCGTACTCTGCCGGCTGGACTCTCCCGATCCGAGTGGGTCGGAAACGTTTTCCCAAAAGATTTGTTTGGGAAGCTTTTCCAACCCGCATCAGAATCGGGCCTTTACTGGAGTGTGAACAGTAATTTTTACCCCTCCCCTATGTAACACTTTCACCTGCTGATACACGTACTCGATTGTGAAAAGTTTTTTTAACACCTCCGCTATCCAACACTTTTACTATTGTTGCAGTCCATAGATTGGGAATAGTACTTTGAACTCCATTGTTATTCAACATTTTCCTTACTGTTGCACTGACTGTATTACTATATTATAGTTAAAAGACTTTTATATTTATTTTTTACTTTTTTTATGTTATTGAAATGTGTATATATATATATATTCCATCAATCAATCCTTTGCTCATAAAGATTGCGCCGAGCCCCAATTTGTTTGTAACAGCGTGCTCTATTCCATCAAGTTTGTGGCAAACAACTTCCGACGCGTTTGGAAACCCTCCGGTTTCTTTGTGACCAAGAAACCGGAGGGTTTCGAAACGCGTCGGGAGTTGTTTGCCACAAACTTGATGGAATAAAGCACGCTGTTACAAACAAATTGGGGCTCGGCGCAATCTTTATGAGCAAAGGATTGATTGATGGAATACTAAGGGTCGCGTCCTTGCTGGCAGCCCGCCACCCTTTTGAGGCAGAGGATATCGCGAAACAAGGTTTGAAGATATATATATATATATATATATATATATATATATATATACATATATGTGTATGTGTGTGTGTGTGTTTATATTTTGAAATAAATTTAAAAGTAAAAAAACAAAAATATATATTTTTTTAAAGTTAATATCTATACAATTGTTGATTATGTATGTTTGTTTTACCTTAATTTTTATGAGGTATATGTTGTTAAAAGTTTATTACTTTTATTTTTTAATAAAAAAAGATTATATATATATATATTTAATTTATTTCCCACACAGATATATATATATATATAAAATATCTATATAAAATATTAGATATATATATATATATATATATATACACATACATATATAATTTTCAGAACAATATTTTTAAATTCAATTAGTTTTTTTCCAACATTTATCGAATTTACCTGTTAAGGTATAGGTAATTAATATGTTGGCTTTTTATTTTAACCTTTTTTAAATGATCTATATTTTTGACATCAATTTTTTGATAGGCATGCAAATAAGGAAATAAGCCCCCTACTTAATAATGCACGATTATCTGGGATGCTGGATATACACAGTATCAGTTTGATGTTAAAAATGCATTATAATGTTTTAAGTCTGTTCGTTGAATGCAATTGGAAACATTTATTTTTTCCCGTGTCCTTCACAGTTGCGTTCTTGGAAATTTAATTGTGAATTTTATTGAAACACTAGTTTTGTTAAAGAAGGTTATTGCCTAGTTAAGTAGGTAAGTGCCTTGCTAATAATTGCATATTTACGCAATTTTTCTTGCTTGCCAGTTACTGGCATATCACGTTTATTTTATTGTTTTTATCATTGCACACGACTGAGCATGGTAAAACTCTGCAGCAAATCAACATCCAGCCTTTATCCTTTTTTTAAAATTCGCAGCTTGAAGAAAAAATTTATTTTCTCTTTTAACTCCTTACAATAAGTGATTCTATGGATCTTGTTTTTTTTAATTTCAATATGTACTGAGTGGGTTGGTAAACTGTTATGTGCCATACTCAGGCAAATGATCATGTCAGTCAACCACTTGCATTGTTTCAACCAACTTGGCTTGCAGGCAGTTGAGTTTCTCAACAAATTTCCTCTCACGGATTAATATCTGTCTGTACAGAGTACCTGTGTAGAGCAAATTAATACAGCATTCTAATACCAAATAGAATCTCAGTTAGTGGCCCAACCAATGCTTGTCCTCTGGTGCCTTGTACTGTATATTGGTCCTAATCCAGGGCTCCTGGTCGGGTTACAGGAGACACAGTTCAAGTTACAGCAACACACATTCTTTCTCAGATGTATGCTTCACTACAATCTAGTTATTCAATATATTTTGTTTTTTGAATAAAATATGTTACATAAAATACTGCCATGCATAAACATCGAGTATTAAATATTGGCACATAGAAATAATTTGTGCTAGAATATAAGAATCAGAATTATTGCTTTTGATGAAATTAATACAGTTGTTAGTATTATTGAAATTATTTCTATATTTTACATAAATTTGAAATTTAAGAATATTAAAGATTTTTTTTTTAATATGTTTTCTGACTTTATCTGTTATAAAATGTTTTTTCTTATTTTTATCTCTATTAGTGTTTTTAAAATGTAATTAATTTTTTAAATTACATTTTATTATTTTTGTGATGTTAAAATACTCAATGGTTGTGTGGTTCAGAACCATTTCGGGTGGCTAGTAAATAAATTATAATTCCTCAGCAAACTATTAATATATAAAATTTATTAAATATAAATAAACATTAATTGTCGCTTATATAATTAAATGTTATTTCTGAATAAAGATTATTTAGCGGCATGTGTTTTTTAGGTGTATAGATAGTGAAGGTATGTAATGAATTGAAGTTAATTATTATGTTTTGGATAGTATTACTTATTTATTTGAGAAATATGTATGTCAATTGAATACTACAATTTTTCACAATGGGGGTCATTAGGATGCAGGTCGCAAAATCACCCCGACCTTCACGGTAGCGGGAAAAGACCGCCCACAAGGACCGCGGCATTACCAACGGTCCAATTAGTATGCTCCGCAGTCCAAATCCGACCTCCGCGGTACAATCCTGGCCTTTAACATTGCTCTGGTTGCTGCTGCCAGCAGCACCGCGGCAATATCAAAAGGAGTATGTCCTGATTTCCATGCACTGTGTGGCAGGCACTGCACAGTGCCTGCCACCTGGTACAGGTACATATTAGCCCCCCAGCGCACCCACACCCCCCCCAAAACATTTGGGGCAGCCAATTGGCCCACCGGAACATGTCTCCGCCATCCTTTCAATGGAGGTTCCAATGCTGGGGAAAGGCTGGCTTTCGCTGTCATCATAATAGTGCCGGAAGAGCCTCCCCCTGCATATGCACCATTTTAGCGGTCCATCTCTGCCCACCATGCAAGCGTGAGGACTGCTAACTGCGGAAAAGTGGCCCGTGGAATTTATCACCGCAATGCTAATGTGACCATCCATTTTTCGGGTTTCGCTCGCAGACGGATGGCCGCCGCTGGCTTGGTGGTTGCTACCACCGGCCTTGAGGCAACCATTTTTCTGCTATCCTATTAGACCCCTATTTTTTTGCTCAGTCTTTTGTGTTGTGCAGTTGCATATGATGTTTATTCAAAGATTTTGAATGTAATTATTATTATTAGTTGATTTTCAAGGTTAGCTTGAAAATGTATTGATTTTATTCTGTAATACGTACCACAAGCAAACCCCAAGGATCGTTCCTTAGCCAGACACTCTTTAACATCTACATGGCACCTCTCACCAACATCACCCTATCGCACCACCTCAACACCGTCTCATACGCTGACGACACCCATCTGATCCTCTCCTTCACCAAGGCCCCCATCACCGCCAAATCGACCAACACGAAGGAATGAAGGCCAACTCCAAACCGATGACAAACAGCCGCCTTAAACTGAAATCGGACAATATGGAGTTCCTCATCATCGGATCCACCCCCTCTGCCTGGGATGACTCATAGTGGCCGTCCGCACCAGGAGTTGCACTGAAGCCCTTTAACCACGCACGCAGCCAGGGAATCATCCTAGACTTCTCATTGTCAATGACCCATCAAGTGTACGCCATCTCCTCCTCATGTTTCAAGACCATCCGCATGCTCCGCAAGATTTACAGTTGGATCCCCCCCCCGGTACCAGAAGGACAGTTACCCATGCCCTCGTCAATTACAGACTGGACTACGGCAATGCTCTCTACGCAGTAACCTCAACAAACTCCAGAAATTACTACAACGCATACAGAACGCCTCTGCACGCCTCATCCTCAACAACCCACTCAACAGCCACATCACAGCCCACCTGAAAGACCTGCACTGGCTCTTAGTCAACAAGAGGATCACCTTCAGTCTCCTCACCCACCCTCACAAATTAATCCACAACTCTGGACTAAATGAACGACTCACCTTCTATACCCTGAACCGCCAGGCTTCGCTATGCTGACCTCGCACTCGCCACAGTCCCTTGCATCTGTTGATCGACCTTCGGCGGCAGATTGTTCTCCCACCTCGACGCAAAAACCTTGAACACCTTCCACACAAGCCTACGACAGACCCTGGACCTGCTGGCCTTCAGCAGACTGCTTAAGACCTGGCTGTTTGAGCATTAGCAGCATCCACGCCCTCCCTCCCCCCAGCGTCGAGACACCCTCACAGGTAAGTTGTGGGCTCTACAAATGTACTGATTGAGCGACTCTAATACAATATGTTATTCCAGTATGTTTAAACCCTCTGAAGTAATGTAATTTTAATCATTAAATACCATGTTGATCCCTATTAACTAATGAAATGTTAAATATTTATTCTTATTCTGTACTTGTGATAAGGTTTATTTGATATAATCGGTGTGACGTTTGGCATTTGTCGGAACATTATTGAAATTAAGTTAATGTAATATAATTCATTCGCTCTAGTTAATAACTAATAATAATTAAACTGGTAATCATCTAAACAGCACTGAATATTATCTTAATTTGTATATTATGTTTTGGTTGATTTGTTATTCTATCCTCTTAACTGTATGTATGTTCATAATTAGAAATAGTGTGTTATATTATTAGTTGCTATTAATAGATTCACATATTACAATTTTAATAACATGTGTATATTACATCATTTGAATACTTTGTTTACGATTCTTTTTGTGTACTTTGTATATGTAAAGTGTATACATTTTTAAAAAAAATAAAGGTGTTTAGAATTACTTGTTTTTTTACAATATTTGGTTATTGTATATTTTTATTGTCGTGTTATTTGGCTTGTGAATAACATTATTTCTTATTATGATTGCATTTGGAAGACTGTCCTGCCGCCATTGTTGCAAGAATGTGACGGACCAACAGGTACTCATTAGTCCCACCATACCAAATTTATCATCAGACTGCCTTTCAGTCATTCCTAAACATGTCTATTTTATAAAGGCTTGTACTGAAGCATTGCAAAGTACCGCATCACCAGCTTCAATCCAAGGAGGCCTGTTTTTAAACATCCCTGTACCACATGGCAGGCACGGCATGCAAGTATGTTTAGGTGTTGCACCATGGAAGGATTTGAACATTGCAGAGGCCCATAGGTGGCACAGCCCCCGATACGTACCCCCAAAACAATGTTCCACCAGCCTTTTTAAGTCAGCACAAGCTAAGCAAAGTGGTTGGCAGAATGTTGCATCATAATCCATTGTGGTGGAATTCAATCGTACCGTCCGCTGTTTTACTTGAGGCAATTGGAAGATTTGGCTTGGTTGATCCTTCGGCAATTATTTCGGACTGCATCCTAATGTGGCTCTCGCCCGTGTGTAGAGATCAAAGTACTACAGATACTGACGGTCCTACCGATATTATAATCATGCACATTGTTTTTAGAGTTATAACACATATATATTATATAGTTTTTGAAATATTTATATTTTTTGGGTATTATCATATTTTGATATGTATTTTCACATGTAATTTGTGTGTGTATTTAGTATTATTTCAAACATGTTATACATGGTTTGAATAAGTTACTCTGTTTATAATATTCCACTTACTGGAGTAGTAATTAATAATAGTTACCCCTATGCAATACAACTATTTCCCTATTATTGCGCTTACTAGAGTCTCAATATTAAATTTTAGCCCTTTGTCAAATAACTCTTTTCCTACTTGTGTGCTTATTGAAATCGAAATACTTTTTTTTACCCCTCGACAAATCCTATTTTGTTACTAATGTGTGATTTTCTTTTGTGGTTTGCGTACATTTTACACATTATAATATTTAAATTTTTACTATTTTTTAATACCTTTTAGTGTGAATATTATATCTTTCAATTGACAGATTGTATAGTATAATCTACATTTATAAAAAGTTTATTATTACGTTTAGGTTTAGAAAGAATTTTCAATTCTTAAATTATTCATTTATTATGTAATTTTTTTTTCTTTAAAGTTTTTTTGTGATTTAATATACAATTCAATATCAAACAAAATTGCCAAAACGTTTTACTGTATAATAGTTTTAAATTTGAATCTACATCTTTAATTCAATTATTACTTTATTGTTTTTTTGGTTGAAAAAAAATATATATATAGATATTCCCACATATATATATATTTTCACATTTATATATATACACATAAATATATATGCTTATATATATTTTTAGTTTTATAGATATATATATTTTTAAATATGTGTGTGTTTCTGTGAATTTCTGTAATTAATTATATTTAATAGATATTTTTCTAAACCATAATATAATTTGCATGGTATTTAAATTTGTGTTCTTATTTGCCTTATTTTATGCTTACAATTGAGATTTTCATATAAACTAAAATATATATTTGCTCAAATGCTATTAGTAGCAACCAACAATTTACTTCAATGATTCTGTGATTTTCTCTGCTAATATATATTATGAATAGATTTTACATATCTAAATATTTTTGCTGAGATCTTAAGGTGAGGATATATTGTTTTTTTTTTTTTTCAGTAAAATCTACCTTAACAAGCAGCGCACTAGGGAGTAAAAATTAGTCGATATGGGAACCTGTGCTTTGGAGGCATAAGGTCTTTGCCTCTCTGGTGTGTCTTTCAACAGGGATCTGTCATGGCATTAACATCTCTAATGTCAGATAACAGGAATCTGTTCCGCTGGGGTAGCACCATCAAATTACCATCTGTGTCAAGGTCCCTCCCACACAGAAACACACAACCATGAGCACTCTACACATTGCAAATCTCTGTTGCCAAATAAAAGAGGTAGTTTGTGAATTTTGGCAAGGAAGCCCACTTTTTCACATCCGAAAGCAGAAAACTTACCATTTTTTCAGGACCTTATTTGTTGTCCAGATTTTTACTTAGACATATCTACCCATTGGTTCTATCCGTGTCCACAATGATCTGAGCACCAGGGATTCAATAACAGGATGGTCACACCTTTTTTTTTCTGTGTCAAGTGGCTACTTGGGTTGTGGGATTTGTCTTAATTGCAAGTATCACAGCACCCACACAATCCTGTCTGACGGGCATATTCCGATGCCTGACAGACCGGAGACCATAACACATTGGTTATGAACAGTAACTGAATGACCATCTGGAGTTGGTTACAGCTCCGCAAGTGCAATGCCATTCAACCTTGTTCGGTCGCAATCCTTTGCATTACAATTAAAGCTTGCATTAATTAAGCAATGCATGCTCTCATTGTAAAGATCATGGGTGCATTTCAGTTCTGCACCCGGGCGCAGGTACCTTAATTTAACGCCTATTGTATCCATTGATCTAAAGTAGTGAGTCACAGGTATCCCCTAGGTTGCCAATCTGCATCCTTTCACTCATATTGTACATCCTGGGGGGCCACAAACATAGATTCCCAATGCTTTTCAGTGTCAGAAAGGCCTGCACAGAATGGCAGTGGTAATCCGCCATTGTAATTTCTCAACAGTAATATAGTAGGGGGTGTGATTACTGCAGGACTTCTGAATGGCTGACGGGCTATCAATGCCCGTTGTAATATATTTTCAAAAACAAATTGGACTCACTTTCAAACTAATTTATTGAAAAGGGTCTGTCTGTACAGAATCAAAAACGAGAATACGATCTGGGCTGTAGTTCTTTGCTCGATGTTCGCAGCCCTGACAGGCCGCATCTTAATTGGTCCCTGGGTTAGTCATGCTCTGTGTGGGGAAAGGTAACTGCTACCAAGGCCACATCAAGGAGGTGCATCCGCTTAACAGAGAGTATTATCGACAAAGTGCAGGTTAGACCATGTTTTGAGGATAACGTATGCAATGATTCTGTGGAAGGGAAGGAAAAGGTTGCTAATACAAGTGAAAAAGGTACCTGAATTCAGTTACCTGTGGATAACTACTGACTATACAAAATTCCTTCTCCAATTCCCCTGGCAGGGTGTATTATAACTAAACTAGAACACAGTCAAGTCTATGCCTACCAACATAAAGACCTCTAGTGGTATCAATAAAGCTATAGACGAGATACATGCTGAAAATGCTGGTCAGCGGGTTTTTCTAAGCCCTAGCAGCTCAACCATTGGCCATCTCCATCTGCTGCAATCCTGCTATTGTGGGCATCTCCTTTGGTGGCTGAGATCATAAGGTTAACTTGTTTGCAAATCCTCCCTTGCTTACTTCTGTTGGACCACTACCTCCCTACTGCCTATAGTTGACAGACGTGCCACATTTGCGGCGGTATCGGTCTTCAAAATCAACATTACTAAATCTTGCATGCTCAATCGAACTATAGCCGGGTAAGACCTCCCTACTCTGCAAGCCATAACGCAGTTACAATGGGCACCCAACGCAATTAGATATTTGGGTGATAATCTAGCCCTACGCGGTCCTCTTAGACACAGACCAAATTGCAGTAACTACGAAGGTCCATCCTAGCAGATCTAAGACATTGGAAACCCTTCATTGTTTCTTAAGTGGTTCACATTAATGCCATAAAAATCAATGTCATCCCATGGGCCATATATCTTTTTCCAGTCCCTGCCTACTCATATCACCCAAGATTATAACACTCACATACAACAGGGCATTCACTCTTTTATCCAGAATGGGAAGCAGCCAAAAGATCTGCAACTCTTCCCTAGAGAAAGTGGTAGACTGGTCTGCCCTAATATTCTCTAGCACTATTTGGCCGCCCACTTACATGTCTTGGGTGGTCCGCTAGAGTGTGAAAAATGGGGTCCACATGGATCTGGCAGTGGCCTGCCGGACAATCCGGGTTCTAGCATGGCTATGCCAGCACGCTCGACTGTGCAGCACATATAGGTATGTGTGTGTGTGTGTATATGTCTATGTTGGTAGCACAAAAACAGTCTGAACAGCTATGACCACTAGAACAGTGCTCAACATATAGGACAGATTGGGAATAATGGAGGGGCTTAGTATCTTCTCCTCCCCCTCAGTCTGATTGCATGCAAATTTGATCTTTGTGGGAGCCTCCATAACGTTTTTTGACCAATGTAAGGCTGATTACCATCACCCTGAAACGACCAGGCTGGAGTATCGCCAGCTGTATCATTGAGTGTTGCACCCCTCTAATTATTATAGGGCTACCATATTGTATATTCCATCTGAAAAATGACTGCAAACATGACGGTTCTAAGGGACTACTTTCCAACATATACCGGACCATTCAATACTCCACACCCCCTCAAACCCACAGATTTCAAACTTTCTTGCAGACTTCCAATATAGAGGGCATTTCGTCTAAGCAATAGGAAACCCTTTGGTGAGACTTCTAAAACTTACCGCAGTTTATCCCACAGGTAAATGGCTTACAAGATCATGGTTCAATGGTATTATACACCAGCTTACTTGTCCAGCATATACCCATCAACATCTTCCCTCTGCCATCAGTGTGTGCTAGTAGTGGGATATACTTACCACCTCCGATGCTCCTGCAGCCTCATTACCACATATTGGAAAGTGATTCTGGAACAAGGTCACCATAGGGGAACCATTCCCTGCCTCTTACCACCACAGTTACACTAGGTGTGCAATACCTTGCCTTGGAAGCAATAACCCACGCTGACTGGAAGCTTATTAGCCACATACTGAATGCTGCACAGCTGGTATTAATATAGTTGAAAAATACAACTGCCCTCCCAATAATTTAATGTTTCACCGCCCATGGGAGGGGATGGTGATGCAACAACTTTTCCACAACTTACCTCACATAGAAGTTACTTTTCATTAGATTTGGCAACCGCTGATCTGCTATCTCACCCACTTGGAGTTCACCTGTTTCAACCCAGCAGAGCTTGGAGCATTTCAGCTTTTTAATAACTTTTAATCCATGCTTAGCTTCAATCGAAAGGCCATGTCCCCCCATCTACCATGAGCGTCAATCCTGCGTTCTCTATTTCAAGACTTTGCTTATATTGTGAAGCTGTATGTTAACAACATTGACCTGCAAACCTATGACGATCCCCCACCCCTCAAATGGGACTGGAGACACTGGTAGATGTTTCGCATGGGTGTCAGAAAATTAGGACTTTGTGTAATGTGTTTGTTAGGACCTGCTCTGCAGTCAACAGCTAACACTTGACAGTTTTCATGCTGGCTTCGGTGTCTCACAGAGCCTCCACCTCTTAATGGTGTCCCACTGCCTATATCTGGAAGCATTTGAAGGCATGTTGGATTATGGTTCTATGCCTCTATCATCCATGGAAACTAGGGTCACCTCTGCATGTCACCCCCAAAAGTAACTGTGACTACCTCCATCACGATCACTACACTAGACAACCCAGGTGTCTGCCCACAGGTAGAGGGGTGTGCCCTTATGGGACATTTGCGTTTACCCTTGTTGTGCCCATATTTGTAGCACACTGTACATTGGGGTGCAACCATCCTTTTCCTATGGTTAAGGAAGCCATTTCAGAGAGTAAGCCTTTATTTTAGGTTTTTCTCCTCCGTCTTTACTTTGTTAGAAACCCTGAGCACCTGTGGATGTCACCACAATATACCTTATTTAATCTTTAAACTTAAATATATTTTGGAACTGATGAACATTCACCTTTAGGAAAGAGAATTCATTTTAATACCTGTGTACTAATTAATAGGCTTTTAACTGAAAAAATTATTAAACATAGATTTTTTTAAACCCAAATTTAACACTTTTAGGGACAAAGTGCAAATAATATTATGGTAACGGGAGATGAAATTGTATTAATACCCAGGCATAAATTTTAATTCCAGAGTACTAATTACTAGGGACACGATTACGATGTCAGACACCGCTATTACGATGAGACCGCACCATGCACGGTCACATTCTCCGGTTTCTCTATGGGAGCTTGTGTTACACCCGTAAACCGAGCATAACACAAACTCCCAATCAGAGATTGTGTTAATCCCTGCACTCCTTGGCAGGAACCTCAAGGTGGAGAAGCAAGGGCAACGGGGCCCCCAAACTCGCTTTCCATCAGGCTTCCCATGTCAGAAAGACTGTGGGAAAACAAGAATCCTAATACTGAAGGTGGAAACGCCTTCCTATGGGACTACAGGCCGGTCTCCGAATGGCCAATGGGTTCCTAGAGCCTGTCTCAATTCAGCTGTAATGACCAGCCAGTTTCAATTCTGACCGGCTGCATTGTAATCAGCTGGTCAGAAATAAAACAGGCGATATCGTCGTAAAGCCTCTGACCTAAGGTCGGAGGGTATATGATAGAGTTCGTCATATGCCCCTTGGTCTTTAAATACATTTAATTTTAGCATTACACTTCAATAATTTAATTGCACTACTATATTCACCTTTAGTGACAGGATATAAGGGATATAGGGGTAATGGGCGGGGTAGTACATTAATACCCAGGTAATACTTAATTTTTACATACTAACTGAAATTTATTTTAAGGGCAAAAATGAATACAACAGTGAGATTTTAACAGACATTTAAATATTAAACCACAATCATTATGAATAAATAATAATTACAGCGAAACACCTTATTTTAGAGTGAGCAACAGGAAACAAATAAACACCACTTTTCTTTATTTCTTTGAAATTAGATGATGAATTGAAAATTTGCAAAAAAAATATATGTACACCTTAAGTAAAAAACCAAGCCTTTATTGCAATAAAAAAAAAATCTTTAAAAAATGGCAGTAGTTTCCCATGCATTTACATTATTTTAAATGTTGAAAATGGACCTTTTTTCCGTTGTTACGCAAAGCCAGACTCTCTTTGTCAGTGATGACGAGGAAAATCACCTTGTAGTTGCATATTCAAAAATGATTGACACACCCAAGACAGTATAAAGGAAAACCACAATTCACTTTTCAAATGTTTACAGTAATCTTTTCACTTTTGTACAAAAAGGGTGCTACAATTGGTAGATAAATATGAAATTAAACTTTTACTTTTAAAACCAGAACAATGAGCACAACAAATATTTATATTATTTTAAACACATTAAGATTCTACCTCCTACGTATCATGATATTTGTATTCGATCCACTAAGAGCATAATGGGGTTATACTTCTGCATTTAATACTCCAAAGATCATTAATAACTACATTGAAAGCCTTATTGCTTTAGTAAGGTTGCCTCTTCTGTTTGAAAGCATTGTAAATGTATCCATCTGAAGAATTAAATACATAGTACCTGCTGGGAAAAGGGAACAAATAAAACAAAAATGTTAGACAGTTTGCTTATTAGGCATAACAAAAGTTTTAGCTTTGCTAACTAAGGGCCTGATTACAAGTCTGGCCGTCTTGCGGTGGCACGGGAGGAGGGTGAGGGATGGGGACGGTTCACTGTACTGCAGATTACAACTTACAAAGTCGTTATGGCGCCGGTGGAACACAAGCTGCGCCAGGGAACAGTGGCTGTGGTGCTGCAGCGCCACAACGCAATATACTGAGCAGGGACTGGCGCAGTCCGAGGCAGCATATTTTTTAGTTCTTGCACCACCAGCATTTTCATGGCACAGGCCCACCATGAAAAAGCTGGTGCTGCTAGTACTACAGGGTGTACATTTGGGGGGCAAAACATGTCCCCCCCCTGTATTTCCCACAGTTCCAGCACAGCATGGAAGTCAACGCCCATGCATTGCTGGAACTTTTTGGCAGTTCCTATTGGGGTGCATCACCATGGAAAAGGCCAAAGAACTGCCGACCATATTACGAGCTGCACATTTGCAACTCGTAATACGGTCGGCGGTGCTTGTGCAGCAGAGGCTGCATTGTGCCGTTGCTGCTGCGCTAAAGTTGTAATCAGGCCCCTAGTCATGTTGAGGATTTTTTTTTGGAAAGGCCTGTATTAAAGTGCCCCTTTTGGACATGGCTAGCCCCATGATTTGCATGATATCTGATTCATCTTTGACTGAAGAGCACTGGGTTCCTGCTAACCAGGTGCCACAGTGCCGGTATTATTTCCCAAAAATGTATGTAAATGCTTAATTGTGCCACAATTGGCAAGGTCCTTTGCACCTCTGTAAGGGCTATCTTTTGGTATGTAGGGCATGTGTCCTGAGGAAGGCCCCTTATAGCTGCAGCATGTATTGTGCGGCTCTAAGGTAACTGGGTCTCTGAATTTACACAATAAATTACTTGCTAAACTCACGCATGTGCACAACACAGCAGTCAGCATTCCAGTCCACTGTATAGAACGGCTCTCCATAGCTGCTGCTGGTGAATCCGCGTACTAATTTACATGCCTAGACGCAGTAGCGTACCAGATTGCAGTTAGCATTCTAGTCACCGGCCGCTTTCCAGGGTTTTTGAACTATACTGTCAATACAAACCACTGCCAGGTTACCTGACCAGCACGTCACACTCGAACTAAAGAGACCCACTCTGGTGGGAACTTAAGCCCGACTGAGTTTTGCATGAAGTACGTTTTTCCTCCCTTCTCCGCCCCTGTCCCCGCTAAGTCCAGACATCTATTGCATGGATACCTTTTTTTTCCCAAACATTTTTATTGGCATTTATTTTAATATACATCCATAATTGTATAGTTCAGCAATTAGTGATATATCACTATACAGCACTTATTTGGCATATAGAATATATAAAATCGTCCTGTACTAACTTTATTTACATTTCGAAGAAGCCACAGAGCAGGTTATCCATTAAAGTTCTTACACATGAATCATAGTCTCATATGTTAGTCTTATTTTGCCTGAAACTTTACGGTTACTGTATACTATCACATATTATATGCCAGTCTGTAAATATCTCACAGATTTACCAAAAAAACTATACAACTCGTGAATCATACTATGTAATTAACTAACTGTGCAGTGGGGCCAAGGGTTGTGTATTTGCTAATACGTTAAGCAGGGTGTGTGGGGCATGGGAGGCGGGGGCCGGGTGAGCGCTAGACCACCAGTGGGTCATTATCCACATGTCGGGCCGTAAGTTCACAGTGTCCCCAAGTTTTATGTGTGAGCTGGGCAGTGTGTGCAGTCCCTATATGGCCATTGTCGTGTGGTATATCAGGGTCTGTTTGCAGTAGTGTTTTTATGAAGGTCAACTCAGTGTTTTCATTTAGGCGTCATACCTTTGGTCATCCTCCTCGCCGCTCGTATGTGTTCCCTCTTCGCTCCCCCCCTATGTCGCACCTGTTTCGGTCTGTGTTTTCCCATGCCTTCAGTATCTTTCCGGAGGTCGGCAAGGGTGAGTTGCCACAATCCAAGCACCTTTTACCTCGTCAGTACTATGATTTCTGCCCCCGCCCAATGGGTTACATCGTGTTTCCAGGCTTCCATTGCTGGTCCATGTACGAATTCCCAGGCCAGTGCTATTCTTCTCCAGGCTAAGACCAGGGTTAAATCTAGGAATCGGTTTCCCAATTTCCTTTTAGGAGAACAGGGAAAGAGCCCCAACAGGAACACTCCCATTGAAGGTTAAAGTATGCGCCCCACAGCTGCACACATGAGTTATAAAAAGTCTGCGTCTGCACGGTCGCATATTTGGCATTTGTATCCAGTGTCTCCAAAGGCAAGCTGAAGTTTGTGAGGTGTCATGTTTATGTAATTGAACTGTGTGTACTTCAATCTAGTATTGCGTAACAATTTCTTAGGGTATGGCAACATTTTGGACCATTCTGGGTCTGTGATGTGTCTATCCAGAGCAGTCTCTCAACAGGTGCGCAGTTTCGTTAGGGTTGTGCAGACCATCTCCAGTTGCGATGTATAGAACCATTTTACCTGGTGTCTTGCAGTGCCTAATGTAAGGACAGAGTGTAATATCGAGTGTGATTTAAGCTTCTGTTGGCTCCCTCCCATAGTCCTCAAAAGGTGCGCAGTATTATCTCATAGGTTAAGATTTGGCCTGTTAGTAGGTCGTAGCTCTCAAGTAGGTCTTCAAATGGAGCCAGGGTTGCTTGCTGGTAGCAATGCCCCACCAGTTATGGTCTGGCATTATTACAGGGCTTCAACATTGCTGGGGTTAGTATCTGCTTGGTGTTCCCGTGGGTGAGGCCCACCAGGGGCAGGGCCGGGGTATATAGGGGAGATTTTCATTCTTTAAAGAGGCAGCGTTTCCAGCAGCGTAGAGCCGTGGTCTGCAGCAGAGATAGATGAGATGGTGTTGTCCGCGTCTAGCATCTTTGCCAGCATCAGATACGTACGGATCCCTTGGTCAGTGCCTACTGTGCCCATATCTGCCAACCACTGCACCAGCCACTGGAGTGGAGAATCTAAAAAGTAGAGCTCGAATTTAAGCACTCAGAGTCCTCCCTCCGCGGGTGGGCGTTGTAGGATCGACAGGGCTACCGCCTCCTCCCTTTTTACCATATCATATCTCGCAGTAGAGCATCTAGTTGTCCAAACCACGAAGCAGGAACGGTTATGGGGAGATTGCTGAAAAAGTACAGCAGGCCAGACAGCATGACCATTTCTGCAAGGGAAACCCAGGCCATGATCGGCAGTTGTAGAGTGCACCAGAAGGAAACATTTGATCTCGGAGACCGGAGGGCCATGCCAAGATTACCTTCACGTAAGTAGTCCATCGAGTGGAAGACCGGAATCCCCAGATGACTGAAGGTTGTGGGGGCCCAGTAATGCCCACCATAAAATCGAATGGGTGAATCACATTGGCAGAGATGGGGAAGAGTTAAGTTTTGCCACGGTTAACTTTGAGGCCAGACAGCAATCCAAACTGCTCTATCAGGCACAGTGCAGTATTGGTACACACCATTGCGTCACTGAGGTATATCAATAAGTCATCTACGTACAGGGAGATATTATGAGTGTTACCCCCTAATGGGATGCCTAGTCCCTCCCCGCCTTGGTGGAATAATGCTGCCAATGGTTCCATTGACAGTGCAAACAACAGAGGTGACAATGGGTATCCCTTTTGTGTTCCTCGGAAGATCTCATACTGTGGGACAGTTTTCCCTGTCTGTATCCTAGCTGTGGCACGTTCATAAAGCACCCTCACCTAGTTTACCCAGCTTTCCCCCAGGCCCATGTGTCTAATAGTTTCAAGCAAGTAGTCCCATTGCATGAGGTTGAAGGCCTTCTCGAGATCTATCAACAAGAAGGCTGCATGCTGTAAATAACAAGTATCTGCATGGAACAGCATCAAGTACATCCTTCGCAGGCTGTATGATGTGTTCCTGGCCAGAATAAATCCATTCTTGTCAGCGAGAACCAGGGTTGGCATGTGGGGTAGGAGGAAGAGCGCCAGGGTTTTACCAACGATCTTGAAATCCATGTTTAACATAGAAAGTGCCCAGAAGTCTTCGACTTATGCCACCTGTTTAGGCTTTTTGGGGAGGGGGGATGACCAGCACATCGCCTGTGGTCTCTGGCAGGCATCAAAGTTTCAGGGATTCTGCGTAGAGCTTCTCCAATTGCGGCTGAAGCTGTGCAGTGTAAGTTGAGTCGAATTCGTCCGGGAGACAGTCAGGTCCAGGGGTCTTTCCTCACAACCCGGATCTCGGGGACTGTCAGAAGCCCTACCAGCATATCAATTATGTGGTCATCAAGGATTTGGGGGCACAGCAACTTCAGGAATTCCTTCTGTATATCAGGGGAGGTGCCTTAGTGATGAATAGTAGTCACAAAATAAGGCATGAAGGACCTACGGACCATAAAATGGGTCGCCCTCAGGAGGTATAATTTGCGTTACTGGGGATCCCCGCGTCTCCGGCTAAAATAGCCAAGCCACAACCTACCCAACCCCCAAACTACTTCTTGCACCTAGGTGAGGTAACTCATAAAGTCGTGACACAGCTGTCGGTCAAGAGCTTGATATGACGTGCATGTTTGAGGGAGTTGGATGCGTCTACTCTAGTTCCTTGTTAGTTTTCCTGTCTATGTAGGTCACCTTCTTAGGTGTCCACTTTCCAGGTGAAGTTCCCTCTGGGCTCCCACTGTTTCCCCCACACATTTCACCCTCTGTCCTACCTTGAAAGCCTCCCACTCTATCAGTGTATTGGAGGCAGTCTGTCTGTTACTGTCGAATGAGAAGTCTATAGCTGTGCCTATGGTCGCTCTGAAAAAAGTATATTAAAGACCCAGAGTGTTCAACCGCCACATTGGAATTGGCGGGCGGTGTTCCTCCGGCTGGACTGCTAGCAAAAGGGGACTATGGTCAGAAAGCGTCCGCCCCAAATATTCTGTGTGTTACTAAGCGACTCAGGCCCAGTGTACCCAAGAAGAAGTTCAGTTTTGTTTGCAATTGATGTAAGGGCGAGTAATGAGTAGTCTCGGTCTCTGGCATGTCCTCCAGTGTCCTCTCCAATCTTGGAACCCCGCCGCAGTTTTATGTATTTGGGCACTCGGCAGTGGGGGGTGAGAGCAATCTAGAACCATGTCAGCAACACAATTGAAGCCCCCTCCCAGTAGTACGCTTGGGGTTAGCACTGCAGTCAAGGAGCATGAAAGCCTACGGAGGAACTGCACTTGATCTTGATTAAGGGCATGTATACTACCCAATGTGAGTTCCTGTCCATAAATTCTGCACTTCAGCACTACATATCTACCCTCTCTACCAAACAGTACGTGCAAGGGTTCGAATGGTATGCCAGTTCTGATCAAAATCAATGCCCCTCTCGCGTATGCAGAATAAGAGGTTGCAAATACCTGCCCTCTCCATCGTCTGCGCAGCTTCTCACCCTACCCACAGGTAATGTGTGTTTCCTGGAGGAGTGCAATCTGCACCCCCTCATGCGCAGATATCTATGTATATTGTGGTGCTTGACGGTAGAGCCCATTCGACTAATGTTCTATGTTACACATTATAGTGTAAGCCTTTCCATGGGCATTGTAAGAATAGAGGCATCCAGGTCTGCCTCCCCTCCCCCCACACACAGAGGCGATGGGCCAGGGCCCCACTTGCACATAAAAACCCAAAACATGGATATGAAAACTAAAATTCCCACAAACCAAAACTCCCTTCTCCCCGGAGCAGCCTGGCAACGGCCAGCCGCCCAACCTACAGGCCAATTGTCCACGACTTCGGCAGGCTCCATCCATGGGTGGGTGGAGCTTTCCACAGGGGCAGGCTATTGATGGACAAACCACTGTTTATTTCATGAAGTCCTGTGTCCGACGTAGCCAATGCCAGGCCATGCATTCAACGTTTCCAGCAGTAGTGTCCTTTGTCATGGTGATACGATTCATGATGTCTTCTCCTTTTGGACCCCTAATGTGGAGGTTCTTCTTGGCTATAGGTCATCACCTGTTCTAGCGGTAACATCTGGCATTATGGCACTATTTGCTTCGTAGTTGTCCGAATCTGAGCTATCATTTCATTTGAGGGATCTAGTTCCGGGCTCTGAGACAGTCAGTTGGTTTCATGAGGTCAGCCACCGCTTGTAGGGCTGCAGCTCTCCTTCACAGTTTGGGGAGGGCTCGGTCTTTTTGTTGGTTTCCGTCTTGAATGGGTCTGTGTTCTTTCCTGGTTACGCTATAGTTAGTGGGCGCTCATCAAAGACTGTACCTGGGTCTTTATCACCTTTGTAGGATTCAAACCATTCCCAGGCTGAAAAAGTAATTTTTCCCATCTAGTATTATACGAAGACGAGCTGGAAGGCTCCGAAGTCCGCTGGTCCTTCCGAGGTCGAATCGATCCCCAGACGGCGCCGGAAACTGCCAAGATGGCGCCATCGGCATAAAGGGCATAAAGGGGGCCTGAGCATACTGCTGCGGCACCCCTAGTGTAAATGCCATCGGACCCACGGGACCAGTTGGTGCTCCAGATGGGTAGGCTGCCCTATTAAAAATGCCATACATAGCATTTAAGAAATTGGTAGAATCTGTACCTGGAGCCGGGAACTGAGGAAAAGGAACAGGCCCTGTATCCCCTTGTGGAGTCACCGGCGTCGGCTCCGCAGTATCTTCAACCGGAGCCTCAGACTCTTCAGGCACTGGAACAGACTCTTCCTGCTCCTGTTCATGCATGGAAGCATCCGACTCCACTCGAACCGGAGTCGATTCCTTGGACGGATCCAATGACCGCGTCGGGGACTGAACCGGAGTCTGCTTCTTCGAAGGAGAACACCTCGGTGACTTCAAAGGTGAAGGAGAAGGAGACCAGCATTTGCTCCGGCGTCGAAGGGGCGAAGCCGACCTCGACTTCCTGGACCTCGAGGACCGACGTCGAGAAGAATGTTTCCTCTTCTTGTGGAGCTTCTTCGACCTCGAAGACTTCGAAGTCGATGACCCCCTCTTCGACTTCTCCTTTTTCCTCCCTCTCTTCTCCTCACCGATTCTCTTCATGAAGAGCTTAGTCTTCCTCTCCTTGAGTGCCTTGGGGTTCATGCTTCTACAGCATCCGCACTCCTCCATATCATGTTCCGAAGAGAGGCACCATAAACAGTTCTGGTGTGGATCCGTCATCGACATTAGACCTCCACATTCCCTACAGGGCTTAAATCCCGACTTTCTAGTCGAAGACATACTCGAATTAACAGAATAACACGGCTAAACTACAAAGTAGCCAACGAGCACTGGAAAAAAAACGTTGCGCGTCGAAGGCGCGGAAAAAAAGGAACTGACGTCATCACGCCGACGTGGGCTTGTTATGGCTCCGGTGACGTCGATCGGAGTCGCGAGCGGAGCCGATGCATTGTGACGTCGCCCACGTCGACGTGGAGTGCTGGGAAAGAAAAGTTCAGTGGAATGCTGGCGCAGGGGATATTCACAAGGTGAGGAATCCACTGGCAGATGTATCCATCAGAATCACTATTACAATACAGGCACAATTACGAATCCTGGTGGATCAACGCTCACCAGGCACCACACCTACTCACTAGGCGAGGTGAGGGGGCAGCGACAGCGACACTAGCGGAGCTGCTGGGGCAGAGGGCAGAGTCCCTGAACAGGAGTTCAGAGGTCTTGCCTGGTTCCTTCATGGCCCCTCTTGTTGCCACTGCGTCTTTCGGGTTCGTGGGGCATCGGTGACAGCCTCCTCTGCTGTCCTGGCCTGCTGGTTCCATGTTTGGTGTCCGGTTGTTTGCTTTACCAGGTTGCCAGGCTTGGTTGCCCTCCTGGTCCGGTTGGTCTTCTCTCGGCTCTTTTTCTAGCTTGGCTGCCTGCATCCCATGGGTTTTTCCTGCATGCAGTACCCCATTTCTTTTCCTTCTGTGGGGTGGTTTCTGCCTGGATGAGATTGGCGTCTGTTTTTCCGCTGTACTGCAAGGTCCCTCTGGCTGTGTGCCTAGTCTGGGGTGGCCAGTATGCACCTGTCCTGTGGCTGGTTGGTTGCCGTGGGTAATCCTGCTGGGGGCTTGCCTTTCCTTCTAGTGGGTGTGTTGGATTGTTCGGGTCTCCCGTCTTTTCCTCCAAACTAGTTTGTAGTGCCTCCCTGCTCCCGTACCCTGGCAGGCCCCCTTGGTTCTGCCGGCTTTGGGTCAGGGGAGGGACATTTGCCGTTGGCACTTGGGTCTTCGTTCCTGCTTCTTTTTGTTGGTTAAGTTCCTGCACGTCCCCGTTGGTCCATGTCTTCTGCGTTTTTTGGGGGGTCCGCTGTGATCTCTGAGCCTTTCTGGTTCCTGGCGACCGGGCTATATCCTGTGATCACCTGGGTGTGGGTTGCCCTAGGGGCTGTTCAGGCGCCTCTTTTACATAGTTTACCGCTTTGGTTTGTGGATGTGGGGGGGTTGCTCTGCGGTTTACTTGACCTCCGGGCCTCTTGGTGGCTTCTCTCTCTAGGACTTGTTCCAGGGTTCGGTTTCAGTGGGATGTGAGTCTGGTTTTCTGGTGCCTCCGGCCTGTCCTGTTCCTTTAGTCCCTCTGTTATTGGAGTTGGTGGTGGGTCTGGAATCTCCGAGTCCGTTGGTGACTGTGGCCCTGTGGTTTCTTTTTTCCTGGTGCCCTCTTGGGTGTTTCCCAAGTGGGCGTCTTGCAGATGGAGCATAGTGGACGATGGTGCCTTGGTCTCTCTGCTTTGGTCGCCTCTTCTGTGAGAGTGCCTTTTGGGGGTCTGTCTGGTCTTACGGTGCTCTGCGTCCACTGTTGGCTGTGACGTGGTGTGCTCGTGGTTCCTTTGTTTCTCTGGCACTCCGGCTGGACTTTAGGGGCTTAGCGGTCCTAATGCTGGGGTCTGTTGATCAGTCTGGGTCTGTTGTACCGGTCCTTTTGTTGCGTTTATCTGAGGGGGTTGCACCTTCTGGTTCTGCTGGCTTTCTTCCTTTTGTTTTCGGGTTGCCTTTTGTGTCGGCTTGCAGGCTCGGGGGTCCTCGGCTCGTTATCTGTGGGTCATCTTCTTTCCTGTGTTTGAGGCCGGGCGTACCTCCGTGATTCGGTCCACAGTGTTGGGACTGGCCTATCTTTTCTGTTTGTTTGCCCTTCATTTGGGCATCTTTTGTGGTGCTCTGGGATGATGCTTGGACCGTTGGCCTGGTTTTTTCCTTAGCTTGGTATGGCTCATTGCGTAATGGAGATAAGCAAGAGGGACGTGGAGGTAATATTACTTACCGGTAATTACATTACTCTTAGTCCTGCTCTCGCTTATCTCCACTGCGACTCACCCTTCCTCCTGGTGGCCCGGCCAACTGGCTATGTTAGCTTGGTACATACAGGTATTGTGTACTGGCCGATGTCTTTTTATATTGGTAGGGGAGTGTGTCTACGAGGCACACGGGCCTCATTGCATAATAGAGATAAATGAGAGTAGGACTAGGTGTAACGTGGTTACCGGCAGGAAATATAAGCATTTTCACTATTATCGTATTTATTGGAGGGAGATTTAAAAAAAATAAATAATAATAAATGCGTTGCGTAAAGTGGGAATTGTACGTTTAACTATTTTTATTATAGTTTGCGTAGTTTTAAATACATTTTAGTGTGAATAGTATATGTATTAAATGTTATATTTTATTACATATTTTTTCAATTGGTTTTTTTTAATTCAAAATTATGATAATTTTATTTATTGTTTTTTCATGAGTGAAATATCTTTTACCAAATTTTTAAAAAGTTGTTTTGTTTTTTAATTAGAATGGTGTTTTAGTAAAGATTTTATTAGTATATGTATTTTTTTAGAATATATAATTATTTTTTAAATTGATATAAATTAAAATTATTAGTTTAAAAAATTAAATATTTATTATATATGTGTTTCACTTTGTTGAATGTTATTATTTAACTTATTTTTTAAAAGTACATAAAATAAATAATATTAAGTATAATGCTAGTAATTACATACAATTTTTTGTTGATATTTCTGTACTTCAGATTATGAACATAGGATGAGAATATTTTTGTAATCGATATGTTGGTTGCAATATTTATGTATCGCAATATTTTGCGGTCGATATTCTGTCAGCGAACCCTCACCAGGGCAGATATGACCAACCGGCTGATGAAACTTTGGTCCTGATCCCTCAAACGTGTCACGTACGAAATGGGTCCCACGGAAATGCATTACAAGTATCTGTATGCAGTAAATGTTATTCGTCTCATAGGAAAGCATTACACGTAAAGACGCAATATATTTTATGTTTGACTTACCTGCTAAAATCAATAACACAGAAAGTACATACCTATATACGAAGTTTGTGGTATCTAAATTGATATAAATGCTTAGCAATAACCTCTGATAAGCCTAAACTTCCCACCCACACTGCCACAAAATAGAGCATGTAGTGGTCGTCATTTGAGCCCTGTAAAGCAAGAAGGGTCATCTTAACTCTACACAGTATACCTTACTTGGGTGCACTATATAGAGATCCAGGTTCCTACAATGCCAAATCAAAATAGGTTTAATATTTTCCTAATATTGACTTGTAGATTAATTAAGGCTCTTCACAAGGAGGAGAGAGCATGTCCGACTTCAAAAGCACCATAGGTAACACATCCAGAACCTTACGACGCCTGTGCGACACACCTGACTCCGCCAGAATAATGGCCCCTTCTTCAATAGTGATTTTCCATGTAATTTCCAAAGCACAATTCCTTGATTTAATGATGGCTAGACCATGAGTAGACATTGTGTCCAAGACCTAATAGTAGTACAAAAATACTAGGTCTATTTGATTTTAAAAATTTTTTTACATAGTCTAAGGAACAGCCATGGACACAGATCATGTTGTCCTGTGGAGTGTGTTATTAACCCTCTATGTAGTTATCCAGATGTCCTCGAACCCATCCTTGTTTGGCTGTACTTACACTGAAACCCTTTAAAACGTTTTGAACATCTGAATCCTTGGATGAACACGAAAAACATGCAAAGTATATTTGTAACATTATTATTACTATACCACTAATCTAATTCAAGAAGAAGTCCTTGAATGTGCTCCTTAATGCAAAAGAGAAAAACTATTACAAAATGTAGAAAAAAATAATGCGTTAACACTGTACATTGGGTAATGAGTTTTACAATTAAGGGGCCGATACCGATCCGGGTCGGACAGCACTCCGACCGAGACAGATCCGGAGTGTTTTCCAAACGAGCCGGGGTCCTGCAGTCTGACCGAGCAAGTACGATGCGGCCGTATGCTGTCGGACTAGGTACAGTCGAACTCCCATAGAAGTCAATGGGAGCCGGTCGTACATGGGCTCCCATTGACTGAATGGGTACGTCGCGGACAAGTGCGCCCCTAAAGTGGGTACGCGTCGGTGCCATCCGAACCGTACATGCCCGTGTTAGGGAGACCCATAGGTCTCCCCCTGTGTCCGAGTTGTAAGTCTGCGGGTGACCGGGGGGGGGGGGAGGGGGGGCCGTCGCGGACCCCCGAAGTCCAACTCCGGGAGCTATTGCGAGCCGGACGCTCATACTCGATCCGGCTGTCCGAATCGAGCATCATACTAGCTCGGTCGTGAAACGTCTCCATTGCACGCCACGGTTTGCTTGTGACCATGTTGTACCGAGCGGTTTGGAACCGGAAAAGATTCGGACGGAGATTTCGCGCTTGTTCGCATCGTACTTCGACCCGTGTACGACTCGGACTGAAAATCAGCCTCCGAATCGGATTCGTTAATGCCGTAAACCGATTCGGTGCCCTTCCGACCGAGATCGGAATCGGCCCCTAAGTGGTATACCATATACAGAGCAAGCTTCTGCCAACATCCAACTTTTTAAATAGGACCACACTCTGCTCTGGAGATTTTTCTAAATATACACTAGCGAAAAGCAAAAATACTGCTGTTCAGTTTCATATTGTCATGGGAACCCTAGGTCGTTTGGGCAGGTCATATGGTGCCGAGCCAGAACATCGTGCTAAAAATATTGTTGGTCAAGAATATCGAAAGAAAAATATTGTGATGCAGAATATCAATTTTGTGTATTTAATATAAATGTAAAACATATCGAAGTGTTTAATATAGTTTGCAGAAATATAGATGTTAAAAATGTCATTTTTTGTATTAATGTTATGTATTAAAGTAAATAGGTTATGTTTGTGATGCATGTATTTTTTGTATAAGAATTGTTTGTATTTTTATTATTTGTGTTATGGTGAGAAGAGTGGGAAGTAGTTTATTTTTAATTGATAAATTAATTAGTTAACTATTTTGAATTAATTAGTAATTAATTATGGTAATTGTGCAATTAATGTTAGGGGTGTTGTGGTGTTTATAGGTGTAAATGATGAGAAGGGTGAGAAGTAATTTATTGTTAAAATTGCGGAATCAATAATTAGTTAAAAAAAAATTAATAAGTAATTTTGGTAATTGTTTAATTTATTTTCGGTGTGTTGTGATATTATAGTGTTAAAGAATGTGCATTCAACAAATGTGTATTAATCTTTTTTTATACTAATTTGTAAAATCATAATTACGTTCAAATTTGAAAACCAAAAAAAACATTTAAAACATAAATGTATTTATTTTGTTCCCTACCATATAACACCACCACCACTTTCCCTATTGTTGCACTCACTGGAGTGAGAATAGTAATTTTTACCCCTCTGCTATCCAACACTTTCCCTACTGTTGCACTCGCTGGAGTGGGAATAATAATGTTTACCCCTCCACTATCCAACATTTTCCCTACTGTTGCACTCTTTGGAGTTGGAATAGTAATTTTTTCCCTTCCACTATCCAACACTTTCCCTACTGTTGCACTCACTGTAATGGGAATAGTAAGTTTTACCCCTGTGTTTTCAAACACTTTTCCTACTGTTGCAGTCACTGGAGTGGGAATAGTAATTTTTACCCCTCCGCTATCCAACATTTTCCCTACTGTTGTATTTATTTTACTGTGAAATGTATGTTGTAATTATTTTTATAATAGTTAAATGTTAGAATTACTTATAAAATGGTATGTTTAAATTTTAAATTGATATAATTAATTTTATGTTTATGTAATTTAAAAGTGTACAAATTCAATAAAGATAATTGTTCAATTATTTTTAAGAAAATATATGTATAAATTATTGTTTGTGTGTTTATATTTTTTAAATTAATTTTATTTGTAATATTTAGTTAAAATGTCAATTAAATTTAATTAGTTTGGTTAAAAATAACATTCGTATTTAATACATTATACTTTTTGGTTATATATATTTAAAAAAAATCTATATTATTTACATCTATATTTTTGTACTTACCTGTTCAAGTTTTGGGTAGTCAATATTTTGGTATTCAATATTTTTACTGCGATATGTTACATCGATATTTTAACAGTGAACCGGTCATATTCTTCCTCCTTGGACCTTTCTGTAGCTTTCAGCTCCCTATGCAACAGCTTAAACATTCCGACATATAATCCCTGCCAGATCTTTTCTGTGGTGGACAACAGATTGTGTGCCCCCATCTGTTTTGTCACCATGTATGAAAACTTTTTTCAAATCCTTTCTTTCTTTGAACTCCGCTATTTTGACCGTACCTTTCTACCTCTCATCACAATCTGTTCCACAGCATCAGTTCCCGTGTTTGACCTTCCCCCCTCGTTGTTCTCTTGCTGACTTACCTGTCCGTGCACAAGATCCTACATCTCTTTGTGCAGCCTCCTTTTTTTGCGTACCTTCTTCCTTTGTATCAGAGCTTCGCTCCTCCGTGCCTAACCCAGTGTCCTTAACATACCAGTACATCTGTAGACATGTTGTTTACTACTTTCCATTCTCAGCCTCCACCACAATTGAAAACATAACAGTGGCAGAGAAAGCGGCACTTACATCCTTACCTGGCATTAAAGTCAGTACCCGCTCCGTAGTCTGCTGCCTTGCTTCTGTTGCCTTGCCAGTAGAAGTCACCTGCCCGCCATCCTTGTGTCAGTGGATCTGGACAATACTGTGTCTTAAACCTGTTAAACACTAGGTGGACACTGATTAACAAATCCAGCCCCCACCACCCACTGACCTTCCTGCCCCTTGCTGCCACCACGTCTGACGCCTTATCAATTACATGACTGGCCAAGACCTCGTCCTCCTCCAGGCTATCCTTCTCATAGTCAAAGTCCATCCAACCCACCAATTCATTTGCCTGGTCTCAAGATGGCCGCTTTCTAGGTGAGCTCCGTATGCAATCGTAACTATCCGGCAGGAATCCGGCAACATCCAAGCAACAAATTACATGCTCGCTGCCGCTCTGTAAAGCACTTGATGTTCATTGCCCATCGGCGTGCTCATCGTGTCTGTCCGAGTTGCTGGTGGACGGGGCTGCGCTGCGGCCTCCAAAGGCCTAGTGAAGACGAGTGCTGTAGTCTATTACCGGCTGAGACGTGGCAGCATGGACACCAGTAGTCTCAGGGCCTGTGGCCCGTACTGACCTCCGCTGGTGAGCGGAGCACATACCTTGCTCAGATGGCATCCTTGGGGCTGGCGGCATCTGGCTCGTTGCAGACCGGTCTGGGCACGGACAAGCTGCTTGTGCGGCGAGGTGTGGTACGCTTCTGCATGGCTGCCCTGTAGCCCAAAACCGCAACCTTGTGCCCACATTGGACGTGAGCGATCTTTGTGCCCAACCGGTGGACGGCGGGTGGTGCTGGGTCCTGGTTGTCAGCGGCTGGGCAATATCCACGACGTTGCCCGGATCGAGCACGCTCCTGCTGGCAGACAGGGAGTGCACTGCGAGTCACCGGTGGACGGCCCCCAGCCGCCTCTCTGACAGCAATTGCAGCGATAGCAATTTGGGCCCTGTTATACTGGTTCCAGATTGCTGGGGGAGGCCTGGTGAGACTGCTAGGGATCGGTGAGGGGAGACTTAAATTGCTAGCCGGCGGATGAGGGACATGTTTAGACGTTATCGCTGCACACAGAGGGCCTTGTTACTCTGTCCTGTCTGGCACCAGAAGATAGATTAGGGAGTTCCCATGCCCACTATCAACTGCTACGATCTACTAACGACTCAGGGATTGGCCTTTCCCCCTATGGTTTTCTCCTGTTTGTATCCCTGCTGTGCTACCCGTGTAGGCTTTTACTAAGCAGAGGACTCTTGCCTGGACCTGAATATTGAGCGGATTGATTTGTGGACCCTTGCTGACGTGGGCAGAGTACTACGAGACTGTGAGCCTTGTGGCAGCTGTGGTGGGGCTTGGACATTTAAAGACTATGGGCAAGATGGACAAATCACAGTCTAAGCTGCAGTTTGAGCAGCGCAAGTCGAAACAGAGGGATATAGGCGCTGACAAGTCTCCCGATGTGCAGAGTGATAACACCGAGGAGTCTGAAGGTGATATCCATCAAATTTTGAGGGCAAGACAGAAAAGCTGGTCTACGATAAATGGCAAAAGTGACTCTCTGGCCTACCGGATGGACCGCATGTCTGAGCATAGTGAGCGCCTAAATATGGCGGAGAGACTGGTGTTCGAAAATGAAAACGCTGAGATGGAAACAATTAATGCCCAGAAACAGATGGGGAAGCTCATTACCGTCCTGCAGGACAAGGGAGAGGATTTGGAGGCTAGATCAAGGAGATGTAATATCCGCATCACAGGCCTTCCTGAATCTCCAGCAATGGGCAATATGGAGGCATTAGTTGAGCAGCTCTTGGTGACACTCCTGGGTCGCGACACATTTTCAGCCATAATTGTCGTGCCCAAGGCTCCCTGGGTCCTAGGAAACCGCCTGGTGCTCCCCCACATCCTGTTATTGCTAAATTATTGAACTAAAGGGACAGGGATGCTGCGTTGAGGCAAGCTAGAGAGAGATTCGATATACAATTTGAGGGTTCCTCGATCTTGCTTTTCCCAGACTTCACCATGAGGGTGCATGAGGAAAGGCAACAGTTTGCTCCCTTGATGAGTTGCCTATGGGAGCATAATTGAGGGTCATCGTGGATGGCGGATCAAAGATTTTCACTGACCCAAAGTCACTGCAGAAGGCCAACAAGGAGTACATCAAGACTGATGGACGGAGAAGAGACACTGAGGAGCTGGCCGGGGCGTTTGGGTTGATATGGAGGGGCAAGTATAACACGGTTGTCCTCTGGTTTTCTTACATTTCTCTGAACAGGTATGTAACATATGGACTGTTTGAAGTGCACTAGAGGCGATTCATGGATGCCTGCTGCCCAGAGTTTGAGGGGATAACTTCAGATGCTTGTTTGGGGATGCGGTCAGCTTTGATGGAGATCGACATTAAGACTTTAGATCTGCCGCAGCTTGCAAATGGTCCTCTCTGGCCTGGCAGGAAGGCCTCTGAGTTGGTGACAGTGAGACTATCTCAACTTTTAGGGGATCCAGTTAACTGTTGCTCGATGGGTGTATAAACAGTGTTCAAATGGCCACGTCTTATTTCTGACTTTGTGGATTTCCAAGCGGTGAGCTGGTAACAGTATGCATACAGTACTTACATAATTCTATAACAATGCACTGTTATATGAGAGAGGGTTGGAGACGCATGGATCTTATAGATAGTGCAGATCTAGTTAATGTAGCTTGAAATGACGCAGAGCCAGGGCAATAGAGCTCGCTTCCTCACATGGAACATTTGGGGCCTTAATGATTTTAGAAAGACGCGAAAGGTGATATCTTATCTTACTAGGCACGAGATTGATATCGCCTTATTACAGGAGACCCATTTGCCCATAGATAGTAAAATGCTTACACTTAGGCGTTTACATGGTACCTTTCATGCGGCGGGGTTCACTACGCATGCCATGGGGGTGCTCACCTGGGTCAACCCCAGATCAGGTATACATTTGGAGGTGCTTGAGGCTGACCCAAGGGGGCAGGTTTGTGATCTCTAGCTGTCTAGGGCAGGGAGCTGACATACTTATAGTTAAGATCAATGGACCTAACTACGATAATCACCAATTCTATCACAACTTGTTTGGGGTTCTGTAAGGGGAGTCCTCTCTAATGCAAATATGGTGTGGGGATCTCAACTGCGTGCTGGGCCAGGCATTGGACCGATCCTGGGGCCCTGCTCGTTGCCCTTCAGCTGCGGATAGTGATTACTGATGTGGCAACTCAGTTGAATATGCTGGATGTCTGGCAGACATTCTCACCGGCTGCCGGGGGCTTTATCCACTACTCAGCCCTGCATGACCTCCATACCAGAATGGATTATTGGTTGGTCGCTAGACCTTTGTATCCTCAGATTTGCGCCTGGTTGACTCACCCCCACTCCTTTTCAGATCACTCACCAATAATGCTGGACATAGAGAGACCTGAGAAGAGGCCTGCTCCCTTCACATGGCAGTTTCCGCCATACTCGTTGTTAGACAGGGTCTTCAAATCCGAGATGGCTGCGGACATAGAGAGCTTCTTTGAAACAAATATTGGCTCTGTTCGCCAGTTTCATACAGTATGGGAGACTTTAAAAGTCGATATACAGGGGATAGCCATGTCAAAGAATTCTGGGGTCCTCTGTTCTCTTAAAGGGAGACTGGCTGTGAGTAAGTGCCCTCTTTCTGCATGGTTGTCCCCACTTTTTCTGAATAGATGATGTGCTTTGACTGAGTGTGCCCTGGGCTCCTGCTAATCAGGTACCCAGGCACTATGTTCTTTCCCTAAAACTGCATTGAAGCCTAAACCCAATTGGCATCTCTGGCCAAAGGTCAGCCCCTGGTAAATGGTACCACAGGTACCCAGGGCACTGTGACCAGAGAAGGCCTCTAAAGGCTGCATCACTTATTGTGCCACCCTTAGAGGTCCTGTTCCATTTCACTCACACACTGCCTTTGCAGGCTGTGTGTTTTGGTGCAGAACAAAGTGAAGAGTCAACATGACACACTTCTCTTTGTGACATGCCTGCAACCCACTGCTCTGGCATAGGTCATGCTCCCCTCTAGCTGGGTGGACTATACCAGTGGTGAGGATACAGGTGCATGAGCCATGTCCCCCTACAGTGTCTAAGTCCATTCTTAGACGTTGTAAGTGCAGTGCTGCCATTAAGAGTATATGGTGCTGGGAGTTTGTCATTATGAACTCCAAAACGCCATAATGGCCACACTGTAAACTGAAAAGTTTGGTATCAAACTTCTCAGCACATTAAGCACACACGGATGCCAGTGTGGGACTGAATGAAAAATGCACACAGAGGGCATCTTAGAGATGCCCACTGAAAACTAACCTACCACTAGTGTTTCAGCTGCCACCACCAAACATGTTTCTGGACCCCTGTGGCAAGCGCTTACTGCTCTCTGGGGCCTGAAACAATGCACATCCTGGGACGAGGTACAAAGCCTCCTCCCCCAGGATTGGCAGGGTTCACGAAGAGGAAGCGTCAAAGGCTTACCGCCTTTGTAAGCTTCCCTAGGCCACTAGCTGCTCTCAGCAACTGGCCCCCAGTGGTTTAGAACCCCACTTTGGGCGGGAAAACCGGCAGGAACAACAAGTGAGGAGAGAGGTGTGCCCACCTCTGCCAACTTCACCCCTCAGGTGGGGGAAGCGAGGTGAAGCACAAATCTCAGTACGTGCCATCCTGCAGATGGGGGGACCCAGCTAACCAGGGATAGGCCTATGCCCCCTCCCACTGTAGGGTAGCATAATAGGGGCTGTACCCACCACAGGGAAGGGAGCCATTGGTCCCAACCTTTTTACCAAACTGTAAAGCCCCTGAATATAGTATTTAGGGGCACTCATGAACCTTGCTTCCTCAAACAAGATGAAACTACAAGAAGAATAAGGACTGAACAGCCGTGCAGAACCTCACAAGTGGAAGACGCCCACTGACTTGGCCCCAGCCCTACCGGCCTGTCTCCCCCTCGAACCTGCTCCTGCAAAATCCTGTTGTGTCCTGCAGCCAGCAACCTTGAAAACCCCGGAGGACCTACCTGCCTTCAACCACAAAGACTTTGTCTCCCCTGAACACCGGATTTGTTAACCTGCAATCTCTGGCATCGGCCGGAAATTGAGAATTCGCACAAGTTTGCACCCGCCGTACACGGCCGGAGCTCGAGTGGGCAAACAGCACGAGGTGGTCCCCCTGGTGATCCTGACCCGAGATCCAGTGATGCCCAACTTGCCTTAAGCCTCTAGCCGACGCCTGCAACCTAAATCCAAAAGGACCACTCAACCGCGACCAGGAGCTGGTACGAAGATCCTACCCCAAAAGGCACCCCAAAAGGCAACCCAGCAACCGACGCCGCGTGGCCTTGGGTGGCCCAACCAACGGTGCTTAGCCAACCCCCAATTTACCTTTTGAAGTGGTGGTCGCACCCAGAAGACCTTCTTCCCTGCAGTGCCTTTTCAAAACGGAGGTTCCCCATAGCAAACAACAGGGTGCCTGACGTCAAAACAGCACCCTGCACCCGGCCACCCTAGTGCCGCTGAGGGTGCACCTTTGTTTCCCCATTTGCCCTGAGCTAAAGTTCAGGAGCTTTGCTCACACAGCCAACTGGCCTGCTAGCCAGCAGCCACCAACCAGAGAACCCCCATCCCCCATTGGATAATATTGTGCCTCAGCACTCTTAACCCGGCCGCCCTAGTGCCGCTGAGGGTGTAACGAGAGTGAATCCTTGACCCTGGGGGAACCCTTGTTCTAACCCAGAAGCTCAACTCCAAAGACCGATTACTTACCTGGTAACCATTAACTTAATTTCTCTCCATAGGAACCTATTTACTGTTTTTCTCTGAAAAATGTTCCAAGTGTGGAGTTGAATTGTATGGAAACCTGAAAAATAACAATTGTGCAAAACTGACTTAACTTACTTTTTCTCTTGGAAATGTCCCAGTGTGATAGCTAGGCATATCACACGGAGTAGAAAACAATCTAAAAAGTAATCTGAAAGTAACGTAAAAATAACTTACCTGTAATTTTAACTGCAAGATCAATACAAAGTA
Organism: Triturus cristatus; assembly: GCF_964204655.1. NCBI lineage: Eukaryota > Metazoa > Chordata > Amphibia > Caudata > Salamandridae > Triturus > Triturus cristatus. The sequence goes on along the minus strand of NC_140588.1, from coordinate 209,913,837 downwards.
TATGTGCAGCAGTTCACAGTATTGCATAACCATTAATTCAAACTGTAACCATTCCAAAGTACATTTGCAACGGCATTTCAAACTGTATATTTACTGCAAAGTAATTATCAACTTACCTGTGCCAGGCTTACTTGGTTCTAGGAAATAAAATAAAGAGTAATTTTATACAAAAGCAATTGGTCTGAAGTTCAGTCTTTGAATTAATTTGTTTACTGGGTGTGTGCAACAAATGCTTAACATGGTGCTCTGATAATGCCTTCCTGCTTGACCACACTACCACAAATAGAGAGTGAGGGGCTATCTAACTTTACCTCTGCCTACCTTTGTGGTTCAACTGGACTCTGTGCACACTATACCTCACTTTGGTATAGTATATACAGAGCCAGTTTCCTACACTGGCTAGCCTTGAGAATCGTTTGGTTGATCGAGATAGAGCAGGAGGCCTTGGTGAGTTGGGATGCTCGGGTAGCGGAATAATTAAATTCATTGGAGGAGTACCACGAAATCGCTGACAGCAAGGTTAAACACATGGGGAAATACGCAGTTGCCAAAACATATGGGGAGGGGAAAGGCCGGGCTCAGTGTAAGAAGCTGTGCTGAGAGATTGGTGTGAGTCGGGCTGTGTGTCTGAGTTGCGTGCAGAGAGTGGCGAGCTACTGAGAGACCCAACAGCAATAGCAGATAAGTTTGATCAGTACTGTTCCTATCTGTACCACTCTAGAGTGACTGCTGATGATGCAGCGATCAAAGAATACTTAGAACATATTTGGATGCCCTGGTTGACTGATGAGCATAAGGAGCACCTAATGAGGCCGTTAGATGCCGGTGAAGTGCTTGCTGCGCTAAATGCAATGTGTGCTGGAAGCACACCAGGGCAAGATGGCCTTACTGTTGCTTTCTTTAAGGAGTTGCTTACTCCACACCGGATTACTCTTTTTGAGGAGATAGGGGGTGGGGGGAATGCCCCCTCAACGAGGGAAGCCTTAACAGTTACATTATTAAAGCCAGACAAACTCCCTAATGAATGTTCATCCTTTAGGCCCCTGTCACTTTTTAATGTGGATACCAAGCTCTTCGCTAAAATCTTCGCTAACCAGCTGGCCCGCTGGTTGCTTTCTTTGTTGGTCCGTAACAATCAGGGTTTGTCCCAGGGCATACCTCGACATACAATCTACCGACTGAGTTTGGAACAATACAGCATATTAAGCCGGAAACCAAAGCTGCTGCATATTAAGCCAGAAACCAAAGCTGCTGAGGTCTCTCGACGCTGAGAAATCCTTTCATGCAGGTACTGTTGAGGCGGGCACCGGAATTAGAATTAAATTATTTTGTGGAACAAGGTTCACATGCGTACCACTGGGTACACCAGTGGCCTCCCACATGTACAGATTGAAATGGTTGCGGCTGGGCCCCCGACTCTCTCATTGTTGTTGTTTCAGGCGAGCTGGTATTTTGGACTCCGTTAATTCGGGTACTCATGCATGTCAAAATTTGTTAAAAAGGCAGGCGGCCACTATCTTGTATTTCCCTTCAACCCCGCTGGAGTGATGCCATTGGCTGCCAGCATACCGTGAAAGAGAGGTGGTCCACGCACTGGTATCAATTAACATTGTTAAAATTGGGGAGCTACTTTCTGAAGGCACGGCTAGAGGATGAGCTGATAATGAGGCGGAAGTGCATGTTCACACACCGCTTGTGAAGTTTCACTTTCACAGGGTGAGGCATGCCATTCGCAGAACACTTGGGGAGGACATGACGGAACTGCCCAAGATAGCCTCCTTTTCTTTCCTTCTGTGTACGGAATCTCCTAGTAAGATAGACTCCAGTATTTAGAACATATCACTGGACTATCGTAGGAATCACTTCAGCAAGGCTAGCTGGAATGGCAAAATGATCTTGGGGAGGGTCTCCATGACATCACCTGGCCATATTGCTGTGAGGTCACGCAGAATGTCTCCTTGAAAGGGATACACGGTGTCATACATTTTAAGTTCCTTAATAGAGTTTATTATACGCCTGACAGGCTGCACAGATATGCCCTCCGTGACTCTGCAGAATGTGAGCGGTGTATAGTCACGCCAGCTGTGTTCTTGCATACCGCTGGTCGTGCCCAGTGATTGCGAACCACTGGAGATTAATTTGTCGCATGGTGAGCAAAATCACAGGGTTGCCACTGCCATTGGACCCACTATTGGCTTTGCCGGGTTGTACAAGGCGACTGCTGAAAGACACGCCGATTAATAGACATGGGTCTACTGCTTGCAAAACGCAGGGTTGCGATGCGCTGGGCTCGAGGACCAGCTCCTACGGTCAAAGACTGGTCAAAAGATATGGTTTAATGTACTACACAATCTGAATTGTATAGTGAATTACTATCGCCCTAGAATCGCCCTAAATGTTTTTGGGGTCTGTATCAGCACTATATAGCGGGAAAAGAGATGGATGTGACTGAAGGGGATGGTCCTGACTGATGGTGCAGACTGAGACAAGGGTTTCACCCTGTGGGATGATTGGACAACAACCCTGTTATTCACTGCATGTGTTGTAGCCCTGTGCGTACTAGATTCTGCTCGTCGTTGATCAAACATCGTGTCTATTTATGCACCTAATTGCATTGATGTATCTCCATGTAACATACTGAGTAGATGCTTTGCATTCTTTATATTACTGCGTTGTCTGCTCAACACTGATGTACTTCTGGGATTGCTTTCTGTTATCGTATTCACGAAAATGTAAAAAAGGTATGATCACGAGACTCTCTGATGAACTCAGAAGGTTACGGATGTCCTTTTGCCTTGTCTGGTTTTTACCTACAGAGAAGTGCCACAGAAAGCAGTGGTATTTAGTCCCTTTGAGCTTCTGTTTGGTCATCCTGTGAGGGTACCACCATGTCTAGCAAAGGCTGGGAGTGAACTCTCAGAGGCCCACCCAGCTATTTTGGACTATGTGCTTGGCCTACGTCAGGCAGATCCCACGTCACCCTTTTTGAAGCTATCTTCGTACATCATTACCCGTGACTGCTCCATTGTTTTTAATTTGTCAAGGGGACCACTTTAGTAAAAGTAACCTCGGCACTCCTTAGGCTATTTTCGGTCACCGAGACACCACCCTTCTCTTACACCCACTCACTTGAATTCCTCAATACGGCTAAGATCAAAGCTAAAGAACCCCACTGAGGAGCCGGTCAGGCACTGCATCATCAGCCCAATGAGGAGCTGCTCAATGATGAAGCTGGACACCCTTCGGGTTGTTTGATGGCATTCAGATCTGATCACTTAGACCCCCCCCCCCCCGCTGCAACCGAATCCCAGTACACCCAGCCGTTCCTTCTTTCAGCCATATCACCCCCTCTCCCTATATGAGTAACTGTAACCTTATTTTGTGCAACATTGCCTGTGAATTGCTTTAGCCTGCTTTCTTCTGTGGCCGCACCACAATGCATCAGTCTTTGTTTACTACCCTGGGCAAGACACCTCTGTGCCCGGACTCGCTTGCCATGACTTTTGCCCAACCCCCACATGCGCTTCATTATTCTAGCTATCTCTGTTTCTCTGCGTGCCATGAGTCCAAGCGGGAAGCATCTTGCACTGTAAGTGCATTGAGTTATGCCACTTGTCTGCGATCCTGCCACCCTCACTTCACTCAGACATCTCCCTGCTTTCAGAGGCCCTCCCTGAACCCACAAGCGGCCCATCCAACTACCTAGGCTTCATAATGTCCCCTGGCTCTGCCTTAGAGTGCATGCCAATACTGCGGCGGCTAGCCGGACGAACTGACACAGAGAGCGCTCCCATGTCCAACAGGGAATCAAGGCACCTTGCTTCTCGCAATAAGCGTAGCAACTCCTGCACTCTGTCTTCTGCTATGAAGTCTGAAGAGGTCATGTGACAGACTGTAGTCAAAAAAGTCTAATAATAATCAACAGTAAACAACACTAAGTTCAGATGTCAATCAATAAATCTTAAAAATAGAAATGTGGATTGCATTTTCTCACACTGGAAGGGAAAACACAGGGTGAAGGGAGAGCAAGGGTCTGGCCTGCATTTCAAAAGGTAACTCTTTCATTCGTAAGGAATCACTGGTGAAAGGAGGCCTGAGCACATCTGTCGAAGACTTTGGTACTGATAAGGGAATCACAACGAGTGGGACCAATGTCACGGGTAACCTTTAAAACCACATATCACTGATGAAAAAATCAAGGTGGCCTGTGTTGGGATTTCCCAAATTTGAAGACTGTTCTTTAGTGATAGATGACTTACAGTGTCATAAGATGTGGGCATTTGCAAATAGGCGACCTGTTACACGAACATAAAAAGCAGAGAGACAAAATATAACAGTGTATATGGAAAATGTTTAAATAGGAGGCTTGAGATGAAGACTTGGTCAAATGTAGCTGATCATCAGCATGTAAGAACTCAAGAGTTCAGCTTGTTGCAACCAGGATTGTGACCCAGAGGGTCGTCCAATCTCCCATGCTTGCTGAGGAAACATCACCCAAGAGGATCAAGAATTCTCACCTAGTGCACAACCTTCTACCTAACCCAAGACCAGTGAACTCTGAGGTTCAGGACAGAGCTAGTCAGTAGCAAGATCTAGAAGTAATGGTGCAAGAATCTGAGAGGCAGAATGAAAGGTTAGGGTGCATCTGGACCACTGCACCGATCAGACTACCTGTCTGCATGCGAGACATGACCCATGAATTAGAAAAGGGGGGACTGAAACTTTAGGGCCATCGCGTTTTAACAATACATTAGAGACTATCAGGCTGCCATAAATGTGAGAGACAACCACTGCACAAGAGTGAGCAACAGGAACTTAGGGACAGTTATCCTGGTTCAGCGATGTTGAAATAATAGGGCTATAGCTGTGACCCCAAGAAGCTTGCCTCCTTAGGCGAGTAACACAACCTCTGTATACCAGGAAAGGCTCATGGGGATTCAAGGGCCATCGCCATTGGTACACTGCTGCTGGAGAAGACCAGGATGTCACCCTAGGCAGTGATGTGACCAGAATTGGGACGTCGTCTTGAGTGTGTGAAAGACACCTGAGATTTGCAAGAGGAGATCTTGAACACCAGCGTGGGTCGAGATTCACACAATAAGTGCATCTGCTCAATAAACTTTGTAAACACTGACGCACTCAAAATCTTTGTCAGAAACCAAAGGAACTTACTGTCAACTCTGAAGAGCAGCGTGAAGATCCAAGTCCAGAGATGGTTGCAAGTAGGCGGGTATTCTTTTCCAGCACCAGCCGCTGTAGATTTATAAGCCAGACTACCAAATGTTTCTGGGCCTGCTGCTAGGCCGTAACTAGGACAAATTGTCCTTATCCAGGAAACTGTGGGAATTTAAAGCATCATTCTTTTTTTGATACACAAGTTCTCAGATTTCGTCATTTTCCACAAAATTCTACAAGACTAAAAAAAAATGCATTGGAGATATATACATAGTAAATACATTATCATCAACATCATTACCCATTCAGGCCATGATTTATCCAACACCCGCTCCACATCTTATAATTTCGTTGGCAAAACAGGGCCTTGTAAATCGGCTTCTCATGGCTGGCACACCAGTCCACCCCCCCTCTACCCCTCGAATGAGGCATGGTTCCAGCGACTTCCAGTTACGGGCGATATCTTTCTTGCCCAACAATCAATCAATCAATCATTTGTATAGCGCGCTACTCACCCGGAGGGTCTCAAGGCGCTGGGGGAGAGGGGTCCGTTACTGCTCGAAAAGCCAGGTCTCGAGTTGCTTCCTGAAGGAGAGATGGTCCTTGGTCAGCCGAAGTTGGATGGGGAGTGAGTTCCAGGTCTTGGCTGCCAGTTAGGAGAAGGATCTTCCTCCGGTGGTGGCTCTGCGGATGCGTGGTACGGCAGAAAGGGCAAGGCTGGTCGACCGAAGCTGGCGTGTGGGTGTGTAGAAGGTCAGGCGGTTGTTGAGATACTTGGGGCCCAGGTCGTGGAGAGCCTTGTGTGCGTGGGTGAGGAATCTGAACGTGATCCTCTTGCTGACGGGGAGCCAGTGCAGTTCTCTCAGGTGGCCGGAGATGTGGCTGTGTCGGGGGATGTCCAGGATGAGTCGTGCGGAGGCGTTCTGGATGCGTTGTAGTCTTTTCTGAAGCTTAGCTGGGGTACCAGCGTAGAGGGTGTTCTCGTAGTCCAGTCGGCTGGTGACGAGTGCCTGGGTGACCGTCTTCCTGGTTTCGTTGGGGATCCATCGGAAGATCTTAGGGATCATGCGTAGGTTGTTGAAGCATGATGAGACGGCGTTGACTTGTCTGGTCATCGAGAGGGAGGAGTCCAGGATGAAGCCCAGGTTGCGTGCGTGGTCCGTAGGCTTGGGAGTGGCGCCCAGGGCGGGGGGCCACCAGGAGTCGTCCCAGGCGGAGGGTGATGATCCCAGGATGAGGACTTCCGTCTTGTCTGAGTTCAGTTTCAGGCCGCTGTTCTTCATCCATTCGGTGACGTCTTTCATCCCCTCCTGGAGGCTGGTTCTGGCAGTGGCGGGGTCGTTGGTGAGGGAGAGGATCAGCTGGGTGTCGTCGGCATAGGAGATGATGTTGAGGTTGTGTTGGCGTGTGATGGCTGCGAGGGGGCTCATGTAGACGTTGAAGAGGGTTGGGCTGAGGGATGATCCTTGTGGTACGCCGCAGATGACTTCGGTGGCCTCGGATCTCAATGGGGGGAGGCGGACTCTGAGTTCTTCCGGCGAGGAACGAGATGATCCAATCCAGTGCCTTCTCTTGGATCCCGATGTTGCTGAGGCGCTGTACTAGGGTGCGGTGGCAGACAGTGTCGAATGCTGCAGAGAGGTCCAGGAGGATGAGGGCCGCTGTGTCCCCGTTGTCGAGCAGGGATCTAATGTCATCGGTGGCTGCGATCAGTGCGGTCTCGGTGCTGTGGTTAGCTCGAAAACCAGACTGCGAGGGGTCGAGGGATCCGTTAGTCTCCAGGAAGGCGGCGAGCTGTCTGTTGAGGGTCTTCTCGATGACTTTGACTTTGGCCGGAAAAGGGAGGAGCGAGATGGGGCGGAAGTTCTTGAGGTCGGTGGGTCCGCTGTTGGTTTCTTCAGGAGGGCGCTGAGCTCGGCATGCTTCCAGCTCTCCGGGAAGGTGGCGGTGTGGAAGGAGGTGTTGATGATGTCCCATAGTTGGGGTGCGATGATGGAGTCGGCCTTGTTGAAGATGTGGTGGGGGCAGAGGTCGGCAGGTGATCCGGAGTGGATGGTGTTCATCGCGCGGGTGGGGTCTTCGGTGCTGACCGGTGTCCAGGCGCAGAGGGTGGTGGTGGGGGGCGTTGGTTGGGTGCGTGTTTGGTGTGCCGAAGCTGTTGTGTATGTTGGCGATCTTGCGGTGGAAGAACGAGGCGAGTGAGTCGCAGAGGTCTTGTGAGTGAGTGATGTCGTTGTTTCCGGCGCTGGGGTTGGAGAGCTCTTTGATGATGCTGAATAGTTCCTTGCTGTTGTGGGCGTTGTTGTCCAGTCTTTCCTTGTAAGCTGTCTTCTTGGTGGTGCGGATCAGCTGGTGGTGCCTGCGGGTGGCGTGCTTGAGGGCGGTCACGTTGTCTGGTCTGGTCGTGGCGCCAGGCTTTCTCGAGGGTGCGGCAGTTCTTCTTTGAGTCCTTGAGTTCGTCGGTGAACCAGGGGGCTTTCTTGCTGCCGGGTCAGCTGGGAGGGTTCTTCAGTGGTGCGAGGTCGTCGGCGCAGGCGGTCAGCCACTGTGTGAGGTTGCTGGCTGCTTCGTTAGGGTCCGTTGTGCTGGCGGGAGGGTTCCGGCTGAGGGAGGTGGTCAGCTGCTCGGCGGCGATCTTGCTCCAGCTTCGGCGAGGAACCCGTTGCAGGTGGTGGTGGGTCGTGGTTTTTATGAAGCAGCTGTGGTCAGTCCAATGAAGTCCGGTAGAGTGGCTGAAGGAGATGTGTTTGCTGGATGAGAAGACGGGGTCAAGCGTGTGGCCGGCGTAGTGGGTGGGGCTGTTCACCAGTTGCTTGAGTCCGAGAGGCGAGGTTGTCCAGCAGGGTGGTGGTGTTGCAGTCGTTGTTCTCCAGGTGGAAGTTGAGGTCCCCTAGGAGGATGTAGTCACCGGAGGGGAGGGCGTGCGGGCTGATGAAGTCTGCGATGTCTTCGCTGAATTGTGCGCGTGGTCCCGGGGGTCTGTAGATGAGGGTGCCTCTGAGGGTCGTCTTGAGGTCGGAGTGTATCTGGAAGTGGAGGTGTTCGGCGGCGGTGAAGGTGTCGTCGGAGTTGGTCGTGATGCAGATGGTGTTCTTGTGTACGATGGCGATGCCTCCTCCAATCTGGTTGACGCGATCTCTCCGGGAGATCTTGTATCCGTCCGGGATGGCTGTGACAATGTCTGTGACAATGTCGGGCGCTGAGTAGGCGTTCATCCGGCCGGTACAGTTCTAGTCGAGGCAGCATAAGCTGCCAGCCAAAATAAGAGCTTGCTAGATTTGTATCTATGCTCGTAGACCAGCTAGGCCAACCCTCTCTATGGCCATGCCGATAAAGGTTCTCTCCAGTCTCAGTCAACCAACTTCCTCCAAAAGGCACAACAGGGCTGTCCTCGAAGGATTGTGTGATGGAAGTTCACAATGACATACAAAAAGCGGGAGGCACATCTGCTTAAATAAAGCTACCCGCCCCATAGCGCTTAAAGGCAGGATGCCCCATTTCTACAGGTCCCTAGTCAAGGTTTTAGTAAAGGGGCTGAAAATTAAGAGTCCAAGCCAGGGCTGGGAGGTGTAGAATATACATACATCAAACTATTTGAAGGAGTAAGCATATCGGGATCGCAGGGCACCAGGAATTTCCTCCTGTGTCTTCAACTGGTACCAACAGTGACTTGTTCATGTTTATCTGCAGACCAGAGGCTTCACCATATAGGTGGAGGTGTCTGGGGCCGAAAGACTGCATGTAAACCAGAAGTAATGGGATGTTATCCACATACAGAGCTGTGCGCTCTTCAGGATCCTCCTCTTAAAGACATCCAGAATTTGGGAGTCGCATCTGATAAGACGTGCCAAGAGTTCAATTACTAAGCCAAGAAATGGAGACAGAGAACAGACCTGTTTGGAGCCTCTGACTACTGGGAAGGGTGGGTATAGGACTCAGTTTACCTGGACTTGGATGCAGGGACATTGTATGGCAGGCTGATGAGCCCAAAGTAGTAAGTTAAAAAAACTGCGTGCTTCAGCACAGCTTCCAAGAAGGTCCACAAAACAGTGTCAAAGGCCGTTTCAAATTAAATTCGGTAGGGGGGGCTGCTCAATCGGCACGCCTGGGGCAGGGTGAGTTGTACCCTCCGTATGCAACAGCGGGTGCTCCTGCCAGGCATGAACCAACATTTGGTCTGGGTAGACTAGGTAACTCAGTGTCTGACAATGTAGTCACTAGGACATTCTAAAAAATGTGATGTCTGCGTTTTTGAGAGAGATAGGCATATACGAGGAGCAATCTTCTGCGGCTTGGTTGTCCTTAGAAATCACCACAATAATGGCAGTGCCAGGTCTTGGGGTGAATGATCAATGCTCTGCCCCCTCAGTTTAGAGGGCCAGTAGGTGATGGAGCGAACGGGTCGGGTAACTTTTAAGGAATTCCATGCTGAACTAGTCTGTGCCAGGGGTCTTTCCCAAATTGAGAGCTGAAATTGCCATGTTTATCTCCTCAGTTGTGATCTTTTGGTCAAGTTTTTTGGCTATAAAAGGCAGGGAATCGAGTGCATGGGAAATCTCCTTTAGCAGTGGGAATGCAGACTCCTGTGGGGGTACAGGGGTTGCACCATAGAAGTCTTCTTTACACTGCGATTACATGAGCAACCTCGGGCATACTTTCATGAAGGGTTCCATGAAAATTGCAAATGGCCGGTACAGTTCTAGTCGAGGCAGCATAAGCTGCCAGCCAAAATAAGAGCTTGCTAGATTTGTATCTATGCTCGTAGACCAGCTGGGCCAACCCTCTCCCACACTCCCTCTAGGAAGATCTGTTTCAGGGTGGGCAGTCCAGATCCTCTATCTAGAGTGGTGGACTTGCAGCTGTTGCTCAATGTCGCCGAGGTGCAGCCACAGGTCCACCACTCCAAGGAGAGGATATGGGCTCCTAAATCCATTACCTGTACCAGTTGGCGTGTCTTCTTTCCCCCTACATATCCCTTGGTCAGACCCCCTCAGGGTGGGTTTACTGGACGCCCATAGGTGTTCCAGCAGAGGCCACAGTATTACAGCTGAGCTTAAAGAAGATCTTTAGTGCTCTATAAAGTCAATACAGTCTTGGTCTACTAGATGCCAGGCGTTGATGCGCTACATAGGTCATAAGGTGCACAAAAGGGTTTCCATTTTAAAGAGGGGTGTGTGTTCCGAGATGACTCAGGTCAGGATCTTTTTGCATTGTAATACAAGGGAGGTCACTGGCTGGGAGCCAAGTCAGACGGATTAAATCAATCATGATTTGTAGAACACAGATGCTTCAACAATGAGGGTCTCAAGGTCTTTGACCCAGTTTATGCGCTGCTGACACGCAAGTGTCCAGCCCTTGTGAGGGGTTAGATAATCTCCAAGCATCGCATAGGCCAATTGAGTTGGCCTACAATGTAAGTTGTGATGAGCGCGCAATTCAGCCTGGGCAAAGGGCCTCGAAAATATCAAGACTGTGGTCTGGGACGGCATTAACAATAACCCACACCCCCAATCAGATAGGCCAGGGGGTTGGGAGGCACCACAAGGTCCTGGAGAGCCTGTAGTGTCCAGTGCAACCTCTGTTGGAGAACGTAGGCCGATATGAAGTACTGGTGTCTAGTCTCTAGAGGGCCCTCCATCCCTATGTACCTCCCCTGCGGGTCAATGTATGAGGAGGACACCGCAACTAGGAAGGACATATGCAGCAGGATCACGACCCCTCGTGAACCTCTTAAGAAGCCAACAGGAAAAACTCAGTCCTAGCCAAACAGGATGCGAAGGGACAGTGGGAACCTAAAAGATGCGTTTCTTAAAGCAGGACCACATTGTTGCTAAACCGCTTCATATAGCAAAGTACAGCCGATCTCTTATAAACTGAGAACATGGTTTACATTCCAGGAAATTACCGTAGCCATTTGGGGGCTGTACTGGAAAGTGGTGAACTGGCCCCTCTCCTCATGAGAGGCCTCCTGGTCCAAAGGGGGATAGACTTAGTGGAGCCGTAGAGCATTTTGTATGAGAGTGCCCGCAGTGGACGAAATTTGATTTAAATGCCTGCAAAAGAAAACAAGAATAAAAGGAAAACAGAACACTAACCCATCCCACCCACCAGCCCCACCTCCAGCACATACTTACAACTATAACGTATCTGTCGCCCAATATTTCAACATAAAGAAACTAGTAGGGTGGGTCAGGATCCATCGGAGGCTCCCTGTTGCTCAATTGAAGGATCACACTGGCCGACAACAATTTCTAATTCATACAATAAAACAAAAGAACACAGGAAAACACTCCCTCCACCCCACATCCAAAACATTTTTAAGCAATATAGCAATAGAATAGTTCACAGCGTCTGCAGCAATGGTTGGCTATCCATGACCGGGTCATTCTGCACCTCTCCACCTGCCAGGGTTCAATTGATTGGCTCATGATCGCTATCTTAGTCTGAAAGAGAGTGGGGGTGCCTGAGAGCGACGCCTTTGGGTCCAGAGCTCCTGGTGGACTCCCAGCAGGAGATGGGTTCAATAACCATAGTCACCTGTGCTGGTTCGGTCTGTCTCTCCTTGAGTGGGTTCTCATTCCCCAGGGGTCCCTGAGAGAGCTCACGGGGGACCCAGCTGTCCTAGAGTTTGCTGCCTCCCCAACTCTGGTGGGCCAGAGTACCCATTGCTCCATCGCTCACTTCCATGCTTGTTAGTGAATTTCAAAGAAATAGGTGGACGGGTTGAAAATAGCTTTCAGATGGACCGAGAGTGGGAGCATATATTGGATCTGAAGGGCCACAAGTTTGTTTAACGACCTAAAGAAAGCATCTGCATTGCTGGGCTGCCCAGGTGTAGTCTGGGAAGAACATGGGCTTGGTGGTGAAGCGCAGATATTGGTGATTTGAGCATCCTGGAAGATGACATACCGACAGTGGTGGTTGAAGATGTGGCCCATCATGGGATGAGAAAATCCTTGGGGGGGGAAGACATTTAGCCATGACCCGCTGCGCCCTCTCCTCCACGAAACTAAGAGACAGCTTATCCAATGGGACACAAGAATGGAACCATTGCTCCAGAAAGCAGTCTGTCACTGAGGTCTCAACTCCTTCTGGGAACCCAACGAGCCACAGGCTCTTTCTCAGGCATTGGTTTTCAGCACCCTGTGCTCGTTCTTCCAGTATATCCATTGTGGAGAGCAACTTGGAGGCCTGGAGTTTAAGGATCGTCACTTCATCCTCAACCGTTGAGACCCCGGCTTCAGCCTCAGTCAACCGGTGTGCTATTTTGTGAGTATATTGGCACAGGAGGGTGACATCCACCTAGACCTCATTCACTTTTGTCTCTACTGATACCAGGCGCCTTGAATTGCTTTGAGAATGATGGGCATGTCTGTTTATTGTTATTAATGGGGAGGTGCTCTGCGGTCCACCGGGTATCTACAGTAGGTTCAATGTACTGGTCAATTTGTCTTTGGGCCAGCTTCGGCTGTGGGAGCTAGTCACGCCCCTCTCCAACAGCATAGCCATATTCACCTTGGGAGGGTATAGGCACACCCCAACCGGCCCGCATGACTCGAGCAGCCTGAAAAGGCATCCAAGAGGTGGACCACAGAGAGTCATTGCTGCTGTGCAAGGCTCTGAGTAGGTACAGAGCAGGATTCAGGCTTCTGCAGTTCCCTACACTTATCCAGGTGCCAAAGAGCAATTGAGGGGACAGTCTAGGACCTCTTAATCAAGGATTTATAAAGCAAGGCATCTCACCTGTGAGGGTCTCAAGGCACTGGAGTTGCTTAACTGCTTTGTGGTGCTCTTTTCATTTTAACAGCCAGGACTTGAGCCATTTTCTGAATTGCCGGAACGGCCAGAAGGTGCAGGGGAAGGTCATTCCAAGCTTTTGCCACCAGGTGTGAGGAGCGTCCTCGACTATTAACCACGGGGCATCAGAGGGCTTGTCTGCGAGGAAGAGGGAAGCCGATCGCAGGTGTCTGGTCTGTTAGTGGAAGGTTATGCTTTTGTTGATGTATACTGGTCCTTCGTTGTGCAGGACTTTGTACGAGTAGATCAGCATCTAGAACCGGAATCTCTTCCGAAACAGGAGCCAGTGTAGTTTCTTGATGTTGAGTGTAATGCTGGTCTGTCTGCGAGATGAGGAAGAGTCTTGCCGCTGAGTTTTGTATTGTCTATAGTGTCTTCAGAAGATGTGCGGTGACTCCTTTGTAGAGTGTGTTCCCGACTACTGGTGACAAGGGCCTGCATGACGGTCCTTCTGGTGTTAAATGTGAGCCAACTGAAGACCTTGCCAAGCTGGGTAGGGTGTGGAAGCAGGTGGATGAGACTGCATTTACCTGTTTCTTCATAGATGGATGGCTGTTCAAGATGACGCAGAGGTTGCGGGCATGGTCTGTCAGGGCGGGGCATGGGCCAAGTTAAGCACGCCACCATGCATTGTTTCATGGTGAGGTGTTGTCCACAAAGATGAAGACTTCAGTCTTATGCGTGCCGAGCTTGGGAGAGCTGCCATTAATCCAATCAGCTGCGTTTCTCATACATCTGTGGAAGTTGTCTCTGTGGGGGGAGGGGTCTTCGGACAGTGTGAAGATGATGTGGGTGTCAATGGCACAGGAGATGATGTGGAGTCTGGGCGATCTGACTGTGTGTTTGCCGGGGGGGGGGGAAACGGGGGGAGGGTCATGTGCATGTTGAAGAGAGTGGGGCTGATGACGATCCAAGTGGGATGCTGCATATCTTCTCCGGCTCAGAGGTGACTGGTGCGAGAAGGATTCTCTGAGTTCTTCTGTGAGAGGTGATTCATTTAAGAGCGTCTCACTGGATTCTGATGTGGTGAAGTCTGTTGATCAAGATGTGAAGGGTGACTGGGTTGAAGACAGCTGATACGCCCAAGAGAATGAAGGCCCCGATGTCGTTGGTGGCTTCAATGAGGGCTGTCTCTGCTGTGTTTGATTCGGCATCCAGATTCAGAGAAGTCCAGGAGACTGATGTGTTCTAGGTGTTTGGCGAGTAGCTGGTTGAATGTCTTTGAGATCCTTTGCTTGAAACGGGTGCAGGGAGATGGGCCGGTAGACCTTCAGTTCTCCTGGATCAACAGATGGTTTATTCTGGAGGGGCTGCACTTAAGCGTGTCTCCAGTCTTAAGGAAAGAATGCTGAGGGAACGAAGGTGTTCAGGACTTTGAGCTTGTCGCCAATAGTCTTGCTCCTGAGGGTGAAGGCGGGGTGGTGACAGTGGTCTGTGGGTAAACCTTTTTACATAGAGTTCATAAGGGAGATTGTGGCTTGAATTGTGAAGGTCCCAATTGGTGAGCAGGTGTTGGGGGTTTCTGTTTGTGGGTGTGAGCAGGCTGATTATGTTGGCAGCTGGGGGTTAGGCTTTTGAAGTTTTCGTTGTTGACTGATCTGGTCATGGAAGTAGTTAGTCAGGGTGTCACATTTCTATGGAGGGGGTGGTGTCGTTCTTGGTGGCTGGGGAGTTAGAGAACTCATTCAAGATGTCGAAGAGCTCCTTGCTTCGTTTTGTACTGGCCTCTATGCGGTCAGCTAGAGCGTTCTTTTTTTCTATCAGGAGGGGGTGGTACTGGTTTAGAGCTGTCTTGAAGGTGGTGCGACTCCCCATCTCATTGCTGATGCGCCACTTCTTTCTACTTGCCAACAGTTGCATGTGGTGGATTTCAGCTCAGCGATTAACCAGCTAGCTCTTCTGACAAGTTATCTGGATCTGGCTTGCTTGGCAGTGGTAATTATGTCGATGGATTCTATGAAGTTTTTCACAGCTTATTGTGGGAGGTGAGAGTTGAGAGTATTGTTCCACTGTTCTGCTATATTTTTCAAGTTTCTGCGCATGGAATTGGGGAGCATGGTGCCAGTGTTGGTAAGTCTTGAGATGGTGGAGTGGATGCTGTAGTGGTTGGCCCAGGTGAGCTGCGAGATGTGGTTGAACCTGACCAGGTCTCTGGACGTGAAAATGGGGTCAGGCGCGTGTCCGGCTATGTGGATAGTGTGAGAAGTTGGCCTGGTATATGCTGTCCACTAGTTCTAGTGGGCACCTCGCACCAGTCCAAACAACCCTTATTGATGATAGGTTAAAGACAACCTTTATTGAAAGCTATCCTAGTGGTAGCTATGGTGAGCAGCCTTCAAGCTAAGTTTTGAAGGAATGTAAAGCAGCTTGTTTTACCAGTCTATAATCTATTAATTAACCAAATAAAAGGAGATCTACACCAGGTGTGTGTGATTATATATATATATATATATATATATATATATTTTCCAAATCTCCCCCGGCAGAGGAGCAAAGGAGGCGCACTCGCACAGTTGGCTTTTCACTTTTTAATAATTTTGGCAATCCGGACGCGTTTCGGTCTTACAAAGACCTTTCTCAAAGGTAGACCAAGCACACACGGCACTGCTCAAATGCACAATGATTGCCTAAATTTATTTTTATAGCCCTCTAGGGGGCGCGATCACAGTTCAAAAGGCATCCTGGAACTTGTGGTTCTTTGAACAGTTTTTAGTCCATACCCTCCAGTGGGCGGTTCATCGTTGTTGGAAAATTATTAACATTTGTAAATTTCAGCTCATACTTGTGCTCCGTGTTCAACCCATTTTCAAGGATGTTTGGATCTATACCGGAGACAGTCTTCGGTAGCGCCAGTCCACCCTTACACTCTCGCACGCAACAAAAATGGTTAAAGGTCGGGCAAATTTGGCACACTTGCTGGTGGTGCGTACCTCCACGCCGGAACCAAGCCGTTCAAACCTTTTCCAAATCTCCCCCGACAGAGGAGCAAATATATATATATATATATATATATATATATATATATATATATATATATATATATATATGTATTTATTTCTGAACACTCCCTACTACTCTCTTTATGAGATTAGAGGTCAAAGCACATATGTTGCAATCAATACAACACAGTAAATAAGCACAATATACTACAGGCCCCGGGGGGGGGGGGGGGGGGTGGAAGACCACCCAAGGTAGTGACACAGGAGACCCAAAGGGGACTGGTGCAGTGTCTAAACACAGGTGCGAGCCCCGTACAATGCTATGACAAAGTTGCGGTTGAGAAATTAGAGTTTAAGGACACTTAGAGGAGGACTAGGAACAAACCCTTTTGGACATAGAAGGTTCTAATGTCAACACCCACGGGAGCACTGGAGTACTCGTGTTAACTAACCCAGGGAAGCCGGGTGCATGGGTGTGAAATGGTGTCGGAAGTCGTCCTTGTTTTCAATGGCGAGATGATGTAAAGTGCTGCTGCCGTGAAGAGGAGAAGTGTCCGAGGAGATCCAAGCTTGGATCCGAGATGGGAAGAACCTGAAAGCAGAGGGGACAGAGTCTGGGTCAATAGCCAGTGACCAGGGGCAAGATAGGCGAATGCCCACAGATGTCGTGTGCTTCAGTTGAAGACAGGTGAAGTGGGACTCTGCTGCCACAAGGACCAGGAGAAGTCGACGACGACAAGGATCCGCAGGCGAGCTGTCCCACAAAGGATGTCCAGTGATGGGGTCTCAGTTACCGGATTGGAACCAACAAGCCTTGGCAGTGGCAACCCACGCGGTGAGAGAACAAAGGCTTCGGTGGGGACCAGCGAGGTCCAGGGGACTCCCCAAGCAATGGAGAGTCAGGGAACTTGTGGAGCAACCAGGAAAGCCTGCTAAAAGTAAAGTTGCCCTTCTCAATGACCCACAAGTCAACGGACAAGAGATCTAGAAAGGGGTGTTGAGAGAAAACACTTGGAACCAGCCCACGGAACACAGCCCACGGAACACTCGGAGAGTGTAGGCCAGTGATCTTCAGTGCAATCGCTGCTCGGGGTCTGGACTACAAGTAGCCCAAAGCACAGCCTTGGGGAATGCCGGGAAGAGTGTGCAGCTGGAAATGGTCACAGTGTCCAGGGGTTCGGGTTGCACGGTCCCCACAAGGGCTACGGGTCTCAGGTTTGCTGAGGAATCATGCAAGCCTCATGGACGCTTGGAAACCCACCTCCTGTGTGGCAACAGTCTTCTGTTGGCATCTCCGAAGCTCCTGAGGACTCCGAACAGATGCGTCTTTTTGGTGCCTGACAAGCAGGGGAGTAACTCCTTTACTTCAAGGGAGATTCTTCAGTTATCTAGTCTTGTAGATCGTCGAAGATCCAGGATACAGTGTCAGAGTTTCTTCCAGGAATATCTAAAGTCCTGTAGCCAGGAGTTCCTACTTTATACCCAAGGAAGGGATTGTACACTCTGTGGACCCACCTATGGGAGGGTCAGGAAAGAGGGGTGGCTACACCCATTTCATGTGTCCAGTTTTGCGCTAGAGCAGGGGCTGGTAGCCCCTGGGACCGGTTTGAACTGGACTATGCACAGGGGCACCAAACGTGCCCCAGTGCAGATATCAAAGCACTCTTGGAGTGCCCCCACCCAGCCCCAATACAATAAAGCCTGTCTGGGAGGTGGTCACACCTCCCTGTGACAGGAAACCGATCGTCAGGCCTTCCCCTGCCAGAGTTTCGTCCATCACCACCCCCTTCTGTACCGCTTTGTTCGCCATAAGTTGGCAGGGTATGCTCAGACGTGAGTCCCTTGCTCACTTTGCCACTGGATTCAAGCAAGCCTGGCTGAAGACGGCTGAAATGCCAGAAACCGGTCCTAGGAAGTTTGTTTCCTGGCCAAGGAAGGCATGGCTTGGCAGTTCGGGCTGGACTGTTCCCATGAGGCACAGGGTCTGACTGATTTGCATATGGCCATGTGTGAACTGGGGTGGCAGAGTGGGCTAAAGAACGGTGATGGATCAAACCCAGATCTGTTGACTGGGTGTGAGTGTTTGATTGGTTCTGATGCTCCGTCCATCACCACCCCCTTTTGTACCACTTTGTTTGCCATAAGTTGGCAGGGTATGCTCAGACGTGAGTCCCTTGCTCACTTTGCCACTGGATTCAAGCAAGCCTGGCTGAAGACGGCTGAAATGCCAGAAACCGGTCCTAGGAAGTTTGTTTCCTGGCCAAGGAAGGCATGGCTTGGCAGTTCGGGCTGGACTGTTCCCATGAGGCACAGGGTCTGACTGATTTGCATATGGCCATGTCTGAACTGGGGTGGCAGAGTGGGCTAAAGAACGGTGATGGATCAAACCCAGATCTGTTGACTGGGTGTGAGTGTTTGATTGGTTCTGATGCTCCGTCCATCACCACCCCCTTTTGTACCGCTTTGTTTGCCATAAGTTGGCAGGGTATGCTCAGACGTGAGTCCCTTGCTCACTTTGCCACTGGATTCAAGCAAGCCTGGCTGAAGACGGCTGAAATGCCAGAAACCGGTCCTAGGAAGTTTGTTTCCTGGCCAAGGAAGGCATGGCTTGGCAGTTCAGGCTGGACTGTTCCCATGAGGCACAGGGTCTGACTGATTTGCATATGGCCATGTCTGAACTGGGGTGGCAGAGTGGGCTAAAGAACGGTGATGGATCAAACCCAGATCTGTTGACTGGGTGTGAGTGTTTGATTGGTTCTGATGCTCCGTCCATCACCACCCCCTTTTGTACAGAGTTTCGTCCAGCAGCAGGAGGGCAGACTTGTGTCTGCAGCATCCATTTTGTGGTGCCCGGGGTCTGTTAAGCTGGTACCAGTGTAGTCATGTTTCTCCCTCTAGTAGGGTGGAATCATACCTCCCACGCCAGTTACTGGCAGGGAGGTATGATTCCAAAGTGTTTGGCACCAAACACAACATGTTTCTGTGCAGCCATTCCAAAGTTAGCATTTACCGCGAGGTTATAATGCATTTAATAGTATATGGTCTGGCTGCATCACATACAACCCTGGGGATTAGATTCTGAAGGCTGCAGAGGGGATCTGCTCATGCATGGGCACCCTCTCACATGAAAACAAAGCACCCTGCCTTCAGGATTGTTAAGACTTATAGGTTTATATGTGTGTGATCAAAATTTATATAGGTAACCTATACCACAGTAAGGGGTGAATGCACCACCTTACTCAGGCTGCAGTAGCAGACCTGTGGTGTCATTTTGCAAGGCTGCTCAGGGGTGGCATAATATATGCTGCAGACCCTGGTAGACCTCTGGGGTACCTATGCCCTTGGTACATAGTGTACCGTATACTAGGGACTCATAAGGGTACCCCAGTATCCAATCTGGAGTGTACCTAAAGTACATGGAATCAATTTAGAGGGAAATCAGATAGTCTGACTGGGATCCTGCCAATCAGGACCCCAGCATAAGTGAAAAAACAGTGAAACATCAGCAAAAAGTGGGGGTAACTATAAGAAGCAGATCCTACTCTCCTACAGGTAGAGTTGGTGACGAGGGAGGGAGGGGGAAGAGAGAGAGAGGGGTGAGAGAGAAATAATGAGGGGAGACAATGTACCAGATTTTTAACAAACACAGTCTAACAATAAGGAGTGGAGAGGCCAAAGGACAATGAAGGGGTAAACAGTATTACCGTCAGGTCAGTAGGGAGAGCACGGAACACTAGGATATCTAATAATCAGGCACGAGAGAACGCGGCACACTTGGGAGGTAACAGCAGTATAGCAAACAGGCAGAGGAAAGAGCGAGGCATAATGAGGATATGCGGTATGAGGCAGCAGGAGCAGAACCGTGAGAAGGTGGCTGCTCTTAGAGCTCAGAATAACTCCTAGAGGGGAGAAGAGACCTGGAGAAGAACAGGGATGGACGCACCACAGCCCTAGCAAGATGACAAGAAAAGTGTCCCAGGTCTTACAGGGCCCTCTCTGGACCCGAGGCAGAGGTCACTCCGCGTAGCCTCAGTGGTGAATCGAAATCGGCAGCAACGGCCTACGCGTCCGTGCTGGCCTGTGTCTGTGGGCGAAGATGTGCAGATACAGAGCAGCAACCCAATATAAAACAGGCAAGAGAAAAATCTAAAAAACTCTTCATGTGGAATGGGCAAGCGAAAATCTAATGTAAAAAGTTGAAAATACCCATGTTTAAAAAATAAAGTTGGAGGAATTTTGAAGATCAATCATCTGCTGCATGTGGATTCTGAACCGTCATGCTCAAACACATAAGGTGCAACAGTTAATGTACAACATGTAGGAGAAAATCTAAGAATAAGGTGAAAATCTCCCGCATTTTAAAGAAATGCAGAGAGGAATACCAACAAACACGAAATTATTTTCCATGGAAAACAAAGCAACAAGAAGTGTGGTTATGTGAATTTTGAAGAGACTTCACCTGCTCCACATGGCTTATGCCTGCCACACTCAAACCTCACAAAGCAGAATCCCTCAATGTTTAACAGGAGGATGGAAAGCCTGATGTACAAAGCTAAAAATATACAGGTTTAGGCCGCATGTTTTAGTACTCATATTTACATACATGTTTGAACATCAAATTAGCATCCTTCAATGTAACACTGTGGTACTGGACTAAGGCAAACTCTAAGGCTGCGGAACTGATAGCCTCCAGCACATCAAGTGGCAAATGTGGGCTCTGGAGCGGGATCGGAAGTCTCAGTGGGCTTAATATCAAGGGGACATCTCAGACTAAATTGATATTTTGGAAGACACTGCGAAAGATCTTCAGTGATTCTTACTGAACTGTGATTGAGTCAGCAGTAGAGCCTTCCCTACCCAGAGCGGACAGTGAACAATGCGTTGCTTCTGGTTTGAGGGTGGCGATCTGTGAAGGTGGGGGGGGGGGGGTGAATCAGTGGCCTCTGTCGAAGTCCCAGCCCCACATCAACCTTCTGGAGTAGAGGGCCATCAATCAATCAAGGATGGTAAAGCGCAACTACTCACCCGAAGGGTCTCAAGGCGCTCGGGAGGGGCAGGGGGCACGTGCAGGTCCCGGATGTTCACTGAGTCGAAGAGACAGGTCTTGAGGTCCTGCGTGAACTGGAGAGTGTTGGCGTCTGTTGGAGGTGAGGTGGGAGGATGTTTCATACCCTGGCCACATGGAAGGAGAAGGAAATGCCTCCTGTTCTAGTCTTCTTGATGAGCGGCACCATAGCAAGGGAGAGCTGGGCTGACCGGAGGGATCTTTGGGGTGCGTAAAACAAGATAGGTAGGTCTGGTGTTTTGGAGGGCTTTGTGGGCGAAGCTTTAAGGGGATTCTATACTCAACGGGGAGCCAATGTAGTGTCCGCAGGTGTTGGGTGATGTGGCGAAGTAGGTTGAGTAGTAGTCTAGTGCAGGCGTTCTGGACGTTTTGTTTGGGGTAAGATTCTTGTTGATCTCAGCGTAGAGTGCATTGCCGTAGTCCAGACAGCTGCTGAGGAGGGCGTGGATGACAGTTTTCCTGTGCTCAAAAGGAATCCAGTTGTGAAGGTCTTTCGTAGGGAACGGTGGGTGTGGAAACAGGAGGACAAGGCGTTTATTTGGCGGTTTTAAGTCCAGGATGATTCAGAGGTTCCGTGTGTGGTGGTGGGGGAGGGTGGGGTTCCAGAAGGTGGGGGCCACAAGGAGTCATTACAGGCATCTGGGTGTGGGCTTATGAGGAGTACTTCACTTTTGTCCGCGTTGAGTTGTAGGCAGCTTTTCTTCATCCACCTGGCGACAGCTTCCATTACTTCTTGGAAGTTGTGTTTGGAGATATTGGGTTTATTGGATAGTGAGTCAGTGGGATCCGACGATGGGTGCGAGCGGGGCCATGTAGATCTTGAACAGGGTGGGGCTGATGGAGGATACTTGGATAACTCCGTAGATGGTCGGTGTGGGATACGAGAGGAAGGGTGGGAGTCTGACCTGCTTCATACTGACAGATGGGAATGAGAGGATCCAGTATAGGGACTTGTTCTGGATTTCTGCATCATGTAGTGTTTGGGCTAGGGAGTGATGAGATACAGTGTGGAAGGCTGCGGAGAGGTCCAAGAGGATGAGGGCCACAATCTCTTCTCTGTCGAGGAGGGAGAAGATGTCGTCTGTCACAGCGAGAAGGGCGGTTTCGGTGCTGTGATTTTACGTGAAGCCAGATTGGGACGAGTCGAGGATGCTGTTTTCTTCTAGGAAGGAGGCAAACTGGCTGTTGAAGACTTTTTCAATGACTTTTGCCGGGTAAGGGAGTAAGGAGATTGGTCTGAAGTTTTTTGGAGGTTGGTGGGGTCCGCTGAGGGTTTTTTTTATAAGGAGAGAGTTGATATTGGCGTGTTTCTAGTCACCGGGGAAGGAGGTCTCGAAGGAGCGGTTGATGATTCATAGAAGCTCAGTGGGTCAATGATGTTGGCAGCTCTGTGGGAGATGTGGTGGGGGCAAGGGTCAGTGGGGCCCCACAGTGGACTGACTTCATAGTCATCAGGGTGTCATTGATGGAGAGGGCGGTCCAACTGTCGAGTGTAGGCCGCATGGTGTAGGGAATGGTGGGTGTAGGTTCCGCGTGTAGGTTGTCCTGGAGGTTGTTCTAATTTTGTGGTGGAAGAAGGCGTGGTTGGGTCGTCGTCCACGGTGGTGGGAACAGAGCAGATGAGGGATGCGGGAGCTGTTCATCGGGGATGTGGTTTCCAATTCATGCATTGGAGCTGGTGTGGACTTTTGCGAGTGATGTTGGCTTTGTAGGTGAAGTGGACGCAATGATGGTCCATCCATGGGAGTTGAGTGGTGGGGCTGAAGGGGATGGAGTTTCCTGCTGTGAAAATGGGGTCGAGGGTGTGTCCTGATGAATGTGTGGGTTCTGGTACGATCTGTTTAAATCCGATTTTGATGAGGTTGTCCAGGAGGGAGGAGGAGTTGGGGTCTTGGAGGTTGTCAACGTGGAAGTTGAGGTGTCCCTGCAAGGTGTAGGTCGGTGGAGGCGAGGTCATGCGGGGTGATGTTGGTGATGGAGTCGGAGAAAGGTGTGCGGGTCCTTAGAGGAGGGTGCCTCGGAAGATGGCGGTCGGGTTGGGCTGGATCTTTAAGTGAAGGTGTTCCATCATGTCTATGGGCCCGTCAGTGTAGGTGCTCAGTCGGAAGTTGGATTTGTGAGCAATGGCGATGCCTCCTCCGTGGTGGTCCTTCCGGGTGATCTTGGAGCCTTCAGGGATTGCGATCACGATGTCCGGTCCCAAGACGGCGCTCGTCCAGTTTTCTATGAGGAAGGAGACGTCAGTGGAAGTGCTGTCAAGGAGGTCAACGATATGTTTATGGAGGGAGTCCACGTTGAGGAAGATTCATTGCATGGTTTGGGGTGCAGTGGAGTTGTGGCGGGTGGGTTGAGGTGGGTCCTGGGTCTCAGTGAAGGCGAAGAAGTGCCGACAGTGGCAGCAGGTAAAAGGTCTGTGTGTGTCGATAAGTGAAGAATGCTTGTAGTTGTCTTGGCTGGCATTGAGTGCGTAGAGGATCGGGGAGCTGTAGTGCTGGTGGGTCGAAGGACCAGGGTCCCTGGCACTGGTCGGGACGCAGACCGGCTTGCCTTTGGTGCACCCGCTGCTGCCATTAAGTATTGGGACGGTGGGACAGCTGAGAGGCGGGAGCGCCAACACTTGGGGGCAGCAGCGACGAAAAACGCAGGTAAAAAAAAAGAAAGGGGGAATTGGGAAGAATAAATAAAGGAACAAGAAAAAGGCAAAAAAGAACATGAAAAGGAAAAGAAAAATTAAAAGACAAGAATAAGGAGGAAAGAATCAGGCACAGAAGCAGAGACGAGCGGGAGGAGGCACAGAAGCCTCGAGCACCAACCTTGCAGCGCTGGGGGCAGGTGTTCCATAGGGGGTGCTGCATGAGGGGAAAAGCAGTATTCTGACCAGGAGCCCAGAGGTCTTGGCGGATTGGAGGCCAGAGGTCTTGGCGGATTGGCTCAGCAGACAGCGCCTAGTGGATCACGAGCGGCAATTACACCTGGAGGCAACGGCAGGTTCTCTTCCACGAATGGGCAGAAACTTGGCTTGATCTATTTGCCACCATCAAGAACGAGCAATGTCAGCACTTCTGCAGAACAATATTTCCAAGGCATCTCTCACTCAGATGTGCGTTCCGCCTTATGTAATGTAATGTAATGTAATGTAAAAAGAATTTATAAAGCGCGGCTAACACCAGACGGTTTCTTGGCACTGGAAGCAAAGAGAAAAGAAAACAAACAGTCCAAGGGGTTAAGGAGAGTAGTTATAGGCTATGCAAAGCAGGTGGGTTTTTAGGAGAGACCTGAAGTGGGTTAGGGGGGAGGCCAGTCTTAAACTTAGTGGAAGGGCGTTCCAAAAGGAAGGGGCAAGAAATGAGAACCTTAGTCCTCCCTGTTTTTTACGTTTGAAGGTTGGGATCTGGAGTAGAGCCAGGTGGGTGGAACGAAGGTAGCGAGAAGGAACATATGGGTGCAAAAGTGAAGAGATGAACAAGG